>NC_141685.1:1407898501-1408529501 GCF_964263255.1 Lissotriton vulgaris | reverse complement strand
CAGCTCACAGTAGCTTCCAAGATATCTCCGGTGGGAAGTGACCCTTTCACTGACTTTAGCTTTGAAACTTTTTAAATAATAAAATGGCAAGCTTATTACACTGTGCCAGAGGTGTAGAACAAAGTCTTTTATTACTCTGGGAAGAAAAAGTTGTTTCCTAGGACCAAAAATAAAAAAGGCATTGTGTTCGAACTTGTGTGACCCTAGAACTAAATGGGTAGACTACAAGGTGACAGTGTCTATCCGAAATAAATGCATGTGTGGCACATTCTTGTATTGGGGGGAAATATCTTCAAACCACTGCTAGAAAAAGATTCTAAGTTAAAGTAGAAAGCTAAAGTGGAGGCAAATGTAAGCTCTAGAACAAGGCATAATGTGGAGTTGCATACAGTGTAATAGCGTACACTGGACTGGCATAGAGTAGAGTTGTATTCAGTGTAATAGCTTAGAGTGGAGTCGTGTCTAGTAATAGCGTAGAGTAGAGTGGAGTGGCGTAGAGCAGAGTGTCGTACAGTGGCATAGAGGTGGAGTGGAGTAGCATACAGTGGAGTGAGGTATACTGGAGTGATGTAGACTGGAGTGGAGTACAGTGGCATGAGGCTGAGCGTAATAGCATACAGTGGAGGGGTGTACATTGGAGTGGGGTCCAATTGAATAGTGTAGAATGAAGTGGCGTTGAGTGGAGTGCCATACATTGGAGTGGCCTAGAGTAGCATTCAGTGATGTGACATACAGTGGAATAGCATAGAGTGTAGTGGCATACAGTTAATGGCATAATATGGAAGAACATATAGTGGAGTAGCGTATAGCATAGTGGCATAGAATGGAGTGACGTACACTGAAGAGGCATATAGTGGAGTTGCATACAGAGTACTAGCGTACAGTGGATTGTGTAGAGTGGAGTTGTGTACAGTGTAATAGTGTGGAGTGGCGCAGAGCAGAGTGTTGTACAGTGTGTGGTGTAGTAGAGTGTAAAGGTTTATAGTGGGGTACTGTACATTGAAGTGGCATATAATGGAGTGGTGTAGACTGGAGTGGCGGACAGAGGCAAGGGGTAGAGTCTAATAGCCTTTAGTGGAGTGGCGTACATTGGAGTGGGGTCCAATCGATATTCGTAAAATGAAGTGGCGTAGAGCGGAGTACCATACAGTGATGTGACATACAGTGGAATAGCGTGCAGTGGATTGTTGTGGAGTGACACACAGTGGAATAGAGTAGAGTGGCGTACAGTAGAATGGCGTAGAGAGGAATAGCATATAGTGGAGTGATGTATACTGGAGTGGCGTACACTGAAAAGGCATAGAGGAGTTGCATACAGTGTAATAGCGTAAAGTGGATTGCGTAGAGTGGAGTTGTGTACAGTGTAATAGTGTGGCGCGACACAGAGCAGAGTGTTGGACAGTGGAGTGGCGTAGAGTGTAATAGTGTATAGTGGAGTAGCATACAGTGCAGTGGCGTATAATGGAGTGGTGTAGACTAGAGTGGTGGACAGTGGCATGGGGTAGAGTGTAATAGCCTATAGTGGAGTAGCGTACATTGGAGTGGGGTCCAAACGATGTTCGTAGAATGAAGTGGCGTAGAGTGGAGTGCCATACACTGGAGTGGCATAGAGTGGAGTAGCGTACAGTGAAGTGGCATACAGTGGAATAGTGTACCGTGGATTGTTGTGAAGTGACATACAGTGGAATAGAGTGGAGTGGCGTACAGTAGAATGGCTTGGAGTGGAATAGCGTATAGTGGAGTGACGTAGGCTGGAGTGGCGCACAGTTTAATAACGTTGAATGGAGTAGCGTAGAGTGGAGTCTCGTACAGATAAGAGGTGTGTAGTGGCGTGGGTTGGAATATCATATAGTAGAATGGGATTACAGTGGCATGTCATATGGACGTATTTGAAATTTAGCAGCAATGTAGATTTTGGTATGCAGAGTAATGCAGAACAGCGAATGGGCTTCCTTGCATTTCTCCAGATTTACCAATCCACACATGGTGACCTTTCGTTCCCTTGTAAATCTAACTTAAGTATTGCATTGCAGATGCAACACCATGAATGACGCAAGGGTACCACAATCTAATAATACAGCTAGTTTGGGCCATGGTGTAAAGTGACAACTTTGTAGTATACCATGGTAAATCGCGATCACAAGGCAGTATATTAATTGTGTAATGGCTGTTTTTAGAGACTGAAAAGGCAGCCATATTGGTTTACTACACTTTTGACTGTTTTCAGTATTAGGGATTTAGATATAAATAAGTAGTAGGTGCCTACCTATTACCACTTATTAAGGTGGTTATATATAGGGAAATGTATTTGTATTTTTTATAAATTTTTAAATAAGTAATAGATATCACAAAGTTTAAATGCCTTATAACTTAAAAAATACTTACCGGGGGCGTGGCCAAGATGGCGGAGTGAGAGGACACTTCTTCTCGCAGCTCCCCGATCCGACTAGGCCCGAGCCTTGAAATATAGCCTTTTCTCCCCCCGCCGGAGCTTAACGGCACTGGGAGAGGTGGCGGAATCAGACGTGAAGATCCTGGTCTGGTCCTAGTCTCCGTTTAGCCTCAGGATAGCCCGCCGGACAGCGTTGGAGGTCCGGCCCGGGAAGCCGGAGGAGGAGGAGGAGGAGGACGATCCCGAAGCACGTCGGCCGGACGCATGCTGCGCCCATTGCCGTTTGGAGTGCGCTGTCAGAGGAGGTATTGCACCATTGTGCCCGGGCGGCCCTGAATGCCGGTGGAGACCACCGAGCAGACCCTGTGGGAGCAGCTTTGAGCGGCGCATGAGCTTCGGCCTACTCGACTGAGCACCCGCTGGGAGAGAACCGGAGCAGGAAGGGTGTAGGCCCGGAGCCCCACGCTGCGTCTTGTTTCCCTGGTCCCACCAGAGAGGGGGCCCCCCAGCTCGGCGGGCGCCCATAAAGTACCTAAGAAAATCCGGTGGCCTTGGCGGTCCCGGAGCTTGCATTGATACCTCCTGAACGATCCTCGGCCGCTGGTTCCGTGACACGTGGCATGACTGGGCGGAGGTGGAAGATGGCGAGGACAGCCTGAGAGGCCTACGTTGGCGACTACGGCAGGAGGCCCTGAGTCGCACCGAAGGGCCACATAGCGCTTCCCCCGTCCGGTGTGATCGAGATCAAGCAGAGGAGACGAACACTGGGGCGACACCTGCGCCTGGCAGAGCCCGCGGCAGACGAAGACCGACGGGGCCTACGGGAAGAGTGGACGGTGTAATGGCGCCTGCCATGTTGGCCGCGCCTGGAGTCTAGTGCGGCGGCGCTGGTAGCGCGCTTTTCGACGGTGCTCGGAGGGATCGCTGGTGACCGTCGACAGTCCCCTGATTGGCCCAGGACAGCACCGGCAGATCAGGGAGTGTCGAATCGAGGGGACGGGAGAGCTGGCCTACACTCGATCCAAGATGGCGTCCGGCAGAGGCACCAAGCGGGGAGAGCGCAGCCTCCCCGAAATGCTCAACAGGTCCCAGCAAAGAGGAGACAGGGGGCAACCATCCTCCATCCCAGCCGGAGGGTCGCAGGGTGCGGATGGAGGGGAACCGCCTGTCACCAGACTATTCTTATTACTCGCACGCACACAAGACCTATGCACGTCTTGACCACCTATAAGTCACAAAGCCAGCCTGCGACTTAGCCACAGCTTCTGAGATAGGGGTTCTCTCTCTGTCGGACCACGCCCCTGTTACGGGGACGTTTCAATTGCCACTGATGTATGTCGTCCAAGCGTGGGGTATGGCGCCTCAGGGATACCCTGTTGCATAAAAAGACCGTGGTGAAGCATATTGAGGATTCGATACGGGATTACCAGGAGCACAATGATAATAATGACACCACCCGGGCGACACAATGGGCACTGAAAGCAGTGCTCCGAGGGGAATTTATTGCCATCTCCTCCGCGGAGAATAGGGAACGACAGCAGAAGCGGGATGAACTCACCAGCAAAGTGCGAGAGTTGGAACAGGTTCACCAGAGGACGGGAGCTCCCAGAATCTGGAAGCAACTAAAGGCTGCGAGGAAACTTTTGTCAGCCTTAGATATGGACACGGCGGAATATGCTGCACTACGCTTGAAGCATGCATATTATACGGGTGGGGACAAATGTTGCAGGCTTCTGGCACACAAACTCAGGGAAGCACATCAGAGGCACATGGTGAAGGAGCTATCAACACCTACCGGGGTGTCGGTTACGGAGGACAGCCAAATAGCTGAGGGCTTTCGCCGATTCTTTGCTGGCCTCTATAAAGGCGAACCCCCGTCGGCACAAGCAGAGGCGGACTATCTAGCCTCGGTTGACCTTCCCTCTCTCACTCCGGAACAGGCGGAATACCTCGAAAGGGACATTCGAGTTGAGGAGGGGATTTCAGCCATTTCCAGGCTTAAACACGGGAAGGCTCCGGGCCCGGACGGTTATACGTCCCTCTTCTATAAAACATTCTGCCCTGCGTTGGCCCCGATCCTCACGCGCCTCTTTAATTCCTTCTCCACTCCTGGAGCCATCCCCCCGGATCCGCTTCAAGCAACGGTTTCGGTTATCCCTAAACCGGGGAAAGATTGGACGCAATGTAGTTCCTACAGGCCGATCTCTCTCTTGAATATCGATCTCAAGTTGTATACTGGAATCCTGGCGGCCCGTTTGCCGCTCCATCTTCCGGGACTGGTGGACCCGGATCAGGCCGGATTTGTCCCCGGGATCCAAACGGTGGATAACACCAAGAGGGTGGTCCATATACTAGAGAAGGCCTCCCGGATACCCGGGGAGAGGATGCTGCTAGCAGTTGATGCGGAGAAAGCCTTTGACCGTGTGCATTGGCCATATCTAGAGAAGGTTCTAGCGAAAGCGGGTATTGGCGAGAAATTTCGCAGCCTAATGTTCAATTGCTACAAGTTCCCATCAGCAGTGGTGCGAGTTAACAGCTGCATCTCCCAACAGTTCGCGATAGAAAGGGGCACTAGGCAGGGGTGTCCGCGGTCCCCGCTCCTATTCGCACTCTATATGGAACCCCTGGCCCAGAGGATACGCCAGAATCCGAATGCGCTGGGAATTAAGATGGGGGAGTACACTCATACCATTAGTCTTTATGCAGATGACATCAATGAATACAAAAACGCTATCACTAAAGCTAAGGCCTCACATATCTCTGAAAAAATCGACTCAGCCCGCAACAAATCCAAAGAAATCTTCAAAATCATGAATGATTTCTCATCGGATCACAGAGTACTTCCCACTCAGGCCCCAACCCAAGATACCTGCAATGCGCTTAACATCTACTTTATTCAGAAAATTGCAGATATTAAGAATGCTATCTCTCCTTCCATTTCCTTTAGTCCATTAGATTCCTCCCCTCTCAACCCCTGCTCCCTCACCCAGTTCCCAGCCATCACTTCCAGTACTTTTTCTGAGCTCACTACCCGTATTAAATCAGGTTCTCCCAAGGACTGCTGTCCTCCTCCAGTCCTCAGGGCAGTCTTTTCAGCTTTACCTTCAAAAAAGCCGGAGCTGACCCCGCCAATCCTGCTAACTATAGGCCCATCTCCCTTTTGCCTTACACCTCCAAACTTCTGGAGGCCCATGTGACCACTTGCCTGTCGGCATTTATAGAGAGTTCTGGCTTCTTGGAACCTAACCAAGCTGGCTTCAGACCAGCACACTCTACTGAAGCAGTCATTCTAAAAGTCATCGACACTCTCCGGGAGAATGCCGACAGAGGGTCCCCACAGGCACTGGTTCTCCTGGATCTCTCGGCCGCGTTCGACACGGTGGACTATGACATCCTCCTCCACCGTGTCAGACAGGCGGGCATCCAGGGCCCTGCCCGGGATTGGATTAAGTCCTTCCTCTCGGGCAGAGTGCAAACAGTCCATCTAGCCCCCTTTACAGCAACCCAGGTACCCACTACCTGTGGAGTCCCTCAGGGATCCTCCCTCTCACCATTACTTTTTAATTTATACCTTCGACCGTTAATCCATTCACTACGAAACTGGAAATGCACTGTCCTCAATTATACAGATGACATGCAGATTATCTTCCCCTTAGATATCCCTGATGCCGCATCTAACTTTCAGGCAGTAATGCTCCACATCCAACAATGGATGATTTCCAACTAGCTCAAATTAAATCCGGAGAAAACGGAACTCATCTTGCCTGGCACTAGCTCGGCACACTGGGGCCCACAATTTTGGCCAAATGAGCTAGGCACACCTCCTAGCCCGTCGAGCGCGGTAAAAAGCCTGGGCGTTACCATTGATAACGACCTCTCTCTTAAAACCCATGACGGAGCCATCATCTCAGCCAGCATGTTCCAGCTACGAAAAATTCGCAAAATCACCCACCTGCTCTCCCACGAAGCATTGGTGCAAATTGTCATTTCCCTTGTTCTTTCCCGCCTCAACTTCTCCAACTCTCTTTACTGGGGCCTACCCAGGTCCCTGCTCCATCGCCTCCAGATGGTGCAGAACCAGGCAGCAAGACTCATCTGCAAAGCCCCCAAATGGCAATCTGCTAGACCCCTTCTGTCCAAGCTGCACTGGCTTCCCATTGAACAAAGGGCTGCCTTCAAAATCGGCTGCCTAATTTACAAGGCCCGGCAGACCAAGTGCCCGGCCTTTCTGAAATCCCTCATCAACCCGCACTGCCCGGCCCGTAACCTCCGTTCTGCCCATCTCCACCTGCTTACCATTCCGGCGGATAAACTAAAGAAACTGGGTGGCCGTAGATTCAGCTATCTGGCACCCAAACTGTGGAACTCCCTCCCCTTACAAATCAAAACCTCTGACACTCTGCTGAGCTTCAGAAAGAGCTTAAAGACCTGGCTCTTCTCGAACTCTCACTAGCCCTCAGCCTTTACCCCCAATCACAATTTTAGCGCCAGGAAACCTCCGGTGTCAGTGCGCTTTATAAATGCAGCTTAACATTAACATTAACATCATACTGACACTAGCTGATCCAGGGAGGGCACTCCCTGCGTGCATTGATGAATTGGAGGCCTTTGCTGCCATAGCAGGCTTCAAGATGAACATGGGGAAATCGGCGGCCCTTGACGTTTCGCTGACTGCGGCCACCAGAACTGACTTGCAGGGCCGGTTCCCATTGCACTGGTCTACAGATCCTGTGCCCTACCTGGGCATACTTCTGGCACCCACATTACCTGCTATGGTGACTGCGAATTATACCGCCCTAGGTACGAAAATAAAGGAGGAACTGGGTCGCTGGAGCAAAGGCACCTTGTCCTGGCTGGGCAGAATTGCCTCGCGGTGAAGATGACCATCTTGCCGCAGGCGCTATACCTGTTTTGTGCCCTGCCGCTGCAGCCCCCGAAAGGATGGCTACTGCAGATTCAGGTGGACATTGCGCGCTTCATATGGCAGGGTCGCAAACCCAGGATTAAGAGGTCCCTGACTACACTGGCACCTGAGGCGGGGGGACTGGGAGTACCGGACCTGCGCAAATATTTTCAGGCAGCACAATTACGATACCTAGTGGAGTGGAGCAAGTGGGAGTCCGACAAACACTGGCTTTTCCAAGACCAGGCGTTGGCGGGCCGGACTCTGCAGGAGGTGCCCTTTTTACGTAGGACACATCGCCCGCCTAACTTATACGCGTCTTTTATCACGCGTTCCCGATGAGGGTGTGGGACGCCACGAGCGCGACTCACGCACTCACCACCTTCCCCTCACCGTTCACACCACTGATCGACAACCAGGATTTCCATCCTGGGATGGAACCAGGGGCCTTCGCGCGGTGGCGGGCTGCAGGGTGCAGAGCACTATTTCATGTATATGGTCAAGACAGCGTCATTCCGTTTCCAGATCTCAGGAAAGAATATCAATTGACTGAAGTGGAACAGATGCGCTACATGCTGGTGCGCCATTGGGCGCTGCAGCCACAGGTACGTGAGTCGGCTGATAGGAAGCTCCTTCCCTACGAGAAATGGCTCGTAACACGCACCTCAGATACAAAACTTATCTCGGATTTGTATAAATTCTTGCAGCCTTCCTCCTTTGACCTCTATAACCCTGGTAGGGAACGCTGGGAAGGAGAACTGGGGAGATCCTTAAGCCACAAGGACTGGGACAACATCGCCTATCGAGCTCGCCACTCCGCATATCACACTGGGCTTACGGAAACATTCACTAAAGTGTCCACATACTGGTATTACACGCCTCAGAGACTGCATGAGATGAATCGCAATATCGACGACACCTGCTGGCGAGCCTGTGGGCAGATAGGCACCCTCACTCATGTTTTATGGGACTGGCCACTGCTGCCCCCCTACTGGAAAGAGGTCCTGGATGAGATTGACTCCAATTTCAAAATTGAATTGCCCCGCTTTCCAGCATACGTACTGTTGGGCTTACCCAATGGGCTGATGTATCCTCTGAGGTCTCGTAGAGGGAGGCAAATTGCGATAGCACTGGGTCTGCTGTGCAAAATATACTTATTCACTGGCGCACCACCACACTCCCCTCCACCACAGGGTGGTTGCATAGATTATGGCATGTCCTGGGAATGGAAAAATTGTCGCTTATGGTGGCGGGAGAGGTGGAGCAGTTTAATGACCTGTGGCAACCGTTTCACTCACTGCTTGTAGGGGAATTCACAGAACTTACATGCCCCAGATATCTCCGCTTGTTGAGGTTGACTACATTAGCAGATTCAGATGGCCAGCATGCCTAGACCTGGGAGCAACTGGAGAAGAGGGGCGGTTTGGGGGGCTGAGGCGGGTGAAGGTTTGAGGCACTGGACGGGGGTGGGGGGGGCTTTGTGGGGTCGGGGAGGAGTGAGGAAGTTTGGGGGGGTTTGTTCATTTTGGAGCATTTTGTTGCAGCATACGCACCAACCATCACATTTGGATGAACGTTACGTTTTGCAGAGCCCTAACGCGCAGGTGCGCTACTATATGGTTGTATCCTATGCACTGCTTCTTTGTGACAACTGTTTATTTTTCTTTTCATTTGTGAATGCTCAATAAAATGCTTTAAACCTAAAAAATACTAACCCTACTTAACTGCAGTACCCAAAAAGCATCATCTCGGCACCTTAATGTACATTCCTTACAAATTTTATGTAAATCCATTCAGCCGTTTTCACGCCACATCAAATATGGATAATGCATTGGTGGAAAAATGTGTTTTGGGACCCCCTTTTATCTTTGCACCCCCTTAATAAATAACTACAAAATTGTACATCATCTCGAAATGTAGAAAATGCTATAGGTGTGGAATTTTTGCGGTGATTCGTCAAACAGGTGGAAAGTTATTAGGGAGCTAATATCCAAGGAATTCCTATCTTTGGGAATACAAACTAGAACTAAAGAGTAGCAATCAGATTGAATATGTTTTCTTTCCTTTTTTTTTGATTACCAGATTTTATTGCATTTTAAGCCATCAAAAGTGGCAAAAAGGGAAAACATGTGGAAATCAATCAGTACAATACAAGATAAAATATCATGGCCGTTCAGGGCAATAACACACAAATGGTACATCACATAGAGCACAAGCACTGTCCAGGAGTACAGATCCAAAATAGTCTTAAATAAATTGACACAACCATTTCTCCCACACCTGCCCATGCTTATGAAGTCAATCCCGGGCAACAAAGACCACACGGTCCTGTTGCGCGCACCAATCCACACCCTGTCTCCACTGCAAAGAGTCAGGGGATTAAGAGACATCCATTTCTCGTATTGCGACTAGCAGGACCATGCCCAGGAATGCTCTTTCAGCCCTCGTGCCAAAGGTGCCCTCAACCACACCAAGGAGAATCAGTAGCGGGGAGATGGAGACCTCCCACCCAAGGACATCCGAGAGGTCTCTGGTTACCCTAGTCCAATAATGAATTACCAATGTACAAGTCCACACCATATGGTAAAAGTCAGCCGGGCTGATTCCACAACAAGAATATAGGCAGGGATAGGGCAAAGGCTTTCCCGCACAGGCAGGTGTGAGCGAGATATACAGAATAAAGGTAATACGTCTGCACCAGCCGTAGTCTCGACGAGATTGTAAGTTCACAAGGGGAAATCACGGCATCCCGCCAGTCCTCATCCTCCATGGGACCCACCCAACTCTCCCAACAGGTACTAAGGTGGTAAAGTGAGCTGGGGAAATTAATTATGAGAGTGCGGTAAATCTGAGAAATACCTCCGCGGGCCAGGTTACCCATCTGAAGCTTTGCCTCCAGGGGTTAAACTTCAGGAGGGCAACAGCTGAGTTGGAGATATTTATAGAATTGGGTGTGCATGAGAGTATACATCTGCTGAAGTTCCTGAAAAGAGTGTATATATGTTTCCCAATATACATCTCCCAGTCATGAGATACCAATAAGATCCCAAGATCTAAAACCACAGAGTACTGCCACCTCCCCCAGCCAGTTACCGTGCCAAAGAGGAGTTTGCTGTGCGTGTCTGGCCTTCCATTGTACATGTTGAAGTTCAGCTCTTCATATGAGGAACACCACTCTAGTAACCAAAGGCATAGATATAAAGACCAGGAAACAATAGAGCATAGTGTGCAAACGAGGAAACCCCAGCAACAAAAGTTCTATACGATAGGCAGGATCAGATAATGCCCTGTTGATCCAATCTTGGATAATAAGAAGATTAGAAGACTAATAATAAGGTAGAGATTAGACATTCCCAGGCCACTATCAAAGGGGCATTCTTGACCATGTGAGAAGCATGGCAGAGAACCCCGCCACAGTAATACCTTTGTGGTTCCATCAAACTCGTGAAACCACATGCGCGACAGGTGAAATGGTAAGTTCTAAAAGGTATACACAAATCACGGAAGGATCATCATCTTATATAACGCAATATGTCCCGGACATTCATAGGATGAGTCTGTCATCTAGCCAGATCCGCTTTCGCCTTTCGAACTAGAGGCTGAAGATTAAGGGCCCATGTGAGTTACGGGTGCAAGGCAACCCTATGCCCAAATAATGAAAACTATGCCGTTGAAGCAGGATAGATGTCTGCCAGTCAAAACAGTCCCTACACGATGCCAAGGGAAATAGCATAGATTTAAAGTGGTTCAGCCTCAGACCTGATGCCACTTCAAAGTTCTTAAACAATTGAAGACACCAAGGTCGACCTGCCGTCAGATTCGCAAGGTATAAAGAGCGCATCATCTGCGTATAAAGCGATGGTCTACAATCCAAGCCCATCCAGAGTATTGGTGATCCGTACGGATGATTTGAGCCAAAGGTGCCATAGCTAAAGCAAAAAGAAGGGGGGACAGTGGGCAACCCTGCCTAGTCCATCACTCTATAGAAAAGGGAGCAGAGAGGACCCTCGTTGACACCCGCTCGAGCTATGGGATTAGAATAAAGAACATGGACCATATTCCAGAAACACGATCCAAAGCCAGCGCAAGCCATCACCAATTGAAGATAGCTCCAGTCCACCGTATTGAATGCCTTCTCAAAATCAATTAGGGCCAATGCTAGATCTTGGGCAATCGATGATGGTGGGCCAGACCCACATGAAGGCGACGAATACAGTGTCTCGTGCTTAGGAAGGGCATAAAACCGTATTGGTCCGTCTGTACCAATGTAGTCAGGACCTGTTTGAGTCTGTTAGCCAACGCCGTGGCATAAACTTTGGCAGTTACAGAGAGATATAGGGCGATAACTGGCGCATGACATAGAGGGAGGTTCCATCATCGGTATTACTACTATAGTGGCAGAGACCAGTTGTACCGGAAAAGATTCTGCCTGGCCGACTTCCTTATACAGTGACAAGAGTTAGGGGAGAAGGTTTTTTCGAAACGTGGCATAGTACACCATGGGAAAGCCGCCTGGACCGGGGCTCTTTCTTTTCATCTCTTGTATTTGTTATGCATTTTGTTTATTGGTTTAAAAAATCATGTGACCATAAATGTGTCTTTTTGTTGTTCAAGTAGTAAATCTGAAACTTTACATATGCAGTCTAGTTTATTGTTTTGGGCTTTCTTGCTACTTTTAGTAGGATTGTGCTACATATGAAGCACAAAGTGAATGAAAGCCATACGTTATTGTTATATAAATGATGATTATTATTTTGTCCTAATAGTCAATTATCATGTCCTACATATAGTAGTTGTGTAGCTCACTTTTCCATTTTGTTGACCAGGAGTACATAAGGAAGATGGTTTTTGTTTGGCTTGCTGAACACAAATTTATTTTGTGAGCCAGAGAGCATGCAAAGAAAACTTAGGTAGAGTTAGATGTATTCTATTTGTTATGTATATGTTTATAGGTTTCCATTAGCATGTGACCATAAATGGGTCTTTCAATTGTTCATGTAGTAAATCTGAAACTGTACATATGCTGTCTAGTCTATTTTTTGGGCTTTCTCGCTACGTTTAGTAGTATTGCGCTACACGACATCACTAAGTTGAAAAACCTTATAACTTAAAAAATGCTTACTCTTTTTACCTGTTGCACCCAAATGAATCATCTGTGCACCCAAATATATGAAGTTGCCAAATTTCAGCAAAATCCGACTGTCTCTTTTCTCGCTACGTGAAATACAAAATTGTATGTAAAATGCATTGGATTTCAAGCCTATTTTGGAATCCTCCTTTTTTCTTTGCACCCCCTTGACCAAAAACCATGAAACTTTCAGTCCTCTGATTAAAAAAAATGGGTGTAAAAGAGCTGCAACATTTTGAGGACATTTGTCAAACAGGTGCAAAGTTGTTAATTAACAAAAATAATAAAATCCCTATCCCTGGTGACCCCAACTATAGCAACAGAGTGGCTACTGTCATTCTGTAATAGTGAGGCGTTTCTTGAACTCCAAAGTGTCTGGCACATTAGTGGTGGCGCTGGAAACTGCTTCAGAAAGATGATAATTTCAGGGCTTTGCACGGCTGTGCCAGGTAGTGCATTGCAGCATATAATTAGCTATGCCCTTGCATAGCATCATGTGCAGCTCCACTCTTGTGTTGCAACATATATGCAGCCATGCTTTTTCATGTAATCATATATGAAGCCACACTTCTTCCACACTGAGATGCTTTTTTTTCCCACTAGTTAGTGTAGACCTGAAATCTTTTCGGGCTAGCAATTCTGTATTGTAAGATTTATGTGCAATTTTTTAACTACTTTGATTAATTAAACTCCGAGGCAACTTAAGCATTGCCAATCAAAGGTAAAGTAGCTGGAGTAAAAATGACTATCCTTCTAAGGTTGTTATATGTTTAGATTTTGCCTTTTGGAAAAGTAAGGGGGTTGTATTTCAGAATATTGTGTAGGAAATATTGAGGTGCCAAAATATTGTAGCCTAAATATTGAGAACCTAAATACAGAGAAAGGACGTTTATATACACTTAAGTATAGATTTATTATATTTCATTTCACATTACGTAATAAGAATAAAGCCTTCTAGAGTGACCAACCTTGGGATTTAGGCTGATCGATTTCAGAGTGTTGACAAGGATGGTGAGAAGCATGGGTTAGAGAATCAGATGTTACATTGTATTTACAGTAATCCACACACACTAACCTCAGCTTTTGCTAAGGGTGGGAACTAGAGGCACGGGCCTAGGAGCAAGCCAGCCTCCACTCTACTATGAATACACAAAATAGGCTGCCCCTAGAGTGAGTTTCTAGAGTTGCATACAGAGTTAAGAAGAGATGCAGTGCCAGTGGGGGCATCTCATAAAAAGTTACAGACTTGCCTCACACACAGCCCGGTGTCATGCTTCATCATCGACTGTGTCCTCGCCCTCTAAAAACTTGGTTTGATAGAGGGCAGCCATACACCTGGAGACAGGGATGCATTTCCAAATCTAAGTGATGGCCGTGGGAAAGTGAAGGTGACTTAAAACTATTCCATTTGTCAATAGACTGTTTATTCAAAGAGCAAGTGTATGGTATTAAAAGAAGTGAACGCTGATGTGGGACGTTAGTCTCCCTTCACCGTGTTAAATGGAGTCACCATGTTTCTGCAATCGTGTCCCCGAAGGGTAGGTGGCATTCTTCAGGACCAAAGGGGAGGTATACTAACTGAGGGCTCTACTTAGTCACACCTAGTGTAAATAAGGACGAACCTTCCTCTAAAGTGAAGGGGACTCTCGATCTCCCAGTCGAGGGGAGTGTTTAGTATATCGTTGTCAAAACATTACAAATATTTAACTCTTTTTTTTCCTCACTCATAAATAAGTGAGTTGTCTTCAAGCAGTCAATGGCACTTTCTTATGTCCAAACAGAGGGGAAACACAACCTTGTGAAACTCTTATCACCCCAAGGACTCTTGCAGTAGCCAACCACAAGACTCCTGGGGGTAAGACAGGGAAGAGCGTGACCTCCTTCCCTAAATGCAGCCTTCATTCCTTAAACTCACTTATTTCATAATCATTGGACTTCAATTTTTTTAGGAAGTCGAGATATCAAATTTACTAATCCAATCCTCCCTGGCCCTCCAAAATCTAGTTCTTTTCCTTGACATACAGCCTGGGTCCAGTTTATGGACTCTTTTAATAGAGGCAACCCAATCTAAAAATAGTGGAGGTTTGGGGGATACCCATTTTAAACAAATTTCTCTTCTGGCCAAGAGAATTAAGACAAATAAAAGTAAAGCTTGGAGTTTAGAAAGCTTACAACTAGCACTCTCCTTAGGCCAGATTCCAAAGATGACCAAAACCTAGCTTACCTTAATTTCTTGGCCAAGTACCTCCGAGATCATGTTACCCATGTGGTGCCAGAAGCCTTGGATCTGGGGACACTGCTGAAACGTGCACATCATCGGCACCCCCCGAGGCACACTTCAAGCAGATCTTTACTCCTCCACCTCCAATCTTGGCAAGCTTCTTTGGGGTCCAATAAGCTCTATGAAGTGTAAACAGTTGGTTTCTCCTCAATGGGGCAGCTTTAACAACACTCCCTAAAGTGCACATCGATACTTGCCAATAAGATGTAACGTCGCTAGAAGGCAGGTCTCTTCTTCAGGGCTCCTCCATAGGTATTAACTGGTGTTCTCCTTTAACTAAGAGACAGGACCTTTAAGATACTTCTTTACGTTGATGAAGTGGGGCTAGTAACTTGTTCTCCAGTTCTTCGTTCGCATCTCCATCCTTGCCCAAGTTTACAGCCCAGCTAGACAACTGATAACATATAAATCTGGACAACCTTTGGCTTTTAAATTACTAAGGAAGTCCCATGAGAGTAATTTATTGTCTTGCAGTAATTGACCCCATTTCTCAATGCCTTCTTCCAAAAGTGGGGCTGACAACCTGTCCTTGAGGCATTGAGAGTTCCAATAGGAGCGCTTGAACAATAGTACGGAATTCTGGGCATCATCCTCAGCTGATACCGTAATTTACAGGCAGACCTCAAAACCTTTAATTTTACTTTTTTAAAGTATTCGGTATGCCCAAATTTGAAGAGAAGCCCATCCCCACCCTGGGGGACATTTTTGGGCATAGCTAATAGAAAGGGGGAAAACAAGAGTAGTCAAACAAAAGAGAGCTCACATTCTTAAAATGGAAAGCCCAACAGTAAAAACCGAAACAGGGCTAGCTATTCCCCCATCCAGCTTTGGGCATCTTAGTTTCCTTCACGCAATTTTAACCCCTTTATTGGACCAGAGGAAGCTATTTATGTCACTTTGTTAATCTTTTAATGTTTTAGGGATAAATAGTAAAGGAATTGCATCAAAAATAAAGGTGAATTTTGGCAAAATTGACATTTTAACCAGGTTGGAACGACTAAAATTGACAGTGGGAGACTACACCATGATCTTAATAAGGTTCCTGTCTCTTTCATTTTTAACTCAAGGTTAACCTGGGCCAATCTGTTAATGTCCTGTGTGATTTGTATACCTAGGTATCTTGTTTGCTGTTTAACTAAAGGAAACTAGATTGCAAGTTCCAAGACATAATTTCCGTTTTTTTGTGATTTAATTGTATGCCCGTAAAACTTCCCAAAATCCATCAAAAGCTGCTCGAACCTTGGCAGAATGATTGGACTTTCCCCTGTGAAAATCAATGCTATAAAGGGATAGTTTTTTCACCCATCCCTCATATTCAAACTGAGCGTAAATTTCACTAGCCCTGATGTTGCAAGCCAGTGGTTTGATGTAAAGATCAAAAAGTAATGGGGAAAGGGGACATACCTGTCTAGTTCCTCGCTCCAGCCTGGCTAAATTAGTTAAATTTTCATTACTACTATCCTTGCTGTGGGGTTTTTATAGATGTTACTAACGGCCTTTAGAAATGTGTCCCCTAGCCCGATAGAGTGAACTATGTGGCGTAGACAGGGCCATCTCACCCTATCAAAGGCTTTGGCTGCATCAAATGCAAAGATAGTAAGAGGTATTTTGTTAACTGAAGCAATATCAATTGCACCGATCAGCTCATGGGTTAAATCATGGAGCTGATGGCCCCTAATAAACCCCTTCTGATCAGGATGGACCAAATGTCCCATAATGGTATTCAATCTCCCTGCTAAGATTTGGGCAAAGATTTTGTAGTCGCAATTCAGCAGGGAGATGGGCCTTTAGGACTCACATTTTTTGGGTAGGCTTCAGAATCAAAGTAACAGCTGCATCATCCCAGGACCTAGGGGTTGGAGAAAATACTGTCAAATAATTTCTCCAGAATAGGAGCAAGTGTCTCACTAAGGGCGATATAAAACTCATTGGGTATAGCATCCAGCTCTACCTCTTTTCAGGCGTTTTATTGTAGCCTTTATTTCTTCTAAAGAGATTTGTTAGTTCAACTGTTGTGCCTGGTCTCCAGACAGAGAGGGTAGAGTTATTCTATCCAATTTTTTATTTGCGGGTCCGAAACCACCTGATCTTCTGTATATAGTGCTCTATAAGGTAACGCACTAAACTTGTACACTCAGTCAATTCACAACTTGATTCAAGAGGGTAACCGTCTAAATGAATGGAATTTGTGGTTTCCCAAAATCTATGATAGTAAAATACATTATCATGATTGCTTATTAATTCAGATTCATGATGTTGCTACCTAAAGCAATGTAAAGCTTGTTTGATAAGAATGAAGAGTGTTTATATTATCTGTGCATATATATCTCTCACACAGTAGTGTCAGTCCCCTCTCTCAGAGTCTGAGTTTGAAGCAAAAATGTGGAAAATGTCTCTGAAGACCGCTTAACTGCTGTGTTCATTACATGGTGGTCCTTGCACTTTTTCATGATGTAGCTCTTACACCTTGCTTTGAGATCTGCAAAAGACAAAATCCACCTATGACGGATACTAAGCACTGGGACTTTAGATTAGAAACAATTATCCATGTTATTGCCAATATTATTTTACTCAACACATTTTTGAAGAGTAGTGGAAGTGTTTGGAAGAGGTTTAATGGGCTCATAATTTGTGGAGTGGGAGTTTCATAAACAGACCTACGTTCTCTTACACTTCTTGCAGTAAATTGCACACTGCATGCTAAGTTAGATGTCGAATAGCAAATAGATAGTAAAAAAAAAACAACTAATGCAAAAACCTTGGAGAGGTAAAGTTAACCAACAAGGGATCAGTGGTTCTCATAGAGAAATGAGCGTCCAGCTTGTGGTCTGGACTAACAGCATCGCCTAGATACTCATCCATGGGAGAGCCCAGTAAACATAATGGTTGTTTCTTAGATGATTCGAAACAACAAAATTGCAACGACTAGGCACACTTCCATAATTGTCTTTTTGATTGTTCCACCTTGATTCATGATGAGAGGGCAATCATGAGTTGGCTGAAATGTAGGTGAATGCCTCCACATTAGTGGTAAAAAAGACAAAAAGAAATGGCAAGTCTTTAAGGAGTGCTTTTCCAGTTTGATCCACATGATATGAAGATAAGCTGAGAGCCAATAAAATTCCACTTTTGTGACTGCTGCAATTGTTGGTGGAGAATCAATCCTGCAAACCAGTTTATTTTTTAAATTAGAGATTCTTCTGGCTGACCTGTGCTTTGGGTATTGTAGCGAGGAAGGCTTATGAACATCCTTTTAGAGAGATTGTCAATGCACAATTGGGAAGTGCAGAGAAAAGGAACTGGATTCTGATGGAGACCTCCAATTTCTGACAAGCAGCCATAGGTGGCGAGTGTTTGGATTTTTCAGATTATTATTGATTTATGGAGATTAGATATCAAAAGCTTCAAGGGGTCAAAATAAGTAATCAAGCGGAAGCTAATTATTTCTTTTTGAAATTCCGTCAAGCTGAATGTGACACTTCATCGTCAGTGTCATGTCTTTACAAAGGTGAAAGTGCAGGCAGCTGAAGAGTTCTTAAAGATGAGGAGAAAGGAGCATTGATAGCCACTGTGGTATTTTTCTTTTTTTTTAAACCGTCGTTTTTATTGAGTTTACAATGGAAGTAAAACAAACAAGAACTGGCAATTGAAATGGCAAAGCTGTAAAACATGCTGTGATTTAATTCACATAAATCAAACACTAACATACTGATTGATCATCACTCATCTTAGATGATGGCCTACAAGGATACCACTCCTTAGATTACAGTAGTCCATGGAACTTGTATCATTGCCCAATTATTTTAATACATTTACTTGGGCATCCTTTACTTGATATATTGTTTTTTTAGCTGCTGTTTATTAGTCCATGTTGTGGCACCTGTCCTTGCACTCTGGTCGTCGTACACACTCCCACTCTGTAACACCATCTTTCCTGGCTACTTTCAGTCCCATGTTCCACATCAGCTTTGTGTATTTTGGTGTGGTTAATTTGGTCTATACACCCAGAAGCATTATCTTGGCATCCATGTTGGTCTAATTTTTATATATAGTCTTTGCTTTTCTCCAGAATCATTGAATTAGCAGGCAGTCACTCACCATGTGTGTAGAACGTCCCTCTTTCCCACACATACTCTGAAACATTGGCAAGACCTACTTCACCTGTAAACCTTCACTTGTGACTGTGTATAATATACTCTGTGCAACAGTTTAAGATGGACCAGGCGAAAACCTGTCTTTAACGGATGCATTCTAGCTGCCCCAATTAGAATTTCCCATTCATTGTCATCTAGGCTGCCAAGATCTTATCCCATCTGTCTTTTATCCAACCTATTTATTCAAGAGCATTGTTCATTATGGTCTTGTATATGATTAATAGTATTTTAGCATGTATAGCTTTAGCCAATACTCTTTTCTCCAGGGCGTAACACTCCTGCACCTTGACCAATCTCTTCTTGTGTTTATAGAAGGCATGGTTGATGTATAGATAACTAAACACCTACCTTTCAACCTTCTCTGGCCAGTTCATTCTTTCTCGTTTATTAGCATGCGGCCCTCAAATTGCCTTTTTTCTGTTGGTTTCCTTTTTGTATGGGAGCGAACCATTGCTGATGAAGGTGACTGGGGCCTTGTCTCAGTTTCGATGTGTGGGAGCAAACCATTGCTGATGAAGGTGACTGGGGCCTTGTCTCAGTTTCGATGTGTGGGAGCGAACCAGTGCTGATGAAGGTGGCTGGGTCCTTGTCTCAGTTTTGATGATCTCTGCGCTGTTCTTGTGATTCTTGTGAGGACTTTGCATCCATCTGCATGGGCCTAGCTTCAGGGAGGGTGTTTGGGGTATCACAACCCCCCTAATACATTTATTTTCTGATCAATAGTTGGGTACAGGTACTTTCAGTCGGGTTTGGTGAGGTGTCAGTTGGATTTCACCTAGAATTTTTGAATGCACACACTTAATGGCTGAGGAGTGTCGCACCACAGCCCGCGCAAGCAGACGGTAAATAAAATGACATTAACACAGTTATTGTCATTTTATGTATGCTATCTGTCCGAGCCCTGCAATGACTATAGGGTGGGGCCGAGCATGTCAAAGAAGAGAAGAGTGCACTCATAATTGCGCATGTGTGGTTGACCGACCGTCCTATGCCCGCCAAGCACACATCGGAGGGTTAGGGTCCAAAGGTAGTATTGATGTGAGGGCACATGTAGTACAGGGCGCATATGGCTTGGTAGAGATATCATAATATCAGTGTTTAAAGGATGAGTGGTAACACACAGAAGATTAAGGTAAAGCAGAGGACAACTAAGGATAGTATGTCTGGATGAAAGGTTGCTATTGTAGTTCGATCCTGGGTCTATCGTCATTCAGGCGATTGATGTGTGTGTGCAGACGGAACACCCAACTTTGTTCCCTTTTGAGCAAGATAGTGGCGCTCCAAGTTAGGTTGGCCTCCAAGATTGTCCATGTCAGTTGATCAGTGGTGTGACGGTACTCAATATAGTGGTTGCACATTTTGGTTGCACTGAGGCCGCAGCGGAAGTTACTTTTGTGTTCACTGATTCTTGTTTTGATAGGTCTTGTGGTAATCCCTAAATAGTGTAGGTTGCATGGACACTTTTAACTTCATGGCTGCTAGAGCAATTCCCGCTGGGTGCTGAAATATTCAGAAACCCATGCTCCATGACGAGCTCAGCTCGTCATGAGTGTATGAGAGGTGTACATCATGACGAGCTGAGCTCGTCATGAGCGTCGAAGGTGTTAATAAGTAAACGCAATTTTTAGTGTTACACTTTGTCTGCTGTTGTTGTGTCCATCGGAATTTGCCTATCTGTAAGTCCTTTGGGCGGGTAGGTGCAACAGGTTGTGCCTGTCGACATAACTATTGTGATAGCTAGCGTGCTTTCGCTTGACTCATGGGGATAACTTTCTATATTTCATAGGTCGGACCACCTACCAGGTCTGTCTGGTGGCACTGCTTCAATTGGGTGAGGCCACCCCCAACACACTTTTGCACTGTATTCTACTTCCTTTTGGTCCTGAAGAAGCGCTAGGAATCTCTTCCTGAGACCATTAAGAGCGCGAAACATGTCAACTTAACAAATTCTACCTTCACCACTGCACAATATCTCACACCTGCTGAGGGCCATAATCCCACTTGAGCAGCCACCTCTCAGTTTTTTAACCATGACCGAGGGATCTCTCTCTCGCATTAAACCCACCCACTACCTCTAGTAATTTTTTAACTCACCCGTCACATCACTAGCACTAACCCACACTCATCATAGGGCATGAAAACTAAAATATCTCCGACAAAGCGACCCTTCGTGGGACCCGCTGGGCATTGCAGCGCCAGCCCCACGAGGCAACTCCTTCTGCTCTTTTCATAGGAACAGCAGCCCTTCATTAGTAGTGATGAATCTGGATGAGAAGACCTTAGAAATTCAGTAAAAACACCAGAGGTTAAAGTTCTGTTATATTTAGGTGTGATAAAACGATTTGGTTTTATTAAAGTGTGTTAGTTTGTTTTATAATTTACATAGTGGCAGGTAAGTATCATCCAACTAATCTACATAATTTTGTAAACCTCTTTCATGCTAATGGGTGTAATTGTTTTACAAAATGCTAGTGCTCCTAATGGTTCATAAGTGTGTAGAGGTATTTAGTATGTTATGAATATGCCTGTACAGGACTAACTCTGTGTGCAGGTGACAGTTGATGACTTGTGTTGGACAAAAGTTGTTTAGTTTTGCTAAAAAAAATAAAAATGTTTGGAACAGCAAAAATTCAATGTAGTAGAGACTAAGCATTGTAAGCAGCTTTAATTGTTTTGAAGGAATTGTCTCAGCATGGCAATTTTTTCATAGGACAGTAGACTGTGTACACCAAATACTTACCCATGTACATGTGCTTCATCAGCTTCAAAAGGCGGGCTATCTGAAAACATTTCAGCAGATTATGAAGGCTGTGGGTAGTGTGACCTGTAGCACCTTCGGGCCTTCTGTAATTACAGTAAATAGTCTTTCTTTGGAGAAGTTTTCCATAGAGTGAACACTGTTCTTGGTAGATACTTTTAATAATCTGTAATGTATTCCTCATGAGAGTTTGGCTGTCTGCATACAGCGTGGTACATGTTAAAGACACGGATAGCTGAGGATGTCGACCAAGTTGCTCATACACCCAACTCCATACCCTCCACGTTCACCTATATGATGATGACCTCATCTCAATGGGACCTCCACTACTCACCCACGCGAGCCGTTTAAAAAAAACAAAGAAACGAATGGCATCTCTAAGCGCATTCCTACTGACAACTCTAGTCTCACTCCCAGCGACATGAACTCTCAGACTCTGGATCACCATACCCTATACAGTCTGAAGCGTAACACCCATACTCTCCCCTCATTAAACCACATGCCCATGTCCAAACTAAACGAGCGACTAATTCACCTGTAAAAACAAACTAGGGCTAGTAATAGAGAGTCTCAACAATATCATAAGGAACCTAAACACTTATCCAAATCCTGCCCTTCATCCTCTCCCCCCTCCTACAGACACCAACACACTGCGCCCAGGAAGAGCCAAGACACAATCAGTCAGGTGGACCACAATGCCTCTCAGCTACAAAGCTCAGAGGCCAAAAAGAAAGAGCCATATGTTGTCTTTGATTGAGGCGACAGAGCTTGTCAAATCTTACAACCTTGAACTTGCTAAAATCAACCCCTTCTCCAAGAGCCAGGTTAAGACGAGATTAGGGCGAAATCACACACCAACGAGCACGAACAGACAACCAACGCACCTCATCAATATCCTCCTGCCCTCCTCCCTTCAAGATCCTAACAACAAACAGACAAACCAAATGCATTCTCATAAAATGTAGCTCCGCAACCAAACATTCAACAGAATTAGCAGAAGCCATCATAAACCACAACATCGACATTGCATTCATTACAGAAACGTGGCTAAATAAATCCCCATCCCTCTGAGCCAAATTCTAAGGGGAGTGAGGTGTGCGGCCCCCTCCCCTAGCTTATTTAGCCCCCAGGCACTCCATCTCCTGGTGCCTGATTCCTTAATTAAGGGAAGGGGTGTGCAGGCCCCCTCCCTAATCCTTCTTGGGCCCTGTGAACCCCATCCCTGGGGCCAAATGCATTTAAGCAGGGGAGAGGGTGTGTGCCCTAAACTCTGGTGCCATAGGCAATTCAAAAGGGAAGAGGGCTGTGTTTCCAGTTCCCGAGTCTTATTAGGCCGCAGGGACCCCATCTTCCGGTGCTTGCGCTGCTGGAGGCAGGGATGGCATGATTGCTTCCGTCTGGCAGGAGATTTATAAATGCTCCTGCCAGGCGGGAGCAAATATGTTTCCTTCGCCAACCTAGTACAGGCCGGGAAACTAGGTTGTCCCAAGTGTGGGCTTTCATGGACACCGTAACTGAGCTGGCCCTGGGGGATGGTGTACCCGAGGCCTAGAAAAGCTTGGGGGGAGGCACATGCATGAAGGGGTTGCTGAAGTCCAAAATAGACCCAGGGAGTGGGGTTTCACTCACGCCCCCTTCCTAAATATTTTTTTTATAAATAGCGAGCCTCCATTTTTTTTTCTTTTCGCCTTCCCACACCTGATTTGTATTTGTGGCTCAAATCAGGGGTTCCTCTGGGTTCCTCCCATAGCGCCTAGAGAGACAGGGTATCTCTAGCCTGCCTCCTTACCTTGTTTTTTTATTTTATATTACATCTTAAGGAGAGGAGACTAAGTCTTTGAGTCCTTCAGTGGCTGCCAGCAACATTTTTCTCTTGTTGCTGACAGCCAATCCGAGCACTGTCTCCCAGGAGTCTAACTCCTGCAGGAACGAATCAGGCCTAGGAAAACAAATCTTCCTCAACCAATCAGAAAGCTCTATTTTTAAAACTTTGGGTCGAGGGACTCCAGCGACAGTCCTTCGAGCCCAGCGGGACAGATATACAAATATTTTTTTATCTTAATTATTCAAAAACTTCTACCATACCGTTTTAAACCATATCACAAACTGCATGCTTTCTTGACCAATATCTAGCGTCCTGCCTAATTTGGTGTGATTCAGTTAAGCAGTTTTTGCTGTAGCGCTGTTCAAAAACGGCCGCTTACCCTCTTTTTTTCTCGGCACCTGCTTGATGGATCACCCTGGAGTTTCCCATGTCCAAACTAGATAAAACATGGCACTTTCTTGGAAAGTCTTGTGAAGGTGAATCATCATCATTGAATCTTTATTTCGACGTTTTTCTGTCATAAAAGATTACAGTTAAAAACAGTGTACATGACAAAAAAGGATACAATTATCATTTCATAAAAGCAGATTAACAATCAAATTATGCAATCTTTGTTTTTCTTTTGTTTTTTTTATTGAAGTTCATGGTGCAATAAGGAAATACATAAATACATTACCATAAGCAAGGTTTAAGAACATCTGATACATATATGAGCAATTAAGAAACACAGTATTGTAATGTGGAGGTAAAAAATTGTATAAAAATCAATAAATATAGCAATACAGTACATTTCAAATTCTTATTCTATCGTCCATCCATTTCTTAACCGGGGCCCATAATCGTCTTCCCATTTCTCTTTTTTTAGCGCCTTTAAATTCATAAAGGCTAGACTCAATATTGTAAATAGCTAAGAATCTAGAGATCCATATCTGAAAAGACGGGGCTGTTACATCCTTCCAACCGGCCGAAATAATAATTCTAAGTACGGCAACCGACATAAAAACCAAAGCAGCCTCGTCATCTGTTAAAACCAGTTTAGAATCTGAGCCAAATTACATTAGTGTTGGGGATAGATCGATCTTATGACCTAGCAACCCCTCCCAGAATTTTTTTATTCCATCCAGGACGGGGGTCAATCGTTCACATGTAAAGAACATATGTAGTAGGTCAGCTTGTCCCTTATCGCATCTTGGGCAACAATCATCATTCTTGACACCCCAGGCAAATAATTTATGATTGTTGCCCAAGATGCGATAAGGGACAAATTATGCAATCTTTGTGTAGATTCCCCCCTGGGTACCGCTGTGATAAGGGAACATCTTTTGGACCACATTGCTAAAAGCTACTTAGAGAGTGCAAACCCTATATGTGGTGATGTGTCAGTCTTAAAGACTCTCAATGCGACGGAGCATTTATCAAATCCCATATTCTTGCATATTCTTGCATAGGGGTACCAGCCAATACTTTCTGGCCTTTCTATAAGCGGGACAGAAGAAGAGCATGTGCAGTTCATCCTCCTTGGTCGCGCCACATCCAGGACAGGATTTACACGTGGAAGACGACCACTTACCCACAAATGCCCCTATTGGTAGTGTACCATGCCTCCATTGGATATAGAGCTTCCTTGCTCCTACTGGATAAATAACATCCAAAAACTCCTCAAAGGCATAAGAGTGTTTGAGTGTTATAAAAGTTGTTGTCAAAGAGCCAGCTTTGGAGTCATTCAGCCATATATTCTGTTTGTAATCCATGAAGGACTTCGCAAGCATTTTACCAGAAACCCCCCTGCATGCCCGTTCTGGATCATACCAGAGGTCCGATAGTCCCATTTTCCCTAGTTCGTTTTTCACCAATACAAGCCTGGGAATTTTTGCCGCTCTACCATGACACAGCACATCCTTTAGTTCAAGCCTGTACTTGGACAGTTCTGGGGTTATCCATAACCTGCGCCAAAACCTTAAAGGTTTCAGGGCTAGCTAATCCTGGATAAAACTCAGTCCTAAATCCAATCTCAATGGAAGGAGAGGAGTGCTTTGTGGGAGTACAAATAACTGCCTCATAAACTTATTCTCCACATTAACAATTTCCGGTCTACAGGAGTGCCCCCAAAGTTCCCCACCGTAGAGGGCCGATGCCCTCGCCTTGACCGTATAAATCTCCAGTGCGGGGTTAACTGGCTTGAAAGTGGATGTATTTGTCATTTTAAGAATACCACCCACCAGTTGGGAGAGTTTGGTTTGAGATTTCACCTGTTGGAGACCCCAGGTATTGAAAGGCCTGTACCCTCTCCAATCTGACCGTGCCCAGGAGTGGTGTTGGGCGCGGAGTGCCGGAGGACTAAAAATCATAAATTTAGTCTTATCAGCGTTGACTTCCAGTCCACGACAACGGCAAAAGTCGATAAATCCACCCAGCACACGCTGGATCACCATAGGGGACTTGGAAAGCAGAAGGGTGTCATCGGCAAATATTATCGCTGGCACCTCCTGGCTGCCAATCTGGGTGCATCGTTGTCGGGAACTGCATCCAAGTGCGATATGACACCATTTACATAAAGGCAGAACAGGGTGGGTGCCAAAACGCACCCCTGCCTGACCCCCCTGGAAACTGGAAACCGGGACGACAGCAACCCTTCCCTCCCACATCTAACCTGTGCATAGTTTTGTGTATGCAGCCTCATCAGTACCACCAATATCGCGTTTGGAACTCCCATGTCCAAGAGCACTGCCCACAGTTTGCCCCTTGGTACTAGGTCAAACGCGGACCGAAGGTCCACGAAGACCATATAGAGGCTGCCACCCTCCAGTATTGCCGTCTTCCAGAATAGCATTATGAGGCGAAAGATCTGGTCCACAGTAGATGTTTTTTTTCTGAATCCAGCCTGGTAGGGACTGAGGATATCATGCTCCTCGATCCACTCTTGCAAACGATCCAGAATTAGTCGAGAGAAGATTTTTTGAGGTATGTCTATGAGGCTAATGGACCTGTAATTGGTTGGAAGCAGAGGAGAGCACTTCTTAAAGATTCGGACAATCTCCGCTCCCAACCAAGTACCTGGTATATCGTGCGAACAGAGGGCCTCCATAATCAACCGCCAAGTGGCACAGTGCGATCAAAGAGGTATGTCCCTTTTCCCATCTAGGAATGTAAGTTTACTTAAAACAAGAAACATTGCTACAAACATCACTATGATAAAAAACAAATAGACACACACTCAAAGATGGCGGCAAAAATTCAGGAGAGGATGCACCTCCAATGTAGTCCCTCCTTGCTGAACACTGGATAGGAGGAGCCCATACAATGCTTTTAAACGAACTGTAAAATCATGCATTTCCTTAATCACTGGACAGCATCTGAGGAAGTCATGACAGACGAAACGCGTCATGCTGGGTGCAATAAAGGATTTCACATACCCATTGAGTGCTCCGTGAGTGTTCCTGAAAGAGGGACACATTTGTTGAAATGTATTATGCGTGCATGCCGCTTGCACGTAGGAGGCACCCATCATGAAAAGTGTTTGGCAGAATGGTCGACTTTATGTTGGAATATATATATATATATATACTTTATACCAAAGGTCCATAAAAATCTTACTGAACCGCCAGGAAGACCAATAATTGCGGCATGCGGTGGGCCTTTAGAAAACTTATCGAAATACATTGACTATTTTTTACAGGCACATATGAAATCTTTGAACTCATATGTCCAGGACACAAGTGACTTCCTGCGGAAAATTGAAGAGATTGAGTGGAAATCAGACTTCCTCTTAGTAACATTGGATGTGAGTTCCCTGTATACCTGCATTAAACATAGGGATGGCCTGCGAGCATGCAAATATTATCTAAGCAGCAGGCCAATGGAATTAACTCACCACACAAAAATGCTTCTGGAAATGCTATCCTTCTGTTTAGAGAACAATTATTTTATGTTCAATGGCCAATTTTTTCAACAGGTCCAGGGTGTAGCCATGGGGGCCAGTTTCTCCCCAAGTTATGCCTGCCTCTTTATGGGGTGGTGGGAGGAACTGGTCCTCAGGCGTAAATATATGCACTACTGTACATCCAACATAGTCTCTTGGCTTCGCTTCATTGATGACCTTTTTATAGTGTGGCATGGATCTGAAGACAGTGTTTTACATTTTATACAGGAAATTATAGTGAAGGATCTTAATTTGAATTTTACTTCTAGTATTAGTAAGGAATTAGTGACATTCTTAGATGCGCAGGTTTTTTTATCCAACAATGTTCTTAGTACCTTTTTAGAAAACCGACGGCGGGAAACACTCTATTACATGCAACGAGTGCCCATCCACAACACTTGATCAAATCAATACCAAACGGGGAGATGCTTCGCATCCGCCGTATTTGTAGTGATGATGAGGATATGATCATGAGCAACAAGAAAGTTTATCTAGATTTGTGGACAGAGGATATAGCACTAGAACAGTAGAAACCGCCATTAGAAAATCACGACAAAAAGCTAGAAGTGATCTCCTAAAATACAACCCGAAAAGGAGTCTAATTCAAGAGTGTAGATATTAATCCAGTTTGGTTAGTACTGACATACTCCAAACAAGAAAAGGAGTTAAGGAGCATAGTCAGACGAAACTGGCATTTTGTACAGGATGACCCCATTATTGGAGATTTGATGCCCGCCAATCCATCGATAACTTATCGTAAAGGCATGAGTCTGGGCTTAATTCTAACTAAGAAGAGTCAGGAATGCCTTGGAAAAGAACCCTGGCGGCCTAACAGTACGGGGTTCTACAAATGTTTTACATGTAAAGCATGTCAACATGGTGTGAACACTAAAAAATACACCACGGTCATCCCAAAGGCAACCAGGGAGATTGAGCAACACCTTGCATGTAAAACGGAATATTGTCTGTACATCCTGGAATGCGACTGTCATTTGAAATATGTAGGCAGCACGAAGCTGCCGGTTCATAAGAGAATGCTGCAGCATTTGCGTGCTATAACTAATAAAGACCAGAGTTATCCGGTTGCGAGGCATTTTGAGGCATGTCACAACCGCAAACCTCAATGCCTAAAATATTACGCAATTTAGTCCATCCCAGTAACAAAAAGAGGAGGGGATAGGGAGGTCTGCATGCGAAGAACTGAAACAAACTACATTCTGGAATTCGATTCCAAATGGCCTGGAGGATTGAACACTACAGAAGACCTTCACACATATTTATAATCGAAATAGTAAAAAATCTCTTAAATGTGAGGTCTCTAAGGGTAATGTAGGATAGGAAGAGAAGGCATATATCATCCAATATTGTGGTTAAGACAAACAGGATAATTGGGATACTAAATTGCTAGATTTGCACAATTTTGTATTGAAACATATTTATTTCTTTTAAACTATTAGAGTTTTTAGACATATTACAGGTGCAAAATATTTATATGCAATGACCCATGATTGATTTTAGCCGTCTTCTAGATATTAGGGTAGATTTTATCTATATGTCTTTTAAATAGTTGGTTTTAATCATGTCACTGATATCCTTTTATAAATAGGTTTGTTCTTATAATGTTGTTTTAATTCATATACTTTTTACTTCACCATTAATTAGGGTGTTGTATAAAATAATTGAATTTGATATATTGTCAATCACATTAAGTACTGTATGAATTAACTTGAAACTGTCCCTGCAACACCATTTATATATGAATTTCCCTCCTAATATATCCATTGTAACATTGGACAATGAATTGAACCAGTATAATTATGAAATGATAATTGATATTTATTCGTGGTTGTATTATCTTCTATAAGCATGAGTCACTTTAGTTGCATTGCACTATTGCACTAGGCCACTTTAGTATTATCATTGAACGGGATCCTTCCTTGAACGTTAAATAACATATAATTATTTGTTAGACACAGTATGTATTTAGGTGTCTATTTAGAAATATCAATATTATTGAGCAAGACTCGTCCATAGTGTCCAGTGACTCAAATCATACTTATATATGTATTTCCTGTGCAGTTTTATTACAATATATAAGAATAATTTGTAGAAGCATTAGAATTTTTTAGTTTTCTTTAAAAAGATTTATAGTTTATGCACGTTATGGTGAGCACGTGTTAAATGTTTTAATTTAATACACATACACATGTTAAATGGATATAGTTCATATGGATTATGTTTTGGAATATGGAATAAGCATTCAAGCTGACAGCACAAGTTTGATTGAAACAAACTGTTGTTTTTGTCCAAAACATAATAATTTACAATTAACTGTCTTTTGTGTAATTAAGTTTTCGTATTCATACGGATAGAAATGAGACAGTGAGCTGACTTTTGTAAATGATATTTATACAGAAAGTATTTTTTCTATGTCCATTTGGACACGTGATGCACTTGCACTTTAAAATGGGCTGAGCATATTGCATTGTCATGTGACAAAGGTCGCAGGGACGGTCGAAACGCGCCATGGCTAACTGTTTATTGGGGAAATAAACTGTATGCTGCAACGAAGTTGGTTCTTGCCTTGTATTTCACCCGAGTGGTGGAGCGCTGCGAGGTATTGCAAATATATATATATATAAAACATATTTAAACTTTACAGAAATACACAGTGTATGATGTCATCAGTGATGACATTTGAGATGTTATCAGTAATGTCACTGACCATGTCATGCGTGATGTAATGTGACATCACGCGGAATTGCATTGCGGGGGCGTGAATTATAGTTAGCTCAACTAACTATAACTGGCAAATTTCTCTGGTTTTGTATGAGTGGAATGTCCAACTAACTATAACGTCCCTTAAATATGTGGTTTTTTCAGTGAATATATATATATAGATATATATTTAGGATTCTCCGAAATAGTAATTCCTCTGGTTTTTCATTTGCAATAACTTTGCCACCGTTCAATAAATGCCCACAAAACTTTGCAGACCTATTCCTTTTTTACATCGGGTGATGATGCAAAGTTTTGTGATTAGTTAAGGGTGGGGGTGCAAAGAAAAAACGGAGGTGTGGTCCCAAAACACGTTTTTCTACCAATGCATTTTCCATAGACTTTTTCGGCAGACGTGGCAGCTAAATGGTGTGGCAGCACAATGGCATGATTGTGGTGTGAAAAGGATCCCTTTAAACTGATTAGATGTGAATTGGTTCAGTATTTTTTTTAGTACTAAGGAACAAAAACCTAGTGATATATTGGACCTGTATATACCGTGGTACATAGCAACGACAAAAATGTCAAAACACCATATTAATGGATAAAGCAAGCTGTTACAAAGGCAGCCATATTGTTTAGAACACACTTTGGCTATATTCTGGGTTTCTACAGCAGACATAGGTTATTACACTTTTTCAACCTACAAAACAGACATGAGGTACTTTACCAAAGTCTCAATAGGTAGAGAACTTAAAAACAATTTTGTATATATATATATATATATATATATATTTTAATTTTGAGTACTGCTGTACTACTTAGAAAATACTACAGGACCTATGTAGATAAATAAATCTAAGTTATCCTAAGCTAACTATAACTGACACCCTCACCATGCACTGCCAATTAACCCACATATTACATCACTCATGGCATCTTCTATGACATAATTTATAATAAACTGTGCATGGCAGGGGCGGAGTTATAGTTCCCTTAGGGCAGGAGTTATAGTTTATTGAGATGACAGCAAATATAACTGTTGAATTTTTATGGTTTTGTGTATAGAAAATCTGAACCTAACTAACGGCCCGTAACCTTTGTTTTTTTTTTGTGAATTTCCAAGGTTTTTTAATTACATTTCCTAACTATAATGTCCCTGTAACCTTTGGTTCTGTCAGTGAATGTGTGTGTGTATGTATATATATATATACTGGGAGGAGCAGGTCCTCTTGCCTTACTTTGCGGACACTATGAATACCAAAATTGTAAAATGGCTAAGGTACATAGACGACCTTTTTATCATATGGGACGGCTCGGAAAATGAGGCAGTTGAATTTATTCACAAACTGAACACTAACACTCTTAATCTTCAGTTTACTAGCCATATTAGTGACAAATCCGTTTGCTTTTTGGATGTGGAAATCTACATCAGAGAGGGGAAACTTGAAACCAAACTTTACCGAAAACCAACTGCCGGTAACAGTGTCCTCCATGCGGACAGTCACCATCCAGCGCATCTCATAAGGAGCATTCCTTATGGCGAAATGCTCCACATCAAACGGTTTTTCAGTTCAGAGGTTGACTATAGAGAGGCTCAACTTTAATGTAAAAGTAGATTTAGGGAAAGGGGATATTCTAATGAGGTAATTGAGAAAGCTATGGCAAGAGCTAACTCACATGACAGGGTATCCCTATTGCCAAGCACTATCCACAATACAGGAACTCCACTTTCTGGTACAGGACAGAGCAAGAAAGGCACAGGTAGTACTGCCCGTAGTGAAACTAGGCTTGTCTTCACATTTAGCAATCCGCATCGGACTATCAGAAATATAGTCAAGCGTAACTGGGCACTTATTACAAGTGACCCGGTTCTGAGTAATCAGGTCTCTAGTGTGCCCAGCATAGCCTACAAGCGAGCCAGAACTATGAGTAACTGCTTGGTGTCTAGCAGCCCTGAGATCAGGACCACAGGCGAGTGGTTAGACTCTAGCAAGGGTTTTCTTAAATACTCGTCTTGCAAAGCATGTAGAAATGGAGTTCGTCGGACAGAATACTCTACCCCTTTCAGTGTGACCCCAACGTCCATCAAACATAAACTGACGTGTTGCACCGAGTACGCAGTGTATGTGCTGTAGTGTCCCTGTGGTCTATGTTATTTGGGCAGCACAAGACCACAGGTACACAAACGTATTCTCCAGCACCTCAGGGCCATTACCAACGGCGACACTGCGTACCCGATTGCGAGACACTTTGAGGAGGCACACAACAAAAATTCGGCTGACTTGCGGTTCTTTGTAATCAACACAGTTCCTCCTCAAAGGAGGGGAGGTGACCGCGAACAGCTGCTACGGAGATTGGAAACCCGACATATAATTCTTTTAAACACCAAGACACCCAATGGTCTAAATGCGGGGGAAGACTGTCATACGTATCTATAAGTATCATCAATGATAATCTTAACGGTCCACATGGGAATACAGTAGCTGCCTCAACCTATGATAATGTTTACAGTAATTTTTAAATTCACTTTTATGAAACTCACATTTATATAGGGTAGCACTCACTTTTAACTTATGCCATTATTTATCTTTTTGTGTTTTTACTCAAGCGTTTTTTCCACATTTGTAAGGAGTAAGTCTTTTAGGGCCCACTAACAAGCTGGTGCGCACATTCTTGGTTCAGTCTTAATTAGGGGTGTCAGCCATATACTAAGGTGTTTTTGCTGCATATGTGGAAAGTATCAATAATTTTAAACATATTTATTTATTTATCAATTTATATGTTTTGTATACTACTTTTCCGTTCGCTGCTATTTTTATGCTATGTGTATTTATATATTTATATTAATATTTATGTATTTATATATTCACATATTGTTGCAACAAGCACCTATTCTGGACTACTAGTGTCTGAACCAGATCTAACACAAAGTTACTCTTACAATTGTGCTTAACTGCATGTATGCAGTCATTGAATTTTGACATTATGTCTTCTATGTCTTTTGTGAAACACAACTTACTATTGGCACTTGTCACTTTAAAAGGAGCACTCCCGCCCCAAAACGTTGTCATGTGATCAAGGTCGTGTTTGACCGAAACGCATAGTGGTGGTGTGGTGAAGAGCGAAATAAATCACTGAGCACTATTACCTGGGTTTGCCTCATCCTTTGGGGCTGCGTGACTGCTGCATGACGTCCTTCTGCCGAGTATGTATGTATGTATGTATGTATATATATATATATATATGTATATCACCAAATTTGCCCTTGGACATAAAGAAGCAGGCCCATGTAAACAAAAGTATTTATTTTCAGGCAGGAGATCTGGCGCTTACACAGAGAATTTTTTCCAGCCTTGCGTGTTTCGGATCCTCCCGATCCTTGTTCACAGGCAGCCTCATGACTTTACACCAGACAGATGCGGCACTTTTTTCTCATGCTTATAAAACTTTAATGTCCTACAGTGGACCTTTCAGGTAAGTTTGTTTTTTAATTGCATGCTGGGAAACGTAGTGCTGCTTTGTTCAGTGTTACCCTCCACTGGCATCCGCCCGCCCGCAACGCAAACATAAAATGGTAATAACTAAAAGTTATTACCATGTTCTCTTTTTGCTTCTAGCACTGCGAGAAAGCAATGGGGTGACTCTCCACCGCCATAACGGAGGAGCCGCCCCTGCCGGCAGGCGCTGCTGAACGTTTCGTGGTGTCTAAAAATTACACTTGGATATGTTCAGCATATTACTAGGGGCCCAATTTCTGTGAAAAGAGTGGATGGACGCTGTGTACCTGCGTATTCCCCCGACTTGTGCTATGGATATTACAGAAACATCTTGCAAGGGGTGCAGACGATTTTGAGTTAAAAAAAATTAAAGTAAGGCATGTTTTGACGTATCAGCTGTTTAGTTTTCCAGGTACACTATTGGTCCAACTGGATTGAGTCAAGCTCATGTTTGTGTAGGGTGGTAAGGAGATTGTCAAAGTGATGCCTGGTCTCAAACTGGGTGACATCTGCAAAAGCTTCAATAGCTGCCTATTGAAGGATACCTAAGGACACTCTTGAAATGGCAATGCAGAAGAAGAAAATTCCTCTTTAGCAGGGAACCCTTCCAGTGAATCCATGCCTACTCAATATTTTTGAGGACCATCTAAGCACAAACACATTACTTAGCGCACATAAAATAAATGATAATGGTGCCGCTTCAAACTAACACTTGGACTCAAGGTTTATTTTATCCTACGTTTAAAATGTTTTCAAGAACTGAAAGCCCAATCAGTTTCAGGGCCGAATTTAACTGATTTGTTTATTACTCATAGTAGCAGTCTAATACCTGTTGTTATATTTTCTATTTTTTCGCCAGTCTCAGTGTCGATATTTGTTTCTCGAGAAGGTGGGCCGTGTTGGAAAGTTATAACCAGCGCATTCTATTTTCTTATTCAGCTGTTCCTCGGTCCCCCAGATTGGCAACCCATTGTAAGCGGATAATGAGAGGTTTTATCTGAAAATCAGTTTACGCTATTCACATCAATTCATTATTTCATGTAATCTGAACTTCAAGAAGTTAATCTCTATTGACCTGGTCGGTTTATTTATAGATGCTAAACCTTTGTTACAGTTTTACCCATGTCCAGATTGGACTCATTGTAAGCATTTGCTGCAGAAAGTAATAACACTGTACTGTTAATAATCAAGTAATAAAAAGGAGTCTAATTGCATTGATGTATGGAATCAGTTTAGGCTGTTCAGTGGTTCTGTATCGAGGTACCCACGGATGACTTCTTCAACCCATGTACAGAGCATAGTTCTGTGACAGGAGCGTCCGAGGGTGGTGGTCTTTGCACCCAGTTATCCAACTCTACCAAAGGTGTCCCTAGGGTCACTAAGTCCCCTGTAATGGCATTGTTATATGCCGACAACGCGGAGTTACTGGCAGGGACACCGCATGCTCTCCGCTCTCTGGATTGTTCATTTGTTATATTCATGGACAGTCTTGACATGAAGATCAGTTTTGGGAAGTCACACAGAATGGCCTGTGGGCTTGGTCGGAAGACTTTGTCATCTCTAAAGGTTCAAGAACAGCAATTTAGCTCGGTGTGAAATTTCCGTTACTTTGGGAATATGTATGATGCAAACAATTCCTGGCATTGGCAGGTGAACACTGCGTGAGCAAAGCTAGGGACGCCGACAGGCTCCCTGTACAGCATCTATCAAAAGGGGGTAGAAGTACCATGACCCCATACTTAAAGATCTATAGCCTGCAATGTGTCCTCACAGCCACCTATGGGGCGAGGGGACGGGGCTCCCTTAACTCAACCCATACACAGGTCGAGGGAAATAGGATCTGCAGATGGTTGACGACTTACCGCCCTCCAACTCCAATTTAATCCTGCATTCCGAGTTTAATTTAACTTATGTGTCTGATCTTATCAAGCTACCCCCCTTTTGTTATCTGTCCAATTACAATTTGCTGTTTTTAACAGAGCGGTCATTCGGGACTGGTTTTTTTCCGCTTCAGGTTCGGTCCGGGCTGGTCCGGTGTTTCCCTGATAGGTCCAAGGTGTGGGATTCGCAGCTGCCTCTATGTCCTTCCTTGTGATGGGGCGGAGGAGCAGTCGTTGCTGCATTTTCCTTTTTTGCAATTTTTCCTGCTTTTGTTTTCATGTCCGCTTCAAACAAACCGTGAAATCGCTGGGTTTTAAAAGGTGTAGGGAGGCCCTACGTACTTAAAGATGCTAAGTAACCAGCAGGAAAGAATGCTTTAGTGTTTGCTCCCTCTTGGAAATTGCCTAGTCGCTGCAGGAAGTCTATGGAGGGGTAACTGATTGTAAGTCCTTTCAGTGATATGCTGATGTATTTTATTTATTTGCGATGGCATGCTCTGCCTATTTTAATCGTTTAGCATTTCAGCATGACGTTATTTGAATTGTCTTTATTTTGTACGTTCAAGATGTTTCGTTAAGATCGAAAAAAGGTTTGTTTGGTTTCACAGCAAAAGGTGCCTTTTCTCAAAATAATTTTGGTTAAATGAGACTGAACGGTTCCTGTGCAAGCTGTAGGTTTTGGGTAATTTATGGAGCGCAATTGTGTAATATTCTAAAATGTAGTACTCTGACACAATAACAGCATAACAGCATCATTATTTCATAACAGCCCCAAGCGATGTATGTGCCTACGAGCAGGGCCGGACTGAGACCAGCACCGGTGCCCGCAAATGCCAGTCCGGCCCTGCCTACGAGAAATATCTGTTACACTCAGACTTGAGAGATTGAGAATGTCTCATCTCTTTCAATTCTGAAAGCATCGCTCCACTCCCTTCCAGGCTTCAAGGGGTACCTCCTGTGTTCCTTATGGTTAGTTGTGCACTGGATAAAGGACAGCAAGTCACCTGTGTCCAGAAGTGTCACTCTTTTCAGCTCTCCTGTACTTTTTCAGCATAGACTTTGCTTGTCCACTCAAAATGCGCATTCACCACCACATTTGCATGGATCCAGGCACAGAAGACGACTGGTATTCTCTGGACATGTCAGTTTCTCTCAGTGCTCCTCCTAACATAGGCAGGCTGTTTTGAGCACACTTGCATTGGGCCTCCATTTACTTGCACCTCCCAAACCCCCTTCCCCTGTGACATGGGCCACAAGCAGTGATATCACTGTGCTTGCAGTCACTTACATGCCAGTAGGGGCAATCGCCTAGGATTGCTATAGGCCTCCAAAGGGTTAGATGAAAAATTCACAGTCTGACGTTGGTCAGGAAAGATACTCCTCAAAAGGGCCAGCTTGTTGTTTAGGAATCCTAATTAGTCTTCAAAACCAGTGATAACACCACCCATGATAGACCGAAAAATATGTAGTTTTGGTTGCAGGCAGTGGTACAGCGTTAACCTAATGTTAATAGGTGAGTCTGCATGAAATGTAAACTACCCTGTCAGGTGTATTGTGTGGATTACATTCTTGTCATCAGGTTCCATGTGTTTGTAATATATCTTTACCGAAAACTAGAGGGCCCAACTTCATCTGAATGTCTCAGTTTAGAAGTTGAAACTCAGCTCTTCACGCCATAGAACGTTTTTAGCAAAATGGCCATGGACTTTAATCCATCTCTTTCAACTGAGATCTGTTGATCAGAAAGTGGACAACTGCCATATGAGACTATGGCATTCAGAGGCTTCTGGTGAGTATCTCCACCTACTATCTAGAAGAAATCGTTTTCTCTCTTTCACGGAGTGAGCCCCAAATAGCTACAAAATAGTTGGTGATTAATTTTGAGTTTGAAACATAGCGTAATAAAGTATGTTGCCATAGCTTGCCTTTTATATCCGTGGGCTATGTGCCTCTGGTCTCGACTTTTTACTGTCCCTGTCTGTGCAGGAGTTCTCTATTCAAGCGCCAAGATTTGGCTTTATACGAACCGGAGCACACCAGGAAGCAAACAAACAGAAAACATTTGTTGGCAATATTTTAACAGTAACATTTTAAGTAACAGACAGTAGATAGCAGCAATCCATCTTTTTCTCTGGGCAGTATGGCCTGGAGTTCTTGTGCACGAAAGATGTTCTGTTTGACCTAGTCTGGTCTATTGAAAACTAAGAAGCATTGTCTCATAAAACTGCAAATGAAGATGGAAAGAGTGAAAGCTTTGATAAGGACTGTGGAATTAACTATGAGAAGACTGACAAAAGAATCCGCCATTGTCAGCGTTCACGTAAAACAAAAACAGAGAGATCCATGCTACCCAACTGGCAAACTCCTCTCTACCAACAGTAGGCAAGTGTTGAATGAGAAGAACAGAAACATTGTCCTTTGGCAACTTTGAAATGACTGCGTTACTGATACCAGCCAAGCCAATAGAAGCAGAAGAAACAGCCAAAACAAGCTGTAGACATCGGCATCAAATAGGCAATGGTGGCAGTGGCATTGTTGCCTTTCTCGAACTGCGCGCTTATTCAGCTGACTCAGGGTGAGCATCGTTGGGTTTCTGTGCGTCAGTGGCCCAATTGATCGCTGGTTGTGCTTGCCTCAGAAGAAGCAAGCCCTAGTAATGGACAGCCTCCAAAGGGTATGGAAGGCGTCAGTCGGCGAGGACGAAAGCACTCTCACACATAAGTGTAGATCCTGTCATTTGTAGTCTGTGCTTGATTGAAGAGAATTGTAACTACAATGTGCAACTCAGTAGAATTTGCAAAAGTACTGAAAACACTACTAAAATGAAGTAACATTTTCCAGGCTCAGACGACCCTCAAATTAATTTTGTTAAAAAGTGCATCTAAATTTGCGGCACAGACTCTGACCCTACAAAACAGTCTTAGATCATTAAGTTAGAGATTATGTTGTACATTTAGAGAAATCAGACTTTAGCTCTAATCGATCAGACCCCATCGCTTTCAGACTCTCTCTTCATTCATGCCAAATTGACTGATCTGCTAATTCAGATTCTCTCTTCGCTTGGTGGTTCTCTGCGACAAGAAATGTGCTAGAGATTTTACTCACTAAAGGGGCTTCAATTTGGAACATAGGTAACAGACTAGCTTCTGGCTCTTAAAAGAGCACTAAAAATGCAGAATACCTCATTTAAGTCTTTAACGTATGTTGCATGTTTCATCAGTCATTGGACCACACCACAGAAGCCTTGGCAGAGAATATGCCACATAATTATCAGCAGTCATTGGCTACAAGCTTTCATCTCATAACGACGCATCTCGAAACAGCAGAGTTGGATACTAACCATCGAATGAATGGGACTAATGATGCCTTATCCTCTTTTATGACCTAATAAATGCAGCTCTTTTTAGGAGCTGTATTCCCACAGATTGCCACTGACCAGAAATAGCTGAAACGAAATTAAACAAGGAACGCAAACGTGTTTCATTTCCCTGTAGAGGCTTGAGATCAGCCTACAGATTAACTTGAATTGGTAACTGTGGAGGAGTCTGTAACTGGGAATGGTTTTTAATTGATCTTTATTACGTTTTTACATTGCATATACACGTAATTCAGTCCTAACACATACAATTGAGTTCATAATAACAATCAAACAATACTGCAAAAATGCACATCTTGTCATGTCTTGTGCCTTTCGTAATTTGTAATCTTGAGCCTTTGAAACAATCTGAGAGAAAGAACAAAACATACAAAAAACCCCAATACAAGTCAATAAATTAGTAAAACATAACACTTTTGGAGAGAGAGCCATCCAGCAAGCAATACACCCTCACATCAGCACATGCATACAAATGACTGTATAATAATCCAGGGTGGCTCGTATGGGGGATATACCCCTACACTAAAGCTAAATAGTTTGACATATTCAAGGTGAAAAAAAAAGTTCGGGCTTGACAGAATATACCTAGTCATATTAAGTTATGTCTAAACGGCAGAGCCAGTTTACCGAAGAAGGATTTAATCAGATTTAGCTTCTGCTTAAGCAGAATCATACCCAGTCTTGGTGAGGTATGGCTCTACCTGTTGTTATCAGTATTGTCACCACTCCAGTGATCTCATCTTTAGTCCAGTCACACTCCTCAATCAACCATGCTCTAAACCTGGAAGCTGTCACAGCTTTCCAATCCATAGCGATCTTTCTATTTACCAAAATAATTGCTTTTTTTTTTTTTTAACTTTTTTTATTGATGTTGACAGGATGACAGAAAAAAAAAACAAGAGAGCAAAAATCAGCAAACATTCGTAAGACAATCGTAAGTTGTTTACAGAAAGGAAACTAGCGAAATTAAATAATTAAAAAAAAAAAACAGATTAGTTATGGTGTGTGGTCATCTTAATTAAAGTTGCAGTTACATTTTTAGTACATGAGAGTTTCACATTTCAACAGTATGAAAACAAATTCCTGATTTTAATCTATGAAGCTTCCCCAGATTCTATCGAATTTTTTTAAAGAACGTGCTCCCCTGAGATTAGCTAGAGCCAGTTCCATAGCATGTACCTCTGTTACCAATGTCCACCACTTCCAAACCGTCGGAGTATCTAGATCTATCCAAGCCCTAGCTAAAGTTAATTTAGCACATGAAAACAATATAGTCGTTAAAGGAGATAGTGGAGATGTAGATAAATTAAAATCTATCAGAACCGAAGCGGCCGTGATGGTGGGCAGTGGGATATTTTTTATTCTTAAAACCCTCAGTATATCATCCCAAAAGCTCTTAAGTTTGGGGCATGAGTACAAGATATGAACTAGATTAGCTGCTACAGCCGAACATTTGGGACATTTGGTACGGCTACTAAACGTAGGGTTCGGAGACCATCTAGCGATCCTTTCAGGTGTGTAGTAGAGCATACAAGTCGTTCGATATTGTTGGAGCCTAAGGCTAGATGAGCGTACCAGTTTATTAATGTTAGTAAGAGAATTCTCTATCTGCTTGGGCGTAACATTTAGATTTAATTGTATGCTCCATTTCAAAGCCAGTTTGTCATTATCATTTGTTTTGAATGTGTTGAATATTCGATAAGCTTCACTGATAGTGGATTTGTTCCTATTTGTATAAAGGCATGCCCATATATCGCATTCAGACAAAGTTTGTATCTTTTTTTTATTAATCAAATAATCGTGGATTTGCATATATTTAAATCTTGAAGTTTCAGGTAAATCATATATTTGTTTAAGCGTGTTAAAATCTAGAAACCCTTGCCCGCCATATAAGTCCATTAAAATATTAATCCCTGAAGAAGCCCAGCTGTTGATGGTGGAATCTGTAAATATAGCCGGGAGACCTGGGTTGCCCCACAATGGTAATTTTGAGTGGAAAAAAGTTGTTTTACAGAATTTTAATATGTTTTCCCATATTTTAATGATATCTCTAGCAGTCTTAAATCTTACCCTTTTGTAGTAATTTGGGTCGTTGATTCTGAACAAAAAGGATAATGAGTCTTGTTTTAACATAAAATAATGAAAAAAAAGTGTACTACCCCCATGCAGTAAAGAGCGTATGCGTGTAATAAATGAAGACCAAAAATATAGTTTGAAGTCTGGGGCATTCAACCCTCCCTTATTTATATTGTTTTTCAGCATTTTTAGTGACCTTCTGACTTTTTTGTAACCCCAAATAAAGCTACTAAAAATCCCATCTAAGTGTTGGAAGAATTTATTATTTAATGCCAGTGGAATCGATCGGAATAAATAAACATATTTAGGGAGTATTTTCATTTTTATAAGGTTTATCCTGCTAATCATATTCAGAGGCAGTTTGTTCCATTTTTTCAATATGAGAGTAGTCTTTTTAGTCAGGTCATTATAGTTTATCTTATTGATGTCTTGTATTCTAGCTGTTAGTTTCACCCCTAAATAAGTGGCCTCTTTACATATCTCAGGAATAGGTGCGATAGGAGAATAATTGGCTATAACTTGCGTCTTCTGCTGGTTAAGCTTATAGCCTGTCACCTTCCCAAATTTCTCAGCCTCAATATATATCCCCTTCAATGCCTTGGCTACATCTGTGGTGTATACTGCAATGTCGTCAGCATAAGCTGTCATTTTCAGTTCCTGTGAACTGGAGCTAAAAGGAGCAATCAATATTTGGGAGTTAAGGGCAGATAAGAAAGGTTCCAGTGTAAGAGCAAATAAAAGGGGAGAAAGAGGGCACCCCTGCCGGGTCCCCCGCTTTATTGGGAATTCTGATGAGGTCAGGCCCCCATAACTAATACAGGCGGTAGGTTTATCATAGAGCGCTTTTATACCCTTTAGGAAGCTGCCCCCAAAGCCCATTTTAGACAGTACGCACCAGAGATAAGTCCACCCCACCCGGTCGAAAGCCTTTTCAGCATCTAATAGTATCATACCGAGTATTTGTTTATTAATTTTAGTCCTGTGTAATTTACCCAGCAGACAAAGGTCTGTGGCTCTAGAAAATATCCCCAAGTAAATTCATTTATTGAGTAAAGAACCTGCTCACAAACTGGACTACCAACCCCCAGGCCGAGACCATATAATACAAGTTTGCTTGTGGACTCCTACAGCTTTGGCATTCATCTGAAGCTCTTGTAAATTTTTGAGCAAGTCTGGCTGCAGCCATGTGGTTTGGAGAATACAATAAGTGTGTATTTGAGTCTCTGATTTATGTTTATTGTGTTGGTATACTCGAACATGCAAGAGCCATCTTTATCCAACGAGTCCCTATTGAGAGTTCAGCTCCCACCTACTTCTGACATCTGTTATGCCTGCATGGAATACAGTGCCAGGACACAGTACAGAGCGTTGATAGCTCGCCTTCCCGCTCCAAGTGTCCGCAGCAAGGTATCAATCTTTGGTAGCTCCATCGCATCTGACCTCCAGGTTCATCATACTCCTCTTGTGAGAGCACCAAATATATGGAACTGCCCCACGCCCAAATGGTATATCACTTTCAAAGACTCAAAAGTATGCAGTGCCCCATCTTTATGGAGGATCCCCACTTTCTCGATCTCCCGGTTATCCCATTTCGAAACTTTGTGAATGTGTGCATTGCCTTTCAGTCTGGGGCGACTCCATCACAGTATCTCAGGGGAATATGCTACCTTTAAATCTATACGTATTTACCTATTTATTTTTAGCTCCGTTATAATGCCTGAAGCACTCTAGGCTGTTTGTTTGTTAGCTTGAAGCCGCCTGTTAGGATATTCTGAATTATTCTATCTCCCAGACTCCGACGCATCTCAGTGCCTCAGTCACCAGCCTCACGGAGCCACCTCATATGCCACTGCAATTGTGCTTGCAAACATTAAACTTTAAACTGGGGGAGAGGAGGTGGCCTAAATGCTAGGGCGGTCGACCTCGGAGCTGGGGAAGTGAGGCGAGTCTCGCAGGAACGCTCAATATCCTGTGATTCTAGGCTGAAAACGTAATCTCCCTTGCATGTGTCCGTCTGTAACGCAACTGGTGATCATGTAAAGCACTCTGATACCTTTGGGTCTAGTCTGCGCTATATAAAACTCCTAAAAAAATTATTTTTTAAACTATTATGATAATTGGGTGCTCCTATTCTACAGTGGCCCCACAGATTCTGCCATCTCCTAACATGCCCCCAGATCAAATTGGAGAGGAGCAATTTCAGTTACCTAAAGAATGGTCCCATTTCTTCAGTAGGACGGAAGCAAAATAGTATAATAGGGAGAATTAACTACCCTCTGCATGTGAGACAAGGCACTCTAGTCCAGAAGGAAATCGAGTGCCTCACAGAGGTCAGAAACATACATCGGAGCTTTCCCAAGAGGCAGGACTTCACGAGAGTCCTGGGTCATGTTCCAGTTTTTACCATGCTTAAGACGTATGTCTTTATGAATTATGGAATGACAATATCGATGGTGTGGATATTTTAGTAGATGTGCGGATATATGGATGTCTGCTGAAGTCCTGCTGTAGGGACGAAACTCGGTGGCTGGGCTGAATGATTGTTTTGTAGAATGGAGAATAAAATAGAATAGAAAATGAACTGACTTCCTTTAATATATCAATGGACTGAATGTGGAAGGAGTTGCTATGGGAATTCTAGCTTGCATTTATACTGAGACGGCGAATTAAACTTTGAACATTGAATGAAAGGTTTCTTTGACCTATTTTTCCTACTTTCTGCGCCGTATTCCTTTATTTAATTTCCTGTGTCGGTTAACACTTATTTTCCTCCCCACCACACAAACTGGGTCATGTTTACAGATCTGTGTTCTTGTCACCCTAAATGCAGTTTATCGTAGGTCTTTCATTGCTTATATACTGCTTATATACTGCTTTTACATTCTTATTCCTATTGGACTTGTGAACTAGTAAAAATAGGTCATTACATTGGTCGTAACTCAAGACTAGAGTTTTTGAAGAGAGTGATCACTGCACAATGATTACCTCACCTGGACTGATTTTGTATATTATAACGTCTTATCTAATCTGTTCTCAACTAAGTTAGCTCTTTAAATTATTGTTAGTGGAGTGATCCCACCTAAGGTTTATATAATCATCTACAGTCTCCAGTTTACACTGGTGACTGGAGTACTGTATTGACTACAATCGGCCGTCTCGTGCTTGGGAGTGTAGTGAGAGTCGTGCATCGAGACTTCCCCACCAGACATATCTCCCCCTCCCCCCTTTTAGGTATCGTTCTTAAAAGTGTTTATTCTTCTGCCATAATGAGGAGCAATGCTTTTTTTCTTCAGTGTATATTTGTGCATCACCAAAGCCCTTGAATCATTTTGTGGGAAATTGCAAAAGGGAATCCTCAGGCCAAGCTTGCATTGTGTTTTTTGCTGTTACTTAGAAAAGTTTGAAACCAATTCCCTTTCTCAGATAGTGCTTTTCTAATGTATGCAACATGTATTTACAGCTTCATAATCCTTCATAGATAATGTTAATTGTATGTTTCGCACAAAAGCTGCCACTTGTATGTTATCTTGATAATTAAAAAGAACAGACTCTGGAACTGATGGCCATAGTATGCTAGGGAGATTGTGAATAGATTTGACATCTGTTTGTATCCTTCAGATTACCATTCCTTTCTCTAGTCTCAGCCTTGAACCGCTGTTTGTTGTGCCTTGTGTTTGACTGTGCCTGCATTAGCTCTGTCCTTTATTTATTTTATTTATTTAGGTGTATTTATAGAGCGCTTACATTTATTCCCAGAGGAATATCACGGTGCTGATACTGCCATTTGTTTAGTCAACTGGGGAGAAACGGGGGGGGGGGGCATGAAGAGAAGATTCATTAATCTGGATAACCTAGCATTGCTTAAGTATTCAATGTGTATGTCACCTGACCACATTGTGACATCGGTTCTCTAATTTGTGCTTTAGTCACTTCCCATCGAATCCCTGTTTGCACACAGTACTTTGGCGTGCTCTTTGAAACCTAAAAGTCACACGTTGTTGCCAGTATTTGTCATTTTCTTTTCTACTTTTGTTCAAGTAGAAACTATATCCGACACTGCTTTGTCCGTTTCACTTCCTTATGCACAACCTCAGTGTCTCTTCTCTGCATGTACATACGGCATCATTAGAGTTTGGCAGAATGGGAAAGCCGCAGTAAATTGGCAATTTTCCTGCAGTGTCCAGGCCTTTATTAGAGGTAGGGGTAAGGTCCAGGTTTCCTCATCAAACCCCAAGCTGGCTCTGCAATTATAATCCTTTGACCAGTGGCCTTTCCACAGCAGGGCTGCCGGCAGCAGTGCATCAGAAGATCCACCATAATGAGGGTAGGCATTTTAATGCATATTTTACTTAAGGTATTCTGCACCATGGCAAGAAAAATCATTGATGACCATCACTTACGAGTTTGTTTCTGAAATTAAAAATGCTTTTTGTTCTGCACATCATCTGGGAATGTCCTGTGGTATCCGCTTTTTGGTCCAGAGTACATGCTGTTATGGGACGGGTCACCGGGGTCTCTCTTTTGCCTGAGGCTCGTCGTTGCCTGCTCAACGTCTGGGAGCCTACGGACTGTACGGTTGCTCAGACTTTCTGGGTCACTCTTGGTAACATGGTAGCCAAAAGGGATATTGCTCAACTCTGGGGTTCCCATAGGCCGCCCGGGATAATAGCCTGGAAGGAGAACATGGACTGGTGCATGTTCCGGGAGAAGACGGTCTATGTGGCTCGGGCCGTCCTAAGGAATGGGGCAGGATTTGGTCCCAGTGGAACGCGTACCGTGGAGATATCTGCACTCCTCCACTTGAGTTCACTACTGAGGTCCCATCGTCCCCGTAGTTAACGTTAACGTTCCAGATGATTGTCTATAGTGCTATTCTGCATAGTTCTCTTCACCATTCCCCCGTCCCTAGAATGTATGTCACAATATTCTTTAGAGACTGGTTCCCTCGCCCTCTCCCCTTGAGCCCTTGGAATCGCTCTTACCATGTGATTGTGTGGTGTGTTTGTTATATGTTTTTCAACAAAATCATAAAACGAAACCTATTTTATCCTTTGTTTTTTCTGTGTTTTGGTGCCGGTACACCATTAAGCTGCTACTCTCTGTTCTAACTATACTGCCTCTCTATCTGCTGTGTACTGTGCATACCGAAAATAAGGGTTTGAAAAAAAAAAAAAAGCTTTTTGGCTAGTATGACAGGGTGGTTGGCCGCCATAACTTCTTTGGTAAAAGTGCTCCTGTTGTTTTGGCGGGAGTACTTTTGACAAAATGAGCCTCGCCAAGCTGGCAGGGTCCCTAAATTTGGTGCATGTTCAATTGCAAGTGGGGAGAGAAGAGGATTCCGCACTGAGGGCTAGTAGATCTCCAACTGACCAATAAATTAGCCCTTTCATTCTTTTTGTACAAGCTCACGATTAGCATGCTCAGTGTTCCTCATGTGTTTTCTTTAGTTTTTTGATGACCTACATCTTGACATCTGTATCCTTGCATGTTAAAGAACCATATGGCTTTGCACTGCAACACTGTGTTCTTTTGTTTGAGGGCGCTTGAGGCGCATGCATGGTAGAGATTTTTACTTTAGACCTCACATAAGAAAGCACATGAAACCAATGGGATACATCTTCTTTATTAATGATCTGCAAAGCTAGGCACACATTATCTTGCAGCCCTCATTGGGCTTCGAAGCGTCTGCTCACTTATGTTTTTAGACTGAATCCGTTGAGTGGTTTATTAATATAACTGAGATCCCACAGCTTCCCAATTTTGAAGTGCAAGGTGATCTAATTCCTCCATTAATGAAGGCAAAAATGCCCTCCGTGCTTATTCTCCAACCAGCTGTTGTACCCTCAATAGCCCGCTCCTATTAGCAAAATCTTCCACATATCCATGTTTCACACAATGCATGCATATTCCATCGCCACAGGTACTCACTCTTTTTGCCAACATTCCAGTAAGGCGAAGTGCTACACCATGGTTTTTTGCTTCTTACTAAGCTTGTTGGTTGCAGCCATTTAATTCAAGTGCATTGTAAAGGATTTTCTGCTTCTCATTTAGCTGTTGGATTGATGCCAGTGAAGAGCATTTTTGATCATATGGCACGTATGAAATCCAACTGTTAACTTAAGGTAAAGGATGCTGTGAGTGGGACTGGGATCTGCATGTAAGTTGGCTTACAAATAGCGAGCAGTAGTGCCGTAACCACATTTGTTTCCATTTAGTCTACTCCAATGGATTCTTCAGGGGTTCTTGGGACTAGTGTAAGTCGGGCCACACACTCAGTGCCCTCTGCATAGTTTCCATTGTGCTCATCATATGGCACAAAGTTCTTCTGGGATTTTAGGGCCCAACATGTGAAATTGTCAGCTGTCATTGAGCATGCTGGCTGCCTTTCTTTGGAGGCCTGTATAATGGGCCTACTGTCATGATTACAAAATGTCCGAGTGGATTTGTTGGCCTGAACTCTGCTTTGGATATTAAGACTGCATCCAATTTCTTAACTCCCACTACCCATCGTTCCCTGCTTTGTTTTGAGTCATTACATTTTTCAGTCAATGATTAGAAGCCTGCTTACCCTTGTATTCACGGCCACATTCTTTTTTAATATGGTTAGAATTGCAGACCTCCCTTATCACAAGAGGGGAAGATTTTCGTTTTTCCTGTTAAACTCTATTTAGTGTGCATGCATTGAACCACTTTCAGTCATGGGTGGCTGAGTTTACTGTCCTCTAAAGGGCATTTTTGTGTAAACGGATTGAATTTCGAGAATGTTAAGCATGCGTCGGTGGAATGCTTATAGACCAGTGGTGACCTTCTTTCACCATTATTTATATTGATTGGTGTACATCTACTGAACGTACTTTACCCATGAGTTGGTGGGGTATTTTCAGTATGTTTGAGATAGCCTTTGTCAGTATGCTGTAGATTTAGTTGCGCGTGTTACAGTATGCTGCAGCCCTGCAAATGTTTGTAATTTTATTTCTCTCATTATTAACAAGAAAAAATAATATGTGCTGTGATACTCCTGGGTGCGTTCTAACTCGTGAGATTGATCTGCGTTTTAGTCCAGTGGGGGTTTTTCTTGCCATTAATAGAAAGCCACGTAATTAGGTTACACTTGCACTCATCAGTCACTTTGTCAGTGTTCCATTTTTTGGTTAGAAAAGCAAGAATTCAGATATTAAGACTGATATTTTCACATTTGTTAATTGTAAGGAATACATTTTTTGTAACTTACCTTTGTGCAAAACGGAATATTGTAAAACGGTAGTTTTGAGCTCAAACACTTCCCAGTTACTTTGATTGAAATCTTATTCAATTTTTAGGTCTTGCAAGAACTTTTGTTTTCAAACAGTGGACATAAAAACCACCAATTGCTTTTCACTGGTCGGTTTCATTATCACTGCCTTTCGTTTGCTTCATATTGTTTTGGTGCTGTGGGCTTGTTTGTTCTTTTTGTGTTAGTTCTTTCCCTGGAGCATGGACTCATTACTTGTCTTCTTCCAATAATGTTTTAGGCACTGCTTTTTATTTGTGTTTAAGCACTCTACAAGAGTCTGTGCTTTTCAGCAGTCTCCCTCATGCACTTCTCCCCCATGCACTTCTCCCCCATGCACTTCCCCCCATGCACTTCCCCCCATGCATGCAGTTCCCTTCACTGCCCCTCTGCTTCTCCCCCAGTACCTCCCTACCACCAACTGTTGCCCATGTGCTTGCTCCCAACCTCTCCCTTAAAACCTTCTGTTGTCTGTGAGCTTGCTGTCAGCTTTTCCCTCCAACCCTTCGTTTTTCGTCTGCTTGCCCCAGCCCCTCCCGCCATCCTTCATTTTACCTATGGATAAATTGACCTTATAACCATTGCATTTCCCATGGCAGATGTTTATCTAGGGACTTCCGTAAGTTGGGGCACCTTGTATTCATATTTTCACTGAGGAATGGCAACGTTTTATGTTGATTACCTGCAACAAAAGTCCAGAATTCCAGAAGGAAAAAGCAACACCACTTTTTTAAATGTCTTTGTGAGCCAAAAAAAGCATTTCTCAAACATTATCAGCAATCCATGTTGTTGACATGCCTTGGCAATAAAGACGTTTGTGGGGTAGTTTATACTAAATGAAATCTTTTGAATGACGAGTATTAAACAAGTGAAAACGCACTGAATTAAACATATCTAATTTATATTCCCAATATTTAAAGTACATTGTCCAGTGTTTAATTTTTGTGTTTTACTGTGCCCCTCCTGCTTGGTATGAATTGACATAGCAGCAGACCTTTGGTGCAGGTCATAGTAACTACGAACATCCAATCTTGTGCAGTGCTACATGATGTGTCTGCGTGTGCATCTAGTTTGCCTGTGTGAAAGGATAGCGTTGATGTGTCTGTCTGTGCGTGGGATTAGTGGGCATGCTGTAGAATGTTGAGTGTGGATGTTGTGAGAACTTGATGTTGCATGGAATGTTGGTGTCTGTGTTCTATTTAAGTTGATTGCAGTTGGAGGGAGAATAAGCCCTACCAGGACCTTTCAGCCCGTGGCTGTAACATAAGGCTGTAACCTAATGGCCTAGAATGGGATAAAGAACTAACACATTTTGTTGACAAGGATGCTAGGTTTAAGGTTACATGGCAGATTTGGAGAGGTTGAAATGAAACCTTTGTAGTAAAGCTCGATTTACATTGTGTGTCTTTGTGTGTTATGAATTTTAAGTGGAGTATGGGTATCAGCTTGGGGAAATGGTATTTCGTTCTCAACTATCTGCTGTGGATCCACTTAATGAATATGTAGATTATTGTGTGCAAAGTGTGGGAAGGTGTCTCAAGGTATGTTGTATTGTATTTCCAGTATCTGCTTATGGGGCATTTGGGGAATGAGCAGTTACCCAGTTGCTGGTGTTGTGAAACTGTGGAAGAGTAGTACCCAGGAGGACGAGGATGCACGGGGGAAAACTCTGGTATTCAAAAAGAGTTATACCCTGTCAAGTGATGGTGTATGAGTTGGTACCATGTGGTGCTTAAAACTGGATAAGAGTAGTACCCTGTCACATGGGGAGTTGTATTATCCCAATAAGTTGTCCTGATGCCACAAGTTCCGCTTCATTGTATACAAATTTGAACTTTCAACAGGCTAGTGATGCGGTGGGCACAGTAAATAAATGTGAAGTATAGGGTGGTTTTGTTTTTTAATGGGTTTTTGTTTCACCTGTATGTGCTCTGTGAACAGTTATCATTTTGTACAAATGGCAGGATTTGACAACTGTGTGGTACTGGAGGCAGAGTTGTGTTTGTCTTGTTTGTGTCTGTGGATGCCTATACTGGAATCTAACCAGTGTTTGAATGTTGCATTTTCAGTTATTACAGTCTGTGCTTACGGAGCACTGAGAGAATGTGAGGGTGCATGGAATGTTGGTGTCTGTTTGCTGGGGAAATCATGGCAGTTGATTACAGTTGGAGAGAGAATGGAGCCATAACAGGACCTTTTAGACTGTTGTTGTAACTTAAGGTTCTCTTCCAGGGGATTCTAATCAATAGTCATAAACACTGAATATTCCCACCCATGTGCGGGGAACCCGGAAACAATATAAAAATTTATATATGGAAATCACATATATATAGCTCCACATATATGTATGTACATATATAATTTTTTCTCACACCAATGCAGCTCCAAAACGGAGGCTAAACAATGTAATGACCCATATAGAGATTGTATTTGCAAGCATATAAAAACACATCAGGCCAAATAGCACTTGAACTCTGTGTTTTAATGAGCAAAACACTCATATATCATGAAAACTGGAAATAAACGACATTGTTAGCCTGCAGGCTGCATTATAAAACAATAGCATAGAAAATGAAAGCATTTTCAACAAAAAACTGGCACCGTGCCTTTAAGGCAGCCATGACCCCCGGCTTCCCATCATGCCTCAGGGGTGACAGTTAGGTCAGTTCTTTCAGGCTCCTTCAGTCAGGACCCTGTTTTTTCAGCTCCTACCTTTTTTGACTTTCTGTCAAAAATATCTTGATATTCTTCAAGTTTTTCACTTTCGCTCGACGTCTTTGGACTTGAGAGTGCTGGTGCTGCCTTTTTTGTGTTTCAAAAAAGGTTTATTTTTGTCAAATGCCTTCCCTTTTCGATCCTTGCCCTTCCTGTGGCAAAATGAAGGCCAGGACTGATACACACCCTGTGTGTATCCTCTGTCTCCCTGAACCACATTCTTCAGACAGCTGTCATCTCTGTAAGAACTTGTCAAGGAGAACCCTCAAAGACAGAGAGAGAATTCATATTTATGGCCTCTCTGAAAGAGGTAGGTCTCCTAAAAGGCAGCAGAAGAGGAGAACCCGGTCAAGTCGAGCGAAGTCCCGACCTGTTCTCTGTCGGCGTCGTGATCGCCGTCGAGGCTGCCTGCGACGACGAAAACAGCATCAAAGACGGCTCATCATCCTTCGACGGCGAAGACTTCGACTTCAAGAATTCAGGTACCTCCGTTGACATCAACCAGGCGGCGTTCAATTTAGAGAGGCAGGTCTCCGTCGTCGCCAGGTGGGCATATGACGTCGAGGCAGATAACTCCGTCGTCGCCACAGTGTTCGACGTCTAGGCACAGCGCTCTGTCGTCGCACCGGCGATCGACATCTAGGCACAGCGCTCCGTCGACGCACCGGCATTCGACGTCGAGGCACAGGGCTACGTTGTTGCAATGGCGATCGACGTCGAAACACAGAGCTCCGTCGACGCCTCATCACCGGCGTTCGACGTTTAAGCAGGTTGCTCCGTCGGCGTCTCAACGGCGTTCGACATAGTCATAGGTCTCCACCAAGGACTGTTCACCAGTCTTCGACGTCGAGATACCAGTCACCACCTTCAGCGTCGAGGCAGACGTTGACCCAGCATACCTCAACGTCGAGCCAGAAGACGCCTGTAAGAACGACGTTGAGATTGTCAACTCCGTCACCAGACCATCACCGGCCAACGTGGAAGCAAAGATCTTCAAAGCCGATGTCGAGAAAGGAAGCGGCATTGGCGTCGGAGAGACGTTCTAAGTCAAAGGGACGTTCTCCCGTACGCTCGGGCCCACCTTCTAAGAAGAGGAGGTCTTCTTCAAGGCAGGTGTCTCCGTCAAGACAACAGGCATCACAGAGTCGTTCCAGATCTCACTCTAAGTGCCCTTCAAGAGATGCCTCTCCTCCAGTGAGCCTATCGTCATCTCCCTCAGGCTCTCATAACTCTCACCGTGGATCAACATCTAGGTCCCCGGAGGTTGTAATCTCGTCTTCTGACAGTGCAGTGTCAGGACATTCACCAGCAAGGTCACTGCATGAAGAGGTGAACCCATCTCCTCCAGCACGTTCCCCTGAGAGGAGAGAAAGACAGAAGTCACCTTCCATCAGGTTGTCACCTAGATGGTACAGGGCATTATATCACTGGGCTCCCGACAAAGATACAGCAGGTCAGTTAACCCAGCAAGCGGATCGGGATCGACCCCCTTCCTGGCCCAGAGAGCGAACGCGTTCCCCGGTGCGCTCAGGCAGACGGAGATCCAGATCAAGGAGCAGGAGACGAGAATGCAGATCTCCTACTTCTTCCTCGTCTTCTACTCACTCACATAGAGACTATTCTCCAACACTGACCGACAGTCCACCGTAGAGAATCTCTCCAGTGGACGACATCTTCACTTTTCAAGACATTTTAGGCAGAGGGGCACTTAAGCTGGGGATTCCCATGACAGCTCGTCAGAGCAAGTCTTCAGTGATTTTTGAAACACTGCATCACAAGGCAGCGGCCAAACCTTTGCTTCCCTTGGTTCCGGGTATCATAGAACCAGTCATGGACGTATTCCTCACCAGCGACGATCAAATCCGTTCCAGCGAGGAATCTCCAAAAATATTGTTCGCCAGAGGAGGATCCACTCTTTCTCAGAGCCGACCCTCCCCCGGATTCAGTAATAATCACGGCGGCGAAAAAGACCCATGCTGTGGCATCTTCCTCCACTGTACCACCAGACAAGGAGAGCAAGACGCAAGTCTCCTGGGGACGGAGGGTATGCGGCACTTTGGCCTCCTTGCTGAAGGTATCCAATGCGGAAGCGCTCCTGGGTTGCTATGATAAATCCCTGTGGGATACCCTACAACGCTTCATTGAGAAACTTCCTCAAGAGGATCGCAGAGATTTTGAAGAAATCATCACGGAGTGCAGCCAGGTTTCCAATCAGATCATTAGTGCTGCAGCTGACGGAGCTAACCTTTCGGCGCATGTATATGCTCATGGGGTATGCGCAAGGAGGTCATCTTGGTTGCGTCTTACCGCGCCAAAGCCAGAAGCGCAGTCTCATATCATGAACCTGCCTTTCTCTGGGTCATCTTTATTCGGTTCACACACTGATGAAGAAATGCAGCGTATGAAAACAGAATTGGACACACTAAAGGCCGTTGGCCTTGAAAAGAAAAAAGAGTTCCGTAAAAGATTCTGCCCCTACAATAAGTGATCTTCCCAACAGAGGGTTCAAACCCCTCAGTGGCAGAAGAATTAAGACCAACAGGGGCAGCAAAAATCACAATACAGAGGCAGTCGCTACTCAAGAGGTGAAGGAAATCAGCATCAAGGCAACAACTCCAACAAGACGCAATCCAAACCATAAGTTCTTCCTTCCCCCAGCGCCGTTGACCACTCCAGTGGGAGGAAGCATTGCAAATCATATAGAAGAGTGGCATGCCATTACAAAAGATCGCTGGGTGTTAGCTATGCTTCAGAATGGTTACTCTCTTCGCTTTCAACATCGACCTCTTTCTATCCCTCCAATGCCAACATCGGGTCATCAGTTAAAACTCCTACAAAAAGAGGTGGCCACCCTTCTCAAAAAATCAGCCATTGAGAGGGTACCAATATCTCAAAGAGGGAATGGAGTTTATTCAAGATACTTCCTGGTCAAGAAAAAGGGCCAGAAAGCAGATTACACACCCATTCTGGACTTGCGGACACTCAATCTTTGTCAAAAAAGAAAAGTTTTGCATGTTGGCGCTTCATCAAATATATCCACATCACAGGCAGGGGGATTGGATGTGTTCGCTGGACCTACAAGATGCATACTTCCATGTCCCGATCGCTCACAGTCACAGGCAATTCCTGCGGTTCCGGCTGGGGACCTCTCATTACCAGTTCAAAGTACTCCCATTCGGGTTGAAGTCAGCCCCCGAGTGTTCAGGATGTGCATTGCGGTGGTGGCAGCCGCTCTGCGCCGCAGGGGTGTCTCCGTGTACCCATATTTGGACGACTGGCTGTTGAAGGGTCCTTCCCCAGACAGTGTAAGGAACCACTTTATGAGCTGCATCGATCTATGTTACCGGTTGGGTCTACATGTGAATTTCAGCAAGTCAACTCCACAGCCGACACAGAAAATACATTTCCTAGGAGCTCTGCTAGACTCTGAGGCAGGAAATGTGTTTCCTTCGAAGGAGAGACAGTGATCCATCATTCAGAAATGCCAACTGGTTCTGCGGAACAAGGATCTGACGGTGCTAAGGATTGCCTCCCTGCTAAGGTCGATGGCATCCTGCATCTTACTGGTCCCCAATGCCAGACCACGGATGCGTCCTCTCCAGCAGGATCTGGGGGACAAGTGGGACCAGCAGTCAGCTCGCTGGGACGACAAGATAACTTTGTCAAACGCAGCGCGAGAGTCCATACCTTGGTGGATGAATGCAAATGCTAGTTGGAATTCCGTTCCATCAACCTCCACCTGCCAAGACGCTGATCACAAATGCCTCTCTACAAGGCTGGGGGGCACACATGGGCAGACAGCGGCGCTTGTTTTATTAGATCTGAGCGCCGCGTTTGATACTGTCTCGCATCCCATCCTATTGCATCGCCTGGAGGAGATTGGTCTGAGTGGTTTGGCTCTCCAATGGTTCCAGTCCTTCTTAGGCGATCGTTTCTTTAGCGTTGCCATCCCACCGTTCCAGTCCCAATTCCATCCTTTGAAACAGGTGGTGCCGCAAGGCTCCTCGCTGAGTCCCACGTTGTTTAATCTTTACGTGAGACCGCTGGCTGAGGTCGTCAAGCAATGGGGCATGACTATGGTCTCATATGCCGACGACACTCAGCTAGCGGTTACGATCAGCGGGGATGCGGACCGGGATGCCCCCAGGTTTCAGAGCGGACTCAGGGCGGTGGCGAGCTGGATGAAGAACAACTGTCTCCAGCTCAACGCAAAGAAAACGGAGATCATGATCGTCGGTAGGAGGCCGGAACTCTGGGGGGAAAGATGGGGGCCAGTGGAGCTGGGCCCAGCCCCCATTCCGGTTACAGAACTTGAAGAACCTTGGAGTATGGATGGATCCCTCCCTTAGCTTTGTGGGCCATACAAAGAAAACCGCGGCCTGTTGCTTTGGCATACTACGGTCGCTGCGCCCTGTTTTGAAGTTTTTTGACCATCACACTAGGCAGCTTATAGTCCAGGCTACAGTGCTATCTCGCCTGGACTATGCCAGCTCGCTCCTGGTAGGGGCTAACGTGGCGGAGGTCACTCGCCTCCAAAGCGTTCAGAATGCCGCGGCGAGAGCCATTGTTGGCCTACCTCGAGCCTGTTCCGTCTCCAGCACATTGAGATCCCTGCACTGGTTGCCCATCAGGGCAAGAATCCAGTTTAAAGTGCTGTGTCTGGCGTTCAAGATTCTGAGGGGTGGGAGCCCTCAAATTCTTGTGAATCTTCTGACTTGGTATGTGCCTACCCGGTCCTTGAGATCCCTGGGCCAAGCTCTTACGGTGATTCCCCGATACAGGCTGTGTCGGGTTGGCGGCCGCTCTTTCAGGGTTAGAGCGGCCGAGCTTTGGAATTCTCTTCCTGTTGAGATGCGGTTGCTCGTTGATCTTTTAGCCTTCCGCAAAGCTTTAAAAACGTTTCTGTTTGAATAATTTTGCCTCCGTTCCTTTCCCTGTTATGTTCCCTGTAGCTATTGCTTTTTTCTTGCCATGCGCCAGGACGCCCCTTAGCTGGGGAAGCTGTGCGCAATACAAAAGCCTATAACATAACATAACATAACATCTCCAGACGCAAGGGCTGTGGTCTCCCAAAGAGCGATCCTACCACATCAACATGTTGGAACTGAGGGCCGTCCATCTAGCCCTCAAAGCTTTCCTGCCGTCGATTCAAGCAACATCAGTGTTAGTACAAATGGACAACACCACCACAATGTACTACTTGAACAAACGAGGAGGAACACGCTCACGCACCCTTTCCCTGGAGGCACAAAATCTGTGGCATTGGCTCCTGCTTCGGAATCTGTCAGTCACAGCAGTCCATCTCCCAGGAGAACGGAACGTGACCGCGGACGCTCTAAGCCGGCATTTCGAAGACAGAGAGGACTAAGTTCTCAATGACAAGGTAGTCGAAAACATCTTCTAGTCATGGGGTCGTCCCACCATAGATCTCTTCGCGGACGTCGAAAACACCAAATGCCGAGACTTCGCATCAAGGTTCTACCGACCAGGATCGAAAGGGAATGCTCTTTTGATAGACTGGTCAGGGGAATTTGTGTACACCTTTCCACCCATTCCGCTGATCCCGAAGGTGGTGAACAAGCTAGCTCACTCGTACACAAAGATTATTCTCATCGCCCCAGACTGGCCGAGACAGTGGTGGTACACGGACCTTCTACATCTGTCAGAGTGTCCTCATAGGAAGCTGCTGCGCAGGCTGGACCTGCTATCCAAGATGAACGGGAGGATTCATCATCCCAACCTTCCGTCGCTGAACTTGGCAGCATGGCTCCTGAGGTCATACAATAGGGCCACCTAGGACTGTCGCAGGACTGCATGTCCATTTTGAAAGAAGCGAGACGTCCTTCCACAAGGCATTCCTATGCATGCAAGTGGAAGCGTTTCTACATGTGGTGTATGCAGAATAATTGTCATCCTATCAAGGGTCAGGAAGAGGTTCTTTTCCCTTACCTATTGTATCTGGCTAAAGCAGGGTTGAAATTTTATTCCATTAAGGTGCACTTAGCAGCTATAACAGCTTATAGGCGCTCACCTTCTCAACCTTCTTTTTTCCAATTACAAGTGAAAGATTTTCTGCAGGGCTTGAAAAAGGTCTACCCTCCAGTACGACCTCCGTCACCTCCCTGGGAGTTGAACCTGGTGCTATCGAAATTGATAGTTCCTCCTTTTGAACCCATTCACAAAGCAACCTTGCAGCATGTTTCTTGTAAGGCTGCTTTTTCGGTAGTGATCACGTCAGCTCGCAGGGTGAGCAAGATTCAAGCTCTCTGTTCCAAAGAGTCATATACAGTTTTCCATTTAAATAGGGTGGTGTTGCGGATACATCCCTCTTTTCTTCCTAAGGTGGTGTCAGATTTCCATGTGAACCAGACTATCTTTCTACCCACCTTTTTTCCCAATCCCTCCACTCCAGCTGAGAGGGCCTTGCATTCTTTCGACCTGAAAAATGGTTTTAAAATTCTATCTAGATCGGTCCAAATCTATAAGAAAATCTGATCAACTGTTTGTCAACTATTGGTCGATCAGATCTGCTTATGCAGCTTCGAAACGTTCCATCTCCAGGTGGATAGTTTCATGTATCAAACTTGCTTACCAATTGGCGCAGCAGACCCTGGGGTTTTCTCCCAAAGCACATTCCACCAGAGGAAAAACAACTACTACAGCTTTTCTTCATAACGTGCCCATGTCTGAGATTTGTAAGGCGGCGACCTGGAGGTCCGTCCATACATTTACCAGACACTACTGTCTAGATTCAGACACTAGAACAGATACCCAAGTAGGCCAGGCCTCCTTGCGGAATCTGTTTAACGGCTGATTTTGGCTGTTACAGTTTTTGGTTGGGTCATGTTTTATCATTTACCTGCAGGTGGTTGATGGGCTTGCTATTCTATTCAGTGCTTATGACTATTGATGAGGATCCCCTGGAAAAGAAGGATAAGTTACTTACCTGTAATCCTAGTTCTCTTCCAGGGGTATCCTCATCAAAGTCATAAACAACCCATCCGCCTCCCCAGGTAAATGAGATGATGTCAAAGTGTTTATGGATTTTGTCGAGCCCTGACTTTCAGGGTTATGCAAAGAACAACTGACCTAACTGTCACCCCTGAGGCATGATGGGAAGCCAGGGGTCATGGCTGCCTTAAAGGCACGGTGCCAGTTTTTTGTTGAAAATGCTTTAATTTTCTATGCTATTGTTTTACAATGCAGCCTTTAGGCTAACAATGTCTAGTTTATTTGCAGTTTTCATGATATATGAGTGTTTTGCTCATTAAAACACAGAGTTCAAGTGCTGTTTGACCGAATGTGTTTTTTATATGCTTGCAAATAGTCTCTATATGGGTAATTTCATTGTTTAGCCTCCGTTTTGGGGCTGCATTGGTGTGAGAAAAAAAAGATATATCTACATACATATATGTGGAGCTAGATATATATGTGATTTCCATATATAATTTTCATATTATTGCCTGGGTCCCCGCACATGGGCTGGAATATTCAGTGCTTATGACTTTGATGAGGATACCCCTGGAAGAGAGCTAGGATTACAGGTAAGTAACTTATCCGTATAACATGAAATAAAGAACTTACCTCTTACCTCAGGAGCTACAGACTCTTGTGTGATGACCCTGCCCCATAGCTGCAAAACCTTGACACCATTCTCTGCATCATGTCACCACTAAGTACTTTGCATCCTTAATTGAACTGTGTGTTTCTAATTAACTTTATCTCTGATTTCGTACGCAATTCTAATTAATTCCTCTGTGCATAGAAGCAATTACATTTAGCAGGGAGCACAGTATAAGCAAAATAAACATAAAGATGCCAGAGGCTGATAGAATTGAAGATGGTGATTATGATTTTTTTCCTATGGCTTGAACAGTGTTTTTAGTCTGCCGTTTTTCGTGGGTAAGGCAAACCTAGTGACATTGGCTGATTCTCTTGTTCCAAAGTCTTCTACTAGCTGTGTCACAAACCTGGGGCTGAAGGAGGTGATTTGTCTCCCTGGAGCCGACTGCGCCCTTCTTCTATTACAGGGCCGATATTGTGAGACCGGATGGCAGGCAAACCTGGGAAAACCGGAACTTTCTTGGGACTTACGCGTAACTAGAAGAGGAGGCAAAGCGGACTCGGCAAAGGAGTAGACCAGAGGCTGGCGAAGAGCTTCTGTGTACTCGTCCAGGCGGAGTTGTGGCCGGAGACTCCAAGCTACCAGTTTCTGACTTGAAGCCCGATGAGTCGGAGGTGTGGAGACTGGAAGAACCGGAGGCCTGTGCGAGCATCGAGAAGACCTCGGCTGCAGCTGGTGAACGGGAGATGGCTCGGGTGGTCGTCAAGTCTCACGTCAGTCGAGTCCGGGAGGGTAGGAATAGGAAGAGATAATGATTTTATTTTGAGAAGACAGGAGGGGCAGGGAAACCGTACTATTCTGTCACTCGGAATGCTTCTGAGGTTAAGCTTCTTCTTTCCACTATTTCCCGAACTTATTTGCTTGAAGCACCTTCCTATTCACCCCACTTCCTGGAAGATATTCTACAAAGGATCACTTAACTAACCGTCTACAATAAAAATGTTAAAACCCCAATAACAGTGACTTAACTGAACTCTCCATTCTGTCAAGGTTACCAGTGAACAGGAACTTCCCGAGGGCCTAAAGAAAAGGAAGAGAAGAAGCAGCTTATTAATTTGGGACTTCAGATTTTTTTTTTTTTAAAGACTTCGAAATAAAAGATATTGAATCAAATTCCCTCAGTGGTTGATTTGGATATTAAACCCACTAAAAAGCTGACAAGTGATGGAGAAAGTGGGCATCTTCCCTCCATTGATACATTATAGATGCTGTAATTCAACACCTGGTAGAAGGACAACCAAAATTAGAATGAGCTTTAGAACACCAAATGTCTTCTGCTACAGCTGTTAGAGAAATATTCAGTGATGCCTTGAAGACTCAAACAGAATATCTCAATAAGCTGGCCCAAGAGCAATTACAGGTGACATCTGGGTTGATCCAAAGTTGGGAAATAGTTGGTAGTTTCCCTATGGTAACATTGCAAAAATGACTACCAAGACAAGATCTTGAAGTCTTTTTGGTAAATGTTTGAAGGAACAGCGAGGGCAAGTGCTTGGCCCCTAGAGAGGTGGTCCTTTCATTTAGCCCCTTTATTGACAGTTGATGTCCAAGCTGCTTACCAAACAGTTAATCACAGAGAGGAGGCCCCATATGAAGAGGTAAAAAAAAAGTGACATTGTATATGGCTGGATGGGATGAGGAAGCCTTTCGCTTGAGATTTAGACAAAAGAAAGGGAACCCAGGTGATACCCCAAAAACTCTTTACTTCAAATTGAAAAACTCTTTACTTCAAATTGAAAACAGCAGCCGAGAAATGGGTACAACCACTCAACCATTCTAAACGAGTGATTATGGACAAGATATGTCTAGAACAAATTCTTGAAACTTCACCCCATCATACTCATACCTGAGAATTCTAAATAAATTCTAATTCAAGCTCTCATCCTTTCAAGGTTGGACTATGAAAACGCCCTTTATGTAGGAGGCCCCACCTCTGTTATCCATAAACTACAGGTAGTCCAGAACTCAGCTGCAAGACTCCTAACTGGAACTAACCTCCGTTCCTCATCTAAACCCGCCTTAAAAACACTCCACTGGCTCCCGATGAAAGAGCGAATACACTTTAAAGCTCTTTGCATGACACAAAAATCTGCAGGGCCTTGGCCCCCCATTCTTAAAAATCTCATCAAACCCTACACAGCAACCAGAAACTTTTTTCCAATGACCTTTTTGTAGCAGAGGTCCCCAGAATCAGGCGGTCCCGCACAGGAGGGCACAGGTTCCCCTATAACACATCCAGGCTCTGGAACTCCTTCCCATTAGTCAGGAAACCAACCACCTCTCGTTCCGCAGACATCTGAACACATGGCTTTTCCCATGATAATTCCACCTGCTCCTTACCGCACGTCCGCAGCGCTGGGATGCTTTCGGGTAGCCATGCGCTATATAAGAGCATATTCTATTCTATTCATACTCGAAAGTGGTTACGCCAGCATTCAGGACTTACCATTGAACAAGCCGTGGAGATGGCTACCACATTTTCACAAGTTCAGTCTCTCCTTCATTCAATAGAGCTTGAAAACAATGTAAAGAACCCCTCTAAACAGATAAATTCTTATAATCACAGAAAACCTCATAAGGGTACTAATGAGGCGAAAAGAACATATCAGTTGAAACTGGAACTTCATATTCCTTATGGTCCAGAGTGTTTTGAATGTGGTAAATGGGGCCATGTAGCTTGTTTCTGTAAAAACAAGGGATCCTCTGGGAAACCAATGGAGGTCAACTGCGCTCCGAACTCCATTTATTTTACTTAAGAGATGGGTCCTTGTTTGTTTGTAAGTATGCAAATTAATCACAAATGGACAACTGCTTTGTTGCATTCAGGTTGCAAACAATCAATAGTACAAACTGACTTAGTACTTCCCTCAGAGATTATACCCGGGAAATTTGTGCATGGGGACATAACGATTTATCCTGTAGCATGACTGGTAATCTCTACGTCCTTGGCTAAAAAGGAGGAAGTTGAAGTCTGGGTACTTCGAAGTCTACCTGAAGATGTTATTCTGGGGACTGATAACCCACATTTTTTACACTTGTTCCATGAGACAGTACTCAAGCAGGTGAAGGGGTCCAAAGAACAAGTAAAGGTCCAAACCTCGACTCCACAAGATGCCGTACTAACTCTAACCCATGGATAATAGACCACAACTTTCGCTTTACACAAATGAATGACGCTCTTCTCCAACCTATTTGGGTTAAGGCTCGTCAAAACAATTTCCATACTTATCCTCATTTCCAAATAAGAAATGGACTCCTATATTGACTAGCAGGACCCTCTGATCCTTCTCAGCTACTAGTGCCTAGAGATTTCCACAATCAATCGATCAGTCCGAACATTCGTAAAGCACACTACACACCTGTGAGGGTCTCAAGGCGCTGGGGGGGAGGGAGGGGGTTGATGCTACTGCTCGAATAGCCAGGTCTTGAGTAGTCTTCTGAAGGTTACCAGGTCCTAGGTCTGCCATAGGAGTATAGGGAGGGTGTTCCAGGTCTTGGTGGTGAGGTGGGAGGACGATCTGCCGCTGGAGGTCGCTCTTCGGATGCTGGGGACGGTGGCGAGGTCAGCAGAGCGGAGCTGGCGGTTGCGGGTGTAGCAGGTGAGTCGTCTGTTGCGGTATGCTGGTCCGGTGTTGTGGAGTGCCTTGTGTGAGTAATAATGTTCTTTATTGTTTGGTTAAAAAAAAAAGATTTACAATTTACGAGATTACAAAAATTAATAGAAATGACTGTGATAAAATGTTTTAAAACAATTAATTTAAAATGACTTAACATTCTGGGGGCCAATAGGATCTAACAATGTTCTGGTACAGTACATAAATCTAGGTTACTTGTAGTGTCTGATTTGGATGTTGTGTCTGTTAACACCACCGCTCTGCTATAATGGGGAGACTTTGGGTTGAAGAGTGGCTTCAAGGAGTTTTAACGCTTTATGGACAAATTTCGAAAGCCCAATGTTTAGCTTGATGTTGTCAGGGTCGAGAGCGGCCATTATTGCCTGGCGGCAAGATCAAACTCCCAACATGATACATTGGCCTCACAACAGTGACCGTCTGGCTGTAAACAGGGCATGCGCAGACGATATGTTCCATTGATTCTGAATGGTAGCCACACAATCTGCATTTCGTGCTACTACCCGGCCGTCGCCATTCCGGGAGGTTCTTCAGAAAGGGCCATTCTCCCATCCTCAGGGCTAAAAACTTGCGTTTCCAATAAAGTGCGTATGTGCTTGACAAATAGAGCGACTGAACACCCACTTTAAAATTGGCGATTACAGCCCAGGCGTGTCTCCTCTTTGAGAGTATCGCCCTGTCCGAGTGGAAGGACCACAATCTAACTTTTTTTTGATGGCGGACTTTAGCACCGGGACAGATGGATTTATATCCCAGCGATATTTTGCGCCTAGTAACTGTAGGCTGTAATCCAGGAGTTTCCGATGCTTTTGGCTGGTTTGTTTTTGCTGTATTTCCTGCCAGAGTCGGGCCTCCAAAGAACCCTCCTGGGCGCGGCGCAGTCTGTGACACAGTTTAATAAATGCACCTGCCTTCACTCCATGCTGATCTTGGAGACCCAATTCAAGTCTCACTTGAGCTGGCGAGGCAGATTTTGGCAACCCAAAGGCTCTTTTAAAGATTTTTGTTGTTAGCTTGTTTATTAGTATGCTGGTTGCGCCTTTGCTGATCTCGTGGCCATACGTCAGGGAGTTGATTACTTTGGCTTTCATTACTTTCAGCATGGGTGTTAAGCTGGGACCTAGTAGCTGTTTTGCCAACTTTGCAGCAGCCACGTCTAATGACAGAGCTTTGATTTTTAATGCTTCTTTGTTCTTGAAAAAGGAGCCTCTTCTATCCAGAAAGAAGCCCAGGTATTTGTAACTGTGAGTTGAATCTAACTTTGTTTTGCTGAAATACCACCTTTCTGTTGACCTTTTTTGCTTCCCAAAAGAGATGGTTTTAGTTTTTGACAAGTTGAGCTCTAGATTGTTTCTTGTCGTATAGGGTAGCAATTCATCCAGTAGTCTCTGGAGACCCACTTTTGTGTGGCTTAAAAGCACCAGATCATCGGCGTAAAGCAAGTTGGTGATGCGAATCCCGTCAAGTTGAGGAGGGTGGCAGTTTACACTGTTGAGAACTGGAGAAAGGTCGGATATAAACAAGTTGAAGAGAAGTGTGGCCAATACTCACCCTTGTTTGACGCCGGTTTCAGTTTGGATCTTCCTGGAGACATGGCACCCTTCGCCTAGCTTAATTCTTATCCACGTTTCCGTGTGGAGTTGAATTATTGCCTGAAGAAGAGGCTGTGGAATGCCCCACGATTTTAGTTTCTGCCATAACAGGACCCTAGGCACACGATCGAAGGCTGCTTTGAAGTCTACAAAGCAGCAGTGCAGCTGGATATGTTGGCAGGTCGCTTTATCCATCAAGACGGTTAGCGTTAGCAAATTGGTTGTGGTACCGGTGTTAGCCACAAAGCCCATCTGGTTGAAAGGAAGGCGTGTGGTTGATTCGGTCCAAGCCTGGAGCTCCTCCAATAGAATATTTGCAAAGTGCTTGGACTCCACATCAAGAAGCGCTACCATTCGGTAATTTTTTTGGCTCATTTCTCTTCCCGCCTTTGTAGATTGGGTGGATGACTGCACCTCACCAGGATTCTGGGACTGTGTTGTTTAAACTGCGTAGAGAAATACAGGGGTCAAGTATTGTGACCATAGGCTGATGTCGGATTTGAAAATAGCTTGAGGGAGGCCGTTTGGGCCTGGGGCTCCATCGGCTCTGGCTTTCCTTATGAAGCTTGAGATCTTATTTTTTAAGGCATCCGGCGACACCGCCGTGGGCTCTAGTAAAGTATCACTCCGTTTCATTAGTTCCTTGTGTGTCAGATCTTCAAATGGAATAACTACAGGCCAAGCCCCCCTCGAACTCTCCAGTCCCGGAAGAAATCTCGTGGGGTTGACAGGGCTGGCAGAGATTGTGCAAGCTTCGTTTATATTGGTGGCTCTGAAGTGAAGAGATAAAAACGTACACCAAACTGCTTCGCTAATGTTTGCGCTACCATATCCACTTGCACTTTGTTTACTCCTATTTACGAGAGACCAGAAATGCTTCGGATTAGGATTTTTACTTTCGTGAATAAGCTTCATCCAGAATTGATTCGATGCTGCTAGTTTTTCTTTTTGTGTGGCGATTCTGAAGGCAGTTTGAGCTTGCTTATAATTATTGAAATAGGTTTTGTTGCTGGGGATCTTTCTTGATTGACGGAGTGCTCGATTCCTCTCGGTTCTTAATTTCCTTGTGGCTTTTGAGATGTGGAATTGAGAAATTTGGTTTCTCTGGCCCATCCTTATTGGAAGTTCATTGAGAAGGAGATTTGTAAGAGAGGTCCAGCCACTGACAACATGGGTATTTAGCGCTAAAGAATTTTGTAATATGGCTCTGCTTTTTGCCGTCAGGGATAGGGCTGAGGAATCTGACCACTTTATCCGCTTTAAGTCCTCTGTATGACTGCCTGAATGAGGGTGGGCCAGTTCTTGGTGATATGGGTTGCTGGTGGAGTGTTAATATCTGTGCCCGGTGGTCGCTCTCTCCTTGTGGAGCAATTTGATAGTTCTTGATCCAAGGCAGTATTTCTCTGCTCCCTAGGGTAAAATCCAAAAAAGAAAGGGATCTTCCATCTGACCGGGTCCATGCGGGAGGAATGTCAGAAGAAAAGCGCCCATTCAGTAAGGTAAATCCTAAGCTGTTGAACTGCATTACCACATATTCATCCAATGTTGATGATTTATTTCCAACAGGAATTGACTGGGGTGCAAAATGTGGGGGAATACTGGGGGGTCTGGTCCTGGATCGTCGGCAAGGTTGCAATAAAGATTAGTGTTGAAATCACCTGAAATTGTACTTGGTGTACTGCCATACTTGCCAATTAGGTCACAGATGGAGTTGATCAGGCTATCCATTTTGGATTTTTTCTTAGTAGTACAGGGGGATATATAAGCGTTGAGAATGAGCAGCTGGGGGTCCGTGAGTGAACTTCCCAGGATTATTCCAGAGAGCCAATCCTCTTCAAATTTAATCTGTTGGATACGTTTGGATATTTTTGTCGATACATAGATCGAGAGACCGCCACTTGGGTTACCGAACTTGGACTGACTGGTGGCAGGAATCATTAACTCCAGATAGCCCACTATTGGGATACTTTCTCCTGCACATGTCTCCTGTAAAAGGAGGATGTTGTATTCTTTTAAAAATCCAAGATGGCAGGAGATTGTTTTTCCAGGCCAAATCCATTGATGTTCCAGGAGCATATCGTCAGACTATGGTTAGTGGTGGTTCAATCGGTCTGGTTTCTAGATAGAATCCCCAACAGCCATAACCAGTCTGCTTCACCAAGATTTTGTTGGTCAATTGCTTGCTCAGTGGTTCCAGTTGGAGAGCTGCATCTTGCGGACCTCAATACCGAATAGGGGGTTGAGGAGGAGCTAGAAGTGTCTGCCTCGATGTTTTCCACTATTGAGGGATAACGAGGGGCACTTGGTATTGTTATTATTATTCCCCAGGTTTTAAATTGGTCGGTTTTCGTCAGGACCCATTCCCGGGTTGCTGGTGAGACCAGTGTTACTTGTGTAGCTTCGCCCGTGTTGGAACCGATGAATGGAACAAATTTGATAGCGATTATATCTCTCAATTGTATATGATTTAGATCTGGTAGGGTTTTGAAAAGTTTCAATATATTCCCTCGGTTAAGGAGGTCGTGGGGGCCCCTTGAAGTAAATTCTGGGATAAGCAGCAATTCGGTGTTCTCATTCCTGCTTTGGGACTTGCTGGACTTGTTGTCCATTACTGCCTGTTTTTGCTTTAGTTTTTCCTCGTGGTACTTTCTTGAATCTGTGGGTATGGTGAATGATAAAAGGGTAAATTCCTTATAGTTGGTGTTTAAGGAATGTGGGAGACGACTTTTGTTTGTGGGCACCAACTTGCGACAGCTTGCTGTGTTGGTGACGTGCTCACAACCTGATTCTGTAGATGTGCTCTGTGTACATAATTTGTTCTCCTCGACAATAAGAAGATGAGGGAAACTGGTTTCCTGGGCTGGCATGTGAATAGTTGCAAGACTATGTTGCTCTGCTTCCGATACTGGATGCTCGAAAAATGGTTGTATAGAACTAGAATTTACTTGTATGGATGGCAAGAGAGGGTTTCCCGGAACTTGAGGTAGCACTGGCAGCTGAGTGGTCCCAGTTGAGGGATCTGTCTGGGTGGGCAACTGGTTCAATAATAGTTGTGGACTTGTCAGATCTCCTTTCGGAAATAATGCTGATGCGGCCGATAGAACATTTCCTGGAAGTGCTGCGTCGCTTCTGGGAGAGTTGCTTATATTTGAGTTTGTTATACCAATTTTTAATTTATTCCGGCTTTTTCGTTGTCTTTTCTTTTACCTTTTCGACAACCGATGTAAATTATGATTTCTAGATGGTTCGATGGTGGGTAGTTTAACTACTACTGATTCTGTGGTGTTTGATAAGGATGCACAGGAGTGGACTTTCTGGCAGGGTGACTCATGTGCCTGAGTTGAAGAGACTAACGACTTGGACTCCAAGGGTTTCTTTATTTACGTTAGGATGGCTGAAAGGAATTGGGGCAAAGATGAGAGGAAGTCAATTATAGGGGAGCAACAACACACTGATTGTACCAGTTGAGTTTGGGCTTGAGCTTTTTTGATAAGGGCGTTAAGCGCCTCCAATTTTTGATCGATCCCGGCAGTGTACACCGCGAGTGTGTTTAGCAGGTGCACCTGCATGTCCATCTTGTCTGAGTGATATGTTAGTGCCGCTGACGTTGTTTGAAAGGTTTGCAATATTTGGGACCATAGATTATTAAGGTTAGCCGAAGGAGAACTGTTCTGCCTTTCGGGGTCTTTTGATTCAGTATTAAAAAACGATAAGTCCAGAGAGTTATTGATTGTGTTAATGTTTGACCCCTCTCGGGTGACCTTTTGATTGGCTTCTTCTCCTTGATTTTCCTTATCCAGAGAGTAATCTGGTTCTCGTTGAACTGGGATGCTGAAAAATGCTTGTGGTTGGGCCCCGGCCTGTGATAATGAGGCTTTTGGGCTCTTTTGAGGCTTGTAAAATTTAGGATCGATTGAAGGGTAAAATACAGGCGGGGAAGACAGGCTTAAATTTAATAATGGTTGAAAAGTTGGCGGATCGATGTTGCTGTGCAATGTTACATTGGATGAAGCTTGTTCTAGCGGAATTAAATCATGGGCTGATGGTTGGAGGGGAGCCTGTTGAGGTGGGCTGAGATCCAGGACTTCTAGTCCGCTTTTGCAGAGGGATTCTGTTGCTGATAATAGAGTGTTAGGTTGCCCTAGGTCGAAGTGCCCTCCATCAACACTGTGGATCATTGTCAGAACCGTAATTTGGTGTGGCCATAGCTCGAGGGCTACCGGGGCGAGTACCTGCCAGGGGGGAGGTGCCTGTTGTTTATCCTGAGTACTTGTAGGGTTCTTCCTTGCTGTAGCTGGGACTGTGGTCCTAAAGTAGTCCCTTAGAGAGGCCTTGTGTGCGTGGGTGAGGAGCTTGAAGGTGATCCTCTTGTTGATGGGGAGCCAGTGCAGGTCTCTCAGATAGGGTGTGGTGTGGCTGCGACGAGGGAAGGCGATGATCAGGCGTGCAGAGGCGTTCTAGATTTGTTGTAGTCATTTCAGGAATTTGGCTGAGGTTCCTGCGTAGAGGGCGTTTCCGTAGTCCAGCCTGCTGCTGACGAGGGCCTGGGTGACCGTTCTTCTTGTTTCGGTGGGGATCCACCTGTAGATCTTGCGGAGCATGCGGAGGGTGTTGAAGCAGGAGGATGAGACGCCGTTGACCTGCTTTGTCATGGAGAGCGTAGAGTCGAAGATGAACCCCAGGTTGTGTGCGTGGTTGGTGGGTGTTGGTGCTGTTCCCAGTGCGGTCGGCTACCAGGAGTCATCCCAGGCCGAGGGGGTGGAGGCGAGGATGAGAACTTCGGACTTTTCTGAGTTTAGCTTCAGACGGCTGTTCTTCATCTACTTGGCGACAGCCTTCATTCCTTCATGAAGGTTGGTTTTGGCGGTGAGGGGGTCCTTGGTGAGGGATAGGATCAGCTGGGTATCGTCGGCGTAGGAGATGATGTTGAGATCTTGTAGTCGGGCGACGTGTGCGAGCGGTGCCATGTAGATGTTGAACAGCTGAGGGAGGAGCCCTGGGGTATGCTGCAGAGGATCTCTGTGGCTTTGGAGCGGAAAGGGGGGAGGCGGACGCTCTGGGTTCTGCCAGAGAGGAAGGAGGTGGTCCAGTCTAGAGCCTTGTCTCGGATCCCAGCATCGTGGAGGCGTGTGCGTAGGGTGTTGGGGCAAACCGTGTCAAAGGCGGCTGACAGGTCCAGGAGGATGAGGGCTGCGGTTTTGCCGTTGTCCAGCAGGGCCCTGATGTCATCGGTGGCGGCGATGAGGGCGGTTTCGGTGCTGTGGTTGCTGCGGAATCCGGATTGGAACGGATCCAGGATGCTGTTATCCTCGAGGTAGCGGGTCAGTTGTCAGTTGACGGTCTTCTCGATGACCTTCGCCGGGAATGGGAGCAGGGAGATAGGCCGGAAGTTCTTGAGGTCCTTAGGGTCAGCCTTGGTTTGGTGAGTAAGGGTTGATCTCGGCTTGCTTCTATCTCTCCGGGAAGGTCGCTGTTTCGAAGGAGATGTTGATGGCTTTCCGGAGATGGGGTGCAATGGTGGTGCTGGCTATGTTGAAGATGTGTTGTGGGCATGGGTCTGACAGAGATCCGGAGTGGATGGTGTTCATGATTTTGATGGTGTCGTCGTCGCTAATGTTGGTCCAGGAGAGCAGGGGCTGGGTGCGGATGGTGGCTGCGGGAACAGAGGTCTCGGTGGCTGTCGGGGCGGTCGTGACGTTGAAGCTGTCGTGGATGTCTGCGTTCTTGCAATGGAAGAAGGTGGCAAGGGAGTCGCACAGGTCTTGTGATGGTAGGATGTCGTTAGTGTTGGAGTTGGGGTTGGAGAGTTCCTTCACGATGTTGAAGAGCTCTTTGCTGATGTGTGCATTGTCATCTAGGTGGTCTTTGAAAGAGGCCCTTTTTGTGGATCGGATGCGGTGATGGTGTCTGCGGGTGGTGTTCTTATGGGCTGCGTACTTGGCCGGTGTCGGTTCACGGTGCCATTTCTTCTCTAGTTTTCTGCATGTTTTCTTGGAGGCCCTCGTTGAATCAGCTGGCTTTCTTGCTGATGTGTCTGTTGGAGGGTTTCTTGATCGGTGCGAGGGTGTTGGCGCAGTCGTCGATCTACTGTATGAGGTTGCGGGCTGCCGTGTCGGGGTCGGTGGGGTCGATGGGTGGGCTCCGGGCAAGGGTGGTGGTTAGCTGGTCTTCGGTGACTTTGCTCCAGCAGCGGTGAAGGATCTGTTGGGTGCGGTGTTGCGTGGTGGGTTTCCGGAAGGTGAAGTGGATGCATCGATGGTCGGTCCAGTGGAGTTCGGTGGTTTGGCTGAAGGAGACGTGGGGGCTTGCGGAGAAGAAGGGGTCAAGCGTGTGGCCGGCAGAGTGGGTGGGTGTTGTGACGAGCTGTCTGAGTCCGAGGTTGGTGATCAGGGTGATGGAGTTGGTGTTGTTGTTGTTCTCGAGGTGTAAGCTCAGGTCCCCTAGGAGGATGTAGTCTGTAGAGGCAAGAGCGTGTGTACTGATGAAGTCGGCGATGGAGTCGCTGAACGGTGGCCGGGGTCCGGTGGGTCTGTAGATGAGGGTTCTTCTGAGGGAGGTGTTGGGATCGGTGTGGATCTCGAAGTGCAGGTGTTCGGCGGTGCTGCGGGTGTCGTCGGTGTTGACAGAGACTCTGAGAGTGTTCCTGTGGACGATGGCGATTCCTCCTCCTTTTCCGTTGGGGCGGTCCCTGCTGTGATCTTGTAGCCATCCCGGATGGCTATGGCGATGTCTGGTGCTGAGGAGGGGTTCGTCCAGGTCTCCGTCAGGAAGGGACGTCTGGGGAGGTTGAGTCGAGTAGGTCCCAGAGTTCAACGGCGTGTTTGCGGGCGGAACGGGTGTTGAGAAGACTGCATCTGAGGTGGTGGTGTTCTTTCACCGTGGGTGGGATGGTGGGATGGATGCTGGTAAAGCTGCAGTTCCAGCAGGAAAGGGTCCTTGGGTGCGCTTCGGGCGGCCAGGGAGCAGGTGTGTGATCGTACGGTGTTTAGTGCAAGGAGGGTGCTGGCATCGTAGCAGAGACGGGTGTCGTGGCGTTCGCAGGGGCCAGGGGTTCTGGTGCTGGGCACAAACGGGCACAAGAGTAGCTGGCGAGTGGTCACCATTTGAGGGGGAGGGTGGAGCAGCTGGGAGGCGGGAGCGGGGCAAGAGGGGAGGGGTCAGGGATAGCGACGAGAATGGCGGGAAAAATACGAGGGGGGCAGAATGAATCAAGAAAAAAGTACAGTGGCAGTCCGGGAGGAAAAATGACCAGAACAGATAACAGATAACACAAACAGATAACAGAGGGCAGTACGAGACAGGAGACCAGCAGAGAACGATGACAGCACTGGGCAAAAGCAGTGATCTCACAGTTTTCGGCCCCCAGGGAGAGGAGACAAGGGTAGGCTCAAACCCTGCACAGGACGGCTGGCTGGGCACGAGGGGAAGCAGAGCACTGCTGAGCTGCTGGGGAGCTGGTGAGGACTCACACGCGCTCCACCGCTGCCGTCGCTATTTGAAGGGGAGGGGGAGGGATGAGCAGCTCGGAGGCGGGAGCGGCGCGGAAGGGGAGGGGTCAGGGATAGAGGCGAGAATGGCGGGAAAAATACGAGGGGGGAAGAGTGAGTCAAGAAAAAAAGTACAGTGGCAGTCAGGGAGGTAAAATGGCCATAACAGATAACAAAAACAGATAACAGAGGGCAGTACCAGGCAGGAGACCAGCAGAGAACGATGACAGCACTCTGCAAAAGCAGTGATCACGCGGTGATCGGCCCTCAGGGAGAGGAGACCAGGGCAGGCTCGAACCCTGCACAGGAAGGCTGGCTGGCTGGGTGGGAGGCGGCGCAGATCTGCTTGGGAGCTGGTAGGGGGAGTGGACCAAGTTCTGAGGACTGGAGCACAATCAAATAATGTTTTATTACCATGCACATTTATTAGCAAGGCATTCAGGACCCAAGAAAACAACAAAGGAAATTCTTCAAAACTTTTATTGGGCCGGCATTTTTGCACATATAAAATAATTCTGGCAAGAGTGTGAAGTTTACCAAAAGAAAAACCAGTACTACCCTCATAAAGCTCCTCTCCAACCTTTGCCCATAATCAGCACCCAATTTGAAAGGATTGATATGGATCTCATTGGTCCCTTACCAAAGTCATCAAAAGGACATCAATATGCTCTTGTGTTGGTAGACTATGCTACTCTGTATCCGGAGACCTTTTCTATCCGTAGCCCAGATACAAAAACTATCGCTCAACATTTGATATAGTTTTTCTTCCGGGTCGGGTTTCCGAAAGAGATCCTCACAGACCCCCTTTGTTTCACGACTAATGACTCTGCTGTTTAAACAATTAGACATTAAACACATCAAAACTTCAGGGTATCATCCCCAAACAGATGGATTGGTCAAGAGATATAATGGATCTCTAAAACTCATCTTAAAGAAAATGCTTTTAGGGGAAGGTAAAAACTGGGACCAAATGCTTCCCCTAGCACTTTTTTATACTGAGAAGTCAAGTACAAAGTAGTCTAGGGTGCTCCTCATTCATATTACTTGATGGGCTAAAGCCCAGCACACTACTAAAGATAACACGAGAAGCTTGGGAAAAGGATGTGAACCTGAAGCAGATGATCTTCTAGAACATACCCAATAGTTAAAAGCCCGTATAGGGAAACTTAGAGAACTAGCATATAAAAAGTTGGAGGGGAGCCAAAGAAACCAAAAACAAATTTATGATAAGGGGAAGAAATTAAGGGTATACCAACTAGGTGACTAGGTTCTAGTCTTACTACCTAATCCACTCATAAGATGAAATCTGAATGGAGATGCCCCTTTAAAATTATAGAAAAAATTGGAAAGCTCTTGTATAAACTAAAGATGGGGACCCATAAGGAACAAAGTTTCCATATAAGTCTCCTAAAGAAATGGCTAGGACCTCTACCAAAACATGTACATACCATACAGCCTTGAAATAGGACCGGTTCTACCATAGACCATTTATACATAAATGAAGAGATATCTAATAAGCAAATGGAGGACTTGAGAGAGACTTTACAACACTTCTCCACTATATTCTCAGACATTCCGGGAAAAACTGACCTACCAGAACACTCTATTCCTACCCCGGAAGGGAAAGTAGTAAAGTTAAGACCTTATCAGGTTCCCACAGCAAAACGCCAAGCTGTTCATAATGAGGTAGAGCAAATGTCAAAGATGAAGGTTATACAACCTCTTCGCCCATAGTTTTGGTCCCAAACCCGATGGAAGTATATGATTTTGTATAGACTTCCGAGCAGTTAATATCTCTAAATTGGATGCTTATCCTCATACCAGCATTGACCAACTGATTGAGAGACTGGGAGATGCCAAGTATATAACTACTATAGATCTTACAAAGGGCTATTTTCAAGTCCCATTAAAAAAAGAGGATAAAGAAAAGACAGCCTTTTCTGCACATTATGTATTGTTCCAATTTACAGTACTTAATTTTGGACCTCGCGGCCCCCACTACTTTTCACTAGCTAATGAATTTAATCCTTCATAGTCATTAAGAGTATTCCTCAGCTTACCTAGGCAATATTATTATATTCAGCCGTACTTGGAAGGAACGTTTAGTACATCTAACAAAGGTCTTAAGTTACTTAAGAAAAGGTTACTTACATATAAATGCAAAAAAATCGAGAGTGTGCAACAACAACGTAAAATACTTAGGATACCGCTTAGGAAATGAAGTGATAGAACCACAAACTGAAACAATTAAGCTATCAATGAAAATTCTTTCCCTACTGAAAAAATGCATTAAGAGCCTTTTTGAGGTTAATCGGGTTCTACCGAAGATTTATCCCAGGGCACTCCATGATAGCTACACCGTTAACTGACCTTTTAAAAAAGTGGACCCCTAATGCAAAATCCCATCACCCATCAATTGAGGCTGTGAAAGCATTCAAAATTCCTACAAAAGGCTATTACCTCGACCCCAATCCTAATCTCCTTTCATTTTAAGAAACCCTTTATGCTGCAAACAGATGCCTCTGATCTAGGTATAGGAGCTGTTCTCTCCCAAACGGACGATGAGGAAGTAGAGAAACCCATCCTTTACATAAGCCGAAAACAATTTCCAAGAAAAACTGTATATTCCACTATAGAGAAGGAATTTTTAGCCATCAAGTGGGCAGTCGATAAACTCTGTTATTATTAAGTCTGGGTGGTGAACTCCCCTCCGCTCGTGGAGTATGCACAGTTTTCCGCACTCCACGTTACGCGGAGCTGGCGGAGTTCCGAAAAACTCAGCTCCGCAGAGTTTTTTTTCTCGCTCCCAATCATCAACATCAAGTTGGCGAGCGCAAGGGAGTAAAATTCACTCCCCAGCGATCTTTCTAATTCATGCTTGTCAACGTCAAGTTGGTAAGTGGGAGCGAGGGAAATCAGCCACCAGGCGAGATCTCTCATCACATGCGGTCGGATTTCTCAATGCGAGTGGCCGTGTATGCTCGCATTGAGCCGTCTGTTTGCATTGAGAAAAAAGTGCTGACAAACACCGGGCACTGAAAATTATCGCAAACAGCATTTTTTCTAATCCAGTCCGCCGCTTGCGGAACTCCACGTAGCGTGGCAGAGCTTTTTTTGCACTTCACGGAGTTCTGCATAGCGGAACTCAGCAAACTCCGCCCAAGCTTAGTTATTAGCTTGAGGGCAAACAATTTCTGCTTTATACTGATCGTTCTCCGTTAACCTGGTTAAGTCGTAATAAAGGAAACAATCCCAGATGGTTTCTTTCACTTCAGTTTTTCCAGTTTGAAGTTCGACATAAATCTGGGAAGGACTTAACATACCCAGACTTCCTATCCAGATTTCCCCTCTTTTCCGATCAGGAAAAACAGGGATGGGGATATGTCACAAACCTGCGGCTGAAGGCGCGGTGATTTATCTCCCTGGAGCCGACTGTGCCCTTCTTCTATTAAAGGGCCTATACAGTGAGACTGGAAGTCAGGCAAACCTGGGGAAAACGGAACTCCCTTGGGACATGCGCTTAACTAGAAGAGGAGGCGGAGCGCACTCGGCAAAAGACGAGACCAGAGGCTGGAGAAGAGAGCTGCTACCAGCTTCGGACTCTGAGCCCAATGAGCCAGAGTAGTGGAGACGGGAAGAACCAGAGGGCTGTGCGAGTATCGAAGACCTCAGCTGTAGCGGGTGAACGGGAGACTGGTTCTGATGGCCGGTAGAGTCCGCCCCCTGGCCACGTTCCAGGAAGTGTGCGTAGACTCAAGAAGGGATGTAGGCACGGCGCACAGCCTTATTTAATGATGGGGATTGTGTGAGAGGATATTTCTGTTTAGGTAGTTTTCAGGTGCTCCAGCAGGTGGCGTAACTGTCCGGGTACGCCAAATAACTTATGAAGGGGTGAGTGCATTACCTCAAGTGTAAATGCATCCCTGCATGTGGGCACTCTGTGGCGGTTCGTTGTAATAAAACAATCGACTCCAATAAATATAGTCAATAAATGTTCATTTGATTTCAAAAGATCCACAATTTACTTGAAAGTTTTAAACTGATACATTCTCAGTTTTCAATATCCAAAGTATTCTTAAAGTTCATAATCAGTAATGACACCAGGTTAACCATACGAGCTCCGATGCATTTCGAGCCGGTTGGCTCTTTGTCAGCTTATTAATTTGGGATTCCAGACAAAATGAAAGAGAGTGGATAAAATTCCCTCAGTGAATGATTTGATATTAAACCCACTAAGAAGCTGGCAAGCTGTTTAGAGTGGAAACTACCTACGTCTCATGAAGTGTGTAGTTCCTACTACCTATGTCTTGTGATGTGTGTAATTCCTAAGGGCAGAAATTCATACAATTTTCTTCTGTATGTGGTGCAATGTGCTTAGTTTACATTGTATTTTTAATGACATTCTACCAGTAATGACTGCTAAGGAACGGGAATAGCGGGGTGGGTGGGTGCTGGGTTGAAATAAAATAACAACAATAACTTGCCTGGTTATGGCCGCCACCTCTCCTCCGTCCACTTCTCTTTCTTCTGACTCCTGGAAGCAGAAAGCTCCTGGTTCTCTTAAGCCAATCACAACACTGCTGTCACAAGCACGACAGCAGCTTTGTGATTGTTCTGAGCTGCCTGTTTGGCCACTCAGGCAGTGCCTGGGAGCCATGGGACAGTTCTTCTCCCAATTGTGCAACACAGCTGGGTGGAGAAATGCTAAGTGCGCATGACGGTTTGGACAGCCCAAGACAGCCGGCCAAACCGTCATAAGCACTTAGTATAATGCCCATACCACTTTTCCTCCTACTGTAAACTAGCCCCACCGTGCCCCAACCTGGCTACGTGCAGAAAAATAAAATAACATTGTGTTATCATTTTATTTTTCCATGTTGCACTGCTCTTAGAGCAGTAGGGCGACGCTCCTCCACCTTAGAGGAGCACTCGCTGCTGCATTCTACCTATGTAACTCAGCGACGCATATAATATAGGATTTTGAGGTCATCTTTGCTCCATATGACCTGCCAGTTACTGCAGTCATGACATTGGTTCTGTCATGAGAATAACCAATATTGCTGCTGAATAAACTCCTTGTTCACAAGATACTATCACACTCTGCAACCTACAACCCTTTTTTCTGTATTGATTTCACCTAGGGAACGCTTATCCAGCGATAGCCTTAGAGAGCTGGACCAGTGCCAAATTTTCAGGACGTACTAGATGAATTTACATATAAAAAATAAAGTATTAATACTTGCATAGTCAGTGGCTTTGTTGAAAATCCGGAATGGATCTGGCCCCATAGACCAACACTGGGCACCACGTTTTAAGGTAGTATCTTTTTCACATAGGGAGTAGTTTCCAGTGTCTGACATATACATCAGCTAGTGTATCAATTTTGCAAACCATATCGAAAAGTAAGAACCCGCCCCTTTTCAAGTGGAAGGTAGCACTGTCCTGCGTGGTGCTATATTACATTTTCTAAGACTACACTTTTCCATCACACTGCCCAGATAATATGGTGCTGCTAAATGCCTTTTCCAGTGCAAAACTAGTGTCTAATTCCATTTGTGGTTTCTACTGCTCGCTTGATTGTTAGCAGGTTCTGAGATAATCCAATTGTGAGCTCAGAGATATACATATGAGGCATTAACGGAGCACATCTGCATATGAGAGGCAGTCAGACTCTCTCTGCTAATCAGTGAATCACACACAGCTAGGATGATTGAATTATTCTGTCAGATTGTAAACCTGATTCTGTGCACCTCGGCCCCTCTTAAAATCCATTTTATAAATAAGGTGCTTTAGCTTTCCGAGGCATGAGTAGTACTGTATAGTATTGTAGCATTTATATTACGCTTACTACCCTTTGTTGGAAACTCTTACTCGCAGGGATAACAAGGTATACTCTGTTGGGTGTGGGGTTGGAAAGATGATGTTTTTTGTTATGAACCTATGTAGGAATTGCTTTCGTGTCATATGCGATTACCACCAAAGTGCGATAGGTGAAGGGTATGTGAGAAATAGACATTATATTGATCATTATAATAAGGGCTAACCAGCTAAGACACGGGGGCAGTTGGATGCTGTGGACAGTACACCAAAAAGGGCTGGGTAAAACAAAAAATCCCAGTAATCTGTATGGAGACATTCGCCTAGCAGAGATGCTGTCAAATGAGTAAAAGGATGCCAAAAGAGCAAAGACGGGAGTTGGTGACAGGTAGGCATGCACCCTTTTATTTATTTGTTCGATTATTTTAAAAGGCAAGGATATTGCTTGCTGCTGAAATAAAATGTCCCTATGAAGGAGGATTGAGATGGAAAAGCAATTATGGCTGGAAACATGAGCCGAAACGACATAAACTTTAAAAGGCCCAGATTGCCCTCACTCCAGCTAGGGTGAAGAAAGCCAACATTTTGAGCAAGAGTTCACGTCACTAGCCCCTTTCAAGCTCCAGGGAGTTTACAAGATAGACCAGCCCTAACTGAGTCATGACTCAGACCCCAGGCATACTGGCACATACTCCACGTACAAGTATTCGAGACAAAACGCATGATAGATAGGTTGCTTCCCTGACACTGCAAGGGGGAACCTGCCTGCCTCATGTTAACTCTGCAGTCTCACCCCTACAAGTGGGCCAAAACTTTACTTAGGTCCCGGAGACCCTTGGTCTCTTAAGTGTCGCCTTAATTTACTCCCAGAACTGCTTCTACTTTCATTATTAGTAGTGAATGACATTTCAAGATAAAAAACAGACGGTGACGTGAAATGAGACTTACCCCCGCTTCTGTTATTTTGTCTAGTTCAGCAGCTTGGCACCAATTTGTTCACTCTTAGTCCAAGTCTTCTGCGACTTTCTGATCTCCTGTGTCTGGTCCCATTCCACTCTCACCTCCTCTCCCCACCCACTCACCATTAACTCTGCTCTCTCCTCTCGGAAGAGGCATTTCAACTAAAACAGTAGCCAATACGTGTCATTTTGTGTTCTGGACAACCCCTAATCCAAGCTCTATCATTGCCGGCTCTACCCAGCAGAATTTGTTGATTGAGTATACTGGGTACAGCAGTTTAGGTCTGCTTTTGGAGAGCAGAGCCTTTAACTGTCATGTTCATCCAGGAACTGTGATCTTAAGCCATAGATGCACATTGTAGGGAAAATTAGACTACACCTTACTAATTTATGGCTCATCACAATGTCTCAATATAGCCTTGTTGAATCCTAGCCGATTGGTTCCTCCCTGTTTGACCCTCACAATTCCCAAGATAGGACCTGCAATTTGTCTTTAATTGCATTAGAAGATAAAAATATGCTCAGCCCTGTAAGCCAGGAAAAAACAAACGACACCCTACCACATTAAGGTTGGACAGCCACCAGCAAACATCGAACCTGCCTTTAAGAGTACAATACTATTTACAGTAGCAATTATTCTTGATCTGCCTCATCCTGTTTTCAAGTGCCAAATTCTGCTAACTTTCTTTTTATTTACATCTGGCAGTCAATATGCTTGCATAGATTTACAACTCAGTGCACAAAGATGTTGTTATGTTGATGCAAGGCAGTAAATTCTTCTGTTGTTTAATTCAAGCAACAGGTTTATTAGTGTGAGTTTGTACAAAGGAGCTTGCGATGCTGTGGTCTAGCAGTAGCGAGGTTTTGACGGCGCTCTGCAGTCTAGCGCCGCAAATCATTGGATCATGGTTGTGATAAACGTTCCGGTTCTCTTTCCTTTTGTATGAGTAGTTTAGATTCAATTGTTTTAGCATATTTATGTTTTTTTGCACTTTTCCATTTTAATAATGATAGATGAGAAAAATCTGATCAATGGGTTTGACTTCACCTTCTATAACTACGCAGATGACACACAGATACTTCTGAAATTGGAAAACTCAAAGGACATTGAAGCATCAAAGATCTTCAATGGCCTTCGGTCCGTTGACCAATGGATGACATTGATCCACCTCAAACTGAAGCCTCCAAACCCAAATTACTCATCTGTGGCCACTAGAAAACCTGTGACCCTCTCTGCGTCGGGCCTGATGACCTAAACCACCACCAAAAATATCCAAGGAGGTAAGAAACCTTGGAATTACTGTGGACGCCAAGCTGTGGACAAGGTAGCAAAATCAAGTTTTCTCACATTGAAAACACTGTGACACATCTTTCCACATCTAGGGTTCCCTCACAATGTTCAAGCTTCCATCTTGCTTGTCCTTTCTAAACGTGATTGCCCTAATGGTCTGCATCACGGATAACCTCTGTCAACTATAAGAAAATTACAGAAAATTTAGAATGCTGCTGCAAAACTACTCGTACATGGAAAGCCAAATCCACACATCTCCCCTGCCTTAAATGCCCTATACTGGCTACAAGTTGCCAGAAGATCGACGTTCAAGCTGCTTTGTATCACACACAAAGCAGTACATGGCTAAAAACTACTCTTCTTCATCAGGAAAAAAATTCAAGAAATACGTACTACAAAGGAACCTACACTTGAGAATGGCTCCCCCTCAACATTCCAACATACAATAAAAAAAAAACATGGGTGAAACATCTTTCTCTGTTCTAGCAGCCAAACTATGAATTTCATTATCCACCCATATAAGATCCACTGACATCCATCTTAGCTTCAGAAGATTACTCAAGAGCTGACTCTTTTCTCACATGACAACTATACTCCAAATTCAACAGTGTATCACTACAGTATATTCAGACAATACCAACTATAATTCTTACGGTTTATAGACAAAGTTCTTGTTATATATGTGTTATTGCACACTGGAATATGCTTCCAGTTATAAGCACATACATTCATATAAGAATAAAACAGGTATATTACAACACAATATTCATGTGCCTATCAGACAGCGTCATCATTGCGGCTTTTATGTACATTTAGGTACATATATAGAAGAGTTTATGTCTGCTACTAAAACTCTAACAAATGTCATAAACAAGATTTCCATACATATCTTCTAGATAACTATGCACTTCGGACCAATTTAAATATTACTGCTTCTGTGCACATATGGGTATTTTATATAGACCAGTTTTCTCCAGCCAATACTATCTTACCAAGTGCCATGTGCATATGTGTATGTCTTAAGTTAATTTCAGTTTTACATTTTTTTTAAAAGGCTCCTTTCAGCCTTTGTCCCACCCCTCCTCTTTCTCTTATCCTAAACCTATCAATCTACTATGAACCGCCTAACATCTTTCCCAGACTCTCCCTTCCTTTTTTACCCAGGTCACCCACCTAACAGGCACACACCACCTCTACTTAAACAAGCATTTGCAATGCAATAGGTCTCGCATTAGGAAAGTTTGAGCTATTGGTATTGTACATGACAATTTTTTTATTTATGTGTTGGTTTTGAAAATAGCGAAATTAATAGCTTTGTCATTTACAATGCCAATAGTTTTAACTTTCGCAAATGTGACACCTATTGCATTTGTAATGATGTGGTGGTGTCTGTGAGTGATGTGGTGGTGTCTGTGAGTGATGTGGTGGTGTCCCAGTGTGATGTGGTGGTGTGGTGGTGTCTGTGAGTGATGTGGTGTTTGTGAGTGATGTGGTGGTGTCTGTGAGTGATGTGGTGGTGTCCCAGAGTGATGTGGTGGTGTCCCAGAGTGATGTGGAGGTGTTCGGTGAGTGATCTGGTGGTGTTCCGTGAGTGATGTGGTAACAAAGTCCTTAATAGTGCTCCTTTTATATAACTCAGAAGGATGTAAGGCTGAAGGAACCTTCCACTTTATGAACCCGGACCCACACAATTTAAACAGAGACAGACATCTGCTGTGGATGTATTAGTCAATGAGTAACCAGGCCAGCTCTGCAATTTATATTTACAATGGTGAAACGCTGTCATTAACTATCTGCTCTTCTTTTATTTGTTAAAGAGAGTACTAGAATGTCCATTTTTTTTTTTTAGCTTTATATAGCACGAAGTCGGCCTGAAAGTATTGGAGCGCCGTACATGAGCGCCAGATACATTACACAAAGACACATTCATTTTTTGGTAGGCACAGGGGGATTAAGTGATTTGCCCAGAATCAAATGAATATGTCAATAGGGCAAGCAGGGCGATTCTGTAAACCAAGTCAGCTCTAAAGAGTGTTCTGACCACTCTCAGACTTCCTGACCCGTGATAGAATTGGGTGGGGGAGGGTGAGAAGCCGAGCAAGAAGAACGGTGGGTGTATAGGGAGGAGGGTGGCGCCTGAAAGATTGCATTTGAGCTCCCTGGCCAAGAGCCTCCCCTACTTTGACTAGTCTTTGAAGTTTACTCAATACAGTAATGTGCTGTACACTTGCCATGCTTGGTGTGCAGAGGGAATGAGCAGGTGAGGGATGCTCCAGTCTTCAGTCTCATGCATTTTGGAAGCCAAACCAAGCTGTTCTTGTCATTTTGATGGGGTTCTTACATAACTGACGCAAAAAGGAAGAGAGGGAATTCTGTGATGTGTGGGAACAGTGCAAGGTTTTATTACCGGCCTGCAGCGAATTCGACGAACACCTACTTTAATTCAGCAATACCCTTAACGTGAATGCGTGTCCAACAGTTGCTAGCGATTGGTTATCCGGACCGGAAAGAAACTCAACAAATATTCCATAACCCACTGACATCCCCCACCAGATTAGCCTGAAATGAGTGATTGCCCCGGAAACAGTTGCTGATGGACGGGCCTGAAACAAGATTATAGTTTTATTTAAAATCATATATTAAAAACCGAATAAAAAAAAAACAACATACACGGTTCAGTGCTGTACGCGCGCGACGCGATCCGATTCTTTGGACAGGAGCGGCGGTGAAAGATGATCTGAATCTGGTCACAGGGACCCTGCGGCCCGCGCCTGCCTGCCGTAACGTTCAGCCTCTAAGTGACGTCAGGCGGGCGCACGCACTTCCGCGCAGGCGCAGAGTGTTCTTGGCCGCTTCTACAGGTCCGCTTGCTGATGGCGTACAAGAGGCGATGGAGCCCCTGGCCGCGTCGCCCCCGCCCGCCTGCCGTAGCAGCACTGGAGCCCCTGGCCGCATCGCCCCCGCCCCCCCATCCATCCATTGGGAGCCAGGCAGAAGGAGCCCACAAGAAAACATGGATTTCATCAAGAAAAGAGCCCGGTGAGGTAAGGGGGGGGAGGGTGTGTCTATGCAGTGTGTGTGTGCGCGTGTGTGTATGCGACGGCGGGGGTAGGTTCTCTGTATGTATGGGTGCGTGCGTGCATGGGCGCTCGTGTGTGTGTCTCTGTGTATGCGCACGCGTGTGTGGTGTTGGAGCTTCCGAGGCAGGAGATGGGCACGGCGCTGTGCGCGCCCACGAGGTCAAATCTGCGCTTGTGCCCCTCTCTTGTCCACATTCCCAAAAACGGCTGACAATATATGTCGAGCAGACAGCAATCAATGCTACGCATTGATTGCACGTCTAGGCTCGACCTAAAAAACGACCTACTACTTCCACTTTCAAATCCACTCCTATCATTCTATCCCTTGTCTTAAACTCTGCTAAACATGCAAATCAAGAGCACAAACCTAACACACCTAATGGACGTGGGAAAAAATGACTTGCCTACTAATCTCTTATCTTGGACTCCGGAGTGGCGCTCTTCAACACATCGTCGGGGTAGTAAACGCTATATAAATACAGTTTACAATTACAAACTTTACTTCCTGCAAGTGGTGGTGTTTGTCGTGAAGCACACTTAAGCTTCCATTGGTTGGTATGGAATGCTCTACAAACAAACTGAAAGTAACAAATTGGATGGAAACATTTAAGTTATTGTTCTTTGAGGAGGGGCCTTGAGCTGCAAATTGAAATAAACTGAAACAGTTTTAGGTGTGGAAATATAGTTGGTTACCTTTGAATGCGCAATAGCAAGGAAAATAAACTCCTCCAATAATACTTCATTGGCAGCAAGTGCCATAGTAAACACGCTTAAACACTCCACTCCACAGGACATATTGTACGCCGTTACCATAGTACAGCTTGGCGCGTGAAATCCATCAATGCTAGCTGCCTCACAGATTCCATTTTATAATAATTTTTTGTGAGTCACACTTGCGGATCCTGTCACACTTCCAGCTGCTAACTTCCCCATCCCTATCAGACTCTGGTACATTCCCAGTCTCTATCGCCCTCTTCATCCCTGTGACCCGCGCTATCTATGTCACACTCTCTATCCCTGTCACAAACCCATTCGCTATGACCTTCCCAGTCTCCATCACTCTCCCAGTCCCTATCACATTCATAGTCATCACCCATCCTGTTTCATTCACACTCCAAGTCCTTGTCACTCTACCAGTGCTTGTCATCCCCACACCCCCCATCCGTGAGGGAGAGAAATAATTTATATTGCACCGATTGATGCTTTCTGACACTGTAGAACTGTTTTCTCATCTCATGCACCTTCCCTGTTTCAGTAGCTCCATGTATTCCAGGAACTTATGTTGCTGGGTTGAATTTGAGTGCACCCCCGTCATTAGTGGACTAATCTTATTTGTCTAACAATTGCAAACAATTGTTTTAGGCATGTGACATGGGGAAAAACAGTATTGTCTAGAAGATACAAACCAAATACAAAATGAATAAACCAGGTATTGGATTTAGGAACACCCAAAATTAGTCACTGTAGAGCAAGAAAATGCTTCACGGTAAGGAATAATGGTGCAGAGACAGAATATTGAGTACAAAATATTGACTTGCATAAATATTGTGGCAAAAGTATTGTGGGTCAAGAATATTGACAGACAAAATATCGTGGTCAAGAATATCGATTTTGGGTAAGTAATATCGATGTAAAAAATATCGAAGTGTTTAATATTATTTGCTAAAATATTGATGTTACAAATATCGATTTGTTTTATTAATGTTATGTATTTTAGTATATATTTTGTGTGTGATGCATGATTTTTTTGTATAAGAATTGTTTGTATTTTTAATATATGTGTTAAAATTTTAGTTATTATTAAAAAAAGAAAAATTGTTTGAATTTTGCGTTTTTAGTTCCGTAGCGGGTTGTGGGTTTGTAGGGGAATAGGGTGGAAAAAATGTAATCATATAAAATGTATTGATTATTTTTAGTAGTTATTTTTTTTATTAGAATTTTGCGTTTTAGTACTGTAGCGAGTTGTGGGTTTATAGTGGAATAGGGTTGGAAGTAATTTAATGATAGTAAATGTATTGAACAATTATCATGTATTAATATTTGTTGAATTGAGATGTTATAGTGTTAAATATACACATTAATGTTTTAATAATTATTTTTTAATTAGTTAATTAATTTGAATCAACTGGCAATCATGTTAATTGTGTAATTATTTTTAGGTGTGTGTTGTGGTGTTTATAGGTGAAAATGGTGGGAAGGGTGGGACATAATTTAGTTTTTAATTGATGAATTATTAATTAGTTAATTAATTTTAATTAATTAATTGGCAATTAATCATGTTAATTGTGTAATTGTTTTAGGTGTGTGTTGTGGTGTTAATAGGTAAAATGTTGGGAAGGGTGGGAAGTAATTTAGTTTTTAATTGATGAATTAATAATTAGTTAATTTTAATTACTTAATTGGCAATTAGTCATGTTAATTGTGTAATTATTTTAGGTGTGTGTTGTGTTTATAGGTGTAAATGGTAGGAAGTAATTTATGTTTAATTGATGAATTAATAATTAGTTGTTGATTAGTTATAATCAATTAGTAATTAATTATGGTAATTCTGTAATTCATTTTAGGTGTGTGTTGGTCATATTATAGTGTTAAAGAATCATATTCAATGAATATTTATTAGTTGTATTAATAATTTTTAAAACTATTATTAATTATATTAATCATGGAAATACATTTAAATAAAACATTTTACGTTTTTTAATTGGTGTGGTGCTATAGGGTTGGAAATAAAATAAATACATGTATGTTTAAAAAAAATATTTGTTAATATTTGCTTCTTTTGAATAAATATTGTTTATTAATGTATTTATTTTAGATAATTGTTATACCTTTTTGTTATATATAATTAATATATTGAATGTTAATGTTTTAAAATATTTATTTATTTTGAAGATTATTTACATTTTTCAATTGGTTAATTGTTAATATGAATTTTTGTTTCTCTGCTATCCAGCACTTTCCTACTATTGCACTCACTGGAGTGGGAATAGTAATTTTTACCCCTCCACCATCCAGCACTTTCCCTACTGTTACACTAATTGGAGTGGGAGTAGTCATTTTTACCCCTCCGCCATACAGCACTTTTCCTACTGTTGCACTCATTGTATTGGGAATAGTAATTTTTCACCTCTCTTCTATCCAACACTTTCCCTACTATTGCACTTATTGGAGTGGGAATAGTAATGTTTACCCCTTCTCTAGCCTGCACTTTCTCTACTGTTGCAATCACTGGAGTGGGAATAGTAATTTTTACCCATCTGCCATACAGCACTTTCCCTACTGTTGAACTTACTGGAGTGCGAATAGTAATTTTTACTCCTCCACTATCCAGCACTTTCCTTACTGTTGCACTCACTGGAGTGGGAATAGTAATTTTTACCCTTCCGCTATCCAGCACTTTCCCTACTTGCTTTCACTGGAGTGGGAATAGTAATTTTTACCCCTCCTCTATCCAACACTTTCCCTATTGTTGCACTCACTGGAGTGGGAATAGTATTTTTTACCCCTCTGCTAACCAAAATGTTCCCTATTGATGCACTCTTTGGAGTGGGAATGGTAATTTTTACTCCTCCGCTATCCAATACTTTCCCTACTGTTGCACTCATTGCAGTGGGAATAGTAATTTTTACCCCTCCGCTGTCCAGGACTTTCCTTACTGTTGCATTCACTGGAGTGGGAATAATAATTTTTACCCCTCCGCTATCCAGCACTTTCCCTACTGTTGCACTCACTGGAGTGGGAACCGTCATTTTTACTCCCCTGCTATCCAACAATTTCCTTAATATTGGACTCACTGGTTTTGGAATAGTAAATTCAATTATTTTGCTATCCAACATTTTCCTTACTGTTGCATTTATTGCATTGCGAAATGTAAATTTTTTAAATAGTTAAACGTTTTAATTAATTATAAAATGGTTATTCTTTAATTTTAAATTATTCATTTATGTATATAGTTAATTTTGATATAATTTAAAAGTGTAAAAAGTAAATAAAGATAACAGTTAATACATTATTTTTAAGTAAATATATGTGTATGTATAAATTATTATGCTTGGGTTTATATTTTTTAAATGTATTTGTTATATTTAGTTGAAATGTATATTAAATGTATTTTATCTTGTAAAAAAATAGTATCAATATTTAATATATTTTATTTTTATGCTATATATATTTTTTATTAATATTTGGTACATCTATATTTTTTACTTTGATGTTTTTGATTCAATATTTTTGTACTTAACTGTTTAAGTATATGGAGTCGATATTTTTACATTCTATATTTTTTCATCGATATTTTGTCAGTGATCCAGGAATAAGATGAGGCATTAGTGGTATTGGTAATTAATAATGTATTTGTTTCCTGGTGGAACCACATTTTGATAATTTATTTAAGAGGGTCTGGTTACTTTGGGTGGTCCTGATAATTGTGGTGGCAATATATTGAAAAGTCTCTGGGCCCTGCAAAGCCTTAGTTGTTTTTTTCTGTCATTGTGTGATGAGCTAGTATGATGGCTTATAGTAAACTTTTTTTGGAACATTCTGTTGTCAAGTTTAGTTTTACTGTCACATTTTGGATGGATTATTAGGTACCTCCTTGAATATGGAGGTTTACGATGGCAAGCTGGGCCAGCTTGTCGAGGGGACTGGCGGACACCATGCTCCATTTGATACATATTCTGCTGGCTCATTTTAGAGGTGTGGCTAAATCTCGTCTTGTCTGGCCGACTTTTGGGGGCTGTAGAGTGTGGCTCATTGACCTTTATAGAGTTTGAACTTACTTAGTTTTTGGGAACGTATCAAATTACCAAACATTATATTTGCAGTAATGAAACAATTGCGTTTTCCGGTTATACATGTCTGTTATTTCCTAGGGTTGCATTTCAAGTCACTTGTGTAGTGTATTATTGGCTTGCATCTGTATACTGTCTCACTTCAGAGCTGTTTTACTACAGTGACCTTATGTAGGTCTTCCTTTGTAGGCCGAAGACTGAGTTACAACAGACTCCGATTGTGACATTCAGTATCATTTCCGGTGTAGGAAAGAGGGCAAGTGTGGAGTGTTTTTGATGGCTTGCACACTCTCCGATGAGGTACTGGCAATCATTCATATACCTTTAAGACGCCCATAGAAACAGAATGAACAAAATCACAGATTCTTATGCATCGTAGTTGACTTACTGCTTATCGTAGTGCACTTTCTGAAACAGGTTTTTATACTTAAGTAAGTCTTTAAAGGTTATACATGTGAACAGAATAGCGCCGCTTCATGTTGTTTTTTCTAGAACCTTTTGCTGATCGTCATATAAACTGGATGGTGACCATTTAGTGTTTTGATCTTAGTCATGTGGCAAATTCTGCTAGGGTTGTGATCCCTAGCAGACATTTGATACATGACTAAGCTAAGACCTCTTCATGACATATCCCCTCATTTTGTTCTTGTCTGAAGTTTGCTAGCTCTATAATTCTGTACTTTAACTCTGCTAAATGTTACCCACGGAATACAAAATATTGAGTAAGGTGCTGGCTAACAGACTACAGCCCTACTTAACCCAACTGATAAATATCGACCAGACGGGGTTCATACCAGCGCGAAGCACCTCCCTGAATATTTGGAAGCTACAACAAAAAATGGGGGGAGAAGGAGGTTAGACCAAACCAGGTCGGCCTCCCGTCAGTATATGCAATACAGGAACCCTATGTGAAGGGTCCAGAGACCTGGTAGGTGTTGTGTGGTTACTGCTTACTAAGTCAGTGTGTACCAAATTATGTAAGAAAGAAAAATTTCTTTCTAGAGTCCCCTCACTCACCGGAGTTGCCCCACGGTGACATGCTTCATCATTGGGGCCATCCCAGTTCTCTACGAAAAGGGGCGTGCTGCGACAAGGCGACTACGCTGGAGCACTGGTTTTGTAAGATGACTATGTGTGGTGCAAGTGTGGTGATGGTGGAGTGGGTGTGAAATTAAAAATACCGTGCTAGTGGGCCTCAACAATTTATTTTGCTCCTAGTGTGGTATAAAAATTAAAAAGGGGTAACACTGTATTCTAACTTTGAGTGAGCTAGATCAGTGTTATGGTCAACATGTTTCAAGCTCCCCCAAGCTTTTCATCAGGACCATACAGGGTCCAGCCCTGTATTGCCACTCCTGTATTCAAATGAAAGGTGTTTTTTTAAAAATACTAATTATTTATATTATACGCTGTTAATAGTAAAACATGCGTGTTTTTGTACATAGTGAGTTCTGACTGACCTGCAGTTTAAATACGCTACAGTAACACATGGCAAGGAAAAGAGCCTCAACTTTGTAGGAAAGTCTATTTTTATACATGAATAAGTTACCCCTAAAGCATACCTTGTAAGCCCAGAAGTTAGGATGCTTAATATATTAAAAAGTAAGTAGCTTTGCACGTCAGACGAAAGCGGTGGAACATTTTTGGATATTAGAGGCACCAGGAACAGCAATTCGAAGCAGCACCTGAAAATACTAATACAATATAGGGATTATGCCCTCAAAGTATCAGGAACTTGAATTCTTTTTTAATAACCATACAAATAATGAGGCACTAATAAATTAGGCCCCCTGAGAGGTTCATTGCAACTAGAGATATGAGATCAGCCACATGACTCTGAAAGCATTTTTACCTTAAAGTATTGGCCCTTTGTCAGAATTTGCTTGGCCATTCTATTTTTACCCGCAAAGTTTACTACGGACATCCTGTGGAAGAAAAACCTACACAGAATGATTTGATGATATAATTATTTGTCGTGAAGAAGTTGGGAAAAAATGATACTATTGTCCACTGAAACGCCGTGTCGACAGCTTTCAAAATTTTCCATAAAAGAAGGGATTTTCATGTATTAGGTACTTATTTTTTGTACCTTATGCAATGAGTAGTGCTAGGAACTGAGAATGCATTAGAATACGATGGATTATAATTAGTCCTTCTTGACTGTGATTTTATATTCCATATTTACACCATTGAAGATTTTTAATGGAAAATAAAAGAGAATATATATATATATATATATATATATATATATATATATATATATATTCATATTCCAAAGGTGCTCCGCGGGTTGCTTCAGGCCCCAAGGGAGGTGGCGTGTGCTCCGTTCGAGCACGCCGGTAATCCAATCCTTGTAGGTACACAGTAAACACGCTCTCAGTGGCAGCAAATACAGGCAAAACCAGTTCAGTCCAAGGGTGTTTAATCACCTGCTACATGTTTCGGCTTCTCACAAGCCTTGTTCACGCAAATGACAGAAATGTGCAAAAGGTTTAAATAAAGTTAAACAAGTGTAATAAAAATAGGACTGCGGGACAGACGGTAGGCAGACATCTTGGAAGGGACCATCCAAGTGAAAGTAATAAGTACCTGAAAACCATTTTGAACAAAAATAATGAAGTTCGAGGGCAACACACGGCTATGATATTGAGTTCATATCAATGTCCGGGATCGCGGAAAAAATGTGTAACCGCCTACCAGCACCCGTTAAATATGACATAGTAAATAAATGTACACATAATAATGGCGACAATACAATACATAGTTGAAAACAGGTGTCCAAAGTTTGTAGAAACCGGGGGCTTTGTACAGTAATCATCTGGGAGAACACTGATACACCCGGGGGAGGAAGGCTGTGTGTGCTGTCTCTGCCGTTAAAGTGACAGCCTCAAAATACGGCAACAAAGTGATCATGCCCTGTGGTTGCACGGTGGGCATGACGTGAGCATGCAAGCTGCAGGGCAAGTGCCTGAATGCGATAGAGGAGACAGTGCGGTAAGTAAACGGTAGCCAGGTAAAATACCCTGTGCTCAATACAATGTAAAGGTAGAATACCTACAGGACAGTGGTAGATTCCCAGGCGATCAGGTAAAGTGGAGGTCATGTCTGAGCGTCGTGACCCTGTGCCCGCATTCAAGTCCGTGATGTGTTCAGTGATGCCCAAGTGGGCGTGCTCTTAAAGTGTAGGCAGGAACATGAGATTCGACACCCTGTGCAGAGTGCTGTGAGGGGCAGCGTTCCTGAAGTGCTCTGTAGAAAAGAGAACAATATTAAAACAAACATGACAACATCATGTGCGTGCACTCATAAACAAATTCAACAACATGGAGAAATAGGATTTCAGACAGAAATATGAACGAGAGAAAGAAGGACAACGGGTCTATGTGTAATCATCTTTCAAGTGAACAGCCAGTTCTTCATCGTAATTTAACCCTCCCGGGGCCTTTGTATGGAAAGAGATGATGTATTTGGATTCCGTCTGCCTCATTTTGAGTAGTCTGTTCCCGCCCCTGGGGTTCCTGGTCACCTGCTCTAAAATAAAAAATCTCATCAGAGAGGGATTGGAGAAGTGCTGCTCACTGAAGTGTCTGGCCACTGGGTACTTGACATCTTTGTGAATGATGGCACGATAGTGCTCTAGGATACGTTTTTTGGCATGTGCGGTGGTATTGCCAATATACCATAGTCCACAGGGACATACAATAACGTAGACCACGAACATGGTATTACAAGTAAGGAATTGTGTGATTTATTTGCTAACCCCATTGTATACAACCTTCTTAACCAAGGTGCTGTATTTGCAGGCCTTGCAGTGGCTGCACGGAAAAAACCCTTTCAGACCAAGACCTTGGCTGTTAGAGTAAACCGTGATGTCGCTGCGGACACATATGTCACTGATGTTTTTGCCTTTTCTGTACGTAATACTGGGCCTGTCAGCAATAAGGTGGCCGATGATGTTGTCACTTTTTAAGATGTTCCAGTTCTTGGCTACTATTTTGTGTATTTGTCTCGACTCCCTATTGTATGTAAGGATGTGTGTTGGTTTCGTCAAGCAATGTCCCTTCAGAGGGTTCCTCTTGCAAGATGTCAGTGCGTGTTACTGCATCAGCCCTGGTTTTGGCTTTTTTGAGAACCCAGGCAGGATAATTCCTTTTTTGAAACGATACATCATTTCGGAGGCAGCTTGTTGATAACTGCTTTCCGTGTTGCAGTTTCTTTTTGCCCTCAGCAGTTCGCCATATAGAATGCTCCATTTGAGAGGTTCCGGGTGGCTGCTGAGGGCATGGAGAATACTGTTGCCCGCAGTGGCTTTCCTAAAGAGAGAGGTATTGATTATATTGTCCTTGATGTCAATCCTGACATCCAGGTACTCGGCCATCTCCCTACTGATGTTGCTAGTGAGTCTGATGTTGTAGTTGTTGTTATTGAGGAGGTAGATGAAGCATAATGCTTCATCTTCTGTTCCATTCCATACCATGAAGAGGTCATCAATGTACCTCCACCATGTGGCTATGTGGCTTACTTGTTCAGCCAAGGATGGGTCCGTGAAGATCTTATGCTCCCAATGCCCCATGAAGAGATTCGCGAAGCTTGGGGCATAACACGAACCCATCGCGGTACCAATCTCCTGTTTGTAGATGGCACCATCAAACAGGAAAAAATTGTTTTGCAGACAAAATTCCATCATTTAAAGGAGCATTTTGCTGTGCTCCCTGAAACGTAACGGACGCCCGTCCAGGAAGTGCTTACAAGCATCCAAGCCTTGCTTGTGGTCTATAATGGTATAGAGTGCTTGGACGTCCATGGTGATGAGTAAATAGTCCTCATCCCAAGTTAGATTGTGAAGTTTGGACAAAAAATCTTTGGTATCTTTCACATAGCTGGCCAATCCCTGGACCCAGTCCCTAAGATAGTGGTCCACATATTTTGAAACATGCTCTGGCACACTACCCCTGGAGGACACAATGTGTCTCCCCGGGGGCTGGTCCTTGTTTTTGTGGATTTTGGATAGAAGGTAAAGCACTGGTAGGGTCGTATTGTCATTTTTCAAAAACCTATATTCATCCCATTGCAAAATGCCTCTGTCCTTCCACCCACCCAATTTGTCCTATAGTTCAATTATGCTATTGTTGTAGTGTTCGAAGGTGGTGGCAATATAGTAGTTGCCATCTGAAAGATGTCTCTGGGCCTCTGCCACATATGGTTCTCTGTCCATGATGACAATATTGCCCCCCTTATCGGCGGGGCGTATAACAATAGTCTTGTCGTCTGTCGGGGACTTCAGAGCTTTCCTCTGATTGAATGTCAGGTTATCTTGTCTCGGTCTGAAGTTTCTCTTGGTGTTTCTAAAGATGTTCAATTGTTTGTTGACACATTCGTGAAATGTATCAATCGCATCATGGGCCATCATGGGAATAAAGGTGGACTTGGGCTTGAAGCCAGATGCAGCACTGCAGTCTGTAGAGAAGTTGGCTTCAACAAGAAGCTGTGAATTGCTGCTAATTTCAACATCTTCATCCTGTGTATTGTTACTCGAGGCAGAGGGCCCCCTGTCACACTCTTTCTCGAGTTGTACAATATTGATTAGGGCATCCACATCCCCTATCCTGAAGGAATCCTATTCCCCCCCACTCCCCGGCCCCTCAGCTTGTGCCATTTTTTAAGTTTGAGTTTGCGGACATATTTAAAAACATAAATCCTGGATTCACTATAGGTGAAGGACATAGAGGGACAAAAGGAAAGACCCAAACTGAGAGTGGTCAACTCAGTCTCAGTGATGGTGCGTTTGGATAAGTTGATCACAGTTTAATTTACCATGGTGTCATCCATTACTGGCCTTTCCTGGAGCGAGTGTTGACATTTCCCACGTTGCCTCTTGCCTTGCCTCTTCTCCCACCACTGGTGAAGCCTCTTCCCACGGTTCCTGCGTTTCCGCGTCCTCTGGGTCGTCCTCGGCCTCTCGGCGTGCTGGGTGGTGGTGCCGGAGTCGCCTGATTCGTCCGTCTGCTCCGGTGCAGGTGACGATATTCGTCTAAAAAATTTGGCTTGCGTGCTGGAGTGTTTGCTTGAGTGGTTTCTTCAGTAGATACATTCGAGACATCTGATTCCGTCTCACTCAGTACTGTGGAATCATCTTCACCCCCTGCTGCAGCTGCCACCTGAATATTGCTGGCTGTATTGGCATATAAATGATCGTATTTCCGGCTAAAGGTCAAAATCCTGCCTGTGTCATAATTTTTATAGTCTCTATCCAGTTTTCTCTCTTTGCGAGCCTTGATATCCTCTTCATAACGTTTGAGACGCTCCTTCATTACAGAGACCAATTTCTTAACATTCTCTTCTTCCGCATGTTTGCTGATGTCATCCATCAGTTCTGCAATTTCTTTCAATAGTCCGTCTCTGTCTAGCCAAGCATATTTGACCAGAATTTTCAGCATCTTTCTAGAACTATTGGCTGAGTTGACTGACTATTCTGCCAGCATGTCAGGGTTGGGTGCCTCGTAGGTGGGAGTGGTGAAAATCCGTAGCCCCCTCGGTACCATCTCTTGGTCTATGTAATTCTGTAGCGAGGTTGCCTCCCACCACTTTGAGATTTCTCCTCTCTTTAATTTTTCTAGCTTGTTGATTTTGTCTTTGATGGTTTGTGGAGGGTCCTTTTTGGCCACACTGATGGTGGGGGCCCCTTCTTGATCCTAGCAGACAACACGTGTGCTGCTGCCCTTCTTTCGTCTTCTTCCTCCATGTTGGAATGCCCTTGGACCAGATGACTCTCTGTAGCGTGTAATGGTTACCTCCCTTTGTTTGAATACAAAGTTCCTCCTGCTGCGGGATACTGTAGAAACGCGTAGGCGTATGCGCTATATGTGACGTGGGAGATCACTTGGTGGCGGGGTGAAATCTCACAGCAAGGCGTACAATGTTCTTTCAGTGTGGAAACGCCTGTGCTGGGCAGCTGGTGCACTAGCGCTAGGCAAAGCGCACTGCTCCGTTAACCCAGGGGAGACGCGATGCCTGATAGCGTGAGCCACCCAACACCCCGCTCCCCTAGGACGGATACAGAACCCACAGCCCGCGCACTCACCGCTGTATGCCGCCTTCTCCTTCGCACTTCGTAGTAGAAATCCAGTAAGTTATCTTCCCGTAGCCGGGCCAGGGGAAACCTCCAAATAAATGAATTCCAAAGATGCTCTGCGGGTTGCTTCAGGCCCCAAGGGAGGTGGCGTGTGCTCCGGTCGAGCACGCCGGTAATCCAATCCTTGTAGGTACTCAGTAAACACGCTCTCAGTGGCAGCAAATACACGCAAAACCAGTTCAGTCCAAGGGTGTTTAATCACCTGCTACATGTTTCGGCTTCTCACAAGCCTTGTTCACGCAAATGACAGAAAGGTGCAAAAGGTTTAAATAAAGTTAAACTAGTGTGATAAAAATAGGACTGCGGGACAGACGGTAGGCCGACATCTTGGAAGGGACCATCCAAGTGAAAGTAATAAGAACCTGAAAACCATTTTGAACAAAAATAATGAAGTTATGTCCAAAATACCGGGCAACACACGGCTATGATATTGAGTTCATATCAATGTCCAGGATCGCGGAAAAAATGTGTAACCGCCTACCAGCACCCGTTAAATATGACATAGTAAATAAATGTACACATAATAATGGCGACAATACAATACATCGTTGAAAACAGGTGTCCAAAGTTTGTAGAAACCGGGGGCGTTGTACAGTAATCATCTGGGAGAACGCTGATACACCCGGGGAGGAATGCTGTGATCATGCCCTGTGGTTGCACGGTGGGCATGACGTTTGCATGCAAGCTGCAGGGCAAGTGCCTGAATGCGATAGAGGAGACAGTGCAGTAAGTAAATGGTAGCCAGGTAAAATACCCTGTGCTCAATACAATGTAAAGGTGGAATACCTCCAGGACAGTGGTAGATTCCCAGGCGATCAGGTAAAGTGGAGGTCATGTCTGAGCGTCGTGACCCTGTGCCCGCATTCAAGTCCGTGATGTGTTCATATATATATATATATATATATATATATATATCTATGCGCACAAGGAACTCCGACCACTTCCAACGACCGCTGGCGAAGAAGGAGACTCGGACCACACAGCTTTTCAGGCGAGTTATTCTTTTATTTCGTAAATCACAGCCTGCAACGACGCGTTTCGGGCCAACCAGACCCTTGATCACATCCAGCTATTACTGCGCCATTATTTTGCTTTTATTAGTGCATAGTAGTGTTTGTAAGGTTATGATATGTAGAGGGTGTGTATCAGTAGATTTCCATTTGGTTTTAAAACATAGGGGCAGATTCCGATTCGGGGAAAAAAGCGTCCGTCCGAATCGTATCCGGAGCCCTCTCCATACGAATCGTAGACGTCCGTCCGAATCGCGTAGTACAATCCGTATCTCGTCACTCCATCCGAATCCCCGCGAACCGTACGAATTGCAAGGGTGAAACCGTACGACACGGACCCTCACCGTGAACCGTACGATTCGTAAACATGCTGTACGACCCGACGAGCACGATCCGGACCGGGGTATGAGGGCGCGATTCGTACGGTCCACGTCAGGTAAGGGCGATCCGTACGGACAACCACACAATCACATACACACCGTACGGTGCGTACACCCCATGATCGCAGGGGTACGGTGCGTACCCCTGCGATCATGGGGTGTACGCACTGTACCCCATTATCGCAGGCTGTATGCACCATACACCCTGCGATCATGGGGTACGGTGCGTACCCCCCATGATCGCTGGGGTACGCACTGTACCCCTGCAGACATGGGGTGTACGCACGGTACCCGGGGGAGGCCGTTCCGTACCTGTTTGGAGGTGAACTCTGCTTCTCCGGACGTTTTGGGCTCCCGTAAAAAAAGCGCCATACAGTTCGTACCCAAAACTTATCGTACTTGCTGGGTCGGGAAAACCTGCTTCGAACCGTACGGATGTCGCGTACAGCGGGATCCGAGGGAGAATCGTGGGAGAGATTAGAGTCGTACCGTCTTTGTACAATTCGTACGGAGTCCTGCTCCTGGTACGAATTGTACTTCATCGTACGTACGGGGACGTTGGAGGGTACGATTCGTACGGGAAAAACGCTCCGTACGGCTATTCAGTGTTTTTTCCCGTATCGGAATCGTCCCCATAGTGTCCATTATTTTAAGTATTAAAGACACATGAAAGGTAAACTAACCTTTTTTCTAGTTTTTAACTACCCTGTCCCTTTTGTCAGGTAAGGGTGACTCCTTCTTTTTGGATTTACTGATGTCGCAGTCTTCAGAGAATGAGTGCACTCCATTCAGCCAATTCAGTTCAGTGATATTCATATGGGTAGATTAGGAACAATTTAAAATTCTGACAAGTGTATTACATTTTGCATGCTTGCGGACTTTTCAACAATCCTTTGTGATTTCTAAATCTGTGGGGGTGAGGGGAGATGAGCGGAGCCTACCGGGCCCAATTTGGCCACATCATCTCGGGGCTCCTGCTTCAGCTCTGCTTTTTTCCTTCCTGCCGAAGCCCAATGGACATGGGACTCTGGAATGAAGCGACAAGTACACAGAGACCAGCGCCCTTTGGAGTCTTTGGACAGGTACCGCCCCAAAGGCATGCCTCTTATCCTTCCCCTCCATCCATACCACTGTTGCTTCAGGTAGTTGAAGGTGCTGCCAGTGGTGGGGGCTCTGGGATGCTTTTTCCCGATAATATGGTGGGGTTGTATGGGGTAGTTCCAGCCTCCCCCATTTATCATGCATTGAAGGAGAAGCAGAGATCAGACAGTTGATCTAGACTGTTCCATGACTTAGAGTCCCAGAGGCATAGTGAGGGGATAGAAGAGCACGCCTAGAGGCTGTGGATTCAGGTCCATGAGCAGGACCTTCTAAACCTTTGTGCCCCGCTCCTGATATTAACCGGATTGGAGTCCAGCTCCACATCACTGCACCGTACACTGCGAAATGCCCAGTCTCCAGTAAGCAATTCCTAAGTACATTGTGATTTACTCCATGGAGGTGGATTGCTCAATCTAATAGATGGCAGTACCTACAGTGTAGGCTGTCTTGGACTCCTCAGAAAGCTGGGAGACCAAACTAAGAGCAGTGTTGCGGGGAAAACTATGGTGTTTGACAATCATCTACTGCTTTTCTTTCCCAACATGAGCTCTGTACGCCTGGCCAGGAAGCAAGCCCACAAGGGCATTTGGAAAGCTCTGGTGGCTTGAGGAATTGAAGGGTCAGTGGTATTTCCAGTGCAGTTGAGGGTGACCTGGCTAGGCAAGAAATACATCTTCTTCTAAAGGGAAGCAACTAAGGTTTTTCTGGAAATGTTGGAGGGGGCTAGCAAATGAGGAGCTAAGTACATTAGTGATGGAGGTGCTCAGAACTTTACCTAGATGAGTGGTGTTCTGATATATTGACCCATGGTTGTAGGGGTAGTGGTTCTCGGGTAGTATACGGTACAAGATTTGATGATTTGATTTGATTTGATTTGTCAATTTGTAAAGCGCGCGAATGCCCGTGGGCGTCTTGGCGCTATGATAAATCCTTCCATCTCCTGAACGGTGTCTAAAGTTATGCAGAGAATAGCCATGTTTTTACGTCCTTTCTAAAGGATTCCAAAGATGGGCAGGTTTTTATGGCAAGAGGTAGCTGGTTCCAAGTACGTGCTGCGTGTACAAGGAAACTTCTACCGCCCCAGTTTGCTCGTCTAAATCTGGGAACGGTAATTAGTTTCAATTGGCCGGATCTCAGAGATCTAGTTGGTTCATATTGTTTCAGATGATACCTCAAAAATTGTGACCTTTTCCCTGAAATGCCTTGTAGGCCAGGCAGAGTGATTTAAATTTCACCCTCTTTGCAATTGGCAGCCAATGCAAAGATTTTAGTTTGTGACTGATTGGCTCAAACTTAGGTATGCTTAAGACCAGTCTGGCTGCCGCATTTTGCAGACGTTGTAGTTTGTCTATAACTTTTGTCCTAGCTCTGGCATATAGACCATTTCCTTAATCCAGTCTTGCCAATGCTAATGCTGTTACTACTGTTTTACGTGAATCCTGTGGTAGATAGGGAAGTAACTTTTTTTATCATTTTTAGAATATACCAGAGTGTTGATGACAGCTTGCTGGCTTGGGCTTCAAATGATAAATTGATGTCAAGAGTGAAGCCCAGATTCTTCACTTTTTCTGATGATCCTGGGCATCTGCCCAAGTCCTTGGGCCACCAGGCGGGGGACCAGATGTTTTTGTCACCCCCTAGTATCATCACGTCACTCTTATCTCCGTTGAGCTTTAGGCAATTCTTTTCCATCCATTGACTGACCTGTGTCATACAAATTTAGAATTTTTCCGCTGTTTCCTCTACATCCTTGCTGATGGTCACCACAATTTGAGTGTCATCAGCGTAGGATATTGGGTTGAAACCACAGTTTCTTATTATACCTGCAAGGGGGGCCACATATAAGTTAAAAAGGGTGGGACTCAACGAGGAACCCTGCGGGACCCCACATGGCAGATTAAAAGATTTGGATTTCGCTCCTCCTACTTCTACTGTGAAAGTTCTGTTGGCTAGGTAGGATGCAATGAGGGTACATGCTGAAACATGTATTTCTGCTGTTTTTAAACGATTTAGAAGAATCTCATGACTGACCGTATCGAAGGCCGCTGATAGGTCGAGTAGTATCAAGCGGCCTTCGCTCCGTTGTCCATCACTTTCCTGAGTTCCTCCACAGCTGTGATTAAAGCAGTTTCTGTTCCGTGTCCTTCGCGGAAACCAAACTGTGAGTGGTCCAGCCAGTTACCGTCCATCAGATACCGGGATAGCTGTTTGTTTAAGATTTTCTCTAATATTTTAGCGGCGAAAGGGATCCTGGCTATTGGTCTGTAGTTGCTTGGTTCTTCACAGTCCAGATTTGATTTTTTTAGTAATGGTCTGATTGATATCTTTTTCCAGTCATCTGGAAAGGTGTTAGTTCCGAGTATTTGACCAAATAATTTTTCTAGTACCAGGTTCAGTTGTTCTGAGCAGATTTGCATCGTTTTGGGTGGACAAGGGTCTGTTGGACTACCTGAGTTGATGGTGAGTAATTGTTTCTGAATTTGATCCTTTGTTGGAGGGGTAAAATGGAACAATGTGGGTTGGATTGTTTGTTCCACTAAATTTGTTGATTGTGAGGTTACCTGATCGGCCTGGTTTGCCTTATCTGTATTATGACTTTTAAAAGAGTCATAAACTCAGGACACTTTTTTTACGAAAAATTCACCAAGAGTAGTGCAGAATTCTGATGACATTTCTTCTAAAGTATTATTTTCAATTTTTGAAAGTTTTTTAACAGTAGAGAAGAGGGCTTTACTGGAGGTTTTTGATTCATTAATTTTTTGAACAAAGTATTTGCTTTTCTCTGATGTTATTAATTTTTTATAACTAACTAAGGCTGCTTTATATTCTTTTTTTTTTTTGTTTTTTGCTGTACCTCGTAATTGGTTCTCCACTTTTTGTCTGCTCTTCTACACAATTGTTTTTGTTCCTTCAAAGCTTCTGAGAACCATGGTTGTGAAGGGGTCTTTCTTTTAACCCCTTCCATGCTCATGACGGAACGGTTCCGTCATGAGCATAAGGTGGCCTGTGCTTATGACGGAACCGTTCCATCATGGTTCCATAGGCCCAATGGAACGTTCAGCACCGGGGGAAAATCCGCGCAGCACAGAAGGGGTTAAAAGTAACTTTCTTTTGTGGGATTGTAAGTTGGACTGCTTTCTCCAGCCACTTATTGAATTGTTTACAGGCTTTATTGCTATCTACATCTAGAGTTGGATAAGATGAGCATAGAGTGTCCATAAATGCCTGGGGTTGGATTTTGGACCAGTCATGATATGTGGTTTTTTTATGGCTTCAGCCGGTCTTCCTGTATCTTGTACAATTTCTATTGAGAAGGAGACCATCTTGTGATCTGACCACGGTATCGTGAGCGTGTCAATTTTATTTATCTTCTGACATGATGTAAAAATACCATCCAGAGCGTGGCCGGCGCAATGCGTATCTAAATGTACTTTTTGTTCTAAGTCAAAGTTTGCCATTTCATCTTTAAATGAAATTACCTTGGGGTCATATGTTTTCTCCAGCTGTATATTAAAGTCTCCTAGAATTGTATAGTCAAGACTAGTCACGCTTGATTCTAGAAATGGACTTAAAAGCTCAATTAAAGGCGTTTTAGCATTAGGTGGTCTATAAATTAGTAGGCCAATAAATATATAATTGGTAATTTTTATTTGAAAAGTTAATGTTTCACAATCTGGGTTGCTTCCTTTGTCTGAACTTTTGATCTTAAATTCCTCCTTAGCTATAATTGTATTCCTCCTCCGCGTTTCATTTTTCTATCAGCTCTGTAGATAGAGAAACCATCTGGAATCGCCAGGGTCAGATCAGCGTCAGATGCTTCGTCTGCCCACGTTTTAGTAACAAATAGAAGATCTATATTTTGGTTTTCAATTAACTCTGCTGTGTGGACATTATGTTTAACCATAGATCTAACATTGATTAGTCCTGCTTTAATAGTTGAGTTTCTATAGATTGGTATCTTAGCTTGGTTGTGGATCGTATCCGTGAGAAAGCAAATGCTTGTGAGCAAGATGAACAGGTCTTACCTTCCTTATATAAGTCGATCGGAGTGCATGTGGCGCAAGGTCTCAGTGATAGGAGCTCCTGGCTAGAATAAGTCCATCCTCTTTTATCGGTATGATTTTGGTCAGGGGTCATTGCTCTGGGCCCGGTCCCGGCGCAGACGGGCTTGCCTAAGACGCGCCTTCCGCGCGCAGACGTCGCGCCCGCTGCGCTTGTCTGCTGCGTGTCCGGGGAATGCACATAGTTTATAGGAGAGAGGAGATGTGGGCGGGGGCGTGGCCTTACGATAGTGGGCGTGGCCTTGGGGTCTCCGGTAATGGCGGCAATGATGTTTTTAAAGTCCGCGACAGCGCTAATATCCGCTGCACGGTGGTGCCCAGTGCGTTTAAATCCAAGCTTTAGTACCCAGGGAGAGGAGATCAGATGGATAAAAACACAGTAAGTACACTCAAATTTTAAAAATAATGGCGATCTTTCTCCCGGCTTCCACCTCAGGAGATGGTTGTTTCTAAGTAGCGCTTGTATTCAGCGCCCTTTATGTACCTGCGGCGGGGGCGTGGCCTTGCGATAGTCGGCGTGGCCTTGGGGTCTCCGGTAATGGCGGCAATAATGTTTTTAAAGTCTGCGACAGCGCTAATATCCGCTGCGCGGTGGTGCCTAGTGCGTTTAAATCCAAGCTTTAGTGCCCAGGGAGAGGGGATCAGATGGATAAAAACACAGTAAGTACACTCAAATTTTAAAAATAATGGCGATCTTTCTCCCGGCATCCGTCTCAGGAGATGGTTGTTTCTAAGTAGCGCTTGTATTCAGCGCCCTTTATGTACCTGCGGCCAGGGGCGTGGCCTTACAAATAGTGGGCGTGGCCTTTTGGGTCTCCGGTAATGGCGGCAATAATGTTTTTAAAGTCGGCGACAGCACTAATATCCACTGCGCGGTGGTGCCCAGTGCGTTTAAATCCAAGCTTTAGTGCCCAGGGAGAGGGGTCAGATGGATAAAAACACAGTAAGTACACTAAAATTTTAAAAATAATGGCGATCTTTCTCCTGGCTTCCACCTCAGGACATGGTTCAAGAAAAATGGTCACAGTGGCATTCATTTATACTTTTGTCATAACATCAGGGTAGTGTAGTCAGGATTTTAGGGCCTCAGACTAGGATTGAATTACTTTATTTATTGTGCCACTCCCCTATCTCCTCTCTTACCATTCCTCCTACCTGCCCGACCCCTTTTGGGGTGCTTTTTAGGCTCTGGGTATTGCAACAAGTTCTGATTGTTGGTAAAGTGACTTAACTCCCATGTATATTATTGAAAGCTGTTAGAGTATGGGAGCAAACTTTCTCTTCATAGGGGGAGTAAAGTTTTTGATGCTTGGATAATATTAATGTAATTTGACACAGTGTTTTTTTTTAAATGTTCTTTTTATTAGTAACAAATTCCAATCATCAAAGGTATAAATTGCATACAGTTCAATCTTAAAATATCAGGCATGGATTACTGAACATAATCATACAATCATTCTGTCATGCAAAGTGTGAGATGTTTCCCCTTAGACATTTCCAATTCTACAGTCGGAGCGATACAAGGATTTCCACGGTATGCATTCCACCCACTTCACTTTCTGTCCCATTTGTTGGGGCATCCTCTGAATTTGAATACTTCTTTTTCTACTACCATACATTTGTCCAGCTCAGCCGCCCAAAGATTTTTGGCGGGTTGCCCTGCCACCCCCAACTTCATCGCAATGGCTCTCTTAAGCAATGCATAGCCCAAGGTAACTAGTTGTTGTTCTGCTTCAGTAATGTCGGTTGGCTCTCAATTGTTGAGGAGCCCCAGTGGTGGAATGAGGCTGATTGTCTTGCCCAGTGTGTCTTGCATGTGTGTCTTGCATGTGTGTGGTTCCCCCTCCCACATGGGACGCAGGAATGGGCAATCCCAAATAGTATGGTAAGAGGTTGCAGCTGGGTGACACCCCTCAAAGAAAATGCATCCTTTCGCTTCCCAATTTTAGCCAATGTCACCCCGGTGAGGTATGTTTTATCCAGGAGTTTTAGTTGGATCAACCAAAAGAGAAGTAAAATGGCTGCCTCCCTCAGTGACATTAGTGCAGTTTGCCAATCATCATCGTCAATGTCATCAATGTCAGCTTAGCACCGGCTGCAAAGAGCTTGGAAAGGGTCAGGTAGTTTATTACACAACTTGCAGTACGTTAGGGAGACTGACCTGGCAGGGACTAATTCAGAAAGCAAACAGTCCCCAAGTGGAGACGATTCTGGAAGGTTCTCAAGTCTGGGAGAGCAGTCGTTAGAGCATGACGAACTTGCAGGTAGCAAAACACCACCCCCTGGGCCATTTCGTATTTCTCCTGCAGTTCCAGAATTGCCCTCTTTCACAAGATGCCCTATATTGGAGAGGCCAAAAACCAGTTGCTGGTACAGGAGTCCTAATTTCTGGGTGTACCACAAAGGAGTGGACTGTGTTAGTACATCCGTCCAGCCCAATCGTTTGTGCGCTTAGTGCCAGAGTTGTACAATGCATGCTGTGGGGCCCACAAACCTCCCCTCCTAACCTTCGAGTAGAGGGCACCCACATACCCTTCCCACCCCATTTGGTACCTTTCCAGCATATAGGTGGGGTCTAGCAGAGAGCGGTACAATCAGTGGTTCACCACTACAAGCCCAATAGTAGAGTTGCATGTCCGGGAGGGCGATCCCTCCTTCGTACCACCCCTTGGACAGTTTATGTAGTCCCTCCACTCCATAACAGTGACCTCAACTCGCCATCAATGTTTTTAAAATACGAATCAGAGATAGGGTATGGGCAGTTCTGGAGGACACATAGGAACCGGGGTTGGGCAAGCATCTTGAAGATGGCTGCTCGGCCCAATAGAGACAGCGGGAGGGATTTCCAGTGGGTACCATCTTTTCTGAGCCTATCTAATGGCGCAGCTAAGTTCCTTTCGTAGGAGAGGCGAGGGTCGGGGTTATAAAAATCCCTAGATAACGAAACCCGTCAAGGGCACCTCCAAGTCACAGTCCCGGGGCAGCGGGGAGTCTGGCCCTGGAGAACGTATAGTACTGACTTTGTCCAATTAATGGCGTAGCTTGAGTATTTGCCAAAGTTGGTATATGTATTGAGGAGCCCTTGTAGGGATGCACGGGGGGACGCTAATGTGGTCACTCAGGTCATATAGGACTCTCAGATTGGTTGTATAAGGATTATTTATTAGAGTAAAGTAACAGCAGTCAGAAGAGTATGATACGGACTGGGTGGGGTCAGAGAAAGGTTGTGGTTCCACTTAACAGGGTCCTTAGTAGTGTCTTTTTGTAAGGTCAGTTTTCTCACTGGAGCCCCTCCAGGAGAACTCCTTTCCTTCAGATTCCTGGTTGTTAGTGTCCGGTCTCTAGGCCGTCCCAGAAGAAGAGGAGCAGTGGTCTAAGTCCCTCAAAATAAACAGATATGAAAAATGTCAGGAGCCGGTTTGGCTGGCTTAATGTAGTGGTTAACCATCACCTTCACCCAGGGTGCTCTCACTTCTTCCAGGGATGCAGGCTCTTTACCAAGAGTCGCAACCCCTGACTTAGTGCCTTGCTGTACCCACACCTAATTAGTGATCAGTGTACATGCACATGCAGAACGTGCCCTGATACCTATGGGTGCCCCTTCCTCCACCTGCCCAGAGAGAAGAGGTTAAAAAACGGTTCTTGCCTTAAGCCACAACCCTCATGGGTCGTAGCTGGGGGAGTCATACCGCCTTTCTCTCCTTCTGGCTGGTTTGACTCTTGCACAGTGCCTCCTGGCGCTAGTCTGCTGCTCCCCGCCGACCTGTCGTTTTGCCGCTCTCGTTCTGGTCCCTGTAGCCTTCTGGGGCCTGGGGTCGCGACAGACTCCTTTCCTCCGTCGTCCTCCTTTCCTCTACTTCCTTGTGGAACTCTGCGTTCTTCTCCGCTCTCCCACAGCTGTCTCTAATCCTCTCTCCCGCAGCTGTCTCTAATCGTCTCCTCTCTCTCCGTTGTCTCCGGGCTTGAAACTAGAGCGCTTGCCCCCTCTTCCGGGTGTCCGCCTCCCGCTGCCATCTTGGAAATCCTGCCAGCGGATACTGCAGGATTACACTGCCTTCCCTCTGTGTATGGACGATCGGGCCATACTGACACTGGGCATCGAGACAAAATGTCCACATTTCCTTGGGCCTTTCCAGGGGTATGTATGGTCTGAAAAGAGAAAGGCTGTAGTGATAGGAACCAGCGAATCACCTTTGGATTTGTGTCTTTGTGAGTGGCAAGCCAATTCAAGGGAGCATGGTCTGTTATCAGGAAAAAGGTCGGTCCAAACAAATAGTATTGCAAGGCTTCCATAGCCAAACATTTTTTTTTCCATGGTTGCATAGTGTACCTCCTGAGGGAACAGTTTTCGGCTAAGGTAAAGGACCGGTCGAAGGTCTCCCTTGAAGTCTGGTTGTGACAACACGGGCCCTAACCCATGATCCGAGTCGTCGGTTTGTAACACAAACAGTTTCTCAAAATAGGGACATGTCAGGACAGGAGCCTTACACAGCAAGGATTTCAAGTTCTGGAAACTCACTTGATGAGTATCCGTCCACGTTATTTTCTGATTGGGTTGGTTGTTAGTCAGTAAATCGGTAAGAGGACATGCCACCTCTGAAAACCGGGGAATGAACCTCCGATAGTACCCCACTAACCCCAGGAATGCTCGTATCTCCTTCTTGTTTGTGGGTCGGGTATTCCTTGAATGGCTTCTTGTTTGTTATATTGAGGTTGAAGTGTTCCTGCCTGTATAGAATATTCTATATGATCGGTGCCTAAGGTTGTTTTCTTGGGATTCATAGTTAAATGGGCCTGGTGAAGGGAGGAGAAGATGTTCTGTAAATGTTGTTTGTGAGTCTTCCAATCTGAGCTGTATACCACAATGTCATCAAGATAGGCCACCGTATATTGTTGATGAGGTCGTAGTATCACATCCATTAACCGTTGAAAGGTGGCTGGGGCCCCATGTATCTTGAATGGCATTACCTTAAAATGATATAACCCGAGGGTGTAGAGAAGGCTGTTTTCTCCCTGTCTGCAGAGATCTGAGGTATTTGCCAATATCCCATTGTGAGGTCAATAGTGGACATTACCTGGTCTCCCCCCAGTCTCTCTATCAGCTCGTCCACTCTAGGCATGGGATAATTATCAAATTTCGAGTGGGCATTTTATTGGCGAAAGTCAATACAGAATTTAAGGCTTCCATCCGGTTTGGGTACTAACACTACGGACGGGTGAGCACCAATTACTTTTGGTTGGCTCAATAATCCCAGCTTGTAACATGGCGTCTACATCATGTTCTACGGCCTGTCTTCGGGCTGCTGGAATCCAATAGGGTCTCAGCTTGATCACCTTCCCCGGTTCTGTCTTAATAGCGTGCGTGGCCAGATGAGTTTGTTCCGGTGTGCTAGAACTCAGCTCGGGGAAACAGTCTAGGATATCAAATAATTTACCTTTTTGGTTTGAGGTGAGATGTCCCATGTGGGGTCTATAAGATCCTCCTTATAAAGTTCACAGGAAACGTAGGAAATTGCAATATCTTCTTTATTAAGTAACAGGGAATCAAGACCCCATTCAAAGCACAGACCTGACAACTGTCAACTGAGACTCAGCTGAGTACAACACAGTATGTTCAGAGTTCCATGTTCCAGGCAGAGGTAAAGGGCAACAGTACATTAAGACATACTTAAGACATTACATTGCCTTCCCCCTAATAACACTACACCAGATAGTGGAGAAATAAAAGCACAACAAAACCAAAACAAAAACAAGACCAAATAGGTATCTTCAAACAAAATCATTTAGTCTAGATGGACGTCTAATAAATCTTTTGGATCTCTCACCCAACGGCAAACCCACTGGAGAGGAAGATGAAGTAGCAGATTGATTAGCTTCTGAGTATGGTGCTTCTTGTGGAAAACACTTGGACACTCTATTTAAATTCCATACCCTATGGTCAATTGTCTTAATTGCATTCTTAAAAACCTTTATGACTTTGAAAGGTTTACTAAATTTTGATACACCAGAGTCAAGACGTGAAGATCTGATCTTGACCCAATCTCCCACAGAAATTAATGTTCTTTTTGTAGCCTTACGACTATCAAACCACACTTTACGTTTATTCACCACTTTTGACTGCTTTTCCTCCCATCCCTCAATCTTGTCAATGTTTTCATCTACCAACAACCTTTTTGTCAAGACCCAAGAAGGACAAACTTCAACATTAGGCATCCTGTCTCTAAAAAGTCTGAAAGGCGAAACACCTGTAGAGGAATGTGGAGTGAATATATATTCTCTTACCTTCTTCCTCATTGCCATCTCTCAATTATTACCTGACACAGAGGCCAACTGTAAGCACTCTTTTAATACTTTAACAAACCTTTCCACTAGTCCATTGCATTCAGGGTGATAAAGAGCAGCTCTCTTATGCCTTATCCCCCTTGATGAAAGAAAATTCTCGAAATCTTTTGAGGTGAATTGAACACCATTATCTGATAACAGATGACGGGAAGCCTTCCCTTTCGAATAGTTCATCCAAAAAATCAATAACAACGTTACTTTCTATAGAGTTTACAAATTTGATATCTGGCCAGCGTGAAAACATGTCCATGCATACTATCACATACCTATCCAAGGAATTCCTCCTCACAGGACCTAAAATATCAATTGAAATGTCACTCCAGGGACCAACAGAAGGTTCTCTTTTGATCATAGGTTGGGTCCTGCATTTCAAAATCTTATCACTGCTAGAGCACTCTGGACAATCTCTAACCACTCTTTCAACATATGAGTCCACCCCGGGCCACCAGTACGCCTCTCTAATCCTCTCTTTAGTTTTCACAATACCCATGTGACTTGAATGTGCACGTTCTAGTAACGGACCCCTTAAATCCTGGGGTGGAACTAACTTGCTACCTCTTAAGAGCAAGCCATCCACGACAGACAACTCATCCTTGACTTGCCAATATACTCTAACTTCATCATTACAGTCTTTTTTATCACACCACCATCCACAAACCAAAGAAATTACCTTCTGTAACACTTTATCTTTTAGAATAGAATCTTTCCAAGGTTTTTCAGAGATTATACCTTCACTGATTACACAGACATTAACCTCTTCGCTGAACTCTTCCCCTGCAAACCAATCACTTTCAATATCACAAGTGGTCACTGCATCCTCATTAGAGTCTCCCAACCTGGACAAACAATCAGCTAGTTTGTTGTTCACTCCAGGAAGATAATTTACCTCAAAGGCAAACTCCTGCAACGCCACAACCCACTTTCTTATGCGATGAGAAACTAGATCAATACCCTTTTTTGATAAAATCTCCTTCAATGGTTTGTTATCCGTCAAAACAGAAAAAGAACAACCCCAAAGAAACTTACGAATTTTTCGTATAGCCCAATAAATTGCGAGAGCCTCCCTCTCTATGACTGAGTAATTAAATTCAGCCTCTCTCAATGGTCTAGGCAGGAATAAAGTAGTCTTGTCCTCAGCTTCACCTTTCTGCATTAAGACCGCTCCTACTCAATCAATCAATCAATCACGGCATTTGTATAGCGCGCTACTCACCCGGAAGGGTCTCAAGGCGCTTGGGGAGGGGGTCCGCTACTGCTCGAACAGCCAGGTCTTCAGTTGCTTCCTGAAGGAAAGGTGGTCCTGGGTCAGCCGAAGGTGGATAGGGAGGGAATTCCATGTCTTGGCCGCCAGGTAGGAGAAGGATCTGCCTCCGGCGGTGGCTCTTCGGATGTGTGGTACGGTGGCGAGGGCGAGGCTGGCAGACCGTAGCTGGCGGGTGGGTGTGTGGAAGGTCAGGCGGTCGTTGAGGTACTTGGGGCCCAGGTCGTGGAGAGACTTGTGTGCGTGGGTTAGGAGCCTGAACATGATCCTCTTGCTGACGGGGAGCCAGTGTAGGTCCTTCAGGTGGCCGGAGATGTGGTTGCGTCGGGGGATGTCCAGGATGAGTCAGGCGGAGGCGTTCTGGATGCGTTGGAGTCTTTTCTGTAGCTTGGCTGTGGTTCCGGCGTAGAGGGTGTTCCCGTAGTCCAGTCGGCTGGTGACGAGGGCCTGGGTGACTGTCTTCCTGGTTTCGGTCGGGATCCATCGGAAGATCTTGCGGAGCATGTGGAGGGTGGGAAAGCATGAAGGGGAGACGGCGTTGACTTGTCTGGTCATCGAGAGGGAGGAGTCCAGGATGAAGCCCAGGTTGCGTGCGTGGTCTGTAGGCTTGGGGGCTGTGCCCAGGGCTGGGGGCCACCAGGAGTTGTCCCAGGCGGGGGGTGATGGTCCCAGGATGAGGACTTCCGTCTTGTCTGAGTTCAGTTTCAGACGGCTGTTCTTAATCCAATCGGCGATGTCTTTCATCCCTTCGTGGAGGCTGGTTCTGGCGGTGTCGGGGTCTCCGGTGAGGGAGAGGATAAGCTGGGTGTCGTTGGCGTATGAGATGATATTGAGGTTGTGTTGTCATGCGATGGTGGCGAGAGGTCTCATGTAGACTTTGAAGAGGGTGGGGCTGAGTGATGATCCTTGCGGGACGCCGCAGATGACTTCAGTGGCCTCGGATCGAAACGGGGGGAGGCGGACTCTCTGTGTTCTTCCGGCGAGGAACAAGATGATCCACTTCAGTGCCTTTTCTTGGATGCCGGTGTTGCTGAGGCGTTGGACTAGGGTGCGGTGGCAGACCGTGTCGAACGCTGCGGAGAGGTCCAGGAGGATGAGTGCTGCTGTTTCCCCGTTGTCGAGCAGGGCTCGTATGTCGTCGGCTGCGATGAGGGCGGTCTCGGTGCTGTGGTTGGCTCTGAAACCGGACTGCGAGGGGTCGAGGGATCCATTCGTCTCGAGGAAGGCGGCAAGTTGTCTGTTGACGATCTTCTCTATGACTTTGGCAGGAAAAGGGAGGAGCGAGATGGGGCGGATGTTTTTGAGGTCGGTGGGGTCCGCTGTTGTTTTCTTTAGTAGGGCGCTGAGCTCAACGTGCTTCCAGCTCTCCAGGAAGGTAGCGGTGTCGAAGGAGGTGTTGATGATGTCTCGGAGTTGGGGTGCGATGGTGGAGTCGGCCTTGTTGAAGACGTGGTTGGGGCAGGGGTCAATCGGGGATCCGGAGTGGATGGTGTTCATCGCGCGGGCTGTGTCTTCGGTGGTCACCGTGGTCCAGGTGCGGAGGGTGGCGGTGGGGTGCGTTGGTTCGACGGTTGGGAGCGTGGATGGTGCGCCGAAGCTGTTGTGGATGTCGGCGATCTTGCGGTGGTAGAATGAAGTGAGGGAGTCGCAGAGATCTTGTGAAGGGGTGATGTCGGTGTTGCCGGTGCTGGGGTTGGAGAACTCCTTGACGATGATGAAGAGTTCCTTGCTGTTGTGGGCGTTGTTGTCCAGTCGGTCCTTAAGTGATTTCTTCTTGGTGGTGCGGATGAGCTGGTGGTGCTTGCGGGTCGCGAGTTTGAGTGCGGTCATGTTGTCAGTGGTCCGGTCGAGGAGCCAGGCTTTCTCGAGGGTGCGGCAGGTCTTCTTGGAGTCCTTGAGTTCGTCAGTGAACCAGGGGGCCTTCTTGCTTCTGGGTCTGCTGGCAGGGTTCTTCTGGTGCGAGGTCGTCGGTGCAGGCGGTCTGCCACTGCGTGAAGTTGCGGGCCGCTTCGTTGGGGTCCGGTGTGCTGGCCGGTGGGTTTTGGCTGAGGGAGGTGGTGAGCTGTCGGCGGTGATCTTGCTCCAGCTTCTGTGAGGAGCCTGTTGCAGGTGGTGGTGGGTTGTGGTTCTTCTGAAGCTGAAGTGGACGCAGCTGTGGTCGGTCCAGTGGAGTCCGGTGGAGTGGCTGAAGGCGTTGTGCTTGCTGGATGAGAAGACGGGATCAAGCGTGCGGCCGGCGTAGTGGGTGGGGGTGTTGACCAGTTGCTCGAGTCCGAGGTTGGCGAGGTTGTCCAGCAGGGTGACGTGTTGCGGTCCTTGCTGTTCTCCCGGTGGAAGTTGAGGTCCCCTAGGAGGATGTAGTCGGCGGAGGGGAGGGCGTGTGGGCTGATGAAGTCTGCGATGTCTTCGCTGAAATGTGCGCGTGGTCCCGGGGGTCTGTAGATGAGGGTGCCTCGGAGGGTCGTCTTTGGGTTGGTGTGAATCTGGAAGTGGAGGTGTTCTGCGGCGGTGAAGGTGTTGTCGGCGTCGGTCGTGATGCGGATGGTGTTCTTGTGGACGATGGCGATTCCTTCTCCGGTCTGGTTGACGCGGTCCCTCCTAATGATCTTGTATCCATCCGGGATGGCGATGGCGATATCGGGGGCTGAGGAGACGTTCATCCATGTTTCAGTGAGGAAGGCGATGTCTGGAGAGGTTGTGTCGAGCAGGTTCCAGAGCTGGACGGCGTGTCTGTGGACAGAGCGGGTGTTGAGCAGGATGCATTTGAGGTCGCTGCTGGAGATTGGCTTGGCGGGTGTGGTGCCTGGTCGGAGGCAGGTGAATTTGCAGGTTGTGCAGGTGAAGGGTCCGTGGAAGCGTTTCGGGGCGGCCGTGCAGCAGGTGGGCATCCGGCCGGTATTGAGTGCATTGAGGGCGTCGGCGTCGTAGGCTTGTCGGGTCGTCTTGCGTCGGTGGGGACCAGGGGTCCTGGCACTGGGCGCGGTCCAGGCGCAGACGGGCTTGCCTTTGGCGCACAATCGAAGCGCCCGCTGCGCGTGACCGCTGCGCGTGACCGCTGCGCGTGCGCGCGGTCGCCATTTATGGCGAAGTGGGAGGGAGGGAGGGAGGAGCAGCTGGGAGGCGGGAGCCTTGATACAAAAAGGACATTTATCACTACTTCCAGGGTTCCAAGAATGTGTAAGCCCACGCAGGGGAAGTGACTCACTCTCAACTGGTTGTACAATTTCCGATCAAGAGGCTTAGTTATTAGGTCCCAATAACCTTCAAAGCACGGGACTTCCTTATTAACTAAGAAAGCCGAGGTCATAGAAGGCCCCTTACTGAGACCAATCTCTTATCTGTGATCCTTCTCCAGTATATTTCCTTAAGGGACTTCTTGGAAGGGAAAGTGGCACTGGGTGGGTTTACCCACAAGGCCTCCAATCCCATGTCCAACAATGACGCTCTAAGTGATGATAACCAAGGTACCCTCGAAGACCCCTGTAGTCCCTTAATCTCCAGGATAGCCTCAGCAAACATGGAGAGTTCTGGTGTAGTCCACAAGCGCCGCCAAAATGCCAGTGGTCTATACCGTACAACATCCTCTATAGGGTTACTACCTAGATCGAACAGTAGGGGAAGGCGAGAGTTAGATTGGGGTAAACCTGTGGCCAGTCTAAGGAACTTATTCTGCTCCACCTGCAATCTGGATAAACAACTATATCCCCACAGTTCAGCACCGTATAGAATAGAGGGTAGGATTTTTGAGCCATAGATTTTAAGCATGGGTGCCAGGGGTTTGGTTAAAGAGATTGAATGTTCCTTCAATAAGGCTCCCTCCGAGCTGGGCATGTTTGAGACAGAAGGTCCAACTGAGGCTTCCAACTTAAGTTTTCACTCAATGTGATACCCAGTTATGTAAAAACCTCTGTTTGATCCAGGGTAACACCATTCATCATCACCTGTGCTTTGATTGCCTTTGGGCCCCGGAGAACCATGAATTTAGTCTTCCCAACGTTCACCTCCAGCTCATGTTCGCTGCAGAAATGCTCAAAATGGGACAGTGCTAGCTGGAGACCCTGCCTTATTTTAGATATTATGAGCGTGTCGTCAGCGAACATGAGCAGGGGAACTTTCCTCCCAGCAAGAGAGGGCGCGTCCGTCGGGAAGTTAGAAAAGTAATTTGTTACCCCGTTAATGAACAGAGAAAACAGGGTTGGTGCTAAAACGCTACCCCTGCCTTACCCCTTTAGCAACCACAAAGCTATCTGTAACTTCACCTGGCCTGCCCCACATGATCTTGGCATAGGTATTTGCGTGCATATTAATAAGTAAGGCCACCTGCTCCTTTGGCATGCCTAACCCCAGTAGGACATCCCACAGCTTAGTCCTGGGTACGAGGTCAAAAGCGGACCCAAGATCAACAAAGGCCGCAAATAATAAACCACCCCCTATAAGTACCACCTTCCAGTATAGTGTCATAAACCTAAATACTTGTTCCAAGGTCCCCATGTGTGGGCAGAAGCCTGCTTGTAAGAGCGATAAAATGTCGAAATCCGACATCCAACACTGAACACGGCCCAAAAGTAGACGGCCACAATCTTTTGGACTGCATCAATAAAACTGATTGGTCTATAATTAGCCGGCAAGGAACTGTCACCTTTTTTATAAATGGGTATGATCTCTGCCCCCAGCCAAGAGTCAGAGACCCCTGCCCCTTTTGCCAATGCATTGGCCAATGCTGTGAGATAGGGAACCCAAATATTGTGGTCCTGTTTAAACATGTCAGCCGGAATTGAATCCGGGCCAGGTGCTTTGCCACTCGGAATAGCCTTTATGACCGCCCTAACTTCGCTAGAAGTAAAAACCAGGGCATCCTCGCAAATAATAGGAGGCAAAGTAGTGGTAATATGATAGTTAACTTTAAATTGATGTCCATAATACGTGACCCATTCCTTAGGCTCCACGAAGTTTGAGGGGTCTGCATCTTGGGGGCGATTGCCCCATTTGAGAAGGTGCCAAAATTTGGTCATGTTGCGCCCCTGACATGCCTCCAGCAGTACTCTCCAGCGTTCCTCATCCCAGTTCCTCTTAGCAGTATTGTGGGCAGCCTTATAGGAGGCCCTACAACTACGAATAGAATACTGTACTCTAGATTTTATAGCAGTGTATAGTGACCTTTGGGCCCGTCTACAATTATTGTCGAACCATGAACAGGCTCTCAACTTTTTGCTTCCTCTACTCAAAGGCGAACTCTTAACAAATATAGTTTTAAGTTTTGTAAAGAGTTAATTATGTAGCGTAGGGAAATTGGCTATGAGCTCTGGCTGATGTTCCAAGCTATGGATTTTGGCTAATGTGACCATGAGCATACGCCTAATCCGGGACATAGCTTCCTCATTTATTACTATTTTAGGCCATCTTACCCTTCTTTCATTATTAGCCAAGGTAACCTGGGGCAGGGCCGTTTCTACCTTTGTAGACTCAGAGAAGCTGCTACCCTTAATGGTAAGGACTAAAGGGTTATGGTCACTTTCAGCTCTGCTTTGGACCACCATATCTACCAGACTTGACCACATCTCTAGATTAACCAAAATGTAGTCTATTCGAGACCCGGATCTTCCATTGTCATAGGTCACTGCCCCATGCCTCTCTGACTTCAGTCTGCCATTAGCTGCTCTCATACCCTTGTCTAATGATAAACCCTTCATAAACAGGGCCGCTTGGGTCCCTTTCTTAATTGGATGAAGGTCCAACCGAGGAATACCCCACAGGGAGTCCTCATCCTCTGAAAGCCTGCTATCTTCCATGCCTAGGGGCTCAAAGCAGGTGTTGAAATCCCCCATAACTATCCTATTAGCACTCCTTGGTAATGAGTTTAGGAAGTCCTCCAGAACATGGCCAACCGGTGAACATTTGCCCCCTGGAAGGCCCCTCATATAAATATTCACAATAACAACATCCAAACCCTTTGTGGAGCTAGCCCGAATTGCCATCATATCCAAGTTGTCAATCGGGATCTCTTCCACCGTCACACCTTCGCTTTGACGAACCCAAATTGTTAGGCCTCCCAAAGGTCTACCACGTGACCCCCTCGTCCCTGGTCTGGAGAAATTTAAAAAACCACTACGATAGACCGGGGATAAAGCCCAAGTTTCCTGTAATGACCAGATATCCGAATTATCGATAAAGCTAGCCCAGTCTGGAAGGATAAGCTTAGATTAGAGGCCAGCAATACTCCACGAAGAGGCCTTCATCATAGAGGCAACAGAGCTACCCGACCCCACCCGACAAGCCAAGGGCTTAACCAAAGGTACTCTATCAGCGCTATCAGAGCTAGGAGTAGAAGTAACACTTTGGGGAGAGAGGGAGGAGACACAATCCGTTTTCTCCTGAGCAGGGGCGCCAACCACCCCTATTTGGATAGAGGAGAGACTACCAGGTAGCGAGGCCACTCCCACGCTTACTTTCGGAAGTCAATCTTGTTCGTCCATCCCAGATAAAACTCCAAACCTGTTCTACATTGGGAGGGTCCAGCGAGGAGGGTACTGGTCTAGTTGTAACCTCGGACCACAATTAGTAAACATCCTGTTCTCATACCCTGGAACCTGACTGTTTGAAATTTGGTGGATAGTATGCACCATACTAGGAGTATGAGTATCATAATTGGGTCTTGAGGGGAACATCCCAGTGACTCTATGGTGTTACAGCTGCTCCGAATCGGATGGTGGAAAAGGAGTTCTAGGTATTAACGACTGGGGATAGAAGAAAGTTAATGCCTTTGTAGAAATTCCTTCACCAGCTCTGTCGTCGAACCATTCGACTATATGTTTAGCTACTCTATGGTCCTTAAAGTTTATTATGACAACATCCCCCATTAGATCCTTTGGTCTATGACCCAACCACCCTACTCTTCTGACATTAAGTATTTTTCCATTAAGATTGGGAGGCAATGGCCTATTGCTTGCCAACCAATGAACAACCTTGTTTTTCAGCATTTGGTGATCTTCTGTCTTGCCTATCGCTAGTTCTGGTACCCCTGTCAGTAATACTACAAATGGGGCCGTCTGCGGGGAAAGATGTACATTCCTCCTAAGACCCCTTGGGTGTTTGAAGTGGGGATGAGGCCTATTTCCTTCCACCTGGGTAGTTCCACTTTGGGCGGTTACTTGCTTTAGCTTCTGGCCAACCCCTGTTTTCGTCATAGGTTGTTCGGGCTTAATGTCCGCAGTACTAGAAGTCCTGCTTACCCTCACTGGTTCCGATTGTAAAGTCTTTCCTGGATTTTTTTCTACTGGAGCCGGAGGTGGAGATGGGCTAACAGGGAGATGTTTGGGTGGATTAATTATTATCTCACTTGTCTGGTCGACCTTCTTCTTTAACATATGTTCGAATTCACCCAGTTTATCTGTAATAATTTTAACCCTATGAACTAGAGGAGCTATGAATGACCTAAGTAAATGTTCCATATTCCCGATAAGTTCTGTCATAAAATCAGAATTGGAACAGGGGAGTTTGTGTTCGGACCCATTTCCCCTAACCAATGGGCTTGAATATTCTTGTGTAGTTTCCTTCCTCTGCGGGCTACGCACCATTTTATCCATCTTGGCACATCTACCTTGTTTTTTTTCACCCCTATGTTTCCTTTTAGTTTGCCGGGTGGTCTGGACCTGTTGGACCTCGATAGGGGAGGATAGTACTGGGTCAGCTAGTGGTGGGTCCTCCAAAGTGGATGCTAGTAGTTTATCTTCAAGTACTCCATTCTCATTTATCTCTATGGATAGGGACTGGTCACGTAGCTCAAGTGGGATACTGATATCACCCTCATAATTGTCCTTTCCCACCTGAACTGGTGGGGTGACAGCTACTGAGATCTTCCCCAATGATGAACGTTTATTAAGGGAGGCAGGTGACAAAGATAATCTAACAGATAACGCCTTTACATCTGTTGAAACATTTCCTCTTCTAGTGGGACTTGGCCATGTACTTAAGACGTGTTTAGTACCAGGGAGGGATACAAAAGAAGGAGCCAAATAAGAATCCTGTAAATTAATGCTTGTCCCTACGATATTTAATGTGGATGAGGGGGGAGCGAAAGGCGCCTCTCCGTATGCTTGATGGCATTTGCCACCACCCCAATGGTCTTTTGGAGCATACGGTCGATCGCCGTCAAGCTAGGAAGAGTAGTTTTTAGCCTCCCCTGTGTTTTGGCTTTAGAAGCAGGCATTACGAACTGCTAATATATATACTGCGTGTTCCCTATGTTAGATAAGGGGAAATTATCAGTAGGAAAACAGCCAGATAACAAAACAGTATCAATATTACATGGGGTAACTAAAATGACACGGGTGATGACTATGATGCTCCACAAGGCCCGTTTACAATGCAAACATAACAATGCTTAACAGGACAATAGTGCAATATCTTACTAGCTAAGCTTCAGTGTCCTGGATTGTCCCGACAGACATATCACCTGCGATACCAGAAAGGGGGTCGGCCACCTCGACCGCCTCGTGCCACTGAGGGCCACAGAGAGCCCGCCCTTTGCCCGGGCTACGCCCGGCGCGATCCGCGACGCGGGGTCTGCCAGGAATTTAAAGCCCCTCCGGGCGCGGTGTCAGCTGTGTCGGGTTTCCTGGTGGGAGCAGGGCAGGCTGGGAAGTGTAGTCTCCCTCCTCTTGGCAGCCGCAAAATGACCAGCAGCGGTGGCGGTAGGGAGACCAAAGATGTCAGCTGGAGCGTCAGCTAGCAGGTAAGCCCTCAAACCAAGGACAGAAAAGCCAAGGGCAAATGCGGATCAACCCGCTCCTCTGGGCTGACAAATGCAAAAACCACAGGTGATGGACACAATGCAGAACAATGTCATACATTCACCCCAGTACAGAGGTCTGGGCCCAAATCCATTGTTTTTTTGCACTCCACACCACCCCAGTTCATACATGGCCATATGCAAATCAGTCTGACCCTGTGCCTCATGGGAACAGTCCAGCCCGAACTGCCAAGCCATGCCTTCCCTGGACCGGAAACAAGCTTCCGAGGACCGGTTTCTGGCATTCCAGCCGTCTTCAGACCGGCTTGCTTGAATCCAGTGGCAAAGTGAGCAAGGGACTCATGTCTGTGCAAAAAAACGATGGATTTGGGCCCTGATCTCTGTACTGGGGTGAATGTATGACATTGTTCTGCATTCTGTCCATCGCCTGTGGTTTTTGCATTTGTCACCCCGAGTGGGATGGGTATGCTCAGACGTGAGTCCCATGCACTCCACACCACTGGATTCAAGCAAGCCGGGCTGAAGACGGCTGGAATGCCAGAAGCCGGTCCTCGGAAGCTTGTTTCCGGTCCAGGGAAGACATGGCTTGGCAGTTCGGGCTGGACTGTTCCCATGAGGCACAGGGTCAGACTGATTTGCATATAGCCTTGTCTGAACTGGGGTGGCAGAGTGGGCTAAAGCACGGTGATGGATTAAACCCAGATCTTTTGACTGGGTGTGAGTGTTTGATTGATTCAGATGCTCCATCCATCACCACCCCCTTTTGTACTGCTCCTCCGGGGATGCCAGGAATTTAAAGCGCCTCCGGGCGCGGTGTCAGCTGTGTCGGGTTTCCTGGTGGGAGCAGGGCAGACTGGGAAGTGCAGTCTCCCTCCTCTTGGCAGCCGCAAGATGACCAGCAGCGGCGGCGGGAGGGAGACCAAAGATGTCAGCGGGAGCGTCAGCTAGCAGGTAAGCCCTCAAACCAAGGACAGAAAAGCCAAGGGCAAATGCGGATCAACCCGCTCCTCCGGGCGCGGTGTCAGCTGTGTCGGGTTTCCTGGTGGGAGCAGGGCAGGCTGGGAAGGTAGTCTCCCTCCTCTTGGCATCCGCAAAATGACCAGCAGCGGCGGCTTGAGGAAGACCAAAGATGTCAGCGGGAGCGTCAGCTAGCAGGTAAGCCCTCAAACCAAGGACAGAAAAGCCAAGGGCAAATGCGGATCAACCCCTCTAGGAGACCTTAAATTCGAAATGGTGTTGACCAAAGCTGGTTTTGGCTCAATCCCTTTAGAAGAAACTAAGTGACCTAGGTATTCTATTTGTGCCACATTGAAGCGACACTTGTCAGCTCTCGGGGTTAGACCAGACTCACACAATGCTTTCAAAACGGACCTTAACCTACCATCATGTTCACCCAAGTTCTTGCCAACTACCAGTACGTCATCTTGATAAACTCGTACCCCATCTATGCCTTTTAATATATGTTCCATCACCCTCTGAAATACAGAGGCTGCGGAGATAAGGCCAAAGGGCATCCTCACGAACTTAAAAGTGCCAAACGGCGTTACAAATGCAGTGAGTTCTTGAGATAAGGGGTGTAATTTAACCTGACGGTAGGCCGAAGTAAAGTCGAGTGATGAAAAATGTTTGGCACCATCTAAAGAACACATCATCTCACTGATGTTTGGGAGAGGGTAGTGGTCAACAACAACTGCCTTATTTAATTCCCTTAAATCCACACAACGTCTAGCCTCTCCATTTGCCTTACGAGCCATCACGATTGGAGAGAGCCATTCCGTGGCTTCTACCTCTTGTATGACCCCATTATTTTTTTGGGGGGGGAAAACCTTTATTAATACTTCAACCAGTTACAAATATGGGCCTACAACCCCCAGTGCCGGCCGCTAATCAATGTCATCACAACAAATCAATTAGAACCAGACTCGGCCTCCCGGGAGGCGAATATAGCATAACTTCAATTAAAACTGGCAGCAGATCATACTATACGAACAACAGGATACTAAAGGCTCCATTTTATAATATAAGGATAGAAGAATCAGGTGCCATACAATATCACAAAGGCGCATAAAGGGCGGGCAAAACAGTAGAAGGTCCACAATTAGTTTGATCTCATTTAAGACAGTGGCGCTAAGGCATACAATTCAGGATAAACAAGCGTACAATTACTGTTCGCACCAGTTAAGCGCCCGCCCAATGGTACTGAAGTACCGCGAAAAGTATAGGCACTGATAAAAAGTCGACAGTTGACAGAAGAATAGACCCACTACGCTGACCCGAAAAAGGAAGAAACAAAAGAAAAAGCGAGGAAAGATAAGAAGAGAAAAAGGCCATAGAAACAAATGGTAAAAACAAAATTCCCCTCCCCCAACCCCCCACCCTGCACCCCTGCAGATGACTTCGGCCTACCCCCTAGCAGCGTGCCTGTCGCCCCAAAACTGAACCCGAAATATAGAAAGAACAAAGGGAAAAAAAGAAAGAAGGGACTAACTCCCTGCCCTAAAAGGAGAAATGGAGGAGGGCTATGTCTTACGCATTCCCGGTCTCTCCCCACCGCCTTACCGAAGAATCCCCCACAAAGCTGACTCGATCGAGCAGACCACAATAAAACAGTACACCAGAGGAAACTATAAATCCCGCCCCAGACTCTGTTAACCAAATAAAGCAATCCCGTTACCGATAAAACAATAGTGTGAAATCTCAAACAACAGTCTCAACCTGGCCCCGTCGATCAAATTTGCTGATCCCCTCCGATAAGTAGAGCCTCACCATAAAGTTGTCAAAGTTTACACAGAAGTTGCCGAAACATGGTCTATCAGACAAATTAAGGATGGCAAGTCCAAAAGCAGACGCTCGGGTCCAACGATGCCCCTCCCCGACTCCAAGACCAGGCACTATCCCGTCCGCCATCTTGATGGACCAGCTGGGAAGGGGGTGCAACACAGTCCAACACAGTTCACAGTTTCGAGCAAAAGTCTCCAAATCGGGAACAGCAGTTAAAATATTCTGCCAATTGCAGATCCAAAGATTCCGACCTTTTAGCTGAATCACCAATTTCGACATGTTCGAACCGTTCCACTTCTGTAAGGGCAGGTATAACTCCAAGCACCGGGTCTAATTGCACCGCTGGGGTAGCTATTGGGAAGTGAACTGGCCACCGGGTCTCGGGCAGCAAGTCAGAGTCCGGTCCCGATCCTCTAATTCCGTCCGCTGCCGACATCAGATTCCAGGCCTGGGTCTTCATAGTCGCCTGAAGTGCCTCAAGGGCTGCCATCACTGACCGCAATGACGGGCCGCACTTAACCCGCTCCGCCGGGTTCCGCATAGCATCGGGCATAGTGATCCCCACGTAAAGGCGCCTTCCCCGGGGTAAGATTAGTCGGAGCAGGAATGAACCGTGAGCGACCGATCGTCAATAAACGTTAATGCGCACCAAGTCTCCGACCCAACGGCACCGGCAATGCGAACGCCAGGCCTCCGGGTCCAGGACCCCCACCACACCACCTCGGGCGTCACTCGTCTCCTCACCTCCGGTACAGTGCCAGGCATCAGATCGTCAGCAAAGCAATCAAAAAGATGTTGGAAGTTCCATGGACCGGACCCTGCCGCTCTCTCCGGTCCGCTGTTGTTCAACTAGGACCCGGCTGGACCAACACTTGAGACCCCGGCTTCCAGACTGGGTTAGGCCTCAAATCAAGCCTCGACATTACTCCACTCCACAATGTCGGAAAAATCTCGGGATTGCTCCATCAGACTGCAGAGTAGTTCATGCACCCGGATATGGGGCGGGAAATTAGGATAAACGACAGGATCTTCGAGCGAAAGACAGAAGTTGGCGGAGCCGGGAGGCTATGCGGCCATCTTGCTTGCTGTCGTAGCTCCTCCCCGTATGACCCCATTACTGATCAACTTATCTAGTTCAATCCTCATACTCTCCTTTGCCTGAAGAGGAACGTTGCGAACTTTGGCTACTTTAGGAATCGCATTCCTCTTTAACTTAATGTGATGGGAATAATTTTTAAGACAACCAAGCTTAGACTCAAACACCTCCGGAAATTCTCTTACCCATGAGGAGCAACCATGTTCTACTTGGTTTACCACAGATAATTCCTTTAAGCAGACCAAAGGTATTCTGTTCGGATCCAAGATTATGTGCAGATCTCTTTGATGGAACCAACTAATGAGTGAGTCCCCCTTTGTTGACACGTACACTTTACCAGGGATGACTCTACCCTTGAAGTCAATGGTGCCTACAAATCCACCAACAAGATCAATTATTTCCCCACTATAACCTCTTGGTTTAATATCAGGTTTACACAGTTTCACTTTCCCTTTTAGATACTGCTCAAAGAAGGACTTAGGAATCAGAGTAGCTTTGGCCCCAGAGTCAAAAAGCATTTTAACAGGAGCATCATTTATCATAACAGTTTCGAAGGGACCATCATCATTACTGACAGATTTCACTTGACAGATATTAGACACCACCGAATCAGAATCACTCTCGTACAAATCTATTTCCCTTACTTTCTTTATACTTTTCTCAGATTTGCAACACTTTGTGAAATGACCTTTTTTTCCACATATTGTGCAAGTGGATTTCAGAGCAGGACATTTTTTGAGTTGGCTCAATGTCCCTGATTACCACATCTGAAACACTTAGCCAAGAAAGTTTTTGAGAACCCAGGTTTAGACACGGAGGGCCCAAGTTTTGAGTCAGTCTTGGAGAATGAAATAGATTTGGAAGGTTTCTCTTTCTCTACTACAAGAACACTACTATCATCTTTCTTTTTAGTAGAGTCATTATTGTGTATGGTGTAAAGGCAGGCCTTTGAATGTTCATGAGTTTTTGCTATAGTAATGACTTTGTGTAAAGAAGGGCTGTCCTTTTGCCAAAGGCTGTCACGAGCTTTGTCTATAGTACAACCTAACATAAATTGGTCACAAAGCCTTTCTTCAAGAGAGGAAGTAAAATTACAAGTTGCTGCAAGTTTACGAAGGACCGTGACATACTGTTCCACGTCTCATCATCCCTTTGCATCCTTCTTCCAAAGTGAAATTTCTCAAGCACAGTACTAATTTTTGCCAAAAAATGCAGATCTAGTTTTTTTATCGCTACCTCAAATTCGTTCAAGCCTGTAGAATCACTATCGGAAAGGTCAGGAAGATGTTCAAAAATTTCCTGGCCTTCAGACCCCAAACAGTGCATCAGTAATGATGTCTTCCTCTCTGCGGACAATGATGTGCCACATACCCTGGCGTAGTGAGTAAACACTTTTTTCCATTTGATCCAAGGAAGAACAGGCTCACCAGGGGAGTTGAGAAAGAAGGAAGGGGCAGGAACATTTTGCATATTTGTCTTTAAGTGAGAGACAACTAAACTTAAAAAAATAATAATAAAAAGTAAAGTAGTATATCTACACTTACATAAATTATAGGCTCAGTCTTTAACCTTATTATAGATAGAGTTGTGCACTTTAACATACCATAGAATAGTACAAGATGCGTTTAATTCATAAGTGCACTCAAAGGAAAAGAAAAACAAAAGTATTCCGTGTATAATAATTAACAATAGCTGTGCGCCTTTGTTTAGTAAGCTGAGCGCATCAGCGAGAACATTGTACTTATGTACCTTTTCTTTAACAAGCTGAGCGCATCAGCGAAGACGTTAAAGACAAAGTGAGCTCATCACCGAAGATGTTAAGTATGCGCCTTTGTTTGACAAGCTGAGCGCATCAGCGAAGACGTTTTACCTTCTTTCCCCAAATGAAAATGTCCGACCAGAGTGTAAATAATGCTGTGACTTTGTTCAGGTGGTAGACAAAATCGTTTTACAATGATTTCCCACTTTAAAATGGCCGACAGTAGCGTAACAACGTGATGACGTTGTCTAGTGTCAGAGTTTCTTAAGCACTTTCCATCCGTCACATGCGCGATCATGTTGATGTACGTCAGACTCCCAAAAGACAATGGAAGCAAATCGGAAAGGCTGAAGACACGAGACAGTAGAGCGAGGCAGTGACGAAGGGAAGGTAGGATAGTTGAAAGTTTGTATATAAACAAGTCACAACATCATCTGCTCAATCCGGCCATCACACCACATTCAATAAATGGTTTTCACAAAAGTTTTTTAAATAGATAAAATATCTTGCAGTTGCGCAATGAAAGTTCTCTTTCTCACGCCTCGTAAAGAAAGATTACGGCACTTCCACAAATAGAGAGAGAGTCTTTAAAGTAAACAAAAAGACAACCTCACCACTGTAAAGAAGTCGTAGAAGTGGAAGGGAATCCAGTTTACCAGGGTGTTGACTAACACGAATATTAAACACTTGAGTCCCTCGTAAATTTCGTAAGACTGAAGAATGTTCAGGTTGCTGTTGAGGTCTTGAAGAATATGAAGATCGTGGGTTCTTTGAGTCCATCGTCGCCAAATGTAAGATCCTCCTTATAAAGTTCACAGGAAACATAGGAAATTGCTATATCTTCTTTATTAAGTAACCGGGAATCAAGACCCCATCCAAAGCACAGACCTGACGACTGTCAACTGAGACTCAGCAGAGTACAGCACAGTATGTTCATAGTTCCATGTTCCAGGCAGAGTTAAAGGGCAACAGTACATTAATACATACTTAAGACATTACAGGGTCTTTCTCCTGAAGTCTCTCGAAAGGGTTGAATTGGAATTAAGGGTCACATGATTGACACGCGCCGGTGTGTCTTCCCTCTGTGTAGCGGGTCTTCCCATCTCTTTAAGAGAATGATGTGGAATATTTGTCCTTTGGGCCCTGTTTGTGGAACAGCTATTCTGTAGGTGACAGGTGTAATTTTTCCCAGTACCTAATAAGGAGCCTGCAGGGAGGCTAATAATTTCTGATCTGAGAATGGGAGTAATATCAATACCTAGTCCTTGATTTTCAACTGCCTTAAAATGGTACCTTTGTCATAAAAGGTTTTTTGTTTTTGTTGGGCCTTTTCCAGGTTTTGATGGACTTCTCCCACAGGTTATGTAGGGTAGTTTTCAAGGAAGTAGTGTACCCTAGCAGTGGTTTTCCTTCATCCTCTTCCTCAGTCCATTGCTCAGCTGCCAAATCCAAAAGTGTACGTGGTCGTCGTCCAAAAAGTAACTCAAAAGGACTGAACTCCGTAGACTTTTGTTCATGCGTTCTAATCTCGAACAACACCAGGGAAAGTTTACGGTCCCAGTCTCTTTCCTGAATCATTGATACATTTCCTCAAGATGTTTTTTATTGCCTGGTTGCATCTCTCCACCAAACCCTCTGTTTGTGGATGATAAACCGCCGTTCGTATCTGTCGAACCCCTAGCAAAGTACAGATTTCCTTCATTATCTGGACATGAAAGGGGTTCCCCTGGTCAGTCAGTATTTCCGTTGGGAAACCAACTCTCGAAAAAAAAAGAGATCATCGCTTGGGCTACTGAGTTCGTGGTCATACTTGTCAGGGGTATGGCTTCAGGATAGCGCGTAGCATAGTCTTCTAGGACCAGAATATATTGATGTCCTCTGGTTAGAGGAAAGCAGAGGTCCTACCAAATCCATCTCCACTCGTTTAAATGGAACAACTATTATAGGTAAGGGTTGTAAGGGGACTCTTCTGTCTGTAAATGGATTTACCAACTGACACCTAGGGCAGACTGCGCAAAACTTAGCTACCTCCTTATAGGGCCTATATAACCTTTCTAATATATACTTGAGAGTATGTTCCTGTCCATAGTGACCAAACCCAGATTGCTGGGTGCTATATGTAATGCCTGTCCACGAAAAGCTAGAGGTATCAACAGCTGTTCTACCCAGTGGGTAGCTGCCCACTAAGTCTGTATAGAAGGCCTTTCTTTACTCAAAAGTATGGTCCTACCTTTTCTGGGTATTCCTTTTGGGCTTGAGTCCATGCCTGGGCCAACATACTGTGGTCCCTCTGTGCTGTTCTAAATTTCCTCGTTGGGGTCTGTTGGTCATCTGGGGAAAGTAGACAGGTAACATACCTGTGGCTCTATACTCTGCTCTGTCTCTTCTTTTCTCTGCTCGAATTTTAGGAACTTTCATCTCCGCCATTAATATGTCTGAAGTGACGAAGGGACCTTCCTATAACCATTCGATGTTCGTATGCCTCTTTGTTATGTTGAGTAAGTAAACATCAAATCGAGGTAAATCAGTGCCTAAGAGGACTTTTTCTGCTAATGCCAGTATTACTCCTACTTGTCGTATTTGGGGATCCCCTTCTATATCAAGCACCACCTCAGCCAGAGGGTACACTCGTACGTCCCCATGTACACAGGAGACCTGTATCTGTGCCTCATTCGACACCTGATTGGGAGGTATTAATTCTTGGCAAACAATCGTGTGGTGACACCCTGTATATAAGAGTGCATCCACGGCTCTACCATTAAGACGGATGGTGATTTTGTATTGCCCTGGGGTTTCTCCTGTGGCCAATACCCGCCCTAGGGACTATGCCACCTCCATGGGCTCCACTCCGTCTCCCTTGATTGGGCAATTCCTATCAATGGGTCCCCACTCCGAACACCCGAAGCACTGGGGACCTAGTTGGGTTGGTATGGGATGTAACGGTTGTTTACTCGCATTCCTATTTCCTCCTGGATTTCTCGGTTCCACTGGCTTATGGTAGGTTCTTGGGATAGGAACGGGGTTCTTTCGCGGTTGTACTCTGAATTCTGGGGATCTATAATATGCGCATACTAACTCAACGACTGCCTGTACTGTTAGGTTGGGATGTTGTTTGATCCAGGACCTTGTATTACTATGTAGGGCATCTAAGTATTGTTCCAGGTAGACCTTGGCAATGACCTCTTGCATGGAAGCTGTACTAGGTCTTAACCATCTTTCACCTAAATCCCTGATTCAATACTAGAGGGCCCTAGGATTGTCCCTTGCAGCCCATTTCTCTTTCCGAAACTTCGTTCTGTAATATTCTGTATCATGTCCCAGTCTTTCTCGAGTGGTTTTCTTGATTTCCGGGTATGGAGTGATTCCTGCAGGGTTGGCAGCTTTGTACGCTGCCTGTAACTCGCCCGACAGGAGAGGTGCTATGTATTGTCCCCATCCTATGGAGGTCAAGTAGCCCTTGTCGCTATTCTTTCAAAATTTACAAAAAAATAGTCAGGGTCCTTTCCCTCCTGAAATTTCTGCAACACTGAGCTAGAAACATTAGGGTGTACCCTCGCGGTCGAAATGGCGTCTGTCAAACGTAAAATGGCGGTGTCCTGCACTTGTTGGTTGGTTGTCAGGAGGGTAGCTTGTTCTTTAAGAGCAGCCTGAAAAGCCTCCCTTTCTTTCTGGGCATTCTGGTTCTGCTGTTCTAGAACTAGCTGTAAATGTCTTTGGCCTTCTGACAATTGGGTGACCATAGCCTCCATGGTAATGGGTTGAGTCATGATGAGTCTTGAATGATCGGTGATCCCACTTCTGACAGCACTTGCGGTCAATCAGGTCATATTGGACTCTCAGACTGAGTGTATATGGATTATTTATTAGAGTAAAGTAACAGCAGTCAGAAGAGTATGATACGGATTAAGGGGAAGGGGAGGAAATAAAGGTTGTGGTTCCTCTTAACAGGGTCCTTAGTATTGTCTTTTTGTAGAGTCAGTTTCCTCACTGGAGCCCCTCCAGGAGAACTCCTTTCCTTCAGGTTCCTGGTCCTAAGTGTCCAGTCTCTGGGCCGTCCCAGAAGAAGAGGAGCGGTGGTCTAAGTCCCTCAAAATAAACAGATATGAAAAATGTTAGGAGCCAGTTTGGCTGGCTTCATGTATAGTGGTTAACCATCACCTTCACCCAGGGTGCTCTCACTTCTTCCAGGGATGCAGGCTCTTTACCACGAGTCGCAACCCCTGATTTAGCGCCTTGCTGTACCCACACCTAATTAGTGCTCGGTCTACATGCACATGCAGAACGTGCCCCGAACTCTATGGGTGCCCCTTCCTCCACCTGCCCAGAGAGAAGAGGTTAAAAAACGGCTCTTGCCTTAAGCCACAGCCCTACCTGGGTCGTGGCTGGGGGAGTCACACCGCCCTTATCTCCTTCTGGCTGATTTGACTCTTGCACGGTGCCTCCTGGCGCTAGTCTGCTGCTCCCCCGCCGACCTGTTCATTTCGCTGCTCTCGTTCTGGTCACTGTAGCCTTCTGGGTCCTGGGGTCTTGACAGATGCCTTTCCTCCGTCTTCCTCCTTTTCTCTCCTTCCTTGTGGAACTCCGCGTTCTTCTCCTCTCTCCCGCAGCTGTCTCTAATCACCTCCTCGCTCTCTGTTGTATCTGCGCTCCAAACTAGAGCGCTGACCCCCTCTTCCGGGTGTCCGCCTCCCGCTGCCATCCTGGAAATCCCGCCAGCCTATACCGCGAGATTACAGCTAAGTACACCAGTATATCATCGGCATACAACGATATTCTGTCTTCATGTCCGTCATTTCATTTCAGGCCCATGAGAAACACGTCCCCTCACACCCAGGAAGCCAACGGTTCCAGGGTCAAAGAGAAGATAAGAGGGGAGAGCGGGCAATCCTGCCGGGTGCCCCTGCCTAATGTAAAAAATGCGGTTGTTGACCTTAAATTGGGCGCGCAGGCCCATGTATAACAGTTTGATCCAACCAAGGAATTTCGGGCCAAACCCAAGGCGCAGCAGCACCTGGAAGAGATAGGGCCACTCTATGGAGTCAAATGCCATAGAGGCATCTAGAGAAAGCACCACCGCATCTTTTTCTATGTATCACTGGTGACCCAAAATATTGTGGAAACAGCGGATATTTAATGGTGTATTCCGCCCTAGCATGAAGCCCAATTGGTCGGCGTGGACTAGGGATGACCGTATTGGGATGAGACGGTTAGTTAAAAGTTTGACCAGGACTTTGTGCTTCAACATTGATCAGAGAGATCGGTCGATAGGAACTGCAGCTATCCGCCGGTTTTTTGGGCTTCCGAATGACCACTATGACACAGTGTTCGAGGTTTCACTAAATATTTAACAGTAAATAGGTAGTACGAATATTGCATAATTACACCGTTTTCAGAGACAGAAAACGTTTATTAGCTTTGCTTATGAACATATGATGACTTTGGAAAACAGAAAAAATGCATCAGTAAGTATGTGTGTAAATCTTGGGAACAGGAAACAAAGGTAGTTGTGTATAGTGATTTGTCAAAGAAGAGAAACTAAAATAGTTTCTGAAAGCAATTGTGTGTGAGATCACCAAGATAAGTGACCAAGAGGGTGGGATGTATGGCTACTAGCAGAAACATACCCAGAACAGGAGAAGTTGTGATAGATGAATGCAAAAGGCATAATGGCGAGCTCAGGACAAGTCCTAATGTTCTGGTGTTAAATCAAACTGGCCCTTCACAGTGCATCCTTACAGCTGAACTAATCTTTGATCACTTCCAGATTTCCACAAACGAATAAAGAGTGCAATGGCAGGTCCGGCTGCTCATATTATGAGGATTACCAGAAATATTATGTGCCTTTCTTTTACTGGAATATTGCGGATTATGTTTTCATGGCACGATCATTCCAGCAACTGAGAGTGAAAAAAGATCCCCAGACTACATTTATGATGACACTTTGGGAGACGAGACAGATAGCAGATTTAGCACATTGATTTCTCTGCAGCTATTTTTCCTAAAGTGAGCTTAAGAAATTCTCTTTTATCGAAGATGACTTTTTTCAGAGTAGTGGCGCTCATTAATGTGCTTTAAAGCATGGCTGCTCGAGCTCCTAGGGAGATTATGGCACACTTTTTCCATGAGAACATTTTATTTCTGTTTGATTTTAGCAATCTGGAGTTCAACAGTCTCCCTACAGATCTTTCAGCTGGTGCCATTTGAGGTTCTATCTTTAAATGAGTTCTTATTGGCAGGGCATGGCCTAGATCAAAAATAAGGTGACGTGAAAGGCACTTTGTTAGGGCTTCCGGCAGGCTCGCCACTGTATTAGGGGGCCAAACAGCACCAGCTTTTCAGTTCTGCTGCTCGGCACTGATATTCGCTACTCTTTGCCAATTAGCATTTCAAAGCTATTTTTAGCTGTCATCAAGATGAAATGGATGCTTCTGTCCTTCCTGGAGGATAATCAAAACATTTGAATTGTGCATTGCTCAGTTGTTTCACAGAATGTTTTGTTGATTGCACTGTTCTCTACAGATAATATAAAGGATGTACTTTGTGTAATACTTATATATTCAGTTGTTCCTAATTTTTTCTGTTTTCTAAGTAACATCACTGCGTAAATACTTGTAGCATATACTTTTGGTCGGGCTTGGTATCCTCCGACTCTAGATTTATCATTTGGTTTAATACCCATTAACTGACCTCTTAATTCCAACATTAAAACTGAGGGAACAAATGTGATCTCTAGTTATAGCAGCACGCCACCCAAGTACATGTATGGTTTGAAACTGTTCCCACCAGTTGTCACATCTCTCCTCCCCTCTACCTCATGGTTGGATTCCTATGGATCCTTTCCACATACTGCTCCATAGTCGGGGTTAATAATAGCGGGCAAAGGGGACAACCCTGTCTCATGCCGCAGCAGATCTGAAGGGGAAGAGGGGACCTCCCTTAACTCTTATCATGGACTTAGGGTTCCAATACCCAGCCATGATCCAGACTTTAAATTTCGGGCCAGTTCCAAGTTACGGGAGCATTTCTATCAAGATCCACCATTGAACCCATTCAAAATGCTATAAAGTATGTAATGCGATCAACCTTATGGATTGTATTAATGTTTTCCGATAATGTTTGTCTCTGGGTTGATATTGCTACAGCATCTACTGAAAACCAATCCTGCTTGTTGTCAGTCAATGAGACCTAGTAAAATCGGACCGCTAAGATGCCCCTAAATATCTTTCCATCAATGTAAATAAGGTGATAGGCCTGTATGAACTACAGAGCGTAAAATCCTTACTTGCCGCGTAATTACTATTACTTTTCCTTCCCTCACAGTTGTGATCCTTCTAGAGTTCGCGACTGCATTAAACCTCCACGTAAGGAAGGGGGCGAGAGGCCGACTGAATGTTTTATAAAGCTAGACTGAATCCATCCCGACCTTGAGATTTGCCCAATTTGATCATTGTAATGGATGTAAGACTTCTTTTCTTTGTATTGGTTGGTCTGGAGCCTGCGCTTGCTCCTTAAACTCACGCAGTCATGGTGTACCTGGCTTAACCACAGTAAATGAGCATCTTAAAAACTTGTGATTTGTGCTGGTTCACCATACTCTTACACCAAAATTGAACCAATGAAATAATTGGCTTTTTTTACATAGTGCCTCATAGCATTGTCTCTATGGCGCTCAAGCCTCAACGTCTAACTCAGTTTAGTTTTTGGGTAATTCATGGGCAAGCAAGTATGAATATGGTTTATACTCAAGATGTCTAGCTAAAATAATTTCGATAGCCCTGCGGCTCTTCCCTTCAAAAAGTTTGGAAACGGCTGTTTATTTTGACCCTACATAAAATGAGACCCCTTTGTATTGCTTCACTAAGAGCATTTTTTTTTGTTTTAATTCTTTTTGTATACCTGAGAAAACACATTCGAAGCACTCTGTTTGATAAGTGGAAAATCGTGTTGATTTCTCGAGCCATTTTTCTGCCGAGATTGGTGGCAGGAATACATGCTGCACTCTTCCTTTTAAACAGGACAACTATTTCAGGCAAAAAATACCATCACAGCGAGAATTGGTGCTTACTTCGAGAGAAAAGTGAACAGGTAAAGTGCATCATTGTATGAAAGTCTTCAAAGTCAAGACGCTGACAAAACAGCAGATGTATCACAAAAAAAGACATTTGAAAAGTTTGGCACAGGCCACTAAATCAACATTTAACCTGAAGATTCCATTGCCTAACTCGGCTTACTAGTATCATGGAAAGTACACGTTCTTCTCATGTAATGCCGAAGAGATTTAGCAAATAATGCTGCAGAGAATTGTTTTTATTGTTTTTTTTCTAAAAACTTCTTTATTGATTTTTCAATACAATCATGAGACATTATTCCATTTACATGGCAATTGCAATGACATATTATATTTAGACAACACATCGCACAGTTCCAAAGCTAAGCAGGCTAGACACAACTGATAACATCTTGTTAGTGGTCTTACACTTTCCATTGCCCAATTACCAACACCGTAGTGTGCACCCTTTTTTTTTTTGGGGCAGTAAGAACCAGAAGTAAACCAATTCACCCCCCACCTGGTCAGTACACAATCTTCAAAAACAGCTTGAAGAAACCAGAACAAACCTCATGCAACTATTCAGCAGAACCACGCACACTCATCTCCTGGTCCACAGCCTCATGTGACGTCGAGGCCCCTTCCCAGGTCGCCAAATATGTTTTGTACAACACCCAGAAATTCTTGGGTCTACTACGCGGTGGGAGAAGATCACTGAAGTTTTCAGTTTGCGTGCTGCAGTAAACCATGTCTCTCGACCTCTGGGACATAGTAGGGATAGGGCCACTCATCCAACACATCACCACCCTGCGTCTAGCTAGTAGCAAGCCCATGTCAACCAACCTACGGGACGCCCTTTGGTATCAGTTTAGAGTAGCCCAATAGAGCCAGTGCCGTCTCTGGGGAAAGCAGCAAGTCTATCACCTGTCCCAGCTCTTTAAAGACTAAGTCCCAAAAGATAGTTTTTGCTGGGCAATGCCAAGCTAAGTGGAAGAAGTCCGCCAGCTGCGCATTGCAGCACTCGCAATCCACCCCGTCCCACAGACCATACCTACATAGTCTCTCTGGGGTATAATAAGCCCTATTTATATATTTAAAGTGTACCTGTCTCTGTCTACCATTTAACCGCATCGCTGCAGCGGCTTTTTCCGCTGTGTGCGGCGGTTTTGAAAATCCCGCTTTACATAACGAGCTCAGCTCGTCATCAGCACACGGCAGGTAAGCCTCATGACGAGCTGAGCTCGTCATCAGCGCGGAAGGGGTTAAAGAAATGCGTATCGTGCTGTTGCAGCAGTACTTCAAAATAGCGTCATCAATGTCCCTACCCAAGTCTCTCTGCCAAGCAAGGCGGGCTTTAGTGTAATGATTTTCCCTATAGCTCATGGTCAGCTTGTATATTTTAGATACAATCCGGGCCGGCGAGTCAGTTTTAATGATCTAAGTTAGGGAGGCTAGCTCCGGAGGCTCCGACAAGTCGCTACCTAGGATATTCAGCAGTGTATGTCGTGTTCTGTGGAATTGAAATTTAGTGAGGAGGGTTACTCCAGATGTTCCGATCCCCATCTCTCCCCAGCTCTTCACTGTGCTCCCCTCAAACAGGTTCCCTATTGTCTGGACCCCTATAGAATGAAGAGCTTGTGTAACACCCTGTTCCCTGCAGGGGGGTAGCCAGTGACACCAATCCAGCTGCGTGAACGGGGAATACAAGATGGCTCCAGCCTGCAGTTTTAAAAGGTGGTGCCAGGCATGCTTAGTCGCATTAACTGAGTCTAGTATCCCCGTTCTCCGATCCACAGGCGTAAAGATGAGTGCCTGCAGTGGGAGAGGAGACGCCACAACTTGTTCTATGCGTAGGTGAGGCGTATCCGGTGAGCCGTGCATCAGTGGAAAGCATGCGCACTCTGCGCTGCTCTGTAATATAGGTCAAAGTCGGGCGCTCGCAACCCCCCCATATGGTATGGCAATGTAAGTACATTCCAGCTGACCCGCACCAACTTGTCAGCCCAAGCTAACTTGACCATCAACGCTGTGAGCTGACGAAAAAAGGTACTAGAAGTTCCCCTCCCTTCCCACTACATCTAGAGATCACGTATCGCCCTTCACGGTCTGTGCCAACTGATTCGAGATTAAGAGAAGTCTTAGGATTCACCCATGTAAGCACTCCACGCGTGTATGTGGGGAAACCCGCAGCGTGTATATTTCCCTGCAGTCCCCTACAGCGCAGCATAGGGCTATTGAGTGGGAGATGAGGGAGAGATGCATCTCCTGCAGTAATGCAACTTCAATTTCATGTCTTGTCAAGTAGGCCAGGACCTTTCTAAGTTTCCTATGGTCGTTAAGGCCCACACGTTCCAAGTGAGCGCATGAACCATGCAACTTACTGCTCTAATACTGGACCTACTGTTGTCTGTCGTGGGGTGTGTAGTGCCTGTTTTGTGTGACCTGCTGCTCATACCGATAAACTGTGCAAGTACCATATAACAAAATGGATACAATGTGATATTTGTCATGCATTTTAAGTCTCAATTCCTCCCCACCCACGCCAGGCGTACCCCAAATGTGCCTAGACGGAATCCCTCAAAAAACTACCCCCCACCCCATTCTCCCACAGAGTGTTCAGCAACCCAAAACATAAAAAAGCTAAACCAAAAAATGCCCCCCCCCCCCCTAAGCTACTTCCCAGTGTGTGGTACACTCGTGGACGGATTTTGCCTGTCAAGCTGGATTGTATGACCCAACTGAACTGGGTACCCCCGCACGCCTTTGAGCAAGTTTAGTTCATCTGCTATAGCGTGCTCCTGCCTCCCCACTCCACCATTGCATTTCTTACAATAAATGACTTGGCTTAACTCTCACTGAGTGTCGACCGCGCTGCTCATAACACTCCAGTATAACTGTCCCTGTGGTACCCTCCAAGTGGCAATAGCATATGGAATGAGGCTCTCACTGTGAGTTCCCATGACCTCCCATCATTGCCACCCCGGACATCCTGCAATAGCCCTCTTATCTGTAGGTGCAGTCTAATGATCAGTCTTGATCGTCCAATCCTCCGCCAGGCATCTCATCCATGGATCTCTGCTCCCGGCTGCAACGTTTCTCTTTGGACCACTCTTTCAGGGCTTTCGGAGAACTTTAGGATCTGTGAAGATTCGCAACTGGCCCTGCCGATTGAAACAGAGTCTCGCCGGATACAGCATGGCATAGTCCAAGTTTAGATCCCTCAATTGGCGCTTCAGAGGCACAAACTGCCTGCGCGCCTCCTGCACCCTAATCTTGAAGTCTGGATATAGAGAGATACTGGAGCCCTCGTACTGCAATTTCTGTTTCTCCCTGGCAACCTTCAACGCCGAGTTCCTGTCTCAGTAGTTCAGCAGTTTCGCTATTATCGCCTCGGAGGAGCGCCGGGAACTGGGGGAGGGCCCAGGGAGTGGTGTGCCCTCTCAACTACAAAGATGAGAGAGAACGTCTCGCTACCCAGCAGTGTTATCAGCAGTTTCTCTGAGAATTTCTCCATGTTGCCGGTCTGTGTTGATTCCGGAAGGCCCGTGATCCGTAAAATGTTCCGGCGAGACCTCGCTTCAAGGCCCTCTGTCTTCTTATGCAGGACTTCCAGCACCTTCCCCATGTGTTTGTGTACAGTGTCTATTGTCGTCTGCGCTTCCTCCACCTCTGTGACTCTGCCTTCCGCCATATCCAGCCTTTCAGCCTGTATATCAATTTGCTCGGTCATTCTGCCCTTCCAAAATGAGAGGGATTCCATTTTTGTCCCCAATATAGATAGGCTGCTCTGCAAACCTTTCTCCATTGCAGCTAGCATGTTACGAATGTCTCCGTCAGCCTCCTCCTGAGCCTGTTCCTGTACATTATCTCCTTCTTCTGTGAGATTCTCCCTAGTTTTAGATTTCCTTTGGTCAAATGTAATTTTAGGCTGAGTCTTGTCCACGCTACCCATCGTGGCAGAGCCGCAACAGCCACTAACAGTCTGGGACCGTCGACCAGCAAGCTGGATGTCGACGGACGGACAGTTCACTCCAAGTTATAACCTTCAAGTCTGCTCATGTTGTCAGGCCAGTAAAGTGTCCCTACAGAGCCAGGAGCGAGGCGGCCACTCTGATGGGCTTCACCACCGTACGACTGCCGTCAGCTTTCATGACTGACAGCGACCCAGCTGCTGAGCTTCTCCGTCCTTGTAAGCAACTAGATGAGTCAAAAAGCGACCAGGATGTGGGCCAGAGCACAGAGTGGCATCCCCAGCGGGCAACGACTGTCAGTGGCGCCAACTTCCACCGCGACCCTGAGTTTACACTTCTCCTAGATAGTGACCTGTTCAAGTTCAGTCGGGAGGGCAAACAGCAGTAGGGGCACACCGCCGGCCTCTCCAAGTATGCACCTCAGGCTGCCCTCAACACGCTAGTGTCACCATGTGCCCACTCTTCCACAAATGGACTCTGCGTTCTTCGCAAGTTAGCGCTACCATGTTCAGGATTCCCCCACCTTTTCAGTTAGTAGAATTTATTCTGGCTGCAAAGGGTAAGTATTGTGTCAGCAGGGATGTAGGTATCGGCAGCACACAGCTATCCTTCAGGAGCTAATCAACCGTAAGACAGGAACTACACAATACCGCTGGGGTGCCTGCAACACGCAATCAACAAATCACTAAGGTTACGGGCGTCCAAAATGGCCGGCCGCGCAAGACGCGCACCCTCCTTGTCTGCGGGTCCTCCACCGAAGTCCCCGAGCTCGGGGGTATCCCCACTTATTGTTCGACCTGCCTCTGGTCTCAATAGGACGTCATAGCAGGTCGGAATGGCCCCCGCAGCCTCCCATAGGGCGAAAGTCTCCTTCTTATCCGGCGCAAGGCACCGCCCCGGCACTGGCCTTGTCCGCTAGGCTGCACGGATGCATAAGCTCACCTCGGGTGTTGGGTTGCTGCATCTCGCCGGCACTTCCCTGTCTCAGGAACGAGTATGGTCTCAGCTGCAGCTCGCATGGGTCGCTCTATGCTAGTCTGCTTCAGAAGCGCCCGGGAGCAACCTTCCACGTTAGCCTGGAAATCACAGGGCTGCGCAAGGGCTCAGAAAGCAGAGCTGGTCAGCACGGCGGCAAACCAGGTATGTGGTCCCAAAGCAGGTCACATGGCACATGGTCCACTCCGGAGCAGGCAGCAGCCCAATACAGGTTGAAAAGACTTTGCACATGCAGGATAATTACAGGATTGTTGGATGGCTATGCGGAGTTTCGATGCAAACAGCCATTATCGTCATTCAATCATTTGTAAAGTGCACTACATACAAGGATCTCCCACCGGTGGTTGTTCTTCGGATGCGCCGGACGGTGGTGAGTGAAAGGTCGGCGGAGCGGAGCCGGCGGTTGGGGGTGTAGAAGGAGAGCCGTCTGTTGAGGTAGGCTGGGCCGGTCTTGTGGAGTGCCTTGTATGCATCACAAGCAAGCTCCGCCCCCCAATTGTTTTTATTGTTGTATAAGAGTTTGCCACATATTAGCTATTAACTCTCCGATTATCTGTGGGCCCCAAGCGTGCCTGTCTAAGCATTGAGGGTGTCCTGAAAGAACTGCCCAGGGCCGGTTTAAGACCGTTAGAGGCCCTAAGCACTTAAAAGATTTTGGTGCCTCCATATATATCTCATTCAAAATATAAAGTTGTAATCTGTAAAATAAAATTGTATTTTTCGAAATGAAACAAAATTTACAATAAGAAGGAAAATAATGTTTAGTTGTGCATACTTACACTTTATTTATAGGTTCAGCTGCACCATTTGCATTTTTGCACCATATGGTCCTTGGTAAATCCGGCAATGGAACACTCATGACCTAAACACGTGCTTATCTTGATTAATGGTTAGTCCAACTGCTTAAAATGAACATGAATTCAGCTCTCGGTGAGGCGGCTTGGTGGCCCATTGAAACAGCACAAGAAACTGTGCGACACCGGACAGCGGGGACTGGCTGATCAAAAGGGCTTTTCAACTCTAGGAAAGGGATGTTGAAAAGGCCTGCAGACGGCCACAGGCCTCCGAACCTGAAAACGCTTTTATTTCCAACAAAGATCAAACCCAAGGGACAAAATGGTAAAAAGTGGCAACTGTGACATATGCCATTCAGTATTCACTCGTGAATAAACAGGGGCATTTATCTTTTAACTAAAAGGTGAAATTTTCTTTCAACTAAAAGGCGACGCTTCAAGCACAAAACCTAACTGGAATGCTTTTAAGACTCAGCTGTGGCTGAATCATTTCAAGCTTTTACATCATCTAAACAGCCTAGGTACCTTTGTGATCTCTGGTGTTATAGCAGGCTTTGTGTGCAAAGGGAAGAAAGAAACTGAATTGCTGATAAGAAGCATAGTAAAAAAAATAAACCGATAGTGTAGAAAATATTGTCATGAAAGTTGACTGTCACACAATGGGAAAGTTGACTTCATAACAGAAAAACCTGATACAAAACTCTTTAAATGGGCAGCCCGTACACCTCTTTCAGCTGCTGGGAACAGGTCCCAGACCCAGCTCTCCCCTGAGCCAGTTGCGCTGCCAACCCTCACTGCAGCTTCTGCTGCCTAACTCTTGCTTCTGGTCTCACTTCGCTATACTCTTCCCTCAATTCTTGGGCCAATTCTGCTGCTGAGTCTTGCTCTTGTCTCACTGCTTTATTATTCTTCATGCTCAACCTTTATGCTTAATTCTTGACTTGTGCTTCTTTCTGACAGTTTTTCCCACCTCCCGCCCAATCACTGTGCCTTCCTCCCACCTAGCCCAGCCCACCATCTCCCAGCGCCCCTCCCTCCTCCCAGGGCCTACTTAATGGATGCCGCATTGTGACCGCATCACTGGTGTACCAAAGCCAAGCCAATCTGTGCCCGTCCACGCCAGGACTTCTGGTCCTCGGCCCACCTGCTGATACGACTATGCCATGACCACTGGATGGCCCAGCAAACTCTGCTGCCACGCTGCACTCTATGATAGGACCATTCTCCTGCGCCAGACGCATCCTCTCCTGCACCAGCACGACAAGCGTCACGCCACAAAGCACCATTCTGACCTCTCATCACACCACGCTAGAAGCGACACACTGACTCCAGTACCTACTCCTCAACACACACTTGATGTGCGAGCATTCAACCGAATTATGGAACCTCAATGCCACCCTCACACCTGACATCATCTTTCTATCCAAGACCTGGCTCAACCCCACATCTGCCCCAGACACTGCCACAAACAGTGGGATATAAAATCACTCACCAGGACTGCACCAACAAGCAGGGAGCAGAAACCACCATCATCTACCTAGAGACCATACAGTGCACCACCACCACTGGCAACACCACCACCCCCATGGAACATCTCAACTTTAAGCTCCACACAGATCACAGGAGAACCATCAGAGGCACTGTTGCATACCGACCCACAGGCCCGCACTCCTGCTTCTGCAACACCAATGCAGAATTCATTGCGTCCCTAACCTTTGACTCCGAGGATGTCTGCGACCAAAATGTCTACATTGACAACCCCAACAACATCTTTGCACTCCTGCGAAACAGAATGAGCAGCCTCGGTTTGTCCCAGATCATCCATGACCCTGTGCACCTCACAGGACACGCTGGACCCAATCTTAACCCCCAGCAACCGCGATAAATACAGTCACTTCAGAGAACTAACATGGACCAACCACTCCATCATCCACTTCAGCATCTCCAGCCCCTGCACCACCCCCCCAAGACAGCAAGCACCCCTACCCGAGGTGGAACAACATTTCAGAGGCGATGAACGCCCTCAACACCTCCAACCCGTTACCGCCACCTACCTCAAACAGGGAATTAAAAAATTCAACTCCTGGATCAGCAATTGCACCTAAAGCATCCTCACCATCAAGTTCCACATCCAGAGAAAATCCTTCAAAAAGGCAAGGTGGTGCACCCAAGAACTCAGAACAACAAAACAAGACTGCAAACAGCTGGAAAGGAGATGGCGCACCATCACGGACACCCCAAACAGGACAGCCTTCAAGACCTCCCTGAACCTCTGTCACCATCTGCTGAGTGTAACAAAGAAGATAGCTTTAACTGCACGCATCGAAACCAGCACCAGCAACACCAAGGAACTTTTCAACTTCATTAGGAATTTTCCAACCCGGCTGCCAGCAAAAACGGCATCACACCCTCACAGGAGCGGTGCATCAAACTTGCTGATTTCTTCCAAGACAAGATTGCAACCAACTTGTACCCCAAACCACACCTACGGACTTCCTCAACTGATGTGCCACCACTGCAACTGACAAGAACCACAGACTGACCAACTGTAACCTCCTCTCCACCCAGGACACCACCTTCACCATGAAATTCATCCGCTTGCGAGCTCCCACAAACCCATGCCCGCACCACATCTTCAATCTTAAGAACCAAAGGAGCGGCCAGGAACTCTCCACCTAGCTCAACACCTCTACAACCACTGCAACATTTCCCTATGCGTGGAAACACACAAACGTCAGACCACTGCTTAAAAAACCCTTTGCTGATCCCAGCATACTCAAGAACTATCACATTCCCAGCGAAGGTACTGGAAAAAGTAATCAACAAGCACATCATGACACACCGCAGCAGAACCAACTACTCGGCGCCTCTCAATCTGGCTTTCGCAGCAATCACAACACCAAGACCACCCTAATCGCAGCCACCGACAACATCGGAATCCTCGTTGATCGAGAAAAAACAGCAGCTCTGATCCTCCTCAACCTCTTGGCATCCATTGACACCGTATCCCACAACGCACTGATCAAAAGACACCACCAAATTGGCATCCAAGAGGACACCCTCAGATGGATCACCTCCTACCTCACCAGAAGAACCCAGATTATCCACCTCCCATATTTCACTTCCAAAACCAAGGATAACACCTGAAGTTTCCCCCTAGGGCTCTTCCCTCAGCTCCATGCTCTTCAACGCATATATGACCCCGCTGGCCAAAATCATCAGATCCCACACTCTCAACATAAATTCCTACGCAGACAACACCCACCTCATTGTTTCACTCATCGACGACCCCACCAGAACCAACTTCCACAGATGCATGACTGGAAGAAGAACAGCCTGCCTGCAGCTGTACACAGACAAGATGAAAGTACTGATCTTGGGCAACAGCAGCAACACTTGGAACGACTCCTGGTAGCCATCAGACCTAGGACCCTCACCCACTCCCTCCAACCATGCCAGAAAACTCTGAAATACATTGACAACAAGCACACCATGAAATCACAGATCAATGCTGTCTACTCCACCTGCTTCCTCAATCTGTGAACTTTAAGTAAGATCTTCAAGTGGCTACCCCTGCACACAAGACGCACTGTGACACAGACCATCATCACTAGCCAACTGGACTACCACAATGCTCTCTACTTAGGATTTGCCGCAACCTCTTGCAGAAACTTCCGACCATACAGAACGCTGCACCCAGACTCATCGTCGACATTCCACGATTAACCCACATCTCACCCCACCTCAGGCAACTTCACTGGCTCCCCATACAGAAGAGTAGCAAATTCAAGTTGCTGACCCATGCACACAAGGTTCTACAGAACCAAGGACCTTCCTACATTATCCATTGCCTGAACTTTCACCAATCGACTAGAACACTATGCTCTGCCTTCATATCACTTGCCCATACTATCAAAGCAGAAGTGGAGGACGCTCCTTCTCCCACATCACAGCAAAGACTTGGAACAGCCTCCACACGCAACTCCAGAACATCACCTCACTTTATGACTTCTGAAAGGCCCTCAAGACCTGGAGGTTCGAATGAGCCTCCGTGACCTGCAAGCGCCTGGATACCTTATAGGGGGATTGGCTGCGCTTTATAAATCCTGATTGATTGATTGAACTACTTGAAATCTACACCACCAAAGAGCTAGTTATTAATTCCGTCAAGTGTATTGTTCGAAGTGTCGTGTGGGGTCCAGAAAGCTTGCTGATATGTACGTAACATTGATTTCTGATGGGTACCCCTTATCTCACCCAAAAAAATATCCCCGGGCGCCTCACTGGAGCCAAAAGATTTTTTTAGCATTGGTCATGCGCACCGATAGAAGACTTAATGTGGCTCCATGTAGACTCTGCTCCACCTTGGAAGCGATGACTGGAACCATATATAGGCATCACCTGCGTGCACTGATGTGAGTTTCTATTTTTTCCTCTCCTTTGAATGCTGATTCGGAGCTAGCTCCTCTTTTCTTCACGTCACTTCACAAGTTTTCTTTTTCCAAACATTTTCCAGTATGCACAGAAATATGTCTCCCCCTCCACTAAAACTGCAAGTTTAAACCATGTAGGACTATCACAAACAAATGTCCGTGACAGACCCCACAAGGTGTGCCTCGGTTATTTGGGGTTGGGTTACTCCAAGTTATGGGGAAAGTGCAGCCTAGTGAACCTGAAGATGATCCGGGACCATGAAACCAAGCTGGACATCCATGAACACTGAAGGAAGGTGCATAAAGTCAAGGCCATGAACCCACTCTCAGGGCTGGTCACGTTCCATGTCTTCGGGTAAGTCGGAGTTAAAAAAAAAAATGCAAGAAGTCCAAGTGGGCCTTGTCGCTCTCCGTCTAAGAAGTTGCAAGTTCGTCAAGGCGCTCCGCGGTCTTGTTCCCATTCCCCTCAATGAGGAGCCAATTCTGCAGCTGGTCTTGGTGCATCCCGAGTTCCAGGGTCCATTGATCCAAAACATTGAGGCTTTCAAGGCGAGGCTATGCTTTGCATTTTCAGCACTTTATCGGCTCCCTCTGTTGTGCCTCAGAGCGCCTTAGACCTGCGAAGGCCTCCAACTGGATTACTGGCAGTGGATCTTCCCTCTGTGCCAGATGTGCCTGCTGAACCTTGTTCGTGCTCAGCTCTGACTTCAGAGTGAATCCTGCACCCAGCACCATGATCCATTCTGGTCTCTGTGTGCCAGCACTGATGCCGTGGATGTCAGTGGAGGACATCAAGTCTATACTTCTGTCCGACTCCGTACAAAATCAGTCTTGATCTCAGCCAAAGCATCATGCAAGTTCAGTTCCCACGTGCCTGGCCCCCATTCGTTTGACTCTGACAAGACACTACCTTTGGCAAGAGGTCATCCTCCAGTACTTCACCAACTCTTTTGAAAAGAACCTGACCAGAGGCAACCACTATGTAATGATGAGGGTTATGTTGAGGATGAATTCTCCTCACCATATAAAGATGACAGTTTTTTTTGTGGACCTACAAGAGGCCAGTGGACTGACTACTTTCCCTTACATTGAGTTGGTTCCCCCCTGGCCATTCCAAAGAACAGTCAGATTTGGTCACTGTTAGGAGGTGGTTCTGACCATCTGAGCCCCCCAGATTTTTCGCTTTTTAAACACCTAATTTTTGTGCTTTTACTGTGGGAGATCCTCATATGCTGAGACTCACCCACAGTGAACTCATGATGAAACAGACTGTATGTGTGTTGCACCATTGTCCCCCTTGTGAGAGAAGGCTGCTGCGCTGCAGCCAGGGTAAGAGGCACCGGACTGGTTACATGTGGACACGTGTGCACACATGTGTGCACCCGTGGAAGGGCTGTGCGGGGGAGATTCCTGTTGTGCATGTACAGATTGAATGATGTGGCAGGAATTATGCAGAGTTGGATGGTGACATGGAATAGGCTTAATAGTATGGGAAGACACAGGTAAGGGAAAGTCTGTGTGCTTTACTGTGTTCACTGTAGGAACACTCCTTTACTCTCCTATGAAGATGGGGACCACATGGTATAGTTTCACTTCCCTAGGGCTTGCAAATTCCAGAGACGCACCAAATGACACTTTAAGTTGTGTAAAATGAAGTATTCTGCCCAGTCCTAAGCCGTATCTGTACTGCTTATGGGTCATCCAGAAATGTCATATTCCTCTGACTCAGCCCATAACCAGAGCCTGGTTGGGTGTGACCCTGCCAGGCTGGATTAATGACCTTTACTCCCAGGCCATGGCATCGAAGGCCTATCCCTTCACTGCAAGCATTCCAAGGGCAAAGGCCTTCTCTCCAAGAGGAAGAGGTGGGGTGGAGCTGCAGGTTATTCATCAGCAGCTGTCACCCGGTGCCAGGCACCTCGCCTGCTCCAGGTCATGAAGGTAGCAAGGGGGCTCTTCAGAGACCATTTGGCATGAGATCTCTGGACTGCATCATTTTGAACTATCCCAGAGGCCTGTGCAGGAAGGAGGAAGCAGGAGGGGCAGAGAGGTGAGGTATCGCTGCAGGATAGGGCAGAAGGGCCTTCCTGTCTGCCCCCTCCAAATTATTTTAAAAGGTTGTGCACAGGAAGAGGAGCTCTCTATGGGGTGTGGTCTTGCTGAGGAAGACTGGTGCTGGAGCCTGGCGCAATGGGTAGATGGAAGAAGGAACCTCCTGACTGTCCCAGGACCCTGGACTGCGCCTTGGGCCAGTGAGGAGAAGCCTGGGCCTCTGAAGAGAGGCCTAGAAGGAGAACCAGGTGGAAGGCTGGCGCAGGGAGCCAGTGAAGAGAGCTCCCTGCTGAGTTCACCCACTTGGAAGCCAGGAGCATGGCGAGCAATGCTCCAGGTGGCTGGGCTGGCCATCAAGAATGAGAAGAGACCAAAAAGGGGCAAATTGGTCCCCTGGGGACTGAGATATACCCCCCAGAGGGTAGGCGACCTTTGACCGCTAATGCCAGGTCCCGGAAGCTGCCCCCAGAAGAAATGAAAGTGAATGAGCCCTATGGGGGACCAAGAGCCTGCCCTGGCCCCCGATGAGGAGAAACTCAGGGAGGGCCATCGCACTTCCCGTGAAGTATTCCCCAGGGACCCATGCCCCAACTCCGGGCCCCGCCGAAGTTAAAGTCGGGGAGCACTGTAGCGGTCCCCGTGAAGGATTCTGGGGCTCGGGATCCCCAACTCCAGACCCCGGTGACTGGTGGAAGGAAGGAGGAGTGCTGTCACACTCCCCCGCAGCATGGGAAGCCAAAGCCGGGGAGCGCCATCACACTCCCTGTGAAGACATCCTTGTGGCCCTGGACCCCCAACTCCGGGCCCTGATGTGCATCGCAAGGAAGGGGGAGTGTCGCCTCACTCCGACGTGGTAGGAGGAAGGCGGGGGAAGTGTCATCGCACTCCCCCGAGGACCCACCGGTCCAGAAGCAGCATCCGTTTCTGCCCGCAGGAGCGGGCAGACCAGCATAAAAGGCTGGCTCTTGTGGCAGCACGCAACAGTGCTGGGCTGTTGTGGAGCCAACGAGGGCAGCCGGGGGTGGGCTCCCCGAGCTGCCCTCCAATGTACTTGAATGGAAGGGGTCCAGGTGGGACTGGGCCCCCAATGAGGGTCAGAAACGGTATGAGGCCGCCAACTATGGCAGCGTGGCTCTCCCTGAGCAGCAGGGGAGCCGCTGCTATGTTATGCACCAAATGAGGAAAAGCCCCTCATAAATCCTAGCGAGGCAGGTGGAAGCCTGCAGGAAAACCTGCGTTTTTGGCATGTGGTGGCCCCAGGGGGTCGGGGCATCCGCTGTTGGTGTGTAAAGGTGCAAGGGGAGCTGCAGGAGCAACGCTGACTCCCCCAGCACAAAAGATGAAAGGTTTCCTAAGTCTTTGAAGGACTTGCAGAAAACAACCCCTCTAGGATTCAGCAACTTTTGGCTGGAACCTTTGTTCTACAGCTGAGTGTAAGCATTTGAGACGGCACCAAGATGTGAAGGGCTGACCTGGGGATGTCTCGAGAAAGGCATCACCTAGAGGTGAAGAGGTTCAATTCCAGGAGAGGTGCATTTACATGATGTTGTTTCTTATGTGGGATTGGAAGTCTCATGTGTAATGTGAACTCATAAGCCAAGTGGGATTATGATGCTGGACATTCCTGCTAGGGTGTCTGGCTGTACATGCTTAATCATGTGTTTATAATTGTGATGCCTTTTAGGGTCTTTAATTGCAGTGCATTATAACTGTGATGAGATATGATAAGTACTGTCATTCTAAGTGGTGCCTAAACATGTATTCTTGCTACTGCATTAGGTGAAGAACAGCCCAGACTGTTAGCCACTGGGATGTAGAGGGAGGTGCATACTGTATGGTCAGTATGAGATGCTCAGTCAGGGTTATGTGTCACAAGTGCAGGTGTTCCCATTATAAATGCTTGTTGAGATAAAGGGGTGGGTCGCCACTAGGATGGTGCCAGTGGGCAGGGCCCTCACGCCAGATTATGGACAACCTACTGCATTGGGGCACAAGATGATGTGCTTACATGGGAGTGGTATTACTAGCCCCCCCCCCCCTCCTGCGGGAGGGGTGGGAATGTATATCAATGTCACAATGTAATTCCATCAGCTTATGTACATCTGTAAATTGATGCATAGTATTGAGTAGCGTGTGTGTAATAATTCTCCAGTATTGAATCTTTCATAGATTCACTTGCTTGTATCTTCCCCGTCATCATGGTGGGAGTCTCGCGGTAACAGAATGACTAAAGCAGTACCATAGAGAAGAAAACTGCATAGAAAAGCCCATAGGGCCTGATTTGTTTGGTACCCAGACCTCCTTATTGTTTGGTCCAAATCTCAGCCAATCAGCACCAAGCACTGACATCACACTCCCCAGCAGGACCCTCCTACCTCAGATTTGCAGCCGCCTTCATGTGAGAAAGGGGTCTCCCTGAGCTCTGCTGAGTTTTTTTGTTCCAGTGTGAACTTTTGACCTTTCTAACTGAACCTTATCTGGATTAAGGTATTGTGATTCATCTTTTACCTTATAATGGCTGAGAGCTCTAAGAGGAGGCTTTTCAGGCCTTGCAGATCCTGTGGAAAAGCTAGGCTCTTCTCTGAAGATCCACGCAAGGACTGCTTCTATTACCTTCATCCCAAGCATATAGCTAAGGATTGTAAGCATTGCAGAACTTTTTCTGCCAAGACTCTAAGGGATAGAGAGGCACGTCTTCTGTTGTGGCATCAAAAGAAGAAGGCCACCTCAGACTCTGATTCTGGGGAGGAATCCACAAGCCAGTCTTCCAAGAAGAGGATAGCTTCCAATTCTGAGGATTCTGTGGATCCTAAAAAGATCAAATCCAAGGGAAAGGAGATGTCATCTCTTCCTCCTACTCCTCCGAAAAAATCTTCAGGTCATAAGGGGGCATCTTCAGCTCCGTCGACCAGTTCTGTGGTGTCTCCAGCAAAGCCTCTGGTGAAACCGTCGACGTCTACAGTGTCGACTACGACCATTTCGACGACGGCTGCAGCGTCGATGCCAGGAACTAAGACTATATCGACGACGACGACGACTCCGTCGTCGAGACCGGCTGTTCCGTCGACGAGGCAATCATCGACGAGTCGATGTCCGGATCGACGACAACACCGTCGACGGCACCGTCGACGACTGACATTATTTCGACGACGAGAACATCGTCGACGGCGGTTCTGTCGACGAAGGCTTTTAAATCTCAGCAGTCGAAGACCTTGATCTCTATTAGATCTTTTCACTCATCGACGGGATCGTCGACGATAAGAAAATCTTCAGAATTTACGGCATGGACAAAGATATCTCCTCTACCTCCATCCACCTTACTGGAGCAGGAATCGGAGGATGAAGAATCTTCAGGGGTAGCATATAGTCCTTCCTAGCTTCAGATCAAGAGCCAGGACACAGATGAGGAGGAAGTTTTCTCCTTTAAAGATGCTGCTCAGGCCAAATCTTAGAGGTACGAATCTTTTCAAGAGCCTTGCGACTACGAAGAGGAGGAGGAACAACAGGTTGAGGCAAGGGAGGAATCCATTTCAATGCCAGCATCACTTGTAACGGATTTGCGTCTAATGATCAACAATTATTACCGTCGCTTTCCTGAAGCCAACGCCCCTGCTTCAACGCCTACAGTGCCTCGGATGCAAGCACCTGTGGCACAGTCTATGCCTCAAACGCAAAAGCTTTGTTCACCGCCTATAGTTACAATCAGAGATGATCTGACTGACAGCGACGGGGACGAACAACCTGAAGAAGGTGAGGTTCTCCAGGATACCACAAGACAGGAATGGGATGAATATGTTTTGCCAACAACTCCTTCACCTTCTCCTTCTCCAGCGAATTCACCTCCTCAGGACATTGGAGGATTCCATGATATCATGGAAAAGACAGCAGGAAGATTTCACCTTGAAATGCTGGTTCAAGAAACAGAATGTTTCTTATACGATTTTAAAGATGAATCCAGAAAGTCAACAAGATCGATCCCAATCATACAGCACATTTGGGATGAAGGTCTTAAAATTCTGAAGACTCCAGCTTCAGTATCAGTTTCGGTCCCTAGGATCGAAAAGAAGTATTGTGCGCCGTGGTCCTCCCCTGCATGTTTAATAGGACACCCACGCCCAGAATCTGTGGTGATGCAGGCGGCGCAGAGAAATTCTGAAAACCATGTCTCCACATCTATGGCCCGCCGGATAAGGAAGGAAGAAGAATGGACGGAGCAGGGAAAAGATTTGCAATAATGGCAGCTTCTACCATCAAGGCAGCCAATGCTTTGGCCCTCCTCAGCCGTTATAACAGGCAAATGTGGTCAGATATAGCACCACTACTAGCTCTTCTGCCCGAGGATAAGAAAGGAGAGGCAGCAACTATCCTTCAAGAAGGAGCGAAAGCGGCCTCGGAGTCGATAGATATCGCCATGGATATCTCCTCGATGGCTTTTCGTCAAATGGCAGGAGCGGTGTCCCTTAGAAGGCAAGACTGGCTGAAAGCTACTTCATTTAGACCAGAAGTACAGGCCAAAATAATTGACATGTCTTTCGATGGCGAGAATCTATTTGGGAAACATATAGATGAAGCTTTACAGGGCATTAAGGCAGACACAGCTCGGGGGCTGGGGTCTCTTCAGCAAGGAAAATTTCAGTCCTTTCGGAGGAGAGGTGCAAGAGGACAATTTAGTCAGCGGTCATCGTACCAATATAACCTATACCAACCCTATAACCAACAGGGTTACCAGCAGTACAATTCAAACCAGCAATATCGATCTTTTAACTCCTCCTTTCACCAGCAGTCCAGAGGAAAGTCCGCGACCAGATGAAAGACCCAACAATCTAATAGGAGACAATGATTTAAAAATGGCGCTCACCACCTGGTGGATTCCCGACAATGACCACTATCTGTCTCTATTCTTGAAGCATTGGATGTCCATAACATCAGACAAATGGGTACTGGATGTAATACGCAGGGGCCATACCCTAGTGTTTGTTAAAATACCACCAAACCATCCCCCCCGGTTTTCAAGCAACAGCAACATCGCTCTGCACTAAAGGCGGAGGTTCTTTCGCTTTTACAGAAGGGGGCTATAGAGGAAGTGCCTTTCCATCAGAGAGGGAAAGGATTTTATTTGAATTTCTTCCTAATAAAGAAAAAGCAAAGTACAAAATGGAGACAGGTATTGGACATAAGGGATCTAAACCAATGCATCAAGAAAATTCCCTTCCGTATGCTTTCCCTGCGGGAGATTCTTCTGCTTCTGCGGAGAAAAAACTACATGGCTTCACTAGACCTTATGGATGCATATTTCCATATACCGATTCATCAGAAACACAGGAAATATCTACGTTTTGTAGTGGAGAGTCGCCACTTCCAGTTCAAAGTATTGCCCTTCGGCCTCAAATTGGCCCCAAGACTATTTACGAAATGCATGGCCCCAGTTGCGGCTCACTTAAGATTGCAGGGGCATCAAATTTACCCCTATCTGGACGACTGGCTTATAACAGGTCCATCTTACAAGAAAGCCAGAATATCCCTAAAATGCTGCATGAATCTGTTTCAAAGACTGGGTCTACGACTCAACATAGAAAAGTCTTCATTATTGCCTTCCCAAACGATTCAATTCCTAGGGGCATTGCTCTGCACAGAGGAAGCAAAGGCATACCCATTGGAGGAGAGGATTCAAAAGATTGCAGGCCTGGCCTCCTCCCTCCAGTCAAAAAAGGACACTTCTTTAAGGATATACAAATCCTTGTTGGGAATGATGTTCTCCTGTATCCCACTGGTTGCAAACTGCCGTCTTCAGAGGAGGCCTTTGCGGGAGCTCCTCGACGAGCAGTGGATTCAATCAAAAGGAACATTCGAGGATTGGATACCCATATTACCTCAAATGAAAAAGGCTATGTCATGGTGGAAGGTTCGGCAGAACTTGGTACAAGGCCTGTATTTCGAACCCCAAGGTCACAGCTATGTGATGACATCAGACGCTTTGCTACAAGGTGGGGGGCGCATCTGCAGGAGCTGGAAATTCAGGGTCACTGGTCAGACCGGAAAGCACATTTGCACATCAGTATGCTGGAGCTAAAACCGGTCTTCTTGGGTTTACAGGCGTTTTTACCCAGAATAGAAGGGTCCACAGTGAAGATAAAGACGGACAGTACAACTACAATATTCTACCTCTTAAAGCAAGGAGGAACAAAATTAAAACCGCTCTCCTTGCAGGCTCAAAAAATTTGGAGATGGATAATAGGCCACAACATCTCAATTTAGGTGCAACACATCCAGGGGATTCACAGCATAAAGGCAGATGTTCTAAGCCGAACAGCCAGTGTGTCGCACGAGTAAGAAATAGATCAGGATCAGCTGTACAGAGTGTTTCAACGGTGGGGCACACCAACATTCGATTTATTCGCAACCCGGGACAATGCAAAGTGCGAACAGTTCGCAAGCAGATACTCACAACAAGGATCGCTGGGAAATACATTGCATCTGAATTGGACGGGAATGTTCGCTTATGCGTTCCCTCCATTTCCATTGATACCGAAAGTACTTCGCAAAATGAGGGCAGAGTCATTTTTTTTTTTTATATCTTTTATTGCATTTTCTTTTATGAGAGTACATGAAAAAATAAGTTACACAGCGGTATTGCAGGGAATACATAGCATGTCATATCAGTTTTCCATACGTGATAGTGAAAAAAGGAAAAACAAAGTAGTAAGAACAACATGACCAGATTGTTGGACATAGCTGTATGAGAATACATATCAACAACAACAGTTTGCTCGAATAATCTATCCTTCCATCCGTGTCCTGCAAAGTAAATGGTTAAGATGGGGGACCTATAGCGAAAAACTGATAAATCAAGAGGTATCGGGCGTGCTGGAAGATTGAGGAGAGGACTACGAGCGGGCCAGGTCTGGTGCATTGCAGTCAGCAAGTGACGTCCTCATCAAGAGTAACGGCGTGAAAGGGGAGGACAGGACAGTCAGTATGTGTCAGCGTGTGAGGTCATATGTTTCGCTTGATAATCTCTCCTGATTCCAGGGTGTGTCTCCTGCTCCGTTCCCAAAAGAAAAGCGCTCGTCCCTGAGGATAACTGGACCTTCTCATTCATGGGTACCTCTGCGATTACCGAGCCGAGTTCAAAGCGAACTGTGGTTCAAGCAATATTCAATACCGTTTGTTCATAACAATAAACTTTGAGTAAGAACCTAAGAATATAAAGATTGAAAACTGAGTAATGTCAAAACAAATGGGATGGGGTACGGGCAAGGGCGGGCACATGTGTCGCTGTATCAGCAGTGGGAGTCATCCGGCGCAGTGCGCAAAGGCCGTAGTGAAGGGGGGGGGGCGGGAATCTGGCAAAAGATCCCGACCCAGAGCCGGGAGGGGAGAAAGGTGTGAGGCAGAGGAGGGGGGGGAGGTGGGGGTCGGACTACTATCCAAAGGGAAAGAGTGTCTAAGTGATACCTCCCTGTAGGCATGCTTGGTGAAAAGCAGCCAAGGTGTTGTCCCAGTCCTGGGCTATGGGATACACGCGGAGCCCCGCTGTTTCTTCCCTGTGCAAGACTACACTCTCCGCCTGTGCCAAATTGTCAAAAGAATTACGCCAGATGAGGACAGAGTCATGTCACGTAATTTTGATAGCACCAGCTTGGCCAAAACAAGCTTGGTTTTCGGAGCTTCTCCAACTTTCAGCGTGCAACAGGATACAGTTCCCGATATTCCAGAACCTGATATCCATGAGCAGCGGTCAAATTCTCCACCCAAGTTTGACATCCCTGAACTTATCAGCATGGAACCTCATGAGCACGAGTTCCAAGCCCGGAACATCCCTCAAGATTGCAGAGACATTTTGTCTCAACCTAGAGCAGTCTACACAAATAAAACGTACGTGGCGAAATGGACAAGATTCTGTCAATGGTGCGCTTCTCATGTGTGGCATCCTTTCACGGTTTCTCCAGAACACATCTTAATTTATCTCCACTCATTGTTTAAAGCTGGTCTTTCACATGCCTCATTGAAAGTGCACTTGGCTGCAATATCAAGGTATAGGAGAGTCCCAAATCAGCCGTCACTTTGGTCTCACAGAGTAATCAAAGAATTTGTCAAAGGGCTTTTCAGAGCATTACCTCCAATTCAAAGGCCGCCAATACCTTAGCATCTCAATACAGTATTGGCTCAGTTTATGAAGCTTCCATTCGAACTAATACATAAGGTAGACCTGCAATTCCTCTCATGGAAGACGGCACTGCTTTTGGCCCTCACATATGTGAGGAGAGTTAGCAAAATTCAGGCTTTCTCAATAGAAGAACCCTTTCTTCAATTTCTGCAGGACAGGGTAATTCTAAGGACGAATCCCAAATTCATCCCTAAAGTCCCTACAATATTTCATCTCAATGAGCCAGTTATACTGCCTACTTTCTTCGGCAATCCTTCAACAGAAGCAGAGAAGGCCCTACACTCTCTAGACATCAAAAGATGTCTGAAGTTCTATATTGACAGGACAAAAAGCTTTAGAAAGTCAAAGCAACTGTTTATTGCTTTTGAGGGACAAAGAAAAGGACTGCCTTTGTCAAGGTCAAGCATTTCAAGATGGATTACTTCTGCTATTGTCAAATGTCATGATAAAGCTGGAAAGACACTGCGCTCCAAGGGGCAGGCATACTCCACGAGAAAGATGGCGACCTCTATGTCCCTGTTTGCAGAAGTGTCGCTGCGAGACATCTGCAGGGCAGCAACTTGGAAGAGCATACACTCATTTACTAGACACTACTGTCTAGAAACTGCGTGGAAAGAGGACACAGCAGTGGGGCAAGCCGTTCTACGGCGTCTTTTTCAATAAGGTATTTTTTCGATTTATTTAACTGCTGTTTTATATATATATGTCTGTGCATACATTCTTGCTTTTATTCAGATGTTAAAAATTCCTAACATACATAATAATGAACAATGTTTCATTTTGTATTCTCATTTGCTTCAGTTATATGCAAATCAGGTTCTATCTGTAAGATTATTCAGTGTTTATCCAGTTATGATATGGTGTTTAATAGTGTTGACATCACAATGTTTAGCAACAGAACCAAACTACTTGGGTTCTATCCTGGAAACGCACATTTTTCGGTACTACTTGCTACTCTGATACAAGCATGTGAATCTATGAAAGATTCAATACTGGAGAAGGAAATAGTTACTTACCTGTACACTATAGTTCTCCAGTATTATCTTTCATAGAGTCACATGCGCCCACCCACCTCCCCTTCTCTCAGGTAGAACCTTTTACCTCTGAGTATATCCATGACTCTCACTTGGGGACGGAAATCTGAGGTAGGAGGCTTCTGCTGGGGAGTGTGATGTCAGGGCTTGGTGCTGATTGGCTGAGCTTTGGACCAAACAATAAGGAGGTCTGGTTACCAAACAAATCGGGCCCTGTGGGCTTTTCTATGCAGTTTTCTTCTCTATGGTACTGCTTTGGTCATTCTGTTACCGTAAGACTCCCACCATGACGACGTGGAAGATACAAGCATGTGAATCTATGAAAGATAATACTGGAGAACTATAGTGTACAGGTAAGTAACTATTTCCATATACTCGTCCTTTTTATAAAGAAAAGTATAGACTGCACAATCAATTATTGAGTGTTATTTCTGCGTACTTATAAATGTCGATTACTAACCCACACCACCTCCCTTGAGTAAGCCTTAGACTGCTCTGCAATGCTAACCCCTGAGAGTCAAGCCCTTCAATGGGGTGTTTGGTTCCCAGTGAAGGACAAAAGTAGACATGTTATTTGTGCAGGCCTCACAGATGTTTCCTCGTTTTCCAACAGTCACCATAGTAATTAGAAGAGCAGCTGAAGTCCTAGATTTACAGCTGCCTTCAGTTGAAGTAAAGACAAATGTCTTTATAGAAGTCCTGCAACCTGGGCAGTCCTCATCAGAATCTCTGCTGCCTTTTAACAAGGCCTGACTGATACTCTCCTGGGTACTTGGTCCTAACCTTTCTTTTGTTCAACAGTAAACAGACAAGTGGCATGTCGCTACAGGCCAGCTCCTGGTGACCCAGTCTTTCTCACGCAGCATCCCACACTAGAGAGCCTGGTGGTACTGGAATCACCTGTAAAATTAACCCCAGTTCCTTCCCTGTGAGTTCACCGGACAATTAGTCGAAGATTATGGAGGCGTTTGGGAAGGGGGTGGTTTCCACCCAGATGTTATGGGACTAACTTACTGAATTTTTTCTTGCGGTCCCAGGGGAATTCAGAGCCAACTTAGCACAGACCATCCAGGATATGGCCAAGCACGTCATCTGCTCCGGACTAAGCATAACCGACTGCTTGGGGAGAGGGGTTGGCACCCTAGTGGTGCTTCAATGCCACACATGGATGAGATCCACTGGTTTTTGGTGACATTAACGCATCACTCAAGGATATGCCTTTCAATGGGTATCAACGTTTTGGCAAGAAGGCAGACTCCACCCTCAAGTGCTTTAAAGAAAGCAGAGCACCTGTGCCTTTCCTTGGCCTTTACACTACTACTTGGCAGTATTCACAACAATTTCGTCCATTTCAAGGAATTGCTAGGGGCTTTGTCTTCAGACATCGTTATGAACAAACACCCCAGCAACAGGTACCCCAGTTTTTTCGTGGTTGAGGTAGCGGGTTCTAGCAGGCAGGAAACTTCCCTGGTCCCATCCCCTTCAGCAGCAGCACCCAAGTCACTTTAGTTTACCATTAGTGGCACACAAGTCTCCTTGTGCGAGGTAGGATCACTTCTTTTCTTCACAAGTGGCAAGCAATAACAACTGATAGGTGTGTTCTGCAGATAGTCCAAATGGGCAATGCCCGACTTTCCCTTTCCTTCCTGCCGCCTATTCCACATACATCAGAGAGACTTTCGGATGACCATTTATCCTTTTCGCTGCAGGATGTCCAGGATGTTTTGGAGTTAGGAGCCATACAGAGGGTATAGAAGGAGAGGGTTCAAGCCTCAGAAATCGGAACTAAGTGTTACTCCCGCTATTTCTTAATACTGAAGAAGTGTGGAGGCCTCCGTCCTATTTTAGGCCTTTGTTCACTCAACTTCTTCCTGCGGAAAGGCAAATTCAAGATGCTCACTCTGGCTCATGTTCCCTCTGCCCTGGATCCTGAGACTGGATGGTGGCATTGGTCTTGCAAGATGCCTAGTCCCATGTTCCCTTGCAATAGGTCCACAGATGCTACCTATGATTCAAGGTGTACCACAGGCATTTTCTGTTTCCTGTGCTCCCTTTTATACCTTTGGAGGAGGAGGGTGTCAGTCCTCCCCATACCTCGGCGACTGGCTGTTGAAGGCAGTCTCTCATCAGTCAGGGATAGACCACTTTCAGTTGACAGTAAACCTCCTTACACTGTTTGGGTTTACAATCCGTGTTCAGAAGTCATACATGGCTCATTCGCAGAGGCTCCTAAAGGAGCCCTACTGGATATGGTGCAGTTTTGAGCCTTCCCTCTGGAACAACTAATGCACAACATTCAGGCTATTATCCATATGTTTCATCCTCAGCCCGTGGTCTCAGTGAGGAGTGATCTAAGGCTTCTGGGACTGTTGACATCTTGCATCCTGCACGTTAATCGTGCTAGATCGCTTATGGGGGGTTCTGCATTGGGATCTGTAACCTTGGTGGGCTCAGCACCAAGGGAACCTACCACACTTTTCTGGCTTCAGAGCAACCTGTAAAAGACCTTCAGGTATAGCTGCTGGACTGCAGATAGACCAGCAGCAGGCGCCTCCTTGTACCACCCAGAAATGATAGTGTTGACATACCTATTCCTGCTTGGTTTGGGTTCTCATCTGGGAAAGGTGGATGTCGGAGGACTCTGGTCTCTGGCAGAGACTCATCATCACAATAACTGCTGGAGTTTCTGGCCAATCATCTGGTTTCGAAAAGCCTTCCAGCCCTCCATCAGTGGACGGCTGATTCAGCTCCTTATGGACAAAACCACAGCAATGTGGTATTGCAACAAGTGGTGTGGAGTGGGGGCTCTGTGCTAAAAGGCCCTGCGTGTCTGAACCTGCAGAGAATCATCAGGGCTTAATCATCTCTGATCGGATGTTACGTGAGGGATCTTTAAATGCCAAAACAGGCAAATTCAGCCAACAACACCTAAAAGATGATGAATGGCAATGGCACTTAGAGCGAGCGCAGGATGTGCAGAGCTGCACTCATGACGAGCTGAGCTCGTCTCGGCCACACCCGTTTTTGGAACGTTCAGCACAGCGGAGTAATTATCCCCGCGTGCGAACGTTCCAACGGCCGTGACGAGCTGAGCTTGTCATGAGTGCAGCTCCACTGTGCCTCATGACGAGCTGAGCTCGTCACCAGCACCCATGAGGTTAAGGACCACGGTGTTACCTCTTTTAATGTTGGACAATCCATCACTCTTACAACGTTCTTCGCTCCCCCTCACTCTTCAAGAGAGAAGAGGCCCCATTGTTTGGACTCCCAAAGAGTGTGCAGTTTTTATATTGATCATACGAAGGTCCATCAGGTGGATGAGCAGCTTGTTGTGTGTTTCTGTGGGGCAAAGAAATGCAAGGTGGCGCAGAAGAAGACCGTATCCAGGTGGACAGTCCTCTGCATCAGCATTCTCTCCTGGCTGAGTTGTGCGCTATACAGATATGCATAACAACATTAAACAAAACAACGCATACAACACAACACATATAAACCAACAAAATATAACACATAAAAAACACAACACAACATAAAAAATACAACGCAACACGTAAAAAAGAACAAAAGCTACTGCTAAGCAATGGTTTAGAAGTAGCCTCCAGAAGGGTTCAGGACCCATTCCACTAGGGCCAAAGCTACTAGAGACTCGTTGGCACACGGAATACCGGTCTTGGATATCTGTGAGCTGGCAACAAGGGCGTCAGTGCACGTGTTCACAAAACATTGCTGCCTTGACAGGAAGGTCCTGACGGCAGGGCATTTGACCATTTGGTCCTGCAAGACTTTTTGGTTTGAGACATTCTACAGACTCACCTCCTATGAGGTACTGCTTGGTATCCGGTCTAGGGAAGAGGAATCTGCATTTATTATCCACCTGAAGAACAAGTTACTTACCTTCAGTAACTCTCTTTCTGGTGGATTCTCTATGTATCAACATTGTTCACTACCTTCCTTCCTCCCTGTTCTGTAAAATGACTCCTTTTCCATCTAAAAAGTTGCCAAGTTAGAGATCTGCGCACTGGCACAATTGATTTCTTTTTGGCTCTGGGTCTGAGGATCTGGACAATGCCTAGAAAGAATTTATGTCAGCGTGCTTGAGTGGTGCCTATATATGACTCCAGTTACCACTTCTGGATGGAGGAGTGGAGCTGCAAAACGTCACCTGTGGGCTTTCAGGAGTGGGCTGAAAATGCTGAAAAGCCTTTTGACTCCAGTCTGGCACACCGAAATATTCTAAAAGGGAGGAAACTGTGGTTATACAGAGTACCCAAAGAAAGAGCATTACTGAAGGTAAGTAGGTTGTTCGTATGCCTTCCACAGGTGCAATGCAAGGTGGTATCATCTCGTCTGTACAACCAGTCTTACAGGCAACCCATGAATACACGAAAAGCAACGTGCACTGTTTCTTTCAGCAACATTCAAATGTATTACACAGTGTCATGGACTGTATTCATTATTGCTTTCTCCATGCATAGTCGAGCACCCTTTAAGTATTCGCTGATATTAGTAGTAGGAGGAGAATTAAAAACGAGTTTGACTTCTTACCACGATCATAGTACATTTTCAACCTGTACTTCAATAAGAAAATCAAGAGACTGTGAACTGTTTTTGAATTAAACCTTGAGCAACTATCCAGCACTTCCTTTCAGCCAGGGCGTCTAGTTCCCAAATGCTGGCTCTGTAACTGTCCCTAAATAGCTGAGTGACCACTTCTTTACAGCTATCTAGTCACTCAATCTCCTCAGTCTGACGGTTGGAGAGCATCAGACCCTGCATGCACTCAACAGATGGTTCCTCTTTGGTGGGCCTGTCTTGTTTCTGACCCACAATTTCCTCTGCTTCTGGGATCCAAGCAAGGCTGCTGAAATGAATCCAGTGGAATCGCATTCTCAGTTTTGGAATCCTCTGGTAATTTAATTCTCCCCTGTTTGAGCCCTTGGGCCCACGAGCTCAGTCAGCAACCTCTGGTGTTGCATTGACATGCAGGATTAGTCACATAATCCTATTGAGGGCAGAGGCTGTACTTTCTGGCGCCATTTCAAAAGCTGTTCTGTGTCAAGGCTGAGAAATACCTTATCAGTGCCCAACACACGCACGCACACACACACCCACACCCACACCCACGCCCACACCATGGGCGTCCTCAGACATTTTCCCCGGAAAGAGGGGGGGGGGGGGGGGGGGGGGGGGTTTAGAGAGACCTGGCAACTGAAGGGGCGTGGCTAATGTTAATAGGGGCGGGGCTAAATGACAGACAATCAGGATCAGGTAATGCTCAGGCCAAGCTGAGAAAAACAAGCATTGGCATAGCCAATAGGTCTCGCCTTTGGGACCTTCTAAGTATTTAGTTATGCAGCAGGTCCCAAAGGCGAGGCCTATTTGCTATGCCAATGCTTTTTGTTATCTCTGCTCTAGTTGAGAGGCTAGGGGACTGGTTCTCGATGTCTGGTTGGGAGCACAGCAATGACCTACTGAATTTGAATGCGTAGGTAATACAACCGGAGGCGTGAAATGAAAGGTTCACTACCAGGAATAACAGGAAGATAGAAAGTTAGGCTGGTTAGAAAGGTAAGGAGGGGTAGAGGCAGGCTTGGTGGTGAGGGGAGAAACAGATGCATGCTAGGAGAGCACTGCGAGGGAGCAAGCCGAAATGGGAAGAGGCACTGAAAGGTGGGTCGGGTAAAGACCGTAGTGAGGCAAACAGAAGGGTAGCGAGGGGTGAAGGGTAGACAAAGAAGTGAGGTGTAGAAGAAAAATATTCAGTAGCAGAGACAGGTAAATCAAAGCTGGAGAGGGGAGAATAACGCAGTCGTAAAACATGAGAGGGCCAGGTAGAGAGAGGGTGAGGTGTGTCAGAGACAGCTGAGGAAGAGATCATAATAAAGACTGAGGTAGACAGGTGAGGTAGAGGGGTGTGTTGATATAAAGGTAGTGCAGAAATGTGTCATAGAGATGTTACTGAAGAGGAAAAGAAGTAGAGGTATTGAGAAAGGATTAAGGTACTAAAAGAACCAAGAAGTGAACAGAGGTAGAACGAGTGGAAGGGGAGAGAACACGTAGAAGATGAATGGCAGGGTAAAGTGAGCAATCAGGCAGTGAGTGTGAGGAGTGTGATACAGAGGGATATGTGGCAGTGAGCGCGAGGTACAGAGGGATATGTTGTGGTAGTGAGCGCGAGTTGTGGGGTACAGAGGGATATGTTGTGGCAGTGAGCGCGAGGTGTCGGTACAGAGGGATATGTTGTGGCAGTGAGCACGAGGTGTGGGGTACAGAGGGATATAAGGCAGTGAGCGCAAGGTGTGCGGTACAGAGAGATATAAGGCAGTGAGCGCGGAGAGTGGGGTACAGAGGGATATAAGGCAGTGAGCGTGGGGAGTAAGGTGCAGAGGGATATAAGGCAGTAAGCGAGAGGTGTGAGGTACAGAGGGATATGTTGTGGCAGTGAGCGCGAGGTGTGGGGTACAGAGGGATATGTTGTGGCAGTGAGCGCGAGGTGTCGGTACAGAGGGATATGTTGTGGCAGTGAGCACAAGGTGTGGGGTACAGAGGGATATAAGGCAGTGAGCGCAAGGTGTGCGGTACAGAGAGATATAAGGCAGTGAGCACGGAGAGTGGGGTACAGAGGGATATAAGGCAGTGAGCGTGGGGAGTAAGGTGCAGAGGAATATAAGGCAGTAAGCGAGAGGTGTGAGGTACAGAGGGATATGTTGTGGCAGTGAGCGCGAGGTGTGGGGTACAGAGGGATATGTTGTGGCAGTGAGCGCGAGGTGTGGGGTACAGAGGGATATAAGGCAGTGAGCACAAGGTGTGGGATACATAGGGATTTTAGGCACTGAGCGCGGGGGTGGGGTACAGAGGGATAGAAGGCAGTGAAACACAGGGTCGGGACATCCTGCCAGACATGATAGGGTGCATACTGGCAGATAGATATGTTATTGACACGAGACTGTGTACATTTTAGTGGGATCTGAAATCCGGGCTATGCTGCAACCTCAATTTTTGACTTGGGAGGATAATGCATCGATTTCACCCCCACCACCCCCCCACCCCCCAGAACTTCATTCAGAAGACCCCTTGCTCTCAGGCTACACAGTGTTAAAAGGAGGTATTGGTGTCCAGACCTAGTTTGCCACTTCTCCTTAGGATGCATACCGCACTTTCACCTATGGCTTATTAAGGAAAGGACTGCACGAACCAGAATGCAATTGAGCACGAGTTTGAAGGGGGTGGGTGTATTTCAGCAGCACCTCTGGCAGTGGTGATGTCAAGTGGCACTCGAGGCAGAGCCTGTTCCGTTTCATGGCCTTAGGGAGAAAAACCTGATCATGGCACACACAACACTGCTCTATGTCCGCTGCTCGGTAGCGCATACCCAACCTGCTGAGCTGCATCATTGGTTCAGGGTGGCATGTATGCTTTAGCAGCTCAAACTGGTCATTGTCATTCTGTATGTGATAAGCAACCACAGACAGAATGACAATGGGCAGGAGGGGCTGGTAGGAGGAGTGCGAGGTGCCCCATCAGGGAGTTGAGGCCTCTGGCAGGGAACAGCTCTGCTCCCTGCAGGGCCCAGAATTACGGACAAAAGGTGTCCTTAAAAGCATGTGCATCCACAGTGGGGGCAAGGAGGGGTGCTCCGGGGGGGGCGGGATGCAAGCACCCCTCCTTGCTCCCCCTGTGGACGCCTATGACCCACACCCATCCCCCACACACACCACCCGACACACACCCCCGACACACACCTCACCTCAGGGCACAAGTCGTAAAAAAAGAAGTGGGGGGGGGCGCTGACGTCACGACAGGAAGTGACATCACGAAAGGTGGCTTGCACCATCAGACTCATTGCCTCCCCTCGCTCACCCCTTAGATGCGATTGCATCAGAGAAGCCAGCGCGTGAGCAGCGTTCCTAAATGGGCTCCGATCTCGCCCCAGAGAGGCCAAAGAGTGAATGTGTGGCTCAATTTGCTCGAGTTCTCGAGCTCCCGGTAAAATAAGTGGGGGGACTCCGTCCACCCATGTGGTACCCTGACTCGAGCCCTGCCTCACCCCCCCCCCCCCCACCAAACACACCACACACCCTCCTCCCTCACACCCCCCCCCCCCCCGCCCCCCCCCCCCCAACACACACACCCTATGCCCCACAGGGGATACACTGATAGTACAGACCAGTGAAATATGGCAGACTCTTACAAATGTATACATCCCTGCCTGGTGGAATCCAGTTTCAGGTGAGGAGCCTTTCAGTTCTTCCCTAAAGTTTCCTGCTTAGGTCGCTGCCCTGCTTTCATTTCATGAGTTCCGGTGCCTCCAATTACTCGAGGAATCAAAGCCCCCAGCCACTGAATCATTGCATTACCTTTTCCCGGCAGCCTCCTTCTTGGGAAATACATCTACGCTTTGGAACTTCATGTCACTGCAAAATTAGAACAGGTCCCTCCTGTTGCTTACTTAATTTTTTTTAAAAAAAGTTAAAACTCCCGCTGTCTCAATGCTACTTCCAAATGTTGAACCTTCTTTCCCCTTGAACTCAAATTTTGTAACGGGTGTTTCGTTTCACAATATTTGGACCTTACAGTATGCTGTCTACCCGATAATTTCTCCTAAATGTATGTAACTGTATATATTATTTATTATTCTGTATTTATATTAGCGATTCATATTCATTTATTTATCATGCTTCAACATTTAATTCTATGTAAGGTACTCTTCCACCCATTGAGATGTTTCTGCTCTAAATAAAACTGTCATTAAATAAATAAATTACGCAGTCCAATATAATCTGAGCTTCGTTTGTAGTATGATTGCTGTGTAGATATGTGTACCCAAATTCTCTGCTATTTTATTTTGGGATGCTTGAATTATTTTTTTAAAGAATGCTCTCAAATATTTTTTTTGTTAATGATATAAACTACAGTTTGTAAAAGTTACCCTTATTGCCTGATATATATTCACATCCGTCTTTGTTAAAAAGAAAATGGGAATCAAAATCGATTAGACCTGTATCTATCGCTCTTTTCTGAAGTACCTGGGCAAGGATATAAAGCACTGCTCATCATCACAAACAATCATCAGGTGCAATGGCACGCATGGTGTGAGGAATGTAGTTCCCTCAGTCAAAATACTTCATCATTCCATGAAAAAATGATTCGTGTGTCATAGGAGCCTATGATTGCCCAAGCATTCGCCTCAAATGGGCGAAGTGCCCACTTTTGAAAAAGAGTTTAAGCCATACAGTTACTTCCGTTATTGTTTATGGGAAAATGTTATATGTCTTACAGAATTATCTTTTCTGGCTTTCCTCTACTTTTAAAGAAAATCACCTCCTTGATGCAGTCCTTCCTGGAGCCCCGAGAGAGGCAATGAAAAATGCTTCAAATCCTCCTGCAATGGCAGGTTGGCCATGGAATTATATCATGTAATTCGCTGCCCACCTAGTAGTGATGAATTAGTGTCTCCAAGGTCCCATATCTGACTTGGCAAACAAACAGAATTATTTTTATTGTATTTATTGTCATGTATTGAGGAAACTCGACCCCCTGTACCCACCCATGAACCAAACTGGTGCTCCGAGTACGGCGGGCTTTTCTTCTGCTCCTTGAATAGCAAATAAAAAAGTTTTTTTTTTAATTTTTTGAAAACCTTTATTGCACAATGCCATGAAACAAATACGGGCCTACAACCATCCGGCCGGCCTCGACAACGTTTGGAGCACATCAGCAATCAATACGGCACCGCAGTAGTTCTACAAATGAATTACAATCGACTTGAGTTACACTGGAGAGATACATACTACTACGGGGAGCAGGAGAAGTGAAGGTTTATTTTAAAAGTTTTTTATGAAGAATAATAACTGTAGGGACTGGAAAGGATCAAGGACCAAACATACCAACCATAACTAAAGTGGGCGACGCATAGCACAGAGATACAGCGAGCATGGAGACAACATCAAAATGGCGGCACCAAAACAGTACACAAGGATTGATAATCGCAGAATTCGTTGTGTGCCAATTGCTACCCACCCCCTTACAACTAGCGCCATTGACCCAAAGAAAAAGGGAAAGAAAAGGAATGCAGAAATAAGAAAAATAAAGCCCATAGAAACCAAAACGGACAAAATAATATCCCCCCCCCCTACCCCCACCCTACACGCATGCAGAGGCTACGGCCTACCCCCCCCTAGCAGTGTGCCTGTCGCCCCAAAAGAGTACCCGAAATAAAGAAGAAAGAAAAGAGAAGAAAAGGAAAACCTGTATTACCGGAGGAGGGCCAACCATATGCACCCGAAACAGCCTCACGATTATTATCGGCCACCTCACCCTCGACCCCTAATCGAATCCTAGCCAACGTCCAGTCGCCCCGTCTATCCATCACAGTCTTGGTAATGCAGGCAACGGTAAGTAGGAAGGGGAAAAGCAGAGTCAACCTTGTCCCTTGCGATCCAACGCGCCAGTGAGGTACAGTAGCGAAGGAGCCATACGGAGCAGGAGAAGTCGCCAGAACGACCTCGGCGAGTCAAAGCACCGTCCACCAATATCCATCCGACGCAGTACAGTGTGACCCATAAAGGTACAGTACAGGCAAGCACACAGCGGGAGTCCTCCGAAGTTAGACAATCCAAGCAGAAGCAACATGCCCAGAGTAAGAGTACCAGTCTCGCCAATAGATCCCGGTGGAGGCAACAAACATGGCGTCCAAGAGCGATCCCCCAGCAGCTGTACAGATGAAGGACACACATTTTTACCCATTGCTGTGACCGGCAGTGTCGCGATGGTGATCGGCTCTCTCACCCTCAGCGCCTCACCGCATCTTTGAAGAGGCAGATCGCAACATTTGAGCTCAGGGTGTGGCGAAGTGCCCCGCGCGCGAGCGCCAGCTCGGCCAGTCGAGGAAAGCGGAGGCAAAAGGTCATCCAATCGGCCTTCCAGGTCCCGGGCGTTGCAACCCAAGGCATCCCGCAAACCGGCCAAAGCACTCAATACATCGCCGATATTCAAGGGCGCCTCGGGGGAGGATGGTTCTGCAATCCCCAGCACATAGGGCACGCAAGCGTGAGGCAGCCCTCGATTCCGATCGCCGGCATCCCTTCCTAACAGCCGGTAATCAACTCGGCTCCCCGACAAGCACAGCCAGGTTGCGGGGGCCAGGGCAGCTCCCTCCATTGTAGCGTCCTGTGTGGTGGCCGCACAGAGTCGGTCGTAGCAGGCGCCCACAGCGCAGATCGGTTCATCAAGTACAAGCGCTAGCCACTCCGCCCAAAATGGCCCCCTCCGACTCCGCTTGAAGACGAGAACAGCCGCAGGATCATCAAGGGAGAGGGATACAATTGTAGCAACAACGACGATAAAGCCGTGAAAGCATGAAAGTCCCAAGAGAAAGTGTTGCACTTCTGCCGAAGGTCCCGAATGTCTGCCTCGTCTCGCCCTGCCCTCAATGGCCGATGTTGTTGTTGTCTGGCCGGACGCAGCCGAGAACAAAGGACCGGTCCCCTTCGTCAATCACCATCAGGCGAACAGGGCTTCCTGTCACTCCCAACGCAGGGAAATCAACGAGGAGCACATCATTAGAACCAGCGTCGCCTCCCGGACCCGATACCGCACAACAGTCACAGAACTGCACGCAGAAGAAGAAGCGGTACGGGAGGGAAGCAGACGGGTCGACGGAGCCGAGGGCTCAGGCGGCCATCACGGTCGCTGGCTAGGCTCCTCCGCAAATAAAAAAGTTTGATGGCGATTCCAATTTGTTACCGTCTCTAAATTTCCGCTCTGTAACCCAGGAACCACTATGAAAAACAGGAATACATGAGATGTGAGTAGCTGTGCTGTTGCATTTGCAGTTCTGAAATGAGATTGACCCATGTGGTGGTGTAGTGTACCTTTCCTTTCCTAGGTTCATAGTGTCTGTCTGAACACATTCCCTCTAGCTCATGCTTTAAAATCCCAACTCCAGTCCACCTTTCCAGGTACCATGGTGTCGTGGGTGATCACCATGTGCCTTTTTCACTCTCCCTTGTTCCCTTGAGACTTCTTTTTAGATTGCTCCACCTCTTTCTCACTGTTTGTATATCATTTGTGCTCACCCCTACAGCTGGCAGTGAAGTCGGTGCCAGTAAGATCCTTTTGCCGCTAGGTCACTCGCCATGCAGCCTAACTGGAGGGTCATCTCTGTAGCTAGCATCTTCCCTTCCTCCGTGCAAATTTAACATTTTCAGTATCTCAGGGATGCTTCAATGATAGAACCCACATCATCAACGCTTTGGGACCCACGGCTCATGAATGTTGGGGGGAATGTTGGACTGTTGTCTCCAGCGACTGCAATTTGCGGACCTTGAAACCTCTTTGTGCCCGTTGAGAACTTTTGCCTTTGTCTGTGGTGTGCTTGTCTGTACAGTGCTCAAGGCTTGCTCCCTGTCACATTACAGAAGGCTCACGAGACACTGATAGATATATATCTCCTCCAGTCCATACACCAATTCGACAGACTGTCTGTCGATTACAGGGCAACCTTCTTAAGAAGATGAAGTGCTGGAGGAAATCGATGAACCCACGTGCTCCGCAGTAAGCCAAGTTATAAACTATGATAGGCATTGATTGCAGCGCTCATTCATTTCGTAGTACTAGCTCATTAGGAAACGCTATGGGAATTTGAATGCAATAGCTCGGTGTATCTAACTATGCTTTAATTGATTGTTTTTGATTTATTTCTAGCTGCACGTCTCAGTACTTCTACATTTGAGTTGAGTAGAATTCTCCACTGCACTACACCACTTAGATTATACTATTTCTGGATTTACAGTAACGGCAAAATCCTTGTAGGGATATGGTCTCGGCAACTGAACATTTTGAGTGCATACATTTGAGCTTCGACCCATTTTGTTGAGATGTCAGTATAGAAATTATGCCTCACTAGGCAACCTTTCAATGAGATACCACTTTACTGCAGCAGGAGTTGAATAAACACATGTAAACTAATGAATGCCTCCTGGTTCAAATCCCTGTTCCTAGCAATATTCCCCTTATGCCATTCTCCTAAACTAACTTAGGGACAGTCCATACATTTTCCTAGGGAAGGTTCCTAAGTTCCCATAGGTTTTGGACATTTTAAAAATCTTAAAATGCTGTAAATTTCCTGTAGATTTGCTTTCTCTGCCAGAATTTTCAGTTTAACTGCTTGGTCTCTCAGAAGTGGTGGTTTATTGGAATGGATGCTCTGAATTGAAGGCTGAGCTGAGTTCGGGGGTTCTGCACTGTTCTATGCAAGGAGGTTGCAGAGCCGGATTCATTTACTACTCTGTGGAGCCAGTCTTTCCATTATAATAAATAGAGCAGGCACCTCCGTGACCTCCAGCGGGAAAGCATGCAAGGATCAAGGGATGGTTCAAAAGAGCTGTGTGAGGGAGCAGACAGTACCTTACATTAGGACACAGTGAGGTTAACAAGAAATGTGGGTTGAGAAGAACAGAGGCAATGGCATTCTGTTGGAACTGGCCCTTTTTGCAGGGTTATCCCCAAACTTTTTGCTTATTCCTCCCTTATTTTTCCTGAACTGTGGCTGTTGGCAATAGGACTCTGCGCGCTTTAACACTGCATCACAGTGCTAAAGGGCATATGCTCTCTGTGTAAATTGTTATGGTAATTGGTTATCCATGATTGGCCTATTTGTATCCCCCAGAAGTCCCTAGTAAAGTGCACTGAGTGTGCCAGGGCTGGTGATACAAATGCTACTAGTGGGCTTGCAGCACTGGTTGTGCCACCCACATGAGTAGCCCTAAAATGGTGTCTCAGGCCTGCCACCGCAGTGCCTGTGTACAGTCTGTGAACTGCCATGTCCTCCTGGCCAATGTCCCCACTGACGAGGCCTAACCCTTCCCTTTCTGTGCACATTGGTCAGCCCTATGGAAGGCCCAGGTACCACCTTGGGCAGGGTGCAGTGCATGTGAAATGTAGAGCATGTACTGGTGCAGGTGACATGCTCTGGTAGTGAATTACAGCCATTTCCGTTTTTCACTATTGTAATTCTATCTTGCCCATAGGTTATCATGGGGAATGCTGGCTAAAGTGGCTACCAGCATATCTTCCCATAGGAGCAAGATAGGACGTAAAAGTCTGGCATCCCTGAGATTTAATAACACATCTTTTAGGAAAGGTGGTTTTTAAATCCTGTGTTTGAGAACAGCACTTTTAGTAAGTAGCTGTTCTCTTGTCTGACCTTTCTGTGTGCCTTGGCTGGTTTATGAATTGACCGTCTGGTTTATGAGTGACGGGGCTGGGGGATTCCAGGAAACAGAATGAGTCCGCCCAGTGGTGAATAGAGAGATTTGCAGCTGGGACCTGAATAGGACTGTGCCCGCCCCCCACAGTGCTGGCTCTGCGCCCTGTGGTGCGTCTGATGTCTCTGCCCTGCACTGTGAAAGGAGAGAAGGAATCATTTCAACAAAGTGCTCCAGGGCTGTGCTTTACCTCCACAATGCTGGCTCCACCTCCTGCTGGGCGGCTGACGACCCTGCCCCTCTCTCTGAAATGAAGGGAGAGGCCAGGAAAACAAAGTGCTCAAGGAACACCCAGAACTGGTTCAGACTGGGCTCGGAGCCCTCCTGCACAAAGGGAACAAAGACTTTTAGGGGTATAAGTACAGGACCCCTGACTACATAAAATTAGATCATCCTGGAATCAAGAAGGAACCTCTGCCAAGGAGAAAGCTGAAACTGAAGAAGGAAGACTGTCCTGCTGTTGCTGTGCTGGACTGACCTGCTTTTGCTTTGCTGCCAAGGAGAGGGGAAGGACTTTGCTTTTGGTGCTGTGTCCCCTTGCTTGAAGGAATCTTCAAGGGCCTGAGAAGAGCTGGCTCCCTGTTATGAAGTCCCAGGAACAAAAGGACTCCACCCAAGCTTTCCTCAACTATATTGAGAGAGTTCTGTCCTTCCTGGAGTGTGTGGTCCAGTTGTGGTGCCTCTGGAAGTTGTACCTATGTTGGGAAGCTGGAAACCAAGCTTTTAAAGACTTTCTGCAAGTTTTGTCGCATCGCTTGCTTGCGGATGACATCCCCGACAGTGCGAGGAAATTCCCGCCACTACGAAGGCTGAGATCGTCGCAGCGCCTGTTGCCGCTGCCAGAGCCGTTGCATCCTTTGTTTGCGGGACGCACCAGACCGGTGCGGGAAGATTACCATCGCTGCGAGTGTCGTCGCAGAGCCTGTCGTCGCTGGGTAAGATCGCCGCACCGCTTCCTTGCGGACCGCATCACGTCGCTGCGAGTGTCATCGCAGAAGCCATCGCATCGAGGAGCTGCGAGAGAGAGATCACCGCTGGTCCGCGCGTCGTCGCCCCGAAGATCGTCGCAACTCCAAAGATCATCGTATCGTGCCTTTGCGAGAGAAAACTTTCTACGGAACCTACACACCGCAATCCATACAAGTCCACTTTCCTCCCCATACAGATCGGATTCGTCGCAACACGCCAGCTGCTGCAGCGGGGTTGTCGCATTGCCTCCCCAGGGTCTCAGGAGCAACGCATCGCTGTTTTCCACCGCACCAGCTTCTGCTTTGGAACTTTGTCGCATTTAAAAGGTTCTGTTGGCTAAACATAACGCAACTGTGAACTTTTAACGCGCCTGTGGATTATTTTATCGCAACCTTAAGAACTCTTTTGCAACCATATTCTGAACTGTGTATGTTGGATTTTTGTCGTTTTGGTCTTGTGTAGTTTAGATTAAATACCTTTATTTTTCTAAGCTGTTGTGGAGTCAGTTTGTGTTATTTTCACTGTGTTACTGTGAGTGTTGGTACAAATACTTTACACATTGCTTTTGGATAAGCCTCACTGCTTGTGCCAAGCTACCAAGAGGGTGAGCAGAGGTTATCTAAAGAGTGTTTCCTCCTTACCCTGACTAGAAGCAAGGGTCCCTATTTGGACAGTGTTATCTATCTCTGCCAACAAGAGAACCCCAGTTCTAACATTTGAATATACAAACAGGGTAATAGTGTATGTGTTTGTGTCCACGTAAGCATATCTGATATAGACTTTTTGCCACAGATTCATTACCTTAGAATATTCAATATATAGATATAACCCCGGCACTCTAACTAGTTTGTTCATTTATTCATACAGAATTTTAAGTCTTTAAATATCCAATGTATACATACACCAATAAATAATCTTTGGTACTGTTAATATTGTGAGATATATATATATATATAAGATCAGCATTATTCCTCAAACAATTTGTTCAAAGCACATAAGTTCCAATATTACAGAGATGGCAAGTGTAATACAGTAGGCGTATTGACTTGCACTTAGCAACATAATAGGATGAGTCACTTATATATGGGACCCCAGTGTCTTCAATACTCGAACATATTAATTTGACTGCTTCTAAAAGCCTTGAAAAAGTTACCAAGTAACGAAACACGTGTCGGCTGCCGATCCATCGCTCCACAGGAATACCGTTGTACATCTTCCATCTGTGCGACACTGTTCTAATGCAACTCATGTGCTTTGAATGAAATTGCATAAGATCTATTGTTTCATAATAAGCCTACTGTATTACACTTGCCATCTCTGTAATATTGTAACATTGGAACTTATGTGCTTTGAACAAAATGTTTGAGGAATAATGCTGATCTTATATATCTCACAATATTAAACAGTGCCAAAGATTATTTATTGGTGTATGTATACATTGGATATTTAAAGACTTAAAATTCTTTATGAATAAATCAATGAACTAGTTAGAGTGCTGGGGTTATATCTATATATTGTTTGTATACTGGGTTTGTGAAACCCGCAGTTAGGAGACACCTGAGGTAGTGAGGTGTCTATGTCTAACCTTTAGGGGCACCAATACTATAGAATAGCCAATAAGCAACACTAGGAATTATGTGCTACCATTAAAACCACCTCTGCCATTCGTATATTGCTGTAAACCTTAGAATGTTCCCCAGGCGTCAAACTGGAACCTGACATTTTTAGCAGTACCCCTGCATGTCGGTAGGTGGGATTGTTTGGCTCGACATCATCCGCGCTGGATGTGAAGTGCTCAGTGCCTATATAGGCACCACCCCAATGTGGTGATGTCCTTTCTTTTCTTTCTGCGACATCCAGTGCAGATCTGGAGAGAGCTAGCCCCTCCACCCATGCCACCCACTTACGACCGGCTGACCGAGGTCTATCGGTACTTGCTCTGCAGGCCCGGACTGGCCGTTGTGGGCACCGGGCAATCCCCCGGTCGGCCGCAAGGGTGTGGGCCGGTTTTGGGCCCTGGGGGCCGTTTTTGTTGCAGAACCGTTTTTGCAGCATAGCTGCAAAATCGGCCCTGTAACAAAATCGGCTGAAAAGCGGCCCTGACAAAGCGCTCGCCCCCCTCCCGCCCGGGGGGTGGGGGGGGGGGGGGGGGCGGCCAAGCACTTTGCCAGGGCCGGTTTTGGTACCCAGTCCGGCCCTGTTGCTCTGTCAGGAAGTGTGGCTCTTTTGACCATAGGAGCCATCAGGAGGGTAATGGCATCAGAAGTAGGTCGTGGTTGCTACTCCTGCTATTTTCCGGAGCCCAAAAAGGGCAGAGGCTTTTGGACTCATGTGCCTTCTCAAATTCTTCCTGAAAAAGGAGAAGTTCATATGTTTGTTCTTCCTCTGGCCCAGCAAGGCTCTGCTCTGGGCACTGTTAAAGGTTACTTATCTCACATTTTGGTATTCTTGTGGTTGCCTGATGAACATTCCTTGTTCAAGTCACCTGTTGTGACTAGATTCCTCAAAGGCCTTCAACACATGGTTCCTCCCAGGCTCTTTAGCATGTCCTAATGGGGTCTTAATTTTGTCCTCACTTTTCTCATATGCACACCATTGGAGTCGCTGCCCACTTCACCTGCTTACCTTCAAGACTGCTTTTCAGGTGGCCATAATATCTGCAAGGAGGTCAGTGAACTGTAGGCACTTTCTGTGCAGTCTCCTTACACCAACTTTTACCCAGACAAGCTGTTTCTGCTGCCCTGTGCCTCATTTTTTTACAAAGGCTGTGGCACCTATTTATGTAGATCAAACCATCATCTTGCATACCTTTTTGTTCCTCCTCAACCTTCTAAAGCAGAGGAGAGACTCACATTGTCTGGACCCAAAAAGAATGTTGTTGTTCTATGTTGATCGCACTAAGCGTTTCGGTTTGATGATGAACTCTTTGTGGGGTATGTTGGTGCTAAGAAATGGCTATGCAGAAGAGGACTATCTCATGTTGGATAGTACTTTGCATAAATATCTGATATGCATTGGCCAAAAAGCAACCCCCTGAAGCTGGTGTGCACATTCTACTGCAGCGAAGGCTGCGACCACTGTGTTAGCTCGGGTAATTCTGGTCCTGGACATTGGTCAGGCAACAACATGGGCATCTTTGTACTCATTCACCAAACACTACTGCCTGATTGTCAGATCCGTTGTGACAGGTACTTTACACGTTTGGTTCTAGGGGACTTTTTGATTTAATCTGTGTCGCAGGCCCACCTCCTGGGCAGTATTGCTTGAGTATCTATTCTAAGGTAAGGAATCTGCGGCTATAAGTCTCTATTACATGAACAAGTTACTTACCTTCAGCAACGCCTTATAGAGGCTCTATTGAGCTGCAAATTCCTTATCGACCCTCCCATCCTCCCCTCTCTGCAAACTAATTTTTACAGGGTCCCCCTTCTAAGGGCCTAAGGCATATACACACCAGTGTATCCGCATTCTTTGTGGCTCTGCGCTTCTGGCTTCTGGTGTGAAAAGTCGCAAAAAGAAACTGACATTAGCGTGCTGAGGTTGTACCTATATAGGCTCCACGCACATCACGGCTGGTGCAGAGTTGAATGATGCAACCTACCAGGGTACAGCTCGAACATTTTTGGATCCAATCTGACACCTGGGGAATATTTTAAGTTACGGAATATCCCACTTTTCCCGAACGACTCGCAGCTTGCCTACGACTGCATTGGATGCATTGATTCCCGACTTTTTTTTAAATAAAGTGCATACAACAGCATTTACAGAAGTTTATGAGCTGTACCATCTGAAAATGTACAGAATATTTAGCCCTCTCTAAGTTACATTTGTTGTTTTCTATCTCCCTGCTGCTCTTTGCAGGTGGCAAGATAGCTGCACTCCTTTCCTTCACTAATCACTTTAACCCTGCACCTCGTTACTCTAACTGAAAGTGCTGTTTTGCTTTGCTGATAGCGTAATACCACAGCCCTTTTCCCCCTCATACCAGTCCTTCCTTTTGAAGTTGACATTTTTAAGTCTCTGCTACACACAGCTTTAACTGTAAGTTGGCAAGACCTAGTGTTTCCAATACATTACATATACATAGATTTGGCTTTGAGTCTGCCCGTTGCTTATGATTGGTTGACTTTGTTGTCTGTCTCACTTCCCTCTCATTCTTGCTTCCCACCACCCATTTGTTCCCCATTTCACCCCTCCCACGCAGCATCCTCACCCTAGGCCCCACCCTATGTCTTATCTACCCCCTCCACCACCCCCCACACTATTTAGTGCCCACTGCTGTATTGGTGGTGGGTATCTAAAAATGTTGTTTGACCATTTCAAGATGTTCATCCATGTGTGTGGAGATGCAGGGGGAAGGCGCATACGAATCATTGTTTTTTTTATGGTAACATGTCATTCAGCAATGGCTGTCACAGATGGAACTGCATCCACAGTGGCTATTTTTGAAGGAGATGTCTTAAAATAAATCTAAATGCTTTCAGACATAACCACCTCCGATGCATTATCCATCTTTGAACTCCACTTGCTTAAATATTAGAAATGTGTTCAGAGTGCTGTGAATGTCCACACATCTGTGTCAGCCATCATTTAAACATGTTTTAAAATCTGTTCAAAAAATGTTCCTTTGACAATGCTTGTAATTATTGTTTTACTAATCTTGTTGTGAAAGTTGAAATTCCACGAGATATTCACTCTTTTCCTTTTGCTTATGAGGATTTACAGTTTTCCCCAAAACTTTGTACAGGTTTTAGATCTCAGGAGAGCCACAGATCAGGATATCTATCACCTATCCTATTCCTAAAGTAGGGGCAGGAACCTTCTGGTTGTAGAAATGCTCACTGTGTGATTCTGCCTCATCCAAAACCATGTTACCATATTTTAAAATATCACTATCTAAATCAGAATGTCCTTTCCTTTGACAGAATCCAACCCAGGTGGGCACAGCACTGCAGGTGTTTTATAACCTGGGGAGTTTGAAGGATACCGTAAATAACGTTGTGGATGGGTACTGTGCAACTCTTGAAGAAAATATTAGCAGCGCCCTGGACATCAAAATCCTGACTCAACCTTTACAGACAAGAGGTACAGCTTCGATTTCTTGCATCTTGTTGCACTAAGGCTTCTGTTTCTCTGTAAAGCCGGAAGTATTTATACTTTGTTCAGAACATGTAAAAGAATAATTAATTTGATTGTATGTGCCGCCAGTCCTAGAAACAGTATCTTGTCGCCTTCTTGTCTGTAGCTCTGTGTGCTTACTCACTTCGGGAATAATTTGACACGGAGACAGACATTCAGTGATTCAGGGAACTCACTTCAAACACATACATTACAGGTTTTAACATCATTATCAATTATTAGGCAATCGTGTCAGCGCAAACAGTTACTCATAATGTGTTCCTTCGTAAGTGAATGGTAGAGCTCAGTACATGTTGTCACGTCGCTGCCTTTCACTCAGCCTTCTAGTGCTTTTAAAGAGACATTCACCATATGCTCTCAAGATTCGAGAGACTCATTCGGACATTTCTTGTGGGAATTCTCAGCGAGCAAACTAAACCTTTGTATTAAAACACTTCTTTTTGTATTACATGTGCTGTGTTTTGTCTACAGTGAGTATAAATGACATCCCTCCCGGCTGAAGGCAAACTCACTAAAATGGCTGCCCCAAGTGCTCTTCTGCATGGTGCATGGGAGATCATTGCACAGTAACTCCTTGTCACTGTTCGTTGTCATCGCCCATCACTCGGTTACACCCTGTTTGAGATGTGTGCGGTTGGCTGCTCACTCCTGCTGCAGTCACTGCTGCTGCCAGAGCGCTGGGTGCTGGAGTCCCCCAGGAGCCAAGCTTCATCTTTCTCATGCCAACTTCATGAGCCAAAACAACTTTTCATTTTCAAGGGCTCATTCAGTCAATCGAGAAACTTTGTTGCGCATCGATGAAAATGTACAATAATAAATATTTCAAATACAAGTACAACATTCATAAACAAGCTTTCATAAAATCCACTGTATTGTAAAAAAATATATCGGTGAGAAGCCGACATCAGTACATACAAACTATAAGGGCCACACGAATATTTCGGCAGGCTCCATCTCCTGCGGGTTCAATAGTGTAGTTTTAAATCCGCGTCTGTGCCCTTTAATATCTCTACTATAATGCACAAGCCCTGAATATAAACTTTTAGCCAAACAAATAAAACCAGGAACAAAGATCTTAACCATAATCATCACTATTAAAAAGTGCCCTGGCGTTTAAAAACTGCCCAGCTCAATAAAGTTTATCCTACAGGTTTTAGGCATCAGTCCCAATCCTCTTGGCACATAAGGGTCAGAAATCGCACTCAATTCAATTCCAGCTCTTAAATTCTCCATTATGCAGCAGGGTCGATTACTATGGAAAAGGTTGCGTGGGTGGTGCTTGCTCCGAGTTCCTGCTTCTTGTCATCACTACTTAGCCCTGACCCCATTGCAGCAGCTCACACAGCATAGGAAGCAACTTCTCACCGCTGAGCCCATTCCTTTTTCAGTTGCCATTCATTATGTCCTTCTGGGCTCCTATGCAGCTCACTCTCTCACTGCTAGGGTGTTGTGGCAGAGGAAGAAGGACTTCACCTGACCATAAGACACATTTGTTCACAGTCTTGGTGACCCAGTTCATGAACCGGGGTGGCAGAGAACATGAGCCTCAATGGTCTCTGCAGTGGGGGCTAATTGAAGGGTCAGGGGGCTATGCCATCCACCTGGCGCACAATAACTTCTAGATAAGTATCTCGGGCCCTGAAAGGACGGTCTAAATCTGCAAGTTCCATGCTGGACTGGGCCTCTCACTCAATACTCTCCCAGTAGGCGGAAGGCTTTGGCTGCAGCCGGGGGGGTCCTTAGTGTGGGATGAAGCAAAGAGAAGCTCTCCGGAGAAGGAGCTCTCAAGAATGCAGCAGGTTCATTGACACCAAGGCCTAGCACCCAAACTCCTCATTTACTATCCAACCATAGGATGTATTCTCCTTACTTGTAGCAGGGCTAGTGACAGCATTGCTAGGTCACCATGGCAGGAGGAGCCGTTGGAGGTATGGGAAGGCCACCACAGTAGTGTAGGTATGAAGTTGATTCATTCCTTCCACATTTGTCTGCATGTGATATGTAGAGTGCAAACTGCCCGTGTTTCAGAAGTAAAGTTACACGACCAGTGCTTTAATGTGTGTACACGTTCTAATTTAATGAGTATTTTGTTAATACTTTCTCGGTAATAGGCCACGTCTTTTTTCTTGTTGTTCCAAAACATTGAATAATTCCCAAAATTCATTATTTTTAATGTGATGAGATGTGTATCCAGCGGGGTATATGTGCTGGGTTGGTGGAAGTTTGTGCTGTTGAATTGTGGAGTTTGCACTAATGTGTGTGAACGGGGGCAATTAAATGATTAGATCAACTTGTGTGTATGTATATTTCTCTCTAAATTATAGATAGAGAGATAGATAGATAGAACGATAGATAGATAGATAGATAGATAGATAGATAGATAGTTAGATAGATAGATAGAGTGTATGTGTGTTCTGTATATTTCACAATTCCATGAGAAATCGGTTTCATCTTCATAATAACAGCTCCCAAACCAATCTGCTGAGGTTTACCACCGTTGGGGCTACCAGGATTATGCAGCAGGGAGGACCACATTATATTGGCAATATTGTCTAAATTACACAACAAAAAGGGTAATTTCTGCAGCATGCTCTCTGGAAGTATAATTTTCATCCATCTGAGCTAGGAGCATCATGGTTTGCAGAATAGGCAAATTATGCACAGTATGTGGGAAATGTGGTAAGATCATAATTACGCTTCACCTAGTGCAGCCATGAAAATAACATAAATCCCCTGGCCCTCATAATTGTCTGTTGTTTTATCCACAATTAATTACTGAAAAGTAAACAACGCCTAAACATTCTAATACCAATCAGTGCCCATTGTTAGACGCGCTTTGAAGTAAATCGCTTTTTCAAGCTAACTACCGAAAAATAACTGTGATGTATAAAAAATAGAAAATGGTTAAAGTGTGACTTTTTTCCCCTGTATTGCCATCTTTGGGATCTGGTGACGTTTACAAACCACTTGGTTTCCGCCTTGTGGTTTATGATGCACCATAATCTCTCTGGCAATATTAGACTGTGTTATTTGGATACCCATTTTATAGATAGATAGATAGATAGATAGATAGATAGATAGATAGATGGATAGATAGATACCTTTGTGTAGACAGTTGAGACTCAGGACTCCAAGCAAAAGGGCCGGGGCTCGTTTGCGGACGTCCGAATAATCTGCATACCAATGAACTAATCTTTCTTCCTCTTTTCCGAGGGACAGAAAACATGAGCCACTCCAAGCAGTTGCTGCTTCAGTAGTTTATTCTATGGAGCACAGAATAAACTATTGAAGCAGCACTTGCTGGGAGTGGCTTGCGTTTTATGTGCCTCTGAACAGAGGAAGAAAGCTTGATAGATAGATAGGTAGACAGATTTATAATACATGGTTCGATGCTTTTATTGCACAAAGTGTACTAGTATAAATTCCCTTACTTCACAGGGAACAATATAAATATGGGAAATATTTCACAGGGCACTGTGAAATATGGGTTACATCATCAAAATGATAGGTTAAAACCACTCTCTGGACCTTTACCATTGTCAGAACTACTAGGCAAGGCTATTCAAATGATGTAGCACATTCTCTTTCAGCATTAGTTTCATCCATTTGAGCTAAAAAACAAAATCGTCTATAAAATTCATCAAATTATGCAACTTTTGTGGCAAATATGGTAAATCCAAAATTATTTGGTAAGGGCGCCAGCCAGGGAATTGCATAAATCCACTGGCTCTCACTATTGTCCATTGTTTTATCAGGAATTTGTTATTGAAAGGTAAACTTAAATATTCGGATTTAAACAGCCCCAATGCTAGCTGGACTGGGAAAAAAGCTGTTTTTTTTAAACTGGCTACCTTAGGAGGAGAGGTGTGGTGCCGCGACCTGGGCGACTGACGCGGGAATCTGGGGATCACGGTTCGATCCCCGGCGCAAGTGGCAGATTAGCCTAGCACCATGTGACTCTGGGCAATAGCTTGCTTAATCTTCCCAACGGCCCTCAGCACCTGGAGACCCTTATGGGTGATTGTTTGCGCTTTAACGATGTGGATTATTATTATTAAGATACGCATGTAAAAATATAAAGAATATAATGAGTAAAAGGTGTGAATTTGTTCCATATTGGCATCTCTGGGTTATGGTGACATTTGGTGCAAATCTGTCCATGATTAAAATAAAAAAAGCCCTTACAATAAAAGTGCAGCTGATACATAACTACTCAGTGGCGACTGTATGTATGTGGGTGTATAACAGCTGGTGCAGATGTAGGAAACAAACTGAGTGTCCCCAATATTTTTCCAGCTATGAAGAACTGCTGCACTCTGTGAACTTGAATTGTAGAGATTTATTCGAGCACAAACCACAGTTTGTGCTTGAATGAATCTCTACCATTCTAGTTCACCGAGTGCAGCCGTTCTTTGTTGCTGAAGATTATATATATATATATCCACACACACACACACACACACACACACACACACACACACACACACACACACACACACACACACTGGTTAGCGTTGGGTAAAATGTCAGTTAAAACGTTACATTTTAAACTCTAAAAACCCCTGAAATTATTCACCAGTTATAGTTAACTCAAGGAGCTATCACTCGCACCCCCACCATGCACAGTGTTGTCATCAATTATCTCATTTCAGATGTCATCAATGATGTTATCAATGGTTAATAGAAAAGGTCATGAGTGATGTAATATGTGAGGTCTCATCTTTGCTGAATTTCTACAGAATTTTTGTAATGTAAAGTACATTTTTACTACCCTACCCAATAGGCGTAACCCATACCGGGGTTGGCCAATCCCACACCATGCACAGAATCCCCTGCGGGTGGCCGAACCCCACTGCTGGACAACCCCCCACAGTTGTGCAACAACCGATGGACACCCAAACAATGTTTTTTTGTCCCACCGTAATTTTGCAGTACTCCCTTGAATTTCTGCCACGAGTACAGCAAGTCTGCAGCACTGCGAAAAAATAACCACTTTGACCTTCAGGCCCCCAGGGCGTCAGGTTACCCCTCCTCCCTTATTTATTTCCAGGACATGGGGACTGAGCCCTGTGTCCTAAAATGGAAGTCGCAGCATTTCTCTTCCTGTTGCATCTAGCCAATCACAGCCCTTAGTCCCGGGGACAGGTCTCAGTCCTGCAGATCCAGACAAATCAGTGTGTTTCATCTGCCAATAAGTACATTGGTACTCCCTTGGTAGTACCGTATTGACAGATAGCTATAAATGTGGAAACTTTTGTTTCTCACAAGCGGCTGAACACATTTGCACCAAATGACGAAAAGCTCAGTTTCTAGGTAACAATCTAGCTTGCTGCCAAATTTGGTGCAATTTTGTTAAGCCGTTTTGGCTGTAGAGTGTCTAAAGTGCTGAATAGTATGACATTTTTTTGTTGATAGTTCTGTGAAGTTTGGTCAAACGACGCCAAAGCTATTAGAAAACAAAAAAGATCAATTTCCTATGTAAATACGGTCATAACTATAGATGTACAGTGGTGATATATATCTTTTCTTCATTTCACAAATAACTGAAACTGTTTTGACTGGTTGACTACTGTCCCTAAGGAATCTTTTGTCGACTTAGACACCAAATCCTGCCTTTAGGTCCTGAGTGTGTCAGCATCGGGTCAAAGATCATCTTCCCAGGAGTTCATCTATTACCATTCTCTGGGTCTGCTCCCTTCAGACCTGTCTATGATGCTTGTACTTCTGCTAAAGCTGTGTAATATAGCCACACCAGAGTTCCAGGTCATAGTAGGTTCTTGGATACTAGCAAGCACCAATCTGTTTTTGATTTCTTTTCATTGGACCATAACCGGCACATAATGTATGTTGACACAGCAGCTGCAGTGGATGATGGAGGAAGGCGGTAGCAGTATAAAGTGGTTGCATGCCAAAAGCTAGTGTGTTGTTGTCAGAAAAGCCGAATTTTATTTTATTCGGATACTCTTGGTTGGGAAATCGATGATTGTTAATGCCTCAATGGGAGTATATAAGGAATTCCGTTTTTTGTTGTGTGTTTGTTATTGTTTTTTTCTTCCTGAAATTGCTGATCTCGTTGAGAATGTGTAATAAGGGTTTTTTAGGATGTTCATTTATTTAAATGCGATGTTTGGTGTTTCTGGGTGTACTTTTATAACTGCTTCTAAACAAAATGTTCCTTTTAAGTAATCATCTCCGTTCAGACAAAATCACTTAAAAACTTGACAAATAAAATCACATGAGCTCGTGGCCACGCATGCGAATTAACAAAGTGTGCCACCTTCAGAGAACTAAAATTAGAGATAATTTGCATTGTTTTTACTTAAGAACCATCTGCATCTAGAATTAAGGAATGCAGATTGTTCCTTTTTAAGCCAAACCTGTTCTCAAGACTGAGACAAGCAAACGGGGAAGAATATTTTAGCCAACAATAGAAGTTGCTCCTTGTTTGTTTACACAATTTCATGGGGCGCTAAAATTCCTTTTGGCCGCGTCAGACCACTTTGAGACACAGTAAGCACGCAGAAATGCCAAAATAAAGCATGTTTTGGACAACCACAGTGAAAAGAGCGAGCTTACTATATCCGAGGGGGAGAACTGGGAAGTGCTGCATAGTTCCAAGTGGTCCCCAGACCTACAATGGTGACACCTAAAAGGCTTCAGAGAGTCAAAACCAACAGGTAGGGTGGCTTGGTTGCTAACAAGGTCACACTCCCGGAAGGGTGGGCTGTGATCTGTGAGTCCACGGCCTGGTACCCTGCGCCTTCTGGTTATGGATCAAGCTGTGCCCATTTTTTAGCATGGTTAAGCCCCTATGTGGGTTATTTGTATGAACCAGTCATTTCTGCTATGTGTTTCTTCATTTGTTGCTTTCAGCGAAAAGGCGGCTTCGGTGCAACTCCTGAAACACTTGAGCCAGCCTCGTTAAAAATTATAAATATTGAAAAAGTGCTAATCTAACATTCAATTATTTTACTTCCCTAAAAATAAGGGTCATAGAACATGGTATGTGCATCTTTTCATAGCAGTTCCAAACTTGCTGATTTCAAACCCTTCTTGTGTCTTCCAACTGTGCAGGAGGTCCTGGCCGAGCAGCAATGCCCACTCCAGGAAACAGCGCAGCATTCCGTGCTGCCCTGTGGACCAACATGGAAAAACTCATGGACCAGATCTGTGCGGCTTGTGTGCAGGTACAGCTTATCCTGGCTTCAAGGGTAATGTGGTTACTCGCCTTCAAGTACTCAAGTATACCCACTGTCTACTTGTCATGTTTCAGGTGCAACATCTCCAGAAGGTGCTAATTAAGAAGAGGGATCCTGTCACACACGTGTGCTTCATTGATGAAATAGCGAAGGTAAAACCACTATTCTACATACTTGTCCGTTAGTTTTGAAGAATCAACGCCAATATAAGTTCGCTTTGTTTGAGATTTGTTAAAGTTGTGATCATCCAGTAAGCTTATCTATTCTAACCTTTGCGATCTGGTGAGATCGTTTGATCCTCTTTATTCTAAGGGTCAAGAGAATGCAGGTTCCCAGTAGTTTTTTATTCTCTGTCAAGGCAGCGCTGATGTGTAAATTGTAGCAAGTGAGGTGATCTTGTGGAATAAAAATGTGGATTGAAACACATAAATTTAGTTAGTTACTACATTAATATACGGTTCAAAGTATCAAAGATCTCCCTGATGTTTGACACCTTTATAACTTCATCCTTCTTGCTGCAGTCTCCAGCAACTTCCTTTCCCCTTCCTCCTCTGTCTCTTACCCTCCACAGACTTGCGTTTCTGGTGCAGGGCCCTCCCAGATCCCGCAACTCTGGTTTCATTTCAGTGTCAGGCCTGCTGTCGGTCAGCCGCTTCTGCTCCCCTGTACCCCAATGCAGTATATGTGCAGTGCCACGGCAATGCAGGCAAACTTGTGAGGGATTGTTTGTTTTGCCTCTCGTTACCACGGGAAACGGGTGAGACATCTTCCATGAATTCTATATATTCACTGAGAACATGAAGGGTAATGTTAGCATTAGGAATAACACTTTAATCATGTATGTTTAAAGCAATGAAATTCACTTAATAGCATTATGAAAGTAGTTATGGTTACGAATTAAAAGTGAAAAATCGCTGAAAATTCCAAGTTCTGGTTAGAGTGATAATAGCCACATTCTTTTTGGTGGATTGGTATGAGAAGATTCCCAGTTGTTTGCACCGTTTGCCTGCATAGCATTCTTGCAGTGTGTTGTGTATGTAATTACAGCTTTCGTGGGGTGAACGGTAGAGCGTCTGGAACATTCGCCACAATAAGGTGCATTTGGGGTGCCTTTACAAACATTTGCGATTTCAGGTTGCTGATTGCCTGCCACTCGCGGGATGTATGCACGGAGAAATGAGGGTGCAAAGTAGACCATGCAGTGTGTGCCCCGCTTTACAGAGCAACGCCATGAAACAGTTGCACGTGGCTCCCTGGAGGGTACAGACAGTACATGGCCTGTTCCAATATGGAGTACGAGACAGACAGCCCTGCGTGTTGCCACCTACTAGCCCGCGCCGCTGCAGTGGGCGCGTCCAGCGAGCACCTCTGAAGAACGCCCTCTGCAGATGCAAATGACCTCAATAACTTCCTCCCCATCACCAATCTCCCTTTTCTTTCAAAGATCACAGAAAAATGTGTTGCAAAATAACTGTCCCAACACATTATGGACAATAATCTCCTCGACATGTTCCAGTCGGGCTTTATTCGAAACTGCAGCACTGAAACAACCCTGCTGCAAGTGATCGATGATGCGATGCATATTCTCGATTCAAGGGAATAGTGCCTTCTGATTCTTCTTGACCTCTCTGCGGCTTTTGACACTGTTAATCACAACACCCTCCTTAACATTCTTCAACAGAGAATGGGTGTGGAAGGCACAGTACTCAAATGGTTTGCCTCATTCCTCACAGACAGATCCCAAATGATCAAGATTGCAAATAGTCTCTCGTCTCCACTGGTGGTTGGTCAAGGCATCCATCAAGGTTCTATCCTTGCTCCCACTCTGTTCAATCTCTATCTGGAACCATTAGGGAACCTTCTAAGCAAATCTGGAATCCTCTATCATCTCTATGGGGATGACACCCAAACCTACCTCAAGGTGTCTTCACCTCATGATCTCTCCCTACTCAGCTCTACTCACAACACTATTCACAACTGGATGCTAGTTCACCAACTCATTCTCAATCCCTCCAAAACGGAATTCCTCCTCATATCTAGCTCTCTCTCTCCGCCTCCTGTTCAAGCCTGGATGGATCAATCAAATCTACTCAACAGTAAACCCATCATTGTGGACTGTGCTAAATCGTTAGGTGTCATACTTGACAAAAGACTCAACCTAATCTCATACATCAACTCCATGGCCAAGAGCGCACATTATCAACTGCGACTTTTATGGGGGGATTCGTCGGTTCTTCCCGGAGAATGACCTAAAAACCTTGGTCCAATCGCTAGTTCTCTCTAGACTTGACTATTGTAATTCTCTTCTGACTGGCCTTCCCAAATCTCACCTCTCCTCCCTCAAATCCGTCCTCCATTCAGAAGCTCGCTTCATTTCAGGGTCCAAACGAAGTGACCACATCACTCCTATCCTGTCTTCTCTCCAATGGCTTCCTATCGAGGCTAGAGCTATCTACAAAACAGCGTGCATCACCCACAAAGCTTTGCACTCTTCCTCCCCTCACTATCTGGCGAATAATCTCAAACTGTCTGGAGGCTCAAGACCTTCTCGGAATGCGGAAAAGTTCCTTCTTGAACCCCCCTCCTTCAAAAGAGAAAAACTGTTGGCACAATTGTTCTCAGGGAATGCGGTGAGAACCTGGAACTCGCTTCCTTCTTGGCTCCGTGCCATCACCTCCATCCAGATCTTCAAAGCGGACCTCAAATCTCTTATTCCAAATACACTTTCAGAACTAATTCCCTCCTTCTCAGACCCTGCCAGGAAGTTCTTTAGTCATTGTAAATTTGTCACATATGTTTATATTTTTGCTTATACATCCTGGGCTTGCTGTGTTTGAAATTGTGTTCCTTTTGCCTGCGTTGTTTTGATTCTATGACCTGCTATTGTTCGCCAGGAAGTTCTTAAGTCATTGTAAAATTTGTCATATTTATTCTTACTTTTGCTTGTACAGTCTGTTCATGCTATTTTTGTTTGTTCTATTCCTGCAACAGTTCTCTCATGTAACGTAACTGGTTCTATTGTGCAGTGCTCTGACACCTTCGGGTAAAGGCGCGCTTCATAAAAATGCATTAAATAAAAATAAAAATAAATAAGTGAGTGAGAGAGGCGCCCGCCGCCGGAAGCAGGCTGGGGAGGTCGTCCGACCCCGAGGACCACCCCACGTGGACCAGGCATGTATGAAGACAGCCAGGCCAGGGTCCTGCGTTCTCTTGAGGCAAGGAATGCTACTTGAGGAATCCGGGGTCTTCTCAGGCCCTGAAGAGGCAGCGTTGGGAAATACAACTGCACGCTGGGAACGTACAAAGAATAGGGCTAGAAAAATCTCTGCTATAAATAGACCTTTGTGACAATTGCGTTTATCTCCTCATGCCACCAAATTCAAAATTGTCACTGTAAGCAGGTGAAGCAATTAGCAGTGTTCGCGGTTCTTTCTCCAGGGAGCATACATTCTATGTGTTTTCTCTATATTTCATGATATTGTTATTCTTACATGTGTGAAGTATATTCTTTTTTTCCTTTTATCCCGCTCATAAAAATAACCACGCAGCCCCCCTGATTTTTATACAGTGACCCATATTTGATATCTATTCTGGTCCATTCATTTGCATTGTTTTCTCGCCTTGCCTGAATCCATTTGATTAATTTCCTCCTCCCAGAGGACGGACTGTAATAAATGCAGCCCCACACAGGCGTGTAGGTAACCATGCATGCAGCAGTCGCACCAAGCGCAGGCCAGTGGATCAGGTTCTTCAGCGTGCCGCTGACGCCCAGGGATGCGAAAGGGGCCCAGTACTGAAATAAATGCTCCATCAGCCATTGTTTCAGCAAATATTCTTTACACTTTTGTCTTGGGGCACAGGGTTCAAACAGTGTGATTGGCATCTTAACATATTCCAAGCTAAGTGCAGTGAAACACCACCTATTTTTAATTACAACCCTAGTATTAGTCCTTCTGGTTGTACCTCACTGAATCCCCCGTGCATTCAGCTGAACCCATGCAAGTGCCCAACGTTGCCCTTCGTACACCCCACTGAGCTAATGTAAGTGCCTGAGATTCTACTGGAACATGGCTGGGCTGAACTCCTGTTGCCACTTGCTTCACATGGGTAGAACTCCGATGGAGCTCCTGCTGCCACCCTCTTGAGTGAGATCACTCAACTAAAGGTTTTCAGGGAGGGAGCTCACACAAGGAACCGATTGAGCTCCTGCAAGCACTCAATGCAGCTCAAGCACAGACCTAACTCCGTTCCTGCAGGAACCCATCTAAGCAAATACAAGGACAAAATTGAGCTCCTGCAGGCATCAAAAGCAGCTCCTGCAGGGTCCAAATTGAGATACTTCTGGAATCCCACTATTCTTCTTCTGCCCCAAGTAAACATGCCCCGGGCCCTAAAAGAGGGCACCTGCAGCGATCCACATTAGCACCAACAGGGCCCCAACTGAGCTCCAGATAAGACCAAACTGAACTCCTGCATGGATCCTACTAATCTCCTTCAAGCATCTCACTGAAGGGAACTCCGATAGGGACCGATCATAGTGCCTGCCCGGACCTAACGGAGCTGCTTCAGGGAGACTACTAGCATCCTCCAGGAGCCCTCCAGAGATCCTGCAGGGATCACACTAATCTCCTTTGTGGGCTCTGATGAGCAACTGCAAGGTCCCAACTGAGTTCCCGCAGACAACAAAAACATATCCTGCAGAGACCCATGTGTCTTACTGCCATGAGCCAATAGTACTCCCACATGGACCATACTAAGCTCACCCAAGGATGGTCCTGTTGGCACCCAAACAAGTATCTTTAGAGACTCCCACCCTAAGCTTCATGCCCCTGCTCGGCTTGCATACATCTCACCGAGACCTTGCAGACATCAGCGTGGACTGTACTCTGTGTCACAAAGCTGATGCCATTACTTAGCTTTACCTGCGTTCTCTTCTTTGTCTTTCTCATCCTCCACTCTGTCTTCCTTTTCCTTCTCACTCTTCTGTCTCAGTCCATCTTTTACCTACTCAAGAATCCTGATCTATGCCTCCTCCATTCCTTCTTTCTTCGTTCATCGTTCACTTTTCTCCATTTTTTTTTTCATTGGTCCATGTGTGCTTCACCGTAACAACGGTTGGAACCTGGAATGTTTATGATTCAGAACCAGAGGGCAGACCCCACATTAAAATCCACATGAGGGGGCAATACAGTAATGTAGTAATGTGACTGAAGAAGGCAGCTGTATCATCATATCAATGAAGCAAAAAATGTGCCTAAAATGTCAACATTTTCTATGAAATTCCATATCTAATAGCAAAAAAAACCACTCCATTGCAAACACATACGCTGATGAGACCCACTGATGCTGTTTAAAAACAAAATAATAAAAATCTCTTGGAGATCATATCAACCAAGTTCGAACCCCCTTCAGTACCAGTCTATATGCGCACTCCTGTTTAACATGATCCATGACCAACTCTGACTGGGGTGAATGAGGTCACAGATTCAAACAAGACAACAGCTTCCATCATACCCAGTAACATACATCAAAAAATTCCTTCTGACTCTAGCACAAGTCATTGTAGAGCTTCTGAAAGCTTTTCTTGTCCTTGTATTAGTCCACAAGCCCATCTAACAGACAATTGTTACCCCTCTCTCCTAAAGAAACCCACCTCTTACACCAAACAAGTGCCGCATATCACCCTACTTATCCAGTATTGGGGTATCTTTCATAGATTCACATGCCTGAATCATTCCCCGTCGTCGAGGCGGGAGTCCCACGGTAAATTATATATATATAGCAGTGCCTAAAAACCATTAGTAGTAGGCTAGAAAAGGATATAGGCCCAACTAGGCCCAAAACTTAGCAGCCTATCTACCTCATTATGTAAAAAGAACTGAAAATGTAGCCTCAGCCAATCAGCTAACCTCACCCTCTAGAACCTTCCCAGCCCAGGCAGTTCTCCTCAGATTTTCACCGCACTTCGTGTGTAAGGGAGTCTCCCTAGTGCCTCAACCTCAAAATAAGCCGTACTACCAGCAGTCCTATCGGCAGTCATCGTCAGCGGGTTTCTCTCGTCAAGGAGGGAAACGACGTTCTAACTACCAGGGACGTGATTCAAATAAACGCCAGTGAGTTTTGCCGGACACCATCCTCCCTTCCTTCCCTCCCCGTGGGCGCCAAGATCTCCGCCTTTTATCAACAGTGGCGGAAGATAACTTCAGATCAGTGGGTTCTGGACATAGTCAAACACGGACACACTCTGGAGTTCTTGCAGAAACCCCCAACATTACCGCCCAGGGGTCCCTCCCCTCCTCGTCTTCATTTGTTATACATGGAAGCCATGAAAATGCTGCACAAAAATGCGATAGAGAAAGTCCCAACATCCCAGGAAAATCAGGGGTTTTATTCTCGCTTCTTCCTTGTGGAAAAGGTTTCAGGAGAGTGGCGTCCAATTTTGGATCTACGAAACTTAAACAAATATCTGAAAAAGCAGAGTTTCCGCATGGTGACACTCACGGATGTCCTCAATTGCCTCATGGAGGGAGATTTCATGGCTTCCCTGGATATGGAAGACGCCTACTTTCACATTCCAATTCATCCAAAGCACCGCAAGTATCTGAGATTCACAGTGGCTGGTGTCCATTTTCAATTCAAGGTGCTCCCTTTCGGCCTGAAGTCTGCACCAAGAATTTTTACCAAGACTCTAGTCCCAGTTGCAGCTGCGTTGAGGTCACAGGGAATCCAAGTGTTCCCGTACCTCGACGATTGGTTAATAAAGAGCCCGACAAGGACTTCAACAAGACAATCGGTCAAGAGTGCTCTGTCAATGTTCTCGAATCTGGGTTTAACCCTCAACGTCAAAAAATCTCAACTTCAACCCAAACAAATTCTGACGTTCCTGGGAGCAATACTAGACACTTCTCAGTGCAAGGCCTTCTTAACCCAAATTCGTCGAGACAAAATCACAAAGCTGGCAAGTCAAATACGGTCAAAAAAGTCTCTTTCGGTCCGACAGTTTGTTTCCCTGCTAGGGATGTGTTCCTCCGCACTCCATCTAGTTCCACTGGCTCGACTCAGAATGAGGCCTCTCCAGGAGGAATTGCATCGACAGTGGCGGCAGGTAGATGGATCTTTCGAGGACCGTATCAAGGTCACGCCCAAGATGAAACAAGCTCTTCTATGGTGGGCGACAAAGAACAATTTGTCTCCGGGTCTCACTTTTCTTCAGACCCTACCGGAATTTACTCTAACGACAGATGCCTCCATGGAAGGTTGGGGAGGTCATCTCCAGGACCTTCAAGTGCAGGGACGGTGGTCCCATCAGTACAAGCACAAACACATCAACTGCCTCGAGTTGAGGGCAATTTTCCTGTCCTTGCGAGCCTTCCTGCCAAGAATTGCAGGCTCTGCAGTACTGGTGCGCACGGACAACACCACCAGCATGTTTTACGTAAACAAGCAAGGGGGCACAAAATCTCTGGCCCTGTCTCTTCAAGCGCAGGAAATGTGGGAATGGTTACTCCACCACAAGATTTCCCTCAGAGCGGAACATGTTCAGGGAATTCAGAATTCTCTGGCCGACGATCTCAGCAGATCGTTCACAGGATGTCACGAGTGGGAACTCGAACAACGCCAAGTGGAAACAATTTTCCAGCTCTGGGGCACACCAACGTTGGACCTGTTTGCCACGCAACAGAACAGCAAATGCATTTACTTTGCCAGCAGGTTCCACCAGCAAGGATCGAGGGGAAATGCCCTGTTGATGAGGTGGACCGGAATCTTTGCATATGCCTTCCCACCGATTCCTCTCATCCCAAAAGTTCTACAGAAAATGAAGAGAGAGCGTTGCTCTCTAATCCTAATTGCTCCTCGCTGGCCGAGGCAGTATTGGTTCCAGGAGCTTCTGATGCTCTCCCATCAACCTCCACTGCGCCTCAAACCGACGTTTGCAATGCTAACAAGAGAGGAAGGACAAATACTTCATCCAGACCCTCAGTCGCTACACTTGCACGCCTGGCTCCTGATTTCTTAGAGTTTAAGGACCTGGAGATTTCTCCAGACTGTAGAGCTGTTCTATCTCAGGCTCGTGCACAGTCTACCATCAGAACCTATCGCTTCAAATGGAAGAGATTCTGTTTATGGTGCGGAGAGCATGACGTCCATCCACTACAGGCTCCTCCAGAGAAAATTCTGCCTTATCTGCTGTCTCTAGCCAGATCAGGTCTCGCTTTTTCTTCTATCAAAGTTCACCTTGCTGCCATATCCAGATTCAGGAAGAGTTACAACAAACCATCCTTGTGCTCTTCTTCCTTGATTAAACAGTTCCTTAAAGGATTGTTTCGAGTTTTCCCTCCAGTGCGGCCTCCTCCTCCTGAGTGGGATCTCAATATTGTGTTATCTCAATTGCTGAAAAGACCTTTTGAACCAATTCATAAATCGGAACTTAAATTCTTGACTTGGAAAGTGGCTATTCTGTTAGCTCTCACTTCAACCCGGAGAGTAAGTGAGATACAGGCGTTCACTATATCAGAACCTTTCCTACTTTTTTCAAAAGATTATGTGACACTTAGAACTCATCCTAAATTTATTCCCAAAGTTCCGACTCAGTTTCACATCAACCAACCGGTGAAACTAAAAACTTTCTTTCCAGACCCCAAGACTCCAGCTGAAAGGATGCTGCATTCCTTGGATGTCCAAAGATGCCTCAAATTCTATTTGCAAAAGACAAAAGATTTACGAAAATCTACCCAACTGTTTGTGGCTTATGGACAGGCTACACGTGGTCAGGCAGTGACGAAGGCAACTATAGCCAGATGGCTTTCCTCTGTCATCGTCTTCTGTCATGAGAAAGCGAACAAGCCCCTGACAAGAACGGTTAAGGCGCATTCCACCAGGATGATGTCAGCGTCTACAGCCCTATTTGCAGGGGTGTCCCTGGAAAACATCTGCCGTGCTGCTACATGGAAAAGTGTGCATACTTTTACGAAGCACTATTGCCTGCAGCCGGTACTACATGGAGATACGTCAGTGGGAGAAGCAGTGTTGCAGCATCTTCTTCACTGAGGTCAGACTGTTATGGTTTTATTTTTCTCTATTGCTAAATGTTTAATAATATACTGTTTTAACGTTCTATATATAGATACATATTGTATGAAGGTATTGTCATGAGTTTGCATATGTATTGAGATATGTTATTGCTCTAGTACCTTCCAGGTTGTGTGGGGATATATGGTTTGGATTGTCTCCCACCTTCCTCTACCGACAGTTATGGTTGTTACTGCTTGCTATTCTGATTCAGGCATGTGAATCTATGAAAGATACCCCAATACTGGATAAGAAAACAAGTTACTTACCTGTAACTACAGTTATCCAGTATTGGTATCTTTCATAGATTCACATGCACCCACCCTCCTCCCCGACTGGGCAGTTCTTATATAGGATACTACTTCTCACTTGTGCTGGGAAAATCTGAGGAGAACTGCCTGGGCTGGGAAGGTTCTAGAGGGTGAGGTTAGCTGATTGGCTGAGGCTACATTTTCAGTTCTTTTTACATAATGAGGTAGATAGGCTGCTAAGTTTTGGGCCTAGTTGGGCCTATATCCTTTTCTAGCCTACTACTAATGGTTTTTAGGCACTGCTATATATATATAATTTACCGTGGGACTCCCGCCTCGACGACGGGGAATGATTCAGGCATGTGAATCTATGAAAGATACCAATACTGGATAACTGTAGTTACAGGTAAGTAACTTGTTTTCTTATGCTTTGCCATACCCCAGTGGAATCCTAGACAGTCCTGGAATTTGTGGCTCACACACCTCACCACAGAACCACCAGATGAGCTTCAGGGCGAAATAGGAACAGAGAATGCACTCTCCATGGTAGTCGGAGTCTTCTCGGACGTAGGCCATCAAGATACTTGGAGACCTCAAGACCTCTCTGCCGCCTCTGACAATGCAGACCCTATTCCGAGGAACAAGAAGTGTCTGGGAATATATGATACTGCTCAAAATGGATCCACTGATTTTTCCAGAATCTGTTACTAATCAGAATTGCACCTTCTTATTTTCTCATGAAAAGGAGATCATTCTGTGCACCACTCGCAATCTCTATGCAGTCAGTTCTTTTCAACTTCTATATGTGCCGTTTAGCATAAGTGATTGCTTTGTAGCAACTTAAGTCTCAAATGTATTGTAACAACACTCAGATCCAACATTGATTTTGAAGAGAAACAACCTGCAGTATAGCAGATACACTACAGAATGAAGCCTGAAAATATCTAACACTGAGGTGCTTCAATTGTGTGGCGATCGAGACCAAAGAATACCTTTCTCTTGGACTGGCAACCTTCTTTCCAATAAATGGAGTTTCCAGCTATTCATCCTCCGAACGATCTGGTGCTGCTTACTACCATCAGTTCAAACTCAGCTTTCCGTGTCCTGGCAAGGCTACACCTCCCTAGACTTGCTTACCAAAAATATTGATAGAGCACAAAATCAAGCAGCGAGACTGAGCCCGAAATGAAAACAACAGTAAGATATTAAAAAATGACAGTCCCTCCCGATGGTGCCTAGGTGCAACTTGAAAACCCTTTGTGCTATGCAGAAGGCATTCTGGCTCAAGGGGCCAGAATACAAGCAGAAACTGTCTGCTTTATAGATATCGACCCAATTAAGTGTCAGTATACAGATTCAGCTACAATGGGCAGTAGCACAAGGACACAGTACTGAGGCCAAGGTCATGAAGTGCTCTTACTGCGGAGATACTATCAATGTGGATGTAAGATGTCGTCCACAACTTGATTTTGCCATTTTTTTACATCATTCTCTAAATTTACAATTGTATTTTTCTGGCATAATCAACAGGAGCTTGTTGGCTGTGGTTGCAGATGACATTGTTAAACTGAAATTATTCAAAGGCAACAATTGCCTTATGATACAACAATCATTGGAGTACCCTCCTCCTAAGGGCGGCAGTGTTGATAGAAAAGGAAAATTCGCTATACCTCTGCTTCACCACACTCAGTGGTGGGGAAAAAGAAAAAAACTTTTTTGTATGAAACCCTCACCCACTCTAGTAGTGGCATGCTTCATCATCGGGTTCACCCTGACTCAAAAAGATCAGGGTGGACTCAATAGCTTATTTTCCTTTCCTATCAACACTGCCAACCTTAGGAGGAGGATACTACACTGTTTTTGTATGTTTAGTAGGGAGTACTTATCCCCTCACCTTTCGGAAACGAAAGGATCTATCCACCCTGCTAGGTCCAGGAGTTCTTTGGTTCTTCTGCACCTAAGTGTTTAAGCAATTGCCTTCTCATCAGGGGCCTTGTTGTTAGTGCAGTAGGTGCTTTGGCACTTGAGCCCAGAGGCATGAGGGGTGCACAGGTTTGTAGTTATAGACATCTACTACACAACAAGTTAAGCTTGTCAGTCTGGTAGACATTGGCGCCGACCTCTTCGTCTTAAGTCTGATAGAGTCCTACCTGCGGGTGCGCTCAGAGTCGCTGGAGATGGTGAGCTTTTCAGGCAGGTAGACATTGGCGCCCACGTCTTCGTCCCGAGTCTGATGGTGTCCTGACTGCGGGTATGCTCAGAGTCACTGGAGTGGTGAGCTTGTCAGTCAGGTAGGCATTGGCGCCCACGTCTTCATCCCAAGTCTGATGGTGTCCTGACTGCGGGTATGCTCAGAGTCACTGGATAGAGTGAGCTTGTCAGTCAGGTAGGCATTGGCGCCCACGTCTTCGTCCCAAGTCTGATGGTGACCTGACTGCAGGTATGCTCATAGTCACTGGAGGGTGTGAGCTTGTCAGTCAGGTAGGCAGGGGCGCCAGTTGTGACGTATTTGTAGATTACACAGCTATTGCCACTAGTGCATACAACTGTGTGTAAGGGAGAACACAACTAGTAGCCATGGGGAAGTAAATATAACATGCTTTGATGTCCTTTGGAAAGACTTGCATCAACAGAAATGTTTGCGAAAGATTTCGAAGGCTTGTGAAAGACTCACTACAGTTAAGTTCTTTGGGCTATTCACAAATGGATTTCGCTAGTAAGGAGACGTTTCTCTCCGTTTTTGCCTTTTCTTCTTTCCTTTTAATTATTTATAAACATTGGCTAATTTTTGTAGCAATTTTACACATAATGAATTCATTCGCTCTTCCTTTTCACATGCCCTACATTCCCTACTGCTATTCCGGTGAAAGCTGCCTCGCTTGTTTGCTTGCCTGTAATGAAAGCCTCCTGTGAAAGGGGGAGAGTGCAGACGGAGGGGCCTGCTGGTGCTGCCTGGCGGGGGGTAAGGCCATAGGAACCTTGGAGATGACAAGTGTGTGAGGTGGTGCTTGCCAGCTGCATGACCAGGAATCCTCATTAACACCTATAGAAAATCTCTGAGAGCTACTTTATATGAGTAAACTGTAATGATGAGGTTTATCGAGAGAGAGAACAGATTAATCCACTGCCCACATTATTTTAAAGTCCTTCCCAGTGCATAAATGTTGCCTTTCCAGAAGCTTTTGAATTTACAGGCAGACTATGTTGCTGTACTCTGGGTAGCCGTATGGTAGCGTAGATGAGAAGTCCCACTTTATTGGGAACTACCCCAGGCTCCCGGCTCAGCTGTCTGACATTGAAGGGCTCACTGTGCCTTAAGTCTGTGAGTAAGTAAATCACTTCTGGTGTAGGCTGGGCGACGGAGTCGTGGCAGGAGGCTGAGCAGGGCGGCAGTAGGGCGAGTGAGTGCCACTGCACCCTCTTTATTGCTGATGAAGACCTTGTGAACCTTCCCGCCAATCTTTTGGGCACCACACATTTCTTGCAGGAACTAGTTACCATGTGGTTCTGTGTTTCCAAGGGTAGCTTTCTTCAGCTGAGTCTTTCAAACTACAAACCATTGCTATTTGGAAATGTAGTGCATTTGGTGCAATGGAAATAAACCATGAGTGCTGGGATTTAAGCAGGATGAAAAAACTGGAGGGGGGTGGGGCGCTCAAAGGGGCGTGGCCAATGTAATCAAGGGCGTGGCTTAAAACACCTAAGCTAAAAGTCTGTGCCTAGCATAGTGTCCCACCCAACCCGTATTTTGCTGTTTCTGTCATTGTATCCAGATGGGAAACAACCGTTACACCGCATGTGTTACAGTACAGGCTTTTACACCGCATGCCATTACAACGAAAATGGCTTTGTGTAGGGGGTATAAGGTGTTGGATTTAACTCTAACACCTTCCCTATTGTTGCACAGACTGGAGTTGGAATAGTAAATTATACTATTTCAACATCCAGCGCAACCTCGACAGTAAGTTCGGGTAAAAAATTGCGTTGTAGTGGCATGCGGGGTAAAAGCATGCGTTGTAACGTCATACAACTTAACCAGATATGTAGTGCAATAAGTATACACCTACAACAAGCCGGGACTATTGACTTTGTCAATGTTGTTAGTTGCATAAGAAAAAAAACAACCACTATGGCTTTGTTGTATATAATATTGAAGATGCTTCAGTTCTGAAATGACACTGTGAAATTATACAGTGTTTCTTTGAAGTTACATCAAAGGCATTGAAGGTTGGTACTGCTGCAGAATTAAGATTGTTTTTCCACTCTGAGGTTGAGGGCAAAAATGGAAAGCCCAATAGAGACCCGTCCCAGCACCTGCTTTTTATAACTATCGGTGCTGAGCACCGGCAGGACCCGGCCCACTTAAAGCCCTGCATCTGTGTATTGTAAGTGAGGGACAGAGACTGCAAAATGGCGTCTCCAATGACATGAAATCATCTGGTAATTTTAAATTGTTCGAACTCAACAAAGCGGACAGTTTGTCCCTCTAATTGCTGTCCGTTTAGGGGCTGCTGCTCTTCTCATCAGCTTAACGTCTTCGAACCTGACTTGCTTTTCTTAGCTTGCTACTCTAAACAACTTATATGCCGGCAAGTGTAGCGTGCCTTTCTTGTTGTGTGAACTGGATTGACTGTATACGTTCTTCTGTGCTGTTGTTCATGATAGGTATGCCCATCTTCATAGATAGGGTAACCAGGCAGTTAACTACTATGCCGGGTTAAGCGGGCTCCAAATTAGAGCAAACAAATTGTAAATGAAATAAATGGATGCGACACAGTTGTGTGGTTCCCTTCCGCCACTGGTTGCAACAGCTGTTGTCGCCGCCCTCCTTGCCACAAGCTCGAAGGATGTTTAACAGCAACATTGCTGGGGACAGTGAGAGCGTGGCGTGTGTTGTCTTTCTGTAGCTATCGATATTTCTGAAAGGCTGTTGAAAACGGCAACTGAAGCCGTTGTTTATGACACTATTGCACCGGGATTTTTTCTGCAAAGATGTCCTTTATTGTTTAATTCCCTGAACATCGCAGCCCTTCTGCTGACACACTCCCTCGGAGACGGTTGTGGGTTTCATTTCTGTGACACGCACAGCCGTCCTCTGGCAGGCGTGGGGAGAAGAAACACCAGCTTATTCCATGTAGGCCTCCGGATCGAAGTCGGGGAATATTGGCGAAATGTCATTGGATGGAAACTGCTGCCTGGAAATGTATCTCCGGAGTGTGTCAGCGTCGAAATATTGACCCACACATGATGTGTTTGTCTGTGAGTGTGTGCGGGAGGGAATGCGGGTGCACAGGGCAAGTGGCAAGCGTAGACCGACCTCTTTAGTAGCTAGAGCTACCACTGATTTATGAAAACCTCCTAGGGCGATGCATTGCTTACTATATGGTTTAGGCACAAAAAGCCAGCCCTGCTGCAGTCAGCACACACCATTAACGGCAGAAGAGCTGTATCAAAAAAGGTTTATCTGAGTGACAGTATTGTGCCTTTTCCCTTTTTTATGAGCCACCTATAAGAGTTGAGTGTGTCGCCTCTTTGTTTAATGCAATACATGGTTGCCCCATCTCTCATTATGAGGACTAGACCTGAAGACTCGGTTTTCTGGTTGGTTGCCGTGAGTTCTTTGGTTGAGGTCCAAAAACGGAGTCTAACTTAACGATTCAACATTAAGTTTGTGCAGACTTCGTAGCACTCTAAGGGTCACCTGTCTGCAGCCAGCCCCATAATCCTGAGTATAGCTCTGAGGCAAAGATGAAATGCAAATTAATAAATGAATAGATTGCTTTAGGGAATTCATTACTGATAAAGAATGTAATACAACTCAAATATTAAACACTGTCCATGTCAGGGTGAACCACAAAAGTCACTAAATAAGCATGTGCTTAACCCTCTAGTAGCTTGACAAAAAGCAGTCAGGCCTAATTTAGGGGCCATATGTAAAGTATTTATGCAGCACTCAAACACCTGCCATTTATGCTCCACCTCACAGCCAACTTCACCATATGCGGCACTCTCATCTACAGACCACTGAGGACCACTCACCAACACCATCACAGACTTTACACCACTTGCCCCCTATGCTAGTGTTCTGGCTCATGTGTTATAACATTTTCAACGCTGCTCATCGTGACCAACTCGAGGCATTGACGTTGTGTGACACACAGGGAATTTAAACCTTGTGCAGTCGATAAGATATTAGCAACGATCAATGCGGACAGCAGTTGAGAGACTAAGCAGGCGAGGAACCCCATGTATGAGGTGGGAGAATAAACCTCAACAATAAATGGCAACTGAAGTGCATATTTTATTTACTACAATCTGGCAACTAGGATGGGATGTGTTAAAAAATGGACACAAATTGAATATAAGAAGGATAGCATTATATTGTAAAAAAAAAAAAAAAGCCTAGAAAGTTTTTTGAAAGGTGATTATGCTGAGGTGCAATATGATGAGTTCATGTTAATGGAAGATGTGGTAACTAGTAATAGGAAAGAAGGAGTAAGTATAGATCGGGGTAGTATAAGGAATTCCTGAGGTCAAAGGAAATTGAATGAAGGGTCTGACTAAATCAAACGTGGTAAGATCTTGGTAGACTACATCGATTGCGTTGTATACCAGTCAAGTTTGCGGACTACATAATAAAATAGTAGTTAATTTACATATCATTTTCTGTGACTTTGATATTGTATTTCCGCATAATTAACAGCTCTGCATTGTTGGGATAACCTGATCGGTACCCATATATCAGTAGTGTGTTTCATTATTCTCTATCTTGTATTGTTCTATTGTATTTTACTTTTATTTTCTTAATTTTATTCTTTTTGTAAAGAAAGGAGATATATTGTGATTTATGTGTTTTAAAGTTTACCACACTGCTCATAGTGACCAGCTCAAGGCATTGACGTTGTGCAACACACATGCATTGTACACGTGGTCAATGAGAACTGAGCAACAATCGATGCGGACAGCATTTGAGAGACTAAGCAGGTGAGGGACCCTCATATATGTGAAGAAGACTAAACCTCAACAGTAAATGGCAACTGGAGTGCATAGTTTATTTGCTACAGCTAGCAATTACAACCTACTCGGAGACCTGATCTTCCACCTGGAAAACCATGCCAATTCCAACTCGAGAGTGTTCATTGAAGACCTTGGAAGCCTGGACCTCGCCCAGCGAGTAAAGGGGCTTACCCATGTTGCCAGATGCCTCCTGGACCCTACTTTCACCAACTTCTGCAACATCTGAGTTGATGAGCCCACACCAGTTTCCTTGACAGACCACACCTTCCTAAGTTTAGCATCCCTGTCCCGGTCCAGTGCCCACACACCACCTCCAGACCTGCCCACCAAAACTGGAACAACATCAATGACAATGACTGGAACACCGCACTCAACACCCACCGAACCGAACACAGCAACAGCATCCCCAAAGCTGTAAAGAATTAGATCACTTTCTTTGTCGACTCCTTGGCCCCCTTAAACACAACAAAGCAACAAGATCCATACCACATGCCAATTGCTATACAGAGGAACTTAGACTGATGAAACTCCACTGCAAACAACTACAGCACAAATGGAGAATGAGTCAGGACATTACAGACAAGAGCATGTGCAAATTTGCCCCAAATGATCCAGACCACCAAACGTGCCACTCTGGCTGACCACATCGATGCCAGAACCAACAGAAGTAAAGAAATCTTCACCATTGTGTAAGATTTAATCTCAGCATCAGCCACCTCCAAATCGATCACTCCCTCACAGTGCCTCTGCTATAATCCCTCTCAATTCTTCAGCAACAAAATTACCACCATTTACAGCAGTGTCAGCCTGAAACCAGACCCGACAGATCTCGCCAAACGTCTCCCTATCTTATGCAAAGTACCAATGCTAACTACATATTCTGTCAGCTCCAAAAGAAGCCGCCACCGCCATGAAGTTTAAGTCCATTCATGCAATTGCCCATCAGATCCCTGCCCACATTACGCCTATCCCAGAGGACTGCTACCCATCCGCACCATGCTCATATGCATTCTGTAGGACTCTACCTTTTCTGCATCCTTCCCAGATGGAAACACGCAACGTTCCTCCCATTACTGAAGAAACTCTATGCAGACCATTCAACGCTTGCCATCTACAGACCTCCCTGCTACTATTCTCCCTGCTTCTATTCTTGGCCATGGTCTTAGAGAAAATCCTCAACAGACACCTCACTGAAAACCTCAATAACCACCACTTTCTCAACACCACTGAGTCTGGTTTCAGACCCAACCGCAGCACCAAAACTGCCCTCTTTGCTGCCACAGATGACGTCCGCATGATTCTGGTCAGAGAAGACACTGCTGCCCTCATCCTCCCGGACCTCTCCACAGCATTTGACACAGTCTCTCCCCCCATCATCTTCTAACACCTAATCAACATCACAATACAAGTACATGCACTCTCATGAATCTGCTCCTTCCTAACTGGAAGAACCCAGTCAGTCAGCCTGGCACCATACAGATGCCTGCAATCTCATCTGCAGAGCTCCTCAAGGATCCTTCCTTCAACAAATATATGATCCCTATAGCAACCATCATTCGCTCTCACAATATCAAGGTCCTCTCCTCCGCCAACGACACACAACTTATTCTCTCCCACATGGACAAGAGACGGAGTACCGAATCAAGTTCAATGCCTGCATGAATGAAATCACCAACACAAGACCGAAATTGTCATCTTCAGGTAGAGCACATGGGACTCCACCTGGTTGCCAACAGAGCTAGGACCAACCCCCACTTGAATGCCCATGCCATGATCATCGGTATCATCATCACCAGCAAACTCAACATGACCGCTAAAGTCAGTGCTGTTGCCCCCTCATGCTTCCATACCCTGAAGATGCTGAGGAAGATTTTCAAATGGCATCCAATCGCACCCACCCAGAAAACTGTCACGGATGCCCTAGTCACAATCGAACTTGATTACGGGAATACCCTCTATGGCGGGATCAACCAAAGATTCACTAGAAGGCTGCAGACTATTCAGAATTTGGCAGCCGGAATCACTCGGAACCTCCCATGCCGCACTTGCATTTCATCACCCCTGAAGGATCTCTACTGACTCCAGATTCACAAACGAGTACAATTCAGAGTCCTCACCCACATGTTCAAGTCACTACATGACACTGGCTAAGCATACCTCAACAATTACATTTGCTTTAACAAACCTTCCACACACTTCCGTTCGTCTGGACTCCTGCTTGCACAAATCCCACACATACCAGATCTGGAGGTCGAGCCTTTTTCTATTGTCTTTTTCAAGGGGTCCGTACTTCAACATATATAAAGCAGACGTCTAGTCTATTTCAAATAGTCACCATTAATCAAATATATAGTTTATAAATTAAAACTCTGCAATGTGTAATAAAAGCGATTGTCATAAAATATTTTCCATAAAGCCTTTTAAAATAAATATCGACATGTCTGTATCTTTTAAAAAAAAAAATCACGACACAAAATGCAGCCGTACAATCAACCACAAGACGTCCATGCTTTCCAGCTGAAGTGCGCATAGCTCCAGCTCAGACGTGTGGTTTAAAAAAAATAGTAAGCTCTTTTGGGGGTCATGGATTCAGTGACCCAGGAGGTTTACTGCGTTTTCTTTTTTTTTATGTTGCTGGGGAGCTGCAGCACTCCTTGCAGCCCTCCACAATATAAAATCATTCTTAGTGGCCCGGCCCTTTTATTGGGCATCACCAGGATTCAAAAATATATGCAGGGCATTATGGGCTGCTTCCCAGCTGGAGCGATGAATGTGAAATGAGTGGCTACTCTCCCGGGGCCCAATGGCACTGACGTTCCCTGCCTGCAAAAGCATGGGCAGAGAGAAATTCAATCACTTTCCAGTCTTTTGCAGACAGGGAACACAGATTTGAGCCCACCTGTCAGGAGCAGAGAAAAGGGATCAAATCTCTACAGCCGGCTCCCGCCACACCACAATCAGTGCAGGTAGGGGAGCCGGTGCAGCCCTGGGGCTCCCCCCGCAACCCATGTGGTCCGATTGTTGGGGTGTCTCACCAGATACATCAAACTTTACACAGCAGGTGCTTCCCATGGGCATGCCCAATAATATACTCCCCCCCCCCCCTCTTGAGGCTACTGGTTTATTCAGATGCAAATGAAAAAATCTATGTACTAGCCTAGGGATACATATGGCAGAGGTCAGGTTGGAAGATTGAACACTGTTTGGATAACTTTTTCAGTGGCCTAAAAACTGTAGTCTCCCACGAACAATGCGAGAAAAATGGCACATTTTTAAACCTTCGAATATCAGCAACTCTGTATACCAAAACTGGAGGATTAGGTGGCCTGATATGAGATAAACAATCAAAAATATAAGGTTTCCACTGGGATATATGGATAACAGGATGTAATCACCACAATGGTGGGAGGTGAATGGGAATATCTACAGTATTAATGATCTTGACAATAGGGAAGGGGTGCTCAACCTGAAAAACCTATGGGTCTGACTTCTGATTCATGTATCAGGAAAGGAGCTGTGGTCTCAAATTAATGAGAGTACCTGCTCAAGGCGTCATCCAGAAGATGGTTGCCCCTGTGTTAGCAAAATAAACACCCGTGTTGGATTCCCATCAATATCATGTATGACCAATATTCTCATGTGGTCCTCCGTCCTGGGTACAGTGTCTCTAGATCATTGAGACCAAGTAGTACCGTCTGTGGACACATGGTTTACACATGCCAACACAAGGAACAATCATAAGGATCTGGTCAGACGGGTAGGTGCAGTGCAACAAAGAAAAGTGTGTGAAAAGTTAAAATAGGATAGAGAATCTCATTCCAACTTTATTCTACCAAGACCTCTTCCTAATTAAAAACTAAGAACAGCGCAAAACTATACTACTGCAGTTTAACAAATATCTGCATAGGGGCCGACATGTTTCTGCCTAAGCGGGAATATGACCCTAGGCTTTCATCAGGGCCTCTGTTCTCTCAATAGTGCGACTGCAAAAATGTGTAGGTGCAAAACTCAAAACACTAATTATGTGATAATCCAGTAAAGGATATGAGTCTCCAAATACTGTGGCTTCACTCCTCCATGACACCTGGTAAATTTAGTAGATCTGTGGAGGAAGAGACAAAACATAACACAGGAAAACCATCTATGAAGCAAGTTATTTGCCTTGAATATACGTCTAAATATAGTACATATAATCACTCACCCAGGGTGCCCGGGGAAGAGACCTCACCTCGTCCTGGTCCTGGCTCAGGCGTAGTGAGACCCCGCTCTGTAAGAGGAAAGCACACCGGAGCTAAATGTAGGCTGCGCGGAAAATTAATCCACTGCAAGCCTTAATCAATTCTGTACCAGTGAAAGTTGCTCCCCTTACTTAAAAAGAGCTCGTATTGCTGCTCCCCCACTAGCTGGGACCTCAACCCACTGAAACCCCCTTGGTTGCTCCCCACGTTTATTGGTGAGTGTGGTATCTAGGGGATGACTTAACCCCCTAAGAAAGTGATCTATATCTCTCTGTTTCATTACCACAAAGCTGTCTCCTACTGGAGTTTGTCAGAATTAACTACATAAAAAGAGAAGCCCCATGTGGAGCTCCTTACCTGTCCGGCGTTGTCTCTGGCAATAGCTGAGACAGGGGGAGGCACCGAGCTAGGCTCAAGCCCTCCTTTAGATAGTCACATGATGGTCTCTTCGCCAATCGAAATTGACAGCAAGTGCCCAGCGCTGTCCTTGTGGTCTAGAGCTCAAGTGGTAAATAGAGCCCAGCTTCTCAATTGTTGGAGACAATAACTGTCGAAAAGTGAGTATATTAGGTGTGGACGCTGAAGCAGAAACTTCCACAAACAGCTCTCAGTCTGTCCGGCACCGAAATCGCGTAATCTCGCGATATTTCGGAACTACAGCATGACGTCATGGCGTCCATGTTTGTAGTCCGTTCGTCCTAAAATCGGATTTGACTCCGTAAACTTGTACCCCTATGCTCAGTGTCCAGTTCCTTGCACATATGTGGAAAGTGCATGTAGAAAGAGGTCCGCTAATTAGGAGATTGAACACTGTTTGGATAACTTTTTCAGTGGCCTAAAAACTGTAGTCTCCCACGAACAATGCGAGAAAAATGGCACATTTTTAAACCTTCGAATATCAGCAACTCTGTATACCAAAACTGGAGGATTAGGTGGCCTGATATGAGATAAACAATCAAAAATATAAGGTTTCCACTGGGATATATGGATAACAGGATGTAATCACCACAATGGTGGGAGGTGAATGGGAATATCTACAGTATTAATGATCTTGACAATAGGGAAGGGGTCCCAGAAAACTTGGCCCTAGTTTAGGATGTCTTCCATGGAGCAGTAAGAAATGGGGCTATATCCAAACTTTATCTCTGATAGGGGCAAGCTGTTGACACGTCCGCTTGTTCCTTCCTCCGTTCTTTGGCTGTTGACAAACTTTTCTTAAATATATCTATTACAGAGACTAAATTTTAAAACAATTCTGAGGCTGCTGGTATCAAGGAATGAGAGGGGACTATTTCAGGAGTCATTCTAAGATGAAGAACTTGTAGGCAAATGAAAGGTGAAACCATATCTAGAGATAGATAAAATAGTTTGACTTCATATAAAAAAGGAAGTAACCAGAGGTTATGCATTCTGGAGCCAGCAAACTTTGTGGTTAGACTTCCAAATGGGAAGAATCCCAGTTGGACACATGATCCGTGGGAATGTATTAGACCCAAGAATATAAGTGACCACAAAATCCAATTGAGAAAAAAAATATGCCCAACAGTCTTGTTGACTATTCCGACATTGGAATTTCTGTAGTACTTGAAGATTTTGATGATCTGTCCTGATTTCAGAGGGATAAGGGGAACCTTGAAGGGTATTTTTCCACTCCATGCATACATCTTTCATGGCTATTAGTTCCTTTTCAGTGACTGAATACTTCTGCTCAGAGGGTGATACGATTCTGCAATTATAAAAGATAGGGTGTCGTAAGGCATCGTTCACTTGATGTTGTAGTAACAATGCTCCTAATAACTTTCTTCATATGATCAGGTTACCTAAGTACTAGAGCTCCAGTAAAGGACTTCTTTGGAGCTTGGAAAGCCGATTCAGCTTGACCATGCCAATAGAACCCAGTACTCCATTTTTCTTTCTTTAGCTGCCAAGAAATGTGGCAGGAAAATTCAAAAAATGTGTTAATGAATTTCCTATACTGTTGGCAAATCCCAAAAATGTCTACATTTTCCTAATTGAAGAGGGGAAAGGCTGACTCAGCACCACTTGAATGTTCCCTGGGTCCATTGGAAGGCCTTTTCGAAGAATAACAAATCCTAGGTACTTAACCCTAGTTAGTTCAAATGGTATTTCTCCGGGTTACTTGTTAAGAAGGGCTACCATTGAAGGACATTTCAGACATTGACAGTGATCTTCCATAGACCTGGAGAAGATCAAAATGTCATCGAAATAGACTTTACATTTTAGATTTAGTAGATCTGAAAATATGTTGTCCATATAGCTTTGGACGATAGAGGGCGTAAGCTCAGAGTTAAGGGCATTACCCGATATTCACAATGCTCATATGGAGTCCGAAAGGCTGTTTTCCACTTGTCTCCCTCTTTTATCTTTTGCAAATAATATGCCCCTCTAAGATAACGTTTAATGCCCCTCTCACCGACGCAATTATGTCCCTCTTTAATGGTAAAGTATACTGGTCCTTAACTGTGATCTTGTTCAGTCTCTTGTAGGTTTCACATATCTATTGAATAACCGGTTATAGGGCCTAATTAAGGGCACCATTACGATGGCGGGCGGACAAAGTCCTTTGTCCGCCGCCGCCGTGACGGTACGCAGGGCTGGCCGCCAGGGAGTCCAGTCCCACTGTGGCGATTATGATGCGCCCGCCACACTGGCGGGCGCATCCTGCATATTTTACATTGCGGCAGGCGGTACTGCAAGCAGCACCCACCGCAATGTAAAGACTGCATGTTGTGCATTTGCATGCACAGCGTGACTGGCACCGCGCTGTGCCTGCGACCTTGTACATGCAAATGTCGGAGGTACCATGGCTACCACCCAAGTGCACACCCAACACCCCGGGGGCCCCCGGCAGAAAAAACTGCATGACTTTCCATGGCGGCGAAAGGCCAATTGCCGCCATCCTCATAATATGGATGGCAGTGTCTTGCAGAGACCACCACCATATTATGCATGTTTTCCGCCCGGTCGACTACTCGTCCGGCGGAAAAGCGTCCGCCGCGGACCCCCCAGCCATCCAAATACGGCGAGGGTCTTTTGAGTATGGATGGCGGGTGGATCGCCCCCACCATGCTAGCGGTGGCTACCGACGGGGGCGATCCGCCCGCCATCCTAATGAGGCCCAAAGTTTGGTGGACAGGCTCCTCTGTCACAAGATGATAGGTATCCTGTCCGATTAATTACAAGTGTCATAGGATAAAATGCACTTGTAATTGGGAAGAAGAAACATCCTTAACTTAGTTACATTGTAACCTGTGCTTCAAACTTTAAATCAGACCCAAATTCTGCAAAGTTAGAAAATGGACTGACTTAAGCATGATCTCATAGGATCCTTAACCACAAGTTGGATTCTTTTCCCACACATATTGGAAAAGGTTACTCGAGGCAGCATAGACTACTACTACTAGGCACCTTTGGCATTGGAGAAATGCCTCCTCATCAGTTGTGTTAAGGACCTTTAATATGCTGTAGGTGACATTGACAGACCAAGTACTGGTTTAAATACTTAGAGATAAAGAGCCAGAAAATTCAGACAAGGCCTGGTCTTTGCCTCAAGTAAGTTGTTTGATTTTTAAAAAAACAGACTTTAGCTGTACATACTGTCATGATAATGGACTGACCAGTGGTTATTGGTTTTTTTGTTGCATTTTTAGTATATATTATAATAACATAAATTGTTTAAAAAATGTATGTTGCTATCTTAATTTTTTAGTGGCTCTGACCATATTTAACTTCTTGCCAAATAAGGTTGAAAGTCAAGACTACCTTCTGGGTAAGAAATGTTTGCCAAAAATCAGTGTGACTGGAAATTTCATGTACCTGCTCAGGTTTCGCAGAGTGTATCATTTCCTTACCAAGAGAAATTTTTGGGCATAGCCCATTGATACTGGAAAAGTGAAAGTTAGATGGCTACTTTTCCTTAATGTTCCTTTTCGGATACATCTTCTGCTTCTGAGCTGAGCACAAGGTGGAAGCTGATATCTTCATCAGTCCAAATGCTAGCAGAACACTGGGCCTATTGCCACCACTCCTTTATGAAGCTACCACTGATAAAGAAAGAATGGGGTATTAAAGTTTTCCTGAAAAAAGGCACAACCGACCATGTCCAGATCGAGGAATAATGAGGAAGCCACTGATTATAGATAAAATAAGCAGGCACAAGCATCAGGATTTCGGGGGAAAAGACAACTTCTCGACTACAAACAAACAATGATGATTTTGAAATCAATTGCATCTATTTAAACCGACAATTCTACACGGTGTATATCCAACAGTGGTAGTATGAATCTTTTTGTGTTGTATTTTCACTCGTGTTAAATACCTACTGCTGGTAAATAGGCTTGTGTGATTCCAGAACAACTCCCTATGCTCCGCCCGGGCGTTGCAGCAGACCCGATGATGAAGCATGTCACACACAGTGTGTGTGAGTGAGGGCAGTTTTTCATCACTCATGAGTGCCCCAATGCTTGTACGCTCGTGTTGAATGTGTGTACTCATTTGTCTTCTCCACCCCTCTTGTGTGTATATTCCAGAACAACTCACATGTTGTTGGGTATGTTTGAACGTTTTACTGAAATCTAAAAATTGCAGGGCCAAGTCATATTAAAGGAAGGAGATCTTGTTACTGCTGTGCTTGTTTGTGAAAATATCTAAATAGAATAGTGATGATAGTTTGCATACATTTAAATGTCATAATAGGGAAAAAGACCGCTGGGTGATTTTGTAGAGTCTTAGCCCTACCGCTATTATTTTTTTGAATTAAAAGAAGTATATAGTACAAAAGAAGTTCATAACAGCTAATTCCTTCAATTAATAGCAATGAAATGTGTGCCGCCAATTAATTAGTGATCTTCTTCCATTCCAATGACGTGTAGTAGCATGCAGATGTAAACGCACACGATGTTAATAATGTTGTCAGAATCAGACACATGGTAAAATCGCCTGGAGCTGTTTCCTACCTCTAACCTCGGGCAAGTGATTTAGGAGAAAGTCTTAGAGCAGCATTTCAGTTTACATTCACAAATGCACAGAGCCAAGACTTACATTGTTTTTCAGAGGTGTGGAAGTCATTCTTAAATATTTTGCAGAAAACGCTGCCATTTGAAGAAATTGTGTCATTAAGTGGAGCAGAGGAGGGAACTGTGTGCAGATACAGAGCAGATCCAATCCTTTCATTTTCTAGAAAATGGCCTGGGACTCGTGGGATAAGACCAATTAGGATGCCTAACCTCTTTGTTAAAATGGCCGCTGATTCTGCGGCAGGTGATCACCACCAGCACAAACTGAAATTGCAAAGCCTTCCAGTCACTCCGAGCCCAATTAAGCGAATTCTACTGTGGACTGAGGTCAGGGTGCATTCTGAATGGAAGAAAGAAGCCGACTGATACAAAATGAAATGCCTTGTTAAATGGAATTTAAAAGACTGTATCTTAGTTGAACATGTACACGTAGAGTGAAGTTTGAAAAGATTTTCTTGGTGGTTTAAGTGTTAATAATACCTTTATGCTCCCAAAGGGCAATATATGTACAGTTCTATCTACTTTAATGTCATATGCCACACACGTCTGTGCTAGAACGGACAGGGTAAATCAATGTTTGAAATAAAAAGTCTAAGGCAGTATATTTCAGACGCAAGATGCTCAAATTTGAAAAAAAATAAAAGAATATATCAATTCCTTTCTGACAGGATTTATAATAATTTCATTTTTTGTAGCATTTCAGGGCTAGCAGTGATTTTGCCTAATAAGTGTCGGACACATATGGCAATACTGCAGCTAACATGGCTCTACTGTATAGGCAGTAGTGGCTGCTACTAAGCATGGGTGGTGGGGGGGCAGAGGGGTGAATGAAAAAAATAAAAATAAACTCACCTGAATGCAGCCGAGTGCTGCCGCCTCTGCTCAGTCTCCTTCTTGCCACAACAGGAAACTCCCAGTCTCCCAGAAGCCGCTGTCCAATCACAACACTGCCTTAAGCAGTCTTCTTCTTTTCTGACGTCACACCCAGGGCCCCACCTAATTTACTTAACCAATCCTGGCGCTGCTTGGAGGGAGGGGCGTTTCTCGGCGCTCCTGAGTCCAGTAGAGGCCAGTGAAGGCTCTCAACCCAGCTAAGACAACCGTGTTGAGAGGTTTGTAGTGCGCATGTCAGACTGGCCTTCGCAAAATGGCCGGCCGAAGAGGCATGTGCACTATAAACCAGTGCACATGCCTCCCACAACTGCTGCTCCTCAGCTGGCCAAGCCCCTTCCCGAGTCAGGATGGGTTGACGAAAAATAAAATGGTAATAAATTAACTGCATTACCATTTAATTTTTCATCTCTGGGGCATTTTTTTGGGGTGGATTTATGTGGGGCGACGCTCCTTTGCTCCAACCCCTATGTGAGTGAAGGATTCAGGAAATAATATCTTCCTGACTGAAATATATTAATGATCATCTGGGCCCTTATAAAGATTTCCCGTTTAGAAAACAATCTAATGTCAAACGTCTTGAATCTGAGAAGGCCAAGATATGTGATAAATGTTACGATGTGCATGTGTTGGGATTTTGTACCTCTAACTGATGTTACCTTTTTGTTTAACAGGTGCAAAAATATGTTTGCCCAATTGAGGTGTGGACTCTTGACAGTCATATGCAGTTGGTTGTACCTTTGACTTTCAAGTGCAACGTTAGGTGGATGCAATCCCACAAATAAGCACTCTTGCTTGAACGTTCCTTTTTGACACTACCACAATAGCACCTACCTGTAAAGTCAGGCCCCGTGATGTATTGATCGGTACAAAAAGGGGTGATTTATTGATGACAGAAACTGTAATCTGCTTCTACAGATCTTCTTACTGTAGATGGAAAGCCACCCGCGATTCAGCGACAATGGTTTCTTGGGCTCATTAGCATGAAACTGGACCCTGAATTTGCTCTAGTCCAACAAAGTGTTGGAAAATTCTATGTATTTTGTGGATTGTCACTCAATATATTGGGTATTGGTATTAGCTCATCTTTTCTGGCATGTTGAAACTGACTTGGTAAACTGCTACGTAGGTCCATCCAGGATATGGATGTTGATCCTTTGTCTCCTTCTTTTAGAATGCTGTTGTCAGCTGGTATCGAACCACTCACTTCATTGGTTTCTTAGAAATCTAGGTGAATATCTGATAATGAACTGGTGGTTTGTATTTCTGTCCTTTCACACAACGTGGCAATTACAGTTCAGGAGGCACTAAAGTAATAAGTTAAAAATATATATATATATATTCATTCATGAGTTTCAATAGTTTGTTTTGTACGTTCGCAGTATACTTAATAAAATCCATAAGTAGTCCGGCTGGCACAAAACAGTCGAATCTTTCAACATGCGTGACGTACAGACAGAGGAAGGCCATCGTGCAGAAACTGAAAACAAAAGTTGTTTGTGATTGAAGAGTCAGGAAAATTATGTGTGCCCTGATATATAGTATTTACAACAAGGGGTGGTGAGGGACAGAGTCTCTGAATTAAGCAGAAAGCTCTCACCCAGTCAAGAGATCAGGGCTAGATCCAACACCGTTTTTTAGCTCACTGCACCATCCCAGTTTCAGAACCTGGCTGTATGCAAATTAGTCTGTTCCTGTCCCAGTGCATGATGGGAACAGGGCAAACCAAACTACAAAAGCCAATTCTTACACTGGGAAGGAAACAAGCTCCCGGGGACCGGTTTCTGGCATTACAGCCGTCTTCGGCCCGGTTTGCTTGAATCCTGATGGTGCAATGAGCAAGGGTCTCACATCTGAGAATACCCTTCCACGCTTAGGGTGGACAAAAATATTTACAACAAGGGGTGGTGAGGGACAGAGTCTCTGAATTAAGCAGAAAGCTCTCACCCAGTCAAGAGATCAGGGCTAGATCCAACACTGTTTTTTTAGCTCACTGCACCATCCCAGTTTCAGAACCTGGTTGTATGCAAATTAGTCTGTTCCTGTCCCAGTGCATGATGGGAACAGGGCAAACCAAACTACAAAAGCCAATTCTTACACTGGGAAGGAAACAAGCTCCCGGGGACCGGTTTCTGGCATAACAGCCGTCTTCGGCCCGGTTTGCTTGAATCCTGATGGTGCAATGAGCAAGGGTCTCACATCTGAGAATACCCTTCCACGCTTAGGGTGGACAAAAATATTTACAACAAGGGGTGGTGAGGGACAGAGTCTCTGAATTAAGCAGAAAGCTCTCACCCAGTCAAGAGATCAGGGCTAGATCCAACACCGTTCATCACCACCCCCTTTTCTGAATCGATTTTGGCCACTATAGGTGTGGCAGGGTATACTCAGACATGAGTCCCTTTCTCACTGCTCCATCAGGATTCAAGCAAGCCGGGCCGAAGACGGCTGAAATGCCAGAAACCGGTCCCCGGTAGCTTGTCTCCTTTCTGGTGAAGAATTGGCTTGGTAGTTTAGTCTGCCCTGTTCCCATGATGCACTGGGCAGGGACAGACTGATTTGCATATAGCCAGGTTCTGAGCTGGGATGGGGCAGTGAGATAAATAACGGTGACTGATCAAGCCCTGATCTTTGGACTGGGTAAGAGTGGTCTGCTCAATTCAGACACTCTGTTCATCACCACCCCCTTTTCTGAATCGATTTTGGCCACTATAGGTGTGGCAGGGTATACTCAGACATGAGTCCCTTTCTCACTGCTCCATCAGGATTCAAGCAAGCCGGGCCGAAGACGGCTGAAATGCCAGAAACCGGTCCCCGGTAGCTTGTCTCCTTTCTGGTGAAGAATTGGCTTGGTAGTTTAGTCTGCCCTGTTCCCATGATGCACTGGGCCAGGGACAGACTGATTTGCATATAGCCAGGTTCTGAGCTGGGATGGGGCAGTGAGATAAATAACGGTGACGGATCAAGCCCTGATCTTTGGACTGGGTAAGAGTGGTCTGCTCAATTCAGACACTCTGTTCATCACCACCCCCTTTTCTGAATCGATTTTGGCCACTATAGGTGTGGCAGGGTATACTCAGACATGAGTCCCTTTCTCACTGCTCCATCAGGATTCAAGCAAGCCGGGCCGAAGACGGCTGAAATGCCAGAAACCGGTCCCCGGTAGCTTGTCTCCTTTCTGGTGAAGAATTGGCTTGGTAGTTTAGTCTGCCCTGTTCCCATGATGCACTGGGCCAGGGACAGACTGATTTGCATATAGCCAGGTTCTGAGCTGGGATGGGGCAGTGAGATAAATAACGGTGACGGATCAAGCCCTGATCTTTACACTGGGTAAGAGTGGTCTGCTCAATTCAGACACTCTGTTCATCACCACCCCCTTTTCTGAATCGATTTTGGCCACTATAGGTGTGGCAGGGTATACTCAGACATGAGTCCCTTTCTCACTGCTCCATCAGGATTCAAGCAAGCCGGGCCGAAGACGGCTGAAATGCCAGAAACCGGTCCCCGGTAGCTTGTCTCCTTTCTGGTGAAGAATTGGCTTGGTAGTTTAGTCTGCCCTGTTCCCATGATGCACTGGGCCAGGGACAGACTGATTTGCATATAGCCAGGTTCTGAGCTGGGATGGGGCAGTGAGATAAATAACGGTGACGGATCAAGCCCTGATCTTTGGACTGGGTAAGAGTGGTCTGCTCAATTCAGACACTCTGTTCATCACCACCCCCTTTTCTGAATCGATTTTGGCCACTATAGGTGTGGCAGGGTATACTCAGACATGAGTCCCTTTCTCACTGCTCCATCAGGATTTAAGCAAGCCGGGCCGAAGACGGCTGAAATGCCAGAAACCGGTCCCCGGTAGCTTGTCTCCTTTCTGGTGAAGAATTGGCTTGGTAGTTTAGTCTGCCCTGTTCCCATGATGCACTGGGCCAGGGACAGACTGATTTGCATATAGCCAGGTTCTGAGCTGGGATGGGGCAGTGAGATAAATAACGGTGACGGATCAAGCCCTGATCTTTGGACTGGGTAAGAGTGGTCTGCTCAATTCAGACACTCTGTTCATCACCACCCCCTTTTCTGAATCGATTTTGGCCACTATAGGTGTGGCAGGGTATACTCAGACATGAGTCCCTTTCTCACTGCTCCATCAGGATTCAAGCAAGCCGGGCAGAAGACGGCTGAAATGCCAGAAACCGGTCCCCGGTAGCTTGTCTCCTTTCTGGTGAAGAATTGGCTTGGTAGTTTAGTCTGCCCTGTTCCCATGATGCACTGGGCCAGGGACAGACTGATTTGCATATAGCCAGGTTCTGAGCTGGGATGGGGCAGTGAGACAAATAACGGTGACGGATCAAGCCCTGATCTTTGGACTGGGTAAGAGTGGTCTGCTCAATTCAGACACTCTGTTCATCACCACCCCCTTTTCTGAACTGATATATAGTAGACATGCCAAACCGTTGAAAAAAACGGAAACATAAGGAACAAAATAGAGGAAAAAATCTAAAACACATTTTTACAAAAAGATTACAATTAGTTGGTTTGAACTTATTCATATTTAGTAATGGCTTAATTAAAAGTTCAAAAAACGGAAATAAGTTAAATCTTACATATATTAATACATTATTTCATGAATCCATTGGGGGTGTCCTACATAAATTTATATTTTGAAAATCTACTGTGAACTGAGTAAGAAATTGTCAACAAAACTAATTTCATGCTTTTTAATATTAATGATTGTATCTAATGGCAAGTGTAATTAAATCAAGATTTGAGATACAGACACTATCTTAAAATTATCAGTTAATATATAAAGTATACCTCTAGAATACATTCAGTTTTCATATTTCCAAGATCAGAATTCATCAAGGCAGTGTTATATTTAAACAAATGTAAGATATATATACACAAACATTCTAGCAAGGTTTGAAAGTAGCTCTGTCTTATATCAAGTACTGTGATCATTATTATATAAAACAACAATAACCTCTTCTGTAATGAGAGAGTTTTAAAATTAAGTTTCTAAATAAGAAAGCATCAATCAGAATGTGTTGGTTCTTGGTCTGTTGTCTACTATAGCCTTATAGACCACTGTTGGGGGCTATACTGGCCGTTAAAAGCACCCTGGCCTCATCTATCAAACACTTGAGCGTCCAATACTTAGGGTGTCAAATGACCTGCACCAGAACTGACTTGGAATCTTAATCTTAGACCCCCAGCCAGCGCAGTTCAGGGGGGTCTGAATAGATGGACCAAATTGCGACACAGTCTATTGGGCAGAGTAGCCTTATATAAAATGAGGATCCTTCCATGCCTATTGTACATCCTCCAAAATGTCTCCTTCTCCATCCCGAATTGCTGGTTTGACGCCATCAGTGTAAGAGCCTGTACATTTATATGGGCCAATAAACCCCAACAGAATCTCCTTTGACAAACGTGTATGATCTACATTCAATGGGGGCCTGGCTATTGCCGAAATCCATCTCTATTATTGGGCTGCACATACCTTGGTGGTGAATGACAGGGTGTGTGGTGAGTGGGTGGACCCTGCTTTTAGAATGGAGGTCTCACTGATTGGCCTGGACAACCTCATGGGCATGCTATAAGGGAAGCAGGTACTCCGGATCCTTTCAGAGAGTACATGGGAGTGTTCCAGGCCTGGAGGTCGGCACTGCACAGGATGGGTTGGGACTGCAGGGTGATACTGGTGAACCTCCTCTGAACTGGTAGATGGCTGAACTGGTGTCACGGATTGAGAGCTTTAAGGGCAGGGACAGAACAGGAGTGTTGAAACTGGGCGATGTGTGGGAGGATGACCACATGAAATCCATTTTACCCTTCAAACTGGATTCTCTCTTCTCAAATCCCAATTGTACCGCTATCCACAGCTCAAACATGCCTATCGGGCTACCTAGAGGCACTTACCTCGCCACCCGACAACAACCCCTTAGAGGCAGAACTACTCATGGGCCCACTATTTAAAGGGGGTATTTCACAGATGTACTAATCCCTGGTCAACCACTTACCTTATAGCCGATCTAATCTTAAATAGCGATGAGAGGGGTGGGTCGGCTTTATTGAAGATGTAGATTAGAGGGAGCGTTCATCGCACCACGTACCCTGGCGATATCATCCCAGCTACATCACATCCAATTGAATTATTTATAGTATACATACTTCACACTTTGTTAAGTACAAAGACTCTCAGAGCCCACCTGCACTAGATTCCGGGATGGCATGGGAGACTTTTTCCATATGGTGTGTGTGTCCCCTTATCTAACGAATTTGGCTCACCATATTCAAAACACTCTAACCCTCTCCAATGTTCTGGGTCGACGGATTGAGGCCTCCCCTAAAGTTGCCTTACTCAGGATTCTAGATAATCTGGGAGGTCCCAGGAGCAAACAAATCCTGGTGAAATTGGGAACGCTATTGATGAAAAGAGACATAGCAAAACACTGGAAGAAGCCTGAGGCCCCCACTGAGAGAAGGAAGGGCGGACGTGGAGCAATGTGCAAAGCTGTAGGAACCTATTTACATAAGAGCATGGATGCTTCGAAAACATTCTAAGATATGGGGTAATGGTAGTCCTACTATGGGCTGGTTGGGGAATGTGATTTAGTTGGGTTGGAAGGGAATAACAGTGCAAAGGGATTTACATGGTCGATCCCCAAGGGTTAACTGTGATGACCTGCAGTGTGTGTGACTTGCCTGTATTTTCATTTTTTTTTAAAAACACAAAAATGTTTTTATAAAAAAATAAAAAACAGGGTAGATCCCTAGATATGCGCTACGAGAGCCATGGAGCCCCTATCCCTATGCGCTGCAACTCCAGCTAACTAATGTGGCACAGCCAGTGAAAGGGCTAACCTGATACCAGCATGTCAGCAACAGTGAGCGAACCAAGGTCCAAAATACTTTGTCAGTTGTAACTTCATGCTAAGGGAATGATTAGATGAATCTGTATTCTTTCAGTTGTGCGGTTTAATGTGTTTGAGAATGATTCAAGGTCCTCAAGGCAAGACTCTCTGCAGAACAGACCTTCTCCAGTATTAGGGGTGTCTTTCATAGATTCACATGCCTGAATCATTCCCCGTCGTTGGAGTGGGAGTCCCACGGTACATAAAAAAGCAATAAAATGCCATAATACATATAGCAAATATCAGAAGTACCCAACCAGGAAGTAAAGTAGCACCAGCTACAGTAGAAAAAACCTTCACCATCGTGACTATCCTATTCATTATGTGTTAGTCCAAACTGCAGCCAATCAGGCTCAGGCTCTCAGATTTTCTACCGCACGTCGTGTGAAGGGAGTCTCCCTGAGCTCTGCTCAGTTTTCTTCAAGATTAGTTAGTTTCTTCAAGTTTTTCAGATGTCTACTTCTAAATCCCTGTTCAGGGCCTGTGATTCTTGTGGGAAGCAAAGGCTATTCAAGGAAGATCCCCACAAAAAATGTTTATATTGCCTTTATCCTGACCATAAGGCAAAGGAGTGCAAGATCTGCCGGACCTTCCCCCCTAAGACCATCAGGGACAGAGAAGGACGACTGCTGTTGTGGCTTAACAGACTCAAGGACAAGGAGGACCCTTTGTCTGAGGTAGGAAGCATTGCCTCTGGTTCTTCACTAATTTCTGTTAAGAGGAAGGCTGAAACTGAAGTTTCATCTCCAAGGGCGAAGGTGACAAAGAAGGCCCAATCCTCTCTGGATACTCCTGGGCCTAGTGATTCAAAAAGACTCTTCCACCTGTTAAGATGGATAGTACGCCCTCTAAGAAGTCTGGGAAATCTGCAGTTCCCAAGAAATCTTCAAATTCTGTGCCTCCTCAGTTGCCACCTTTGACAATTTCAACGTCAAAAAAGGATTGTGTTTCCTCTCATGTGGCCACGTCTACCACCTGCACTATGACTTTCTCCTCACCGAAGCCGGCTCTAGTGATGTCTTCGGCCTCATCGCCTACGCTGGTTCATGTGCAGATCAGGCCTATCTCGTCGTCGACTATAGTCCCGTTGACGACGGCTAGGGTACTGTCGACGAGCTCCTCGTCTACGATTCTGATGTGACGGTTGGCTCTCGTCGACGACGTTACCGTCGACGATGAAATCCCCGTCGACGATGAAATCCACGTCGACGAAGCTACCGTCGACGACCTCGATGACGTCCCCATCGACGATGACACCGTCGACGAGGCAAACAATTCAGCAGCACAAGGCAGGTTCGTCGGCGACGGAGGAGATCCCATCGACGCCACCACTGTCAAGCTGCACTGCCTTACAAGTCTGGTCAGCACAGTCATCGGGGATACCGCTACCATCACCTGCAACTACAGCTACGCTGCTGAAGAAAAGGGCTACTAATGAGGCGATTCCTTCTACGCTAGTAGTGCCAGAGAAACTTTTGGATTCGGATGAGGAAGGATCCTATGAAGATGAAAACTTTGGAGCAGCCAGAAGTCCGTCTGACCTCCAAATTAAGATTCAAGATGATATGGAGGAAGAAATGCACGAAACTGAGCCTTTCTCACATGAGGACAGGCCTGCTCCCGGCATGCAAATACCTGAAGACTTATTTCGCAATCTACAGTACATGCTCAGCGACTACTATAGGCGTTTCCCGCCTTCAGAGTCAGGTGACTCTCAGGTATCTACACCAAGACCTAGAATAGCAACGCCGCTTTCAAAGCAGGCACAGCCAGTTGTTTCTGTGACGTTGGAGGAAGAACGTCCAGCATTGTCTGCGTCACAAGTCACAGCTCCTCAGACAGGAGACAAAGAGTACTCAGATCATGAGGAGCAAGAAGAAGGAGAATTAGACAATAGGTCAGAATCGTCAGAGTATGAGGATTACAATGCAAACACGCCCTCTCCGGCAGAACCTACTACATCAGAGTCACCTCCTGTGGACATTGCCTCATTCCACAAGATCATGGATAGAGCAACAAGGAGGTTCATGATAACTATGGAGTCAAAACAAGAAGACTGCTTCTTGTATGACTTCAAATCTACGCCACAAAAACAGAGTTGGACCATTCCTATCATAGAATTCATATGGAAGGAAGGACTGAAGATCATGTCCAAGCCAAATTCTTTGCCAGCAGTGCCCCCGAGAGTGGATAAGAAATATAGGGCGCCAAATTAATCTCCAGTGTGCCTCATTGGACAAGCGAAAGCAGACTCTGTGGTAGCGCAGGCAGCGCAAAAGAGGTCTTCTAACCCAACATCTCAGGTCTCCGTTCCGCCAGACAAAGACAGGAGACGTCTAGATTCTATCGGGAAAAAAGTTTCTACAATTGCAGCTCCAACTATTAGAGCCGCTAACTCTCTAGCCATATTAGGGAGAAACGATAGGCAGATGTGGTCGAACATCTTGCCGTACGTGGACAAACTCCCCGATCCAGATCAAGCTGAAGCTAAGAAGATCCTTCAGGAAGGAGAGTGTGTCTCGTCTGAGATGATTGATGCTGCAGTGGACGTTGCTGCCACAGGTTTTCGTCAGCTAGCAGGTGCAGCTGTTCTCAGGAGGCAAGGATGGTTGAAGGCAACATCCTTTCGGCAGGAGGTACAAACAAGGATTATAGATATGGCATTTGATGGAGAGTATTTATTTGGAAAGCATGTTGACGATGCTCTGGAATCCATCAAGAAGGATACTGAGACAGCACGTTCGCTGGGCACTTTACAATACAAAAAGTCTTCCTTTCGTGGAGCAAAAGGAAGAGGGAATTTCTCTAATAGAGGAGGCTATAACCAACAGCGCTCCTATACTTCCGCCGAGGGAAACCAAAGATACCAACCATATCGTCAACAGACTTACGGACAGAGAAGAGGAAATTTCTCTCAGTCTCGAGGAAAATCCAACTATCGCGGAAGAGACAATAAGAAGTGAGAAACGCATCCTGCCGCCACTTTGTCCCAACCCGAACCAAATTGGAGGAAAAATATCCCAAAATTACTTAAATTGGTCCAAGATTACCACAGACAAGTGGGTTCTGGATGTGGTAGCCAGAGGTCACATTTTGGAATTCGTGAAAACTCCTCCAAACTTCCCCCCAAGAGGACCACCTCCAGCACATCTCAAGGAGCTGTTTGCCCAGATCAACACTATGATTCCGAAGGGAGCAATAGAAAAGGTACCTCATCATCAGAAAGGAAAAGGCTTCTACTCAAGATTTTTCCTTATTCGCAAGAAGTCGGGGGAATGGCGACCCATCCTCGACCTGCGTGCCCTAAACAAATTCCTCAAAAAACTGACATTCAGAATTCTGACACTTCAGGAAATCCTCCAATTTCTTTCGGCTGGAGAGTATATGGCAACGCTCGACCTTCAGGATGCATACTTCCATGTCCCAATTTTTCCCAGGCACCGGAAGTTTCTAAGGTTCAGAGTAGCTGGCAGGGGCTTCCAGTTAAAAGTTCTTCCCTTTGGACTGCGCTCAGCCCCCAGAGTGTTCACGAAGATACTGGCCCGGTGGCAGCCCACCTTCGATTGCAGTCGATACAGATATATCCATATCTAGACGATTGCCTTATCAAGGCCAGTTCTTTCGACATGGTAAAAAATCACATTCAAAAAACTCTGTCACTGATGGAAAGCCTGGGTTTCTCAGTGAACTTCGAGAAATCGCACCTCACGCTAGCAAGAAGAAAGACTTTCTTGGGAGCGACACTGGACACCAAGCTCGCCCAAGTATTTATCTCAAAGGAGAGACAGGAAAAGATACAAAGGTTGGCTGCGGCACTGTTGTTAAAAAGGTGCATTTCAGTGCGCATGTTCAAGTCCTTCATCGGGATGATTTCTTCCTGTATTCTTCTCACCCTCAACTGTCGTCTTCGAATGAGTCCCTTGCAAGAGGAGCTCAGTCGCCAGTGGTTACAGGTGTCGGGGTCCTTCGAGGATATCATACAAATAACACCTCGAATGCGAGAGGCGATTCAATGGTGGAGTCAAGGTTGCAACATACAAGTGGGATGCTCTTTCCTCACGGAAGTGCCCAGGTTCATAGTGACGACAGACGCTTCAATGACAGGCTGGGGGGCACACCTCCAAGGCATGACGGTCAGCGGAAAATGGAACAAAATCCAAATGAGATGGCACATAAACAGGCTAGAATTGCACGCCATCTTTCTAGCCCTGAAGTCCTTTCAGGCGACCCTAGAAGGCGCCACAGTCTTGATTCGGACAGACAACATCACCTGCATGCATTATCTAAACAAGCAGGGAGGCACAAGATCAGCCCGGCTGTCGCAACAGGCACAAGACATTTGGAGTTGGGCCCTGACTCACAATATTCATCTGTCAGCTGTCCATGTCCCGGGAATCGCGAATGTGTTATCGGACTCTCTCAGCAGATCCACAAGCTGCACTCACGAGTGGGAACTACATCAACCATCACTAGACCGCATCTTTCAGACTTGGGGGCATCCGGATCTGGACTTGTTTGCGACGCAACAGAACCGGAAATGCCCATACTTTGCAAGCTGGGTTCCCCACAAGGACTCGTGCGGAGATGCCCTTTCGATGAATTGGAATCAAATATTCGCTTACGCTTTTCAACCGCTAACTCTGATCCCGAAAGTCATCAAGAAGATGAAGAAGCAGCCATGCCGGTTGATACTGATTGCTCCACGATGGCCCCGGCAATACTGGTTCACCGAGCTACTCCTTCTCTCGGAATACAACCCTATCCAACTTCCTCGCATTCCGAATCTTCTCTCCACCCAGAAGGGCAGGGTGTACCATCCGGACCCGAACTCGCTGAAATTGTCAGCTTGGCTCCTCAGCACATGGAATTTGCACACTTAAACATTCCACAGGATTGCCAGGAGGTACTGGCGAAAGCCAGAGCTCCATCTACGATCAAGACCTACAAATTTAAGTGGAGGCGTTTCTGTGTATGGTGCCAGTCTAATGGTCTTCATCCCATTCATGCCAAACCAGAGCAAATTCTTCCCTTCTTTTTGCACTTGGCCAGATTGGGTTTGGCGCATTCTACTCTTAAAGTCTTCCTGGCTGCCATTTCTAGATTTCGTCAAGATGGATCAAATTCTTTGTTTTCCGAGCGGATCATACAGCAATTTTTCAAAGGATTGTTTTGTATGTTTCCGCCTGTGCGGAAACCTCCTCCTACATGGCATCTGAATGTCGTACTAACTCAGCTCATGCGGCACCCTTTCGAGCCGATCCATAAGGTCTACCTGAAATTTTTAACATGGAAAGTGTCATTGTTACTCGCTTTAACATCTGCAAGAAGGGTTAGCGATATTCAGGCATTTACATCTAGATCGCCTTTCATCCAGTTCACCACGGACTCGGTAGTACTACGTACTAATCCAACATACATGCCAAAAGTGCCTTTGGATTTTCATCTGAATGAGCCGGTTGTCCTCAAGACATTTTTTCCAACCCCACAGTCTCCGGCTGAAAGAGCACTGCATTCGTTGGATATTAGAAGATGCCTTAAGTTTTACCTATCAAGAACCTCTGCCATCCGCAAGACAGACCAACTGTTCGTGGCTTATGGCCGGCAGCGCCAGGGCTGTGCAGTTTCAAAACAAACCATTGCTAGATGGGTCTCCTCTACAATTGGACTTTGTCATCAACGGGCCGGTAGACCCTTACAGGCCTTGCCAAGAGCACATTCTACAAGGGCGGTTAGCTCTTCCACTGCCCTTTTTGCTGGTGTGCCTCTTCGACAGATCTGTAGAGCTGCTACATGGTCTAGCAGGCACACCTTTACTAGACACTACTGTCTAGATTCAGCAGACGACGCAGATGCTTCGGTTGGAAGAGCAGTGCTGCGCAATCTTTTCAAATAAGGTGAGCCTCTGTTTCCACCTCCTCCTCTATCCTCTTTAGACGTTATTTCAGATGTCGATGATTATTGTTATACATGTATACTGTATATATATATTTGATACTCTGACGTCTACGAGCGTTATGCTAGGAGTACTGCTTACTATTCTGATTCAGGCATGTGAATCTATGAAAGACACCCCTAATACTGGAGAAGAACAATAGTTACTTACCTGTAAACAGGTGGTTCTCCTATTGGTGTCTTTCATAGATTCACATGCAACCCGCCCGCCTCCCCCCAGAGACTCACTCAGGCATTATGGGGTTTCACTCCTGTGCGGGAAAATCTGAGAGCCTGAGCCTCTGGGGAGAACATTCTGGTGGGTGCTGTCGCCTGATTGGCTGCAGTTTGGACTAATACATAATGACTAGGATAGTCACGATGGTGAAGGTTTTTTCTACTGTAGCTGGTGCTACTTTACTTCCTGGTTGGGTACTTCTGATATTTGCTATATGTATTATGGCATTTTATTGCTTTTTTATGTACCGTGGGACTCCCACTCCGACGACGGGGAATGATTCAGGCATGTGAATCTATGAAAGACACCAATACTGGAGAACCACCTGTTTACAGGTAAGTAACTATTGTTCTTACTGTATCAGGAGCCCCCTGAAAGGCTGGGGCCCCTGGCCAGAGCCCAATTTGTCCATGCCTTAAAATGTCTCTGGATTACTAGGCCAGGCTGCATGCTGAGTTCTTCTCGTCAGTTCACAGTAATACTAGGAAGACCCCAAGGGGATCCTGTGTGTTTACACATGTCTGTTCTTCGGACGCCCATTACCAGATCCGCGAAGTTAGTTCTAGCAAACACATGGGGGGGCTAAAAGAGAGAGAAAGAGGGGTAGGTAAAGAGGGAGAAGAGATCATGGATGGATGGAAAGCGAGAGGTACATCGAGGGCGTGAAGGGAGCGGGCTGGTCTTAGCATTTCTGCCTCAGCGGATTTTTCTCTGCTGCCCGCTGTGTATTTCAAACCCACTTTTTCAACACGTTTATCGCCAAATTAGCGAAAAGCCCCAGATCCACTTTACAGTTAAATGTACAATAAAATATCGAGAGAGGCCAGGTCTTTGCCGGGTGCATGCGGCTGGCACCTAGGTATTCCATTTATAGCTCCCTCACTGTAAATTGTAACCGGATCTGGCCACTTCCAGCCGTTGTACAACAAAAGATGAGAGCCCTTGAGATGAGAGCAGAGAGGCCTGGACCCGCGGCCCGAATCTGCTCGTTCCTCTTCAGACGCACCAACATGGCCGAGCCCTTGGCGCGCGTGAACCCGCTGAACTGCGAATGGCGAGGGTGGCGGTACATTTCTTACACACAAAGGCCGGCGCGCGCCTCTCTGTTAAAACATCAGCTTGCCGGATAAAAAAAGTCCTAATTGACGTTTCATCCAGAGGCGCACGGTGACCTTCAGCCGGAGCTGTTGGGACAGCCGCAGCCAGCTATCGGAAAATGATCTGCCGCAGAGTTGAAAGGATAATATCGTGCGGTCCATTAGTCATCTCTGTGCTGCCACTACTACCGGGGGATGTTACACGAAATGTTAATCCGTCTGTGATTAGATTCCAGAACTGGCGCGCTTTCTTTTCTTGCAGGAATATGCCATTTTATTTCTTCTCATTAATGTGTGTGGGCTGCTTCTAGCCGGGAAGAAAATTCTGAGCTACACAGAGTTCCAGTCTGTTTGCAAGGTGTTCACAGATGTGATGTTTTTTAATCAGACGGTATTTTTTTTATAAGCGTGACTGAAGAGAAGTAAGCTTTTTAATCAAAGTTATTGCAGCTAAGATTACAAACATTATAATGAGCCCTGGATTCCTCATTGGCGGTTCGTTATACCGCTTCGTGTCCACGGTGATTCAAAGCACTGCTTTGTCCCGTTAGTACGTCATTGCATTGCTGTCTCATTGTCCTTTCATTGCCCTGCTGTTTCTTATTGGTGGGCAGTGCTTTTCTCCCCGTCAGTGGTGGTTCAGCGCACTGCGTGGCCCCATTAGTATGTCTCATTGGTAGTCATTGCACTTCGCTGCGTCACTGGTAGTTCAGAGCCCTGTCTGTCCCACCATCATTGTGGTGCAGTGCATTATACCTTGTCATTGGCGGTTCACTGCACTGATCTATGTATTTATGGGTGAGAGCCCTGTTCCAAGCTGCTGTTGGTTCAGTGCAATGCTTTGTTATTGGTGTTCAGTGCTCTCCTCTGTGTCATTAGTAGTTCAGAGCCCTGTCCCCCATCATTGTGGTGCAGCGCATTATACCATGTCATTGGTGGTTCACTGCACTGATCTATGTATTTATGGGTGAGAGCCCTGTTCCAAGCTGCTGTTGGTTCAGTGCAATGCTTTGTTATTGGTGTTCAGTGCTCTCCTCTGTGTCATTAGTAGTTCAGAGCCCTGTCCCCCATCATTGTGGTGCAGCGCATTATACCATGTCATTGGTGGTTCACTGCACTGATCTATGTATTTATGGGGGAGAGCCCTGTTCCAAGCTGCTGTTGGTTCAGTGCAATGCTTTGTTATTGGTGTTCAGTGCTCTCCTCTGTGTCAGTAGTAGTTCAGAGCCCTGTCCCCCATCATTGTGGTGCAGCGCATTATACCATGTCATTGGTGGTTCACTGCACTGATCTATGTATTTATGGGGGAGAGCCCTGTTCCAAGCTTTTGTTGGTTCAGTGCAATGCTTTGTTATTGGTGTTCAGTGCTATCCTCTGTGTAATTAGTAGTTCAGAGCCCTGTCCCCTGTCATTGTGGTGCAGAGCATTATACCATGTCATTGGTGGTTCACTGCACTGATCTATGTATTTATGGGGGAGAGCCCTGTTCCAAGCTGTTGTTGGTTCAGTGCAATGCTTTGTTATTGGTGTTCAGTGCTATCCTCTGTGTAATTAGTAGTTCAGAGCCCTGTCCCCTATCATTGTGGTGCAGAGCATTATACCATGTCATTGGTGGTTCACTGCACTGATCTATGTATTTATGGGGGAGAGCCCTGTTCCAAACTGTTGTTGGTTCAGTGCAATGCTTTGTTATTGGTGTTCAGTGCTCTCCTCTGTGTCATTAGTAGTTCAGAGCCCTGTCCCCCATCATTGTGGTGCAGCGCATTATACCTTGTCATTGGTGGTTCACTGCACTGATCTATGTATTTATGGGGGAGAGCCCTGTTCCAAACTGTTGTTGGTTCAGTGCAATGCTTTGTTATTGGTGTTCAGTGCTCTCCTCTGTGTCATTAGTAGTTCAGAGCCCTGTCCCCTATCATTGTGGTGCAGCGCATTATACCTTGTCATTGGCGGTTCACTGCACAGCTCTATGTATTTATGGGTGAGAGCCCTGTTCCAAACTGTTGTTGGTTCAGTGCAATGCTTTGTTATTAGTGTTCAGTGCTATCCTCTCTGTCATTAGTATTTCAGAGCCCTGTCCCCCATCATTGTGGTGCAGCGCATTATACCATGTCATTGGTGGTTCACTGCACTGATCTATGTATTTATGGGGGAGAGCCCTGTTCCAAGCTGTTGTTGGTTCAGTGCAATGCTTTGTTATTGGTGTTCAGTGCTCTCCTCTGTGTCATTAGTAGTTCAGAGCCCTGTCCCCTATCATTGTGGTGCAGCGCATTATACCATGTCATTGGCGGTTCACTGCACAGCTCTATGTATTTATGGGTGAGAGCCCTGTTCCAAACTGTTGTTGGTTCAGTGCAATGCTTTGTTATTAGTGTTCAGTGCTATCCTCTGTGTAATTAGTAGTTCAGAGCCCTGTCCCCTGTCATTGTGGTGCAGAGCATTATACCATGTCATTGGTGGTTCACTGCACTGATCTATGTATTTATGGGGGAGAGCCCTGTTCCAAGCTGTTGTTGGTTCAGTGCAATGCTTTGTTATTGGTGTTCAGTGCTATCCTCTCTGTCATTAGTATTTCAGAGCCCTGTCCCCCATCATTGTGGTGCAGCGCATTATACCATGTCATTGGTGGTTCACTGCACTGATCTATGTATTTATGGGGGAGAGCCCTGTTCCAAACTGTTGTTGGTTCAGTGCAATGCTTTGTTATTAGTGTTCAGTGCTATCCTCTGTGTAATTAGTAGTTCAGAGCCCTGTCCCCTGTCATTGTGGTGCAGAGCATTATACCATGTCATTGGTGGTTCACTGCACTGATCTATGTATTTATGGGGGAGAGCCCTGTTCCAAACTGTTGTTGGTTCAGTGCAATGCTTTGTTATTAGTGTTCAGTGCTCTCCTCTGTGTCATTAGTAGTTCAGAGCCCTGTCCCCCATCATTGTGGTGCAGCGCATTATACCATGTCATTGGTGGTTCACTGCACTGATCTATGTATTTATGGGGGAGAGCCCTGTTCCAAACTGTTGTTGGTTCAGTGCAATGCTTTGTTATTGGTGTTCAGTGCTCTCCTCTGTGTCATTAGTAGTTCAGAGCCCTGTCCCCTATCATTGTGGTGCAGCGCATTATACCTTATCATTGGCGGTTCACTGCACAGCTCTATGTATTTATGGGTGAGAGCCCTGTTCCAAACTGTTGTTGGTTCAGTGCAATGCTTTGTTATTAGTGTTCAGTGCTATCCTCTGTGTAATTAGTAGTTCAGAGCCCTGTCCCCTGTCACTGTGGTGCAGTGCATTATACCTTGTCATTGGCGGTTCACTGCACTGATCTATGTATTTATGGGGGAGAGCCCTGTTCCAAACCGTTTTTGGTTCAGTGCAATGCTTTGTTATTGATGTTCAGTGCAATGCTCTGTGCCATTGGTGGTTCAGAGCTGTCCTCTGTGTCACTGGTAGTTCAGAGCCCTGTCCCCTATCATTGTGGTGCTGTGCATTATACCTTGTCATTGGTGGTTCACTGCACTGATCTATGTATTTATGGGGGAGAGCCCTGTTCCAAACTGTTGTTGGTTCAGTGCAATGCTTTGTTATTGATGTTCAGTGCAATGCTCTGTGCCATTGGTGGTTCAGTGCTCTCCTCTTTGCCATTGGTAGTTCAGAGCCCTGTCTCCTATCATTGTGGTGCAGTGCATTATACCTTGTCATTGGTGGTTCAGTGCACGCTCAACATCTTTTGGTTCTGGGCAAATCAAGTAATCTCTCTGTGTCTAACAAAAATGAATGTGTCCTTGTGTATCCTAACTGGTGCTCATGTAAAGCGCTCTAATACCTTTGAGTCTAGCTCGCGCTATATAAAACTCCCCCCCCCCAAATAAAATTGTGGTTAGCGCACTGCTAAGTTCCATTAGTAGTTCAATTGACAGCTATGTCAGATTGGCAGTTCAGTACACAGACAGTCTCATATTCATGGAACTGTTGTATCTCGTTGGTGGTCAGTGCACTCCTCCATTTCATTGCATTCCTTGTCGAAAATATAAAAAAAATTATTTATCTCTTTGTAGTTCGCTCCAGCATTCGAGACCTCTTGTATATACTTTAGTATATATACTTTAGCATATACTTAAATGTGTATGTCCTTTGTGGGCTCTGGAGATCAGCCCTAGGACTCGTCCGCTTCCGCTTAGGGACTTTTTATTTTGGTTCAACTGCCTCTATTTAACTGTCTTGATAGAAAACGACCAGCAGAGGTCAGTAAAATACCAGAATTGCTTTCTGCTGAGGGACTTTCTTTTTGTAAAATTTATCTGGCAACTGCCTCTATTTAAATTTCTTGATAGAAACGGCCAGCAGAGGTCAGGAAAATACCAGAATCAATTTAGCCTTCTCTAGATTGCAGTCCATAGAAATTGTCTTCCACGAGCACCCATAGACAATAATATTTTTTTTGAATCCTGTATTTTCAGATATAGGAACACCGAAGGCCCTGCTTTTATATTAAAAACAGAGCTTTAGGCTATACCATTTCCCGCTGAAAGGCACTATTTCTCTCCATGTGTTCCCATACCTGGCGTGTCGCACAGTTTGGTGCTTACTTTCCCTCCATGTTAAAGAACACTAGATGTTTCAGCACCCAGGCTAATGTGCTGTGTAGCTAAATACATACAAGGTCCCGAAGGCAAGACCAATTGCATTGCAAATGCTTTTTTTTTATATAGTGTCTTGTCACCGGTCAGCTATTAAGGCACTTTACCTAGGAGGGCAAACTGGCCTACAAAGTCGCCTTGAGAATGTATCTCAAACATTGCAATCTATCCAGAAGAACCTATATTGCAGAGAGAATCAACTCTGTAAAAAACTTGTCGAGGTAGTTGTTCATAACCCTCAAAGAATTCATAAACCCTAATAGTGGCAATCAAACGATTCCGACATCTCAATCGCACTGTGATAATCTTGAAGCCTACTTCAAACAAAAAATCAAGATCATTTATAACATTCTCAAATCCAGTAGGTTCCATCACACAGGAATCCCAAGAAATACGCCCTTTTTGCATGTTGGAAACTTTTAGCCCAATGACTGTGGCCTAGCCCGTATAAATTCTATAAAATCAGGGTCCCCGATAGACCCAGCACCTCCTCATGTGATTTCTACCTTAGCCCCTATTCTGTGTACTCCACTCACAGGTCTATGTAACTTTTCCCTCCAATTGGCCAGTATACCTTGTAAATGGAAGGCAGCATACATCAAGCCCCTCTTAAAAAAAAGCTACAGCAGACCCCCAGAATATCGCAAACTACAGACCCATCTCCCCTTTTTCTCCAAAATCCTAGAATCCGCTGTAAATGCACAACTATCATCATATCTGGAATCTAATCAGCTACTCCATTGTTCCCAAGCAAGCTTTTGGCCATCACACAGTACGGAGGCTGCACGTGTGGAAGTCACAGACACTATTAAACTGGCAATAGATCAGGGATCGGTGACCATGTTAGTCCTTCTAGACCTTTCAGCCGCATTTGATACAATCTCCCATCAGATCTTAGTTCATAAACTCTGAGAGTTTGGTATCAGAGGCAAAGTACTGGAATGGCTGGTCAATGTCCTGTCAGAAAGCACAAACCAGGTCCAGTTGGGCGAGTATACATTAGCATCTTCATCTATTGATAAGGGGGTGCCACTGGGCTCAATCTTGAGCCTGACACTGTTCAATGTGTATATGGCCCCTTTGGCACAACTCATGAGATCTTATGGGTTTGAAACCATTTGCAATGCTGATGATACACAGTTGATCATCACCATGGACCATGACCTCACCCTGACCAAAGCGAGATTTAAACACTGCTTGCTGACAGTAGCCTCGTGGATGTCCAAGAACTGTGTTCAACTGAACATGACCAAATCAGAGATCCTTCTGTTCAGGAAGGCACGGACGGCTTGGGCAGAGGATTGGTGGCCTCCTGAGCTAGGCTCTCCACCTACCACCAACAAATGTGCAAGGAATTTGGGAATAATGTTGGATGACAAGCTTTCCAAGAAGGAGCATGTCAAAACAGTGTCTGGTACATGTTTGGCATCCTGTGGACCCTTAAAAAGGTTTTGTAATGGACTCCTTTGCAGGCTATGAAGAGACTGGTACAAGCACTAACAATGAACCGCTTGTACTACGGCAATGCCCTCCTGGTGGGGAGTAATGAAGGCCTTTTGACCAGGCTCCAAGTGGCGCAGAACTCAGCTGCTAGATTGATACTAAATCTTTCACCCTGCTCCCGCTCTGAGCCCTTTTTATATTCCCTTCACTGGCTCCTGATTAAAAAACGTGCTCTTTTCAAACTAATCTGCCTGGTGTTTAAGACCCTGCAGGGGAAGGACCCTCTCTGCCTGAGGCACAAACTACAACCTTATATACCGGCACTGCAGCTCAGACCGAGTTATCTATTGCTCCTATTCCCAAAACGCATCAGAACAGCAAGGCATGGAGGTGGTGCCTTCTCATTTCTGGCCCCCTGCCATTGGAATAGGTTATCTTTATCTATTGGAGCATGTACGGACTTCACCACATTTAAAAAACTTCTGAAACCTGGCTTTTTTCTCATTTGTCTAATTCGTCTCTACTCCCATACTGCAACAGCGCCAAGAGATCTCTGTAGGGATGATTAGTGTGCCTAACAAATGTAACTAATAAACAGACAAATAAATAAGGCACTTTACAGAGAAACCAAACAGTTTACATGAGTATGTCAGGGAGCACCAAGGAACGAGAGAAGGGGAGAGAGGCTGAGGGGTAAGAAGCAGTAGAATGGAAGAAGATGAGGTCAGCATAATTGAACAGCATGTAATCTCTTCAGATCAGACAGTAGGAAATCACGTGATGTTTTGGGGGAAGCTAGTGTTTGTTCTCAGCTCTGAGGATCTTGTTTAATTACCACAGAGGTAAGATTTGAAGAAGTAAGTCTTGAGGCCTTTCCTGAAAGATAGTCTCTCATGGCTGTGTCTTAGTTCACGGGCATTGAGTTCCAAAAACTGGGTGCCGCTCCAGGAAAGGATTGCTTTAGTGCTAAAGCAGAATTGAATTTAGGTGTTTAAGGGAAGGTTGTTTCTATAGAGTCTTGTTCCTCAGGATAGCTTGGCGAGACTTGCTAAGTTTTTAGGTTTGTTGTAGTGCAAGGCTTTGAAGGTGATGCATCCTAACTTGAATTTGATTAGCGCCTTGAGTGGTAACTATTCGAGGTCTGCCAGAATCAGAGATATATGGTTTAATATTTTTTTCCTAGATAAGCTTGACAGTGGAATGAGAGATGGCTTTGAGCGGCGCCAGTTCAGATGTGGAAGTTTTTGGTAGGATTTCATTGCCTAAGTCAATTACTGAGATGATCAAGACATGGGCTGATTATCTTAAACTGGTTGTGGGAGAGTAGGTGTTTGATTTCCTTAATACAATGAAGGTGGACGTTGACAGATTGTACTATTTTGCTTACTTGAGCTGAGAAAGACAGTGTGGAGTCCAAGGTAAAGCCAAAAGATTTGACTTTGTTGCACTGATCTGGGTTGATCTATTTCAGTAAGTAGAGTAGTATATATTTTGGGGGAGGATTTGCAGGATGTTAGGAGGAATTCTGTTTTAGGAGGAATACAGTTTCAGACCATGCAAGTCCATCCATACCGGAATTATTCCCTTGCTTTTTAGTATGTTGTGTAACTCTTGTACCTATAATAGTTTTAAATATAGCTCTCATCAGCGTATTGGTGACTGTAGGAACTGGCTCTTCCTACAGGATCACCCCAGATTTTTGCCTTCCCTTGCTGAATCCGTTTGTGTTGGCTTTGCACAATTTACTCCTGCTAAAAGTGTTTTTTTCTCCTGTTATATTTCATTAAATATAGTCCACAGTAAACTTGTTACCCGTCACCTATATTCTCTCCCTATATTACACTTGTCACGGTTTACAGGGCCTGACCTTTTACCTAGATATTACACTGCATTCAGAACCCAGGTTTTCCCTAGTTTGAAATCTCATACATTATGCATGAGGGTTCTTGGATGCACAGCAGAACTGCCATCTCCTGTATAAAATCTATGTACAGAATTCATGCCCAACGTCATCCTTAGGCCGACATAGTAATACAGCCAGGTAGGACTCCCGGGGAGATCAATGGGTATATATACATCACATCTTGTAAGGATAGCTAGATAAGGCTGAGGCTTCCCGGCCGACACACTGACTAGAGACGCTGAGGTTCTTACATGTAGACTCTTCAGCTTGCACCTTCACCTTTCGGGGTGTCCAGCTTGAGACCAGGACGTGGTTCCATAGTCTCACTTCAGGTAATGGGCTTGACTAACTCCTAGAGGAATTCTTGGCTGAACACCTACACCCATGCTAGGTACACTTAGGTGCATCTAGTTAGGGAGGCATCATAGGAATACACATCTTTTATCATGTGCTTTATATACTGGAATGTATTCATGATTTTATTAAGATGGTAGAACTATACTATCCTTTTACCTTTATAGCACTGTTAATCAGTTATATCTTATACTGTATAGCGGTTGTTGCAGCACATTTATTCTACACCAGAATAACATCTGTTCAATAAATGATTATTGAAAATGCCCAGTTTGTTTTCGGTGTATCTCTCTGAGACAGACGAAGGAAACACGAGTGACTGAGCGAAAAGTAGTATATTGTTTCCACGGTCCTGAGGGATCAAGGTTGTCATGTTCGATGGTTGCCAGGAACTATTATCTCCTTAGTAAGAGGAGATTCTATTGGCACTGAGAGCTAGTTGGTACAAGAAGGCCAACATACCCAGTGGGGGTGATCAGAGTTCGTCTGACACCAAACCTACAGTGTAAGTTGTCTAAACGCGCAGATCCTGTATACTTTTTATAGGAACTGCATGCCACTCCCTTGTAAACATGGTGATTTGATATCCACCTGATTGATCCATTTAACTTATAATTCCCTAGTAAATGGTACTATTTGTACCTATGGGCTTTACATTGAATGCTACAAGTGGGCTGTAGCACTCATTGTGCCACACACTAAATTAGCATTGTAAAACATGTCTCAGGCCTGCCACTGCCGCTTGTGGTGCAGTTCTAAACTGTCATTTCATCATGGTACATTAAACCTTTTACCAGACGGCAAGTGCCAAAATTGACCCCTCGTGTCCCCAGTGAGTACTGGCAATGGGGAAAAGCACTGCTGCAGCCAACAACACAACACAGCTTGGCATGGAGATAGCCCGCTCTGGGCACACAAACGTGACTGCGGCGGATGCAGCCTGTGGAGCTTTCCCCGTATCCCATACTAGCGCATCCCTGACTGGTAGTGCCGCCTTGCAGGAGAGCATCCCTACCTTCAGAGGCCGTAGCGCAGGATAAGATGGCGGCTCCAGCTGAGCTCTCCTGCTGAAGTGCTCGCCACTGTGCTGGGACCTGCGGTCTTGGTCCAACGGCTCACCTGATGTGCCCGGAGGTGCGGAGACGTATGTGCGGTGAACTTGGTCCCCCTGATAAAGACTGCGGGGGGAGACCATCACAGACTGTGAAGTTCACGGAGAGATGCAAGATGGCAGCTCACGTCGCAATGTTCTGCTGAGATGCCCTCTGCAGCCCCGGGACTTGTGGACAATTGTGTTGTCTGCTGCCTAGCTGAAAGCCCCGGCAGCCTGCTTTGCCCGGGTGCCGCCTCTAGCCGCGATCTGACAGTGCCTGAAGCTACCCGCTGGAGAATACCCATCTCTGCTGGGTGTCCTCCTTCTTGGTGACCTGTCGTTGCCCTTGGTGGGACCCTGCATCTACTCCTAGCCCTCCTAGCAGTTGCTTTTTGAGGAGTTGCTGTAGCCTCTTCATCAGGATGAGCTGCAGAGCCGGTCAGCAAGACTCCCATTGAGGCCCTGGGAGGCGGCGCGGTCTTCACAAGAGTGACCACAAGTGCACGTCTCATTATAGTTCTGACCAGAGATGTGGACAGCGAGGGACTTCTAGAGTCCGATGAATAGCACAGCGCCTCGGGGGATTGGCTGGGGTCCCCTGGCCACGTGAGGCCTGCATCCACAATAAAACATCCAGGACCTTGCCCCTCCTTCTTAGGGGGAGATCTCTAGCGGAGGAGTGCGGGCCCAAGGAGTCCCCAAGGAGTGCGGGCTTTCCTTTATGGCCTTGTGTGAAACGGCCTGCCTGAACGGACTACCCTATGAAGATTTTTGTATGAAACGGCCTGCCTAAACTGCCTTCCCGCTGAGGATTTATAGACACTGATGGCCTCCTTGGAGTTTGTTCTTCCGCATCTAGCCCACACATGTGACTGCTTAATTTGTCCTATCACTGCATAGTTAGAGATGCTTCAGAGTGACGGTCAAGTGATGTGTCTGGGAAATGACGGATCGCGAACGGAGCCACCATTTTGTTTCTTGTCCTCTCCCTCGGTCTGTCGAACTTCACCCTGCCAACCCTCAGTCATTGCTCCTCGGCTGGACGGCCCTATCTCTTACTCCCCCCCAGGTCCCTGTCTCTCCTATCACCTATCTCATCTCCCTCCCTCTCTCTACCCACTTGGATGTCTTATTTCTCCATTCACTCTGTTGATAAGTGACATACAATCGTTTTTATCCTAATCGTTGTGATAATAGAACCCGGAGTGAATGTACTATTTTGCATAGTTACAACTCTAACCACTAGTATATGTAGTAGCTCTTTGTACTTAATATCACCATTTTGTGAATCTGAGCTTTTTGTGTTTGCATTTATCTCCTGAGTGACTCTACAACATATTCATTTCCCTTTTCTGCTATTCTTATCTCTTCTTTGTGGGACTCTTTAACTCGCTGACTCCCTCCCTTTGTCCTCCCTGACTCTTGCCTTTCGTGGATCCTGTCTTTTTCTGGATCGTTAATTTATCCGGGTATTGTATGTGTTATCTTTCTGTGATTAATGTGATTTTTATTTTGCCGTTTGTTCCCCCTCTGTTGACCTGCCAGTCCGACCCTCTTCCTAGCCCCCTGTTCCTTGATGCCCTTTGACAGAGCACTACTTCTCCCCTTGTGAGGGAAAGATCTAATATTCTTACACTGGAGTCTCAGGGAACCCTCTGAGAGAGTCCACAGCGTCAAGGGAACCACGCACAGCCGAGGCATAGTATGGCGCCCCTTACCAAAGCACTCCCTCTCCCCTTGTTGGGGAAGGATCCAGTAGGTAGACCTTGGAGTCTTAGAGACCCCTCTGAGCGAGTCAACCGCGTAAAGCACCCTCCCCCCTCTTTTCATGCTCTCTCTCACCCTCTCCAACCGCTTTCCCTCTTTTATTCTTTGTCTACTTCCTCTGCCCCTATCCCCCCTCCCCTTAATCTCTCCCCTTCCCTGCTACACCGCCTAGCCCCCTGTCCCTTGTGCCCTTTAACTAAGCACTCCTCCCCTTGTTGGGGAAAGATCCAACTTCTTTTACTCTGGAGTCTCAGTGATCCCTCTGAGAGAGTCCACTGCGCCAAGGGAGCCACTCACAGTTGAGGCATGGAATGGCGCCCCTTGCCAAAGCACTCCCTCTCCCCTTTTTGGGGAAGGATCCAGTAGGTAGGCCTTGGAGTCTCAGAGACCCCTCTGAGAGTGTCCACCGCGTAAAGGGATCCTCTCGCAACGGAGTTGGGGGAATGATACCACTTCCCCTGGGATAACAGTTACTGGACTTTGGGCGCAGCTTTTACACGCATACCGGTTTGTGCCCCCGTCACCCTCTCCCCTTGTCTTTCAAGTTGTGTCTCTCACCCTTCCCCTCCTCTTTCCGGCCTTTATTCGCGGTCTACTTCCCCTGCTCCTACCCCCTCCCCTGAATCTCTCGCCTTGCCTACTTTTTCCCTTACGCATATGCCCTTATTGTTTGTCTCGACCAAACATTTAACTATGTAGCTATGCTCTAATAACTGTATAACCTTTGTAACGATGTAATCTGCAACTATGATCTGATACTCATGTAAAGCGCTCTGATGACTCCGGGTCTAGCCAGCGCTACATAAAACCTTTCAAATAAATAAAATAAAATCAAAAATTAACATATCATGGCAGTGAAAACCTCCAAAGTTTGTTTTTCACTGTATCAAGGCTAACTCCTACATAAACTAATACGTGGTTACCCTATTACACTTAATAAGTGAATAAGTGATATATTCAATTTGGGATCAGATGGAGAATTACTTCTTCCACTCATTTGAATTGATTGTGAAATTCTCTTTAATGGTAAAGTTAGATGTCTGAAAATACCACTTTTAGAAAACTGGCATTTTCTACTTAGATCAAATGTGTCATTCTTCCAGTATCCAAGGTCACGTGACTGTTAATGGCTGTCCTGTGGTGTGACATGTATTTCTTCCTGAAGGGACCTTGGTGAGGGAAAGTTCGTTCTTCTCCTGTGACATCCAAAGATGCCTGCTCTGTCATTCACAAATGCAGCTCACATCTGGGCCTGCCGTCCCTTTGTTTCCTTAGACAGAATGCAGCCAAACTCAGTGAAAATGGGAGAAATGACCAGAACCAGTGTAGAGGTAGACAAAGGTGATGATGCAGGCTGGCACTGGAATTAAAAGTGCCACCCTAAGGTCCTTCAATCAGAACTCCCCTAGACCTTTGCAGACTCGGAAAAAGGAATAATTAATTATTAATTAATTAATTGTGGGTTTCTAACGCGCTACATCGACTCCCGAAGGAGTATCTCTGCGCAGTAGACCGCTGCGGAACCCGTCCTGGCTTTCCCTGTGAGATGGTCCCTACTGGGTATCTCCAAGGTGGGGGGCCGTTGTGGAGATGAGGCAAGCTAATGCCCAGAGTTGCTGAGTGTGATCCGTGGTTAGAGTAGGCACTGAGGTGAGAATTATCGAGTTCGCTGACCCTGGTCCACGACCCTGCTGCGTCGGGAATTGAACCCTGGTCCCGGGCTGTCCTCTGCTCCCGGGTCTGCCGCCTCTAACCAGTGAGCCACACCACTCCTACCCTGCTGTCTGAAACCTGAAGGAAGACTGGACTTGCTTTCCTCGAACCCAGTATCCCAGCAATGACTCTGAGGGTCAGTTGGTTGAGCTACCTTCCAGACGCCTTCCCTGCAACTGCCAAGCTGACGAGCACCAACTGGCTGACATCTGCTGGAAAGAGTCCTGACCTCCAAGAAGTGACGTCCCAGGTCCTGGACCCTTGGCTGGTGTCAGAGGGCACTCCACCAAAATAAAAACTGCAAGAACTGGATTCCATGTGAAAATGCAGAGGTTCTGGGGTCTTTGTTCCAAAAAGAGCCATTCCCATTCTCCTCGCTAAAGCAAGTGGACTTAACAAAACCACCTCAGGACCTGCATCTGACTGCTGATGCAACTTTCCCTGCTACAGACTCTGGACTTCACCCGCACTGTGCTCTTCGTGGTGCGAGAATGCTGAAGTCCTCTTTGATTATCTTGGTTGGTTTCACATCTCTGAAGTGTAAGATGGGTCGCATTTCTTTATTATTTTAGGGAGCTCATCTGTGTTGAATTGATGGATTGATTCCCAAATGTTGTTTGTTTTAAGGGTGAAGAAGGGAGTTGAAGGTTTATTGGTGAGGGCTTTTATTTTAGCAGTTTCCTCCCAAATAAATGGAAGGAAGCTGTTACGTATTTTTTCTGAGGGAGCGTGACTTTCTCTATTTTTGTGTTTTGTGATATCTCTGATATCGAATAGGTTATGGTGGGTTCTATAATTGGTAGATATGATTCTCTAGAAAAGTTGTTTGAGTTTCTAATTTCTGTTTGGAACTGCTTTCTATCTCTCTTCAGTTTAGACATAAATCTGTCTCATTTGTCTTTTTGTCGTACTCTTTCTAGCATTTTGATTTATTTTTTGCTCTGATGCGAGGCTTCATTGATCCATGGTTATCTTGGAGTGCGTTACTGACCTTGTCGTTTTGCTGGGGCTGTATAGATTGCTTATTCATAAATAATTTTCTTGTATTTAGCGCTGATGGTTTCTATATGGTCATCCATATTAATCTTGTTGAGCATAGGTGTTCTATCTGAAAGAGACACGTTAGTGATAGATTCCTTACCTTAGAATATCCCCAGGCGTCAGACTGGATCCGGAAAGTTTTGCGTAGCAGTACCCTTGCGCGTCGGTAGGCGTCGTCTGCGGCTCCGCGTCTGTCGTCGGCGTCGTGGGCGCCGTGATGACGTTGTCTGAGTACTTAGACGCCGCCTCCGCGTGCTGACGTCAGTTCTTCTTTTTTCCGCGCCAGCCAGCGCAGATCTGGAAAGAGCAGTTCCCTAGTCACTTTTTGACTAAACTTTTGTGATCTCTTTTGATCGATTTCGAAGTCTTTACGACTCCGACGGTGCCGTTAGGGATGCCCGGATTCAAGCATTGCGACGAGTGCGACAGTACCATGTCGGTCACGGATCCCCACCGCCTGTGCCTGATGTGTTTGGGCGTCGACCATGACGACGAGGCCTGCTCCGACTGTCGGGCCCTTTCGAGGAAGGCCAGGCGGGAGCGGTCCCGCAGGCGACTCGAAATCCGCCAGTCGGCCCCGCGCCGAGTGAGGTCCCGGTCCCGGTCCCACGGGAGGTCGAGGGACAGGTCGCGGGGACGGAGCCGTCACAGCTCCGGGAGTCGGCGCCACTCCTCCGGGTCCAAGTCATCAGGTAAGAAGCACAAGAAGTCGAAGAGACATCATCGCTCTTCCGACTCCCCCCGACGCTCGCGCGATGCGGCCGGGGGTTCGGGTGACACCGCCCACGCGGCTCCTCAGGAGTCGCGGGCGCCGCGTTCGGCCCCATACCCCCCGGTCCCTGGGCTGAACACGACGCCGGAGGAGATCGAGCGTTTCCTCATGGCCATGAGGTCCCTTTCTCCTCCGACGGGTTCCACGGCGCCTTCGGGCCCAGTGAACCCGTCTGGGGGCCCTAGTGGGTCGGGGGCTACGACCCCAACACCGTCGGGTGCTTCGGCCTCGACGCCGCCGGCGCCTTCGGGCCCGGCTCCACGATCCCGACACCGCCGGTGCCCTCGGGCACGGCGCCGTAGGATGCAGCGGCCCCGGCGTCGTCGGTGCCTTCGGGCCCGGCGCCGCAGGGTGCTGCTGGACCCTCGTCGGGCGATGGACAGTCCCCGGTGGACCTTACGACCCCCCCGGGGTCGGTCCGAATGGTGTCCCCTCTGGCGTCGTCCTTGGGCGGCGCCGGCCCCGATACCTCCTCTCACTGGGTTCCGACGTCCCGACGCCGCTCTTGACGCCGTGCGGAGAATTTCAATTCTATGAACCCACCTCATTTGCTTATGACCCTGAATCTCAGGAGATGGGGGACGAGGAGAATTGGGAGGGGTCTGAGGACCCTCTGACAAGGGAATGTCAGTCTAACATGGACTGGACAGGAGACCTTGGGAGGCCAGTGGCCTGGACACCTCTCCAGACACTGGATTCGTCTCTCCTCCGACCGTGGCTTCGGAGGAGGGCGCTACATATAGTGTGGTGTTGATGAGGGCTGCTAAGGCCTTGGGCCTTGAGCTCCCCGTCGCGGCCGTGAGGACTAACCTCCTCACTGAGGTCCTTAAGCCGCAGTCATGCTCCATGGAGCCTCTGCTGCCGTTTAATGAGGCCTTGACGGACGTTCTTTTGGGCACTTGGTCCAGGCCCGCTACAGGTTCGCCTGTAGATAGGAACGTGGCCAGACGCCACCGCCCGGCCCCGGGCGACCCATGTTTCCTGTCCACCCACCCCACCCCCGAGAGTCTGGTTATCCAGGCCTCTAACTCCCAGACCGCCTTCCCGACGGCTCCTCCCGATCGGGAGTCCAAGAGGTACGAGGCCTATGGCAAAAAGGTGTTCTCGTCCCTTAGCTTAGGACTGCGGTCTTCCAACACCGCATGCCTCTTGGGCCGTTACACCCACTCTCTGTGGGAAACGGTGGCGGAAGTGCTGCCAGAGTGTCCGTTGGAGGTACGGGCCAAACTCGGCAAGCCCTTCTGGAGGGCCGGGACGCAGCGAAGTATAATATCAGGTGCGGACTGGATACTACTGACTCGCTGGGCAGAGCGATGGCTACGACGGTGGCGATACGACGCCACGCCTGGCTGAGATCCGCCAACTTCTCGACAGACGCCCAAAATACACTCATGGACATGCCGTTCGATGGCCGTCGCCTCTTTGGCAACAAGGCAGATCACGCGCTTGAGCGCTTTAAGGACTCCAGGGCTACGGCCAAGTCCTTGGGCCTCTCGGCCCGCGCCAGCAAATGAGTGCCTTTCGTGGCCAGGGAAGGGGCGCCCCCACACGTGCCGCCAGCCAATCGCCGCAAACTGTCGTCCAGCGCGGCGGCGGCCGTGGAAACCGCCGTGGAGGTGGTCGGGGAAACAGGCGGAGCCAGTCCACACCTGCCCCCGCAGCATCCGCCTCTAAACCCTCCTAGTCCGTGCTTTTCGGCCCATGTGACGCCAGTGGGAGGCAGGGTTCGCCATCACCACTCTCACTGGCGCACAGTCACTTCGGACAGGTGGGTGCTGCAGATCGTCCGAAGGGGCTACTCCCTCCCCTTCGAGACGACCCCTCAAGCCATGCCACCGCAACACCACCGCGTATCGGGGGATCACTTGCGGCTCCTGCAGGAGGAAGTTTCGGCCCTCTTGGCCAAGGGGGCCATCAAGCCGGTTCCTGAGCCAGAAGTAGGACGTGGTTGCTACTCCCACTACTTTCTGGTACCCAAGAAGGGCAAAGGGGGCCTACGCCCTATCTTGGATCTGAGGAACGTCAACGGCTTCCTCCGGAAGGAGAAGTTCAAAATGCTGACACTGGCTCAGGTCTTGACTGCCCTAGACCCAGGAGACTGGATGGTAGCGTTGGACTTGCAGGATGCGTATTTCCACATCCCCGTCCTGCCGGCCCACTGGCGTTACCTGCGGTTCACAGTAGGCCTCGAGCACTTTCAGTTTACCGTGCTCCCCTTCGGCCTTACCAGCGCCCCACGGGTGTTCACGAAGGTGATGGCGGTGGTCGCAGCTCACCTGCGCAGGTTAGGGGTTTCAGTCTTCCCCTACCTAGACGACTGGTTGTTGAAGGCGGGCTCGCCCCGGGCAATCGTCAACCACCTCCAGACTATGGCGGATCTCCTGCACCGGCTGGGATTTTCCATCAATGTGCCGAAGTCACACCTGTGCCCCTCTCAGAAGCTCCTTTTCATCGGAGCGGTTCTCGACTCGGCGCAGTTTCGGGTTTACCCGCCCGAACAGCGGGTTCGGGATATACAGGCCCTGATTCCGATCTTCGGGCCGTTATCCCGGGTTTCAGTCAGGTTGACGCTGCGGCTTCTGGGGCTGATGGCCTCCTGCATCCTTCTGGTGCATCACGCACGGTGGCGGATGCGGGCTCTGCAGTGGGACCTGAAGTTTCAGTGGGCCCAGCACTGGGGCAACCTGTCCGACCATGTCCTGATCTCGGAGGGCACTGCGAGACAGCTGCAGTGGTGGCTCACGGACCGCGATTGGGTCAACGGCAGATCCCTCTCCCTTCCCCAACCGGAGCACGTAGTTGTGACGGACGCGTCCCTCCAGGACTGGGGAGGCCACTTGGGAGAGGCGGAGATCAGAGGACTCTGGTCTCCGGCGGAGTCCCGGCTCCATATCAATCTGTTGGAGCTCCGGGCGATTCGTCTGGCACTGAAAGCATTCCTCCCGTCTGTCCGAGGGAGTGCAGTGCAGGTGTTCACGGACAACACCACCGCCATGTGGTACTGCAACAAACAGGGCGGGGTGGGGTCGTGGACCCTATGCCAGGAGGCTCTGCGCCTCTGGCAATGGCTGGAACGTCAGGGCGTGACTCTGGTGGTTCAACACCTGGCAGGTTCTCTGAACGCCAGGGCGGACGAACTCAGCCGTCGGTGCTCGATGGATCACGAATGGCGTCTGAACTCGGACGTGGCGTAAGGCCTCTTTCTGCGATGGGGAGAGCCTTGGTTAGATCTATTCGCCACCGAAGAGAACTCGCAATGTCATCAGTTCTGCGCGTTGGAATTTCCAAGGCGGCACTCGCTCGGAGACGCTTTTCGTCGCGAGTGGAGCTGCGGTCTGTTGTACGCCTTTCCGCCTATACCTCTTCTGCCCAGAGTGCTGAAGAAGATCAAGCGCGACCGGGCACAAGTTATCCTTGTGGCTCCGGACTGGGCACGAAGGTACTGGTATCCTGAGCTACTCAGTATGTCAGTCGATCCCCCGGTTCGTCTGCCTCTTCAGGAGGACCTTCTGTCGCAGCAGCAGGGGACGGTCCTCGACCCGAACCTGTCCAGTCTCCACCTCCATGCATGGAGATTGAGCGGCGACAGTTGAGGCCATTTGACTTGCCTCCTGAGGTTTGCAACATCATTCTGGCAGCCAGGCGTCCCTCCACAAAGACGGTATACGCCTGCAGGTGGAACAGATTTGTGGCATGGTGCACAGCAAAGGCTGTGGATCCCCTCAATGCCCCCCTCTCTGAGGTTCTTCTCTTCCTTCTTTCTCTTGCCCAGCAGGGCTCTGCTCTGGGCACTATCAAGGGCTATCTTTCGGCTCTTTCAGCCTTTCTGAGGCTGCCTGACCAACCTTCTTTGTTCAAGTCCCCTATTGTTAACAGATTCCTGAAAGGCATCACTCATACCTTTCCTCCTATTCCCTTCGTGATGCCTCAGTGGGACTTGAACCTGGTTCTCACGTTTCTGATGTGCGCTCCCTTTGAGCCACTTCACAACTGTCCTCTTCACCTTCTTTCTTTGAAGACTGCCTTCCTGGTAGCCATCACCTCTGCCAGGAGAGTGAGTGAGCTCCAGGCTCTTTCCTGTAAGCTTCTTTTCCTTTCAGTCCATCCGGACAAGGTTGTTTTGAGGACTAGGCCCTCCTTCTTGCCTAAGGTGGTCACGGCCTTCCACATTGGGCAGTCCATCACATTGCCCACCTTCTTTCCGCCTCCGCACCCCTCGAGAGAGGAGGAGAGGCTCCACCGTCTGGACCCAAAACGTGCGCTCTCGTTCTATCTGGATCGCACACGCCAGTTCCGGGTGGATGATCAACTCTTTGTTGGGTACGCGGGCGCTAAGAAAGGGAAAGCGGTGCACAAGAGGACCATTTCTCGATGGATCATCATGTGCATCCAGGCGTGTTACTCCTTGGCGGAGAAGGAACCCCCTGTTGGGCTGAGGGCTCATTCCACTCGAGCCACGGCCACTACAACTGCCTTGGGCCGCGGTGTGCCCTTGCAGGACATTTGCCAGGCAGCTACGTGGGCCTCGTTGCACACGTTTGCGAGACACTATTGCCTGGACAGTCAAGTCCGGAGGGATGGCTACTTCGGCCGTTCCGTTCTCCAGGACTTTCTGGTGTAAATATTGGTTCGCAGACCCACCACCACGGGGATGGTATTGCTGGGGTATCTATTCTAAGGTAAGGAATCTATCACTAACGTGTCTCTTTCAGATGCACAAGTTACTACTTGTGTAACGATATATCTGTAAGAGACATTAGTTAGTGATAGATTCCTTACCGACCCACCCATCCTCCCCGTTCTGCGAACCGATATCTAGGGTTAAGGTCTTCCCCTTTCAGGGCCCTAGTTTCTTGGCACCAGTGTCGGTTTTTGTCATGGCTCTGCGCTTCTGGCGCGGAAAACCTGTGCTAAGAACTGACGTCAGCACGCGGAGGCGGCGTCTAAGTACTCCGACGACGTCATCACGACGCCGACGACGGACGCGGAGCCGCAGACGACGCCTACCGACGCGCAAGGGTACTGCTACGCAAAACTTTCCGGATCCAGTCTGACGCCTGGGGATATTCTAAGGTAAGGAATCTATCACTAACTAATGTCTCTTACAGATATATCGTTACACAAGTAGTAACTTGTGCTTCAGGGACATATCATTAAATAATGTGCAGTTCCTGACCCATGTTTTGATTTTGGAAGGTTTCATATCTGCAGGGCCTTTGGAATTATGTGGCAGTGGAGCACTAAATTATGCGGCTGGGGAGCATCAAAATATGCTGCAAGAAAAGGCAAATTATACAGCACTACTTGAAGTAGCATAAACAGTAAGGGAGGCTATGGATAAAGGGAACTGTACAATGCTGATGTTATTGGACCTCTCGGCAGCATTCGATACAGTCTCTCATAAGATCCTTTTAGACAGGCTTCAACAGTTGGGAGTAACGGGGATTACTTTAGCTTGGTTCAGCTCCTTTTTAAAAGGCCGCTCCCAGAGAATCCGGCTGCATCACCACACCTCTAACCCGCGCCCTCTGATATGTGGAGTGCCTCAGGTTTCGACACTTAGCCCAACCCTTTTTAATGTTTATCTCGCCCCCCTTGCCCCTCTGGTAAAGCAACGCGGTGTAGATGTTATCTCATATGCTGATGACCCGCAGCTCGTGTTCTTCTTCCAAGATTGCTGAGAAAGCCGTATTTTCAAACTTTAAGCAGTGTCTAATGGACATCTCAGTATGGATGACAGTTAACTGCCTAAAGCTGAACACAGAAAAAAGAGAGGTACTATTTTTCAACCAGCCCTCACCCCCTCTATCAGATCGCTGGTGGCCCACAGAACTCAACCCCCCTCCCCTCCCAGTCTTGTCTTATAGGAATCTAGGGATCAAACTAACTAGATACCTCCTTGTCATGCAAGACCCAGATAGGCCAAGTTTCCTCGTCCTGCTTCTGGAAAATGAAGGCCCTCCGAGATTCCTCTACTTTCTACCAATGGACTGCAGGAAAACAATAGTCCATTGGGTGATTACATCACAACTTGATTATGTAACAGTCTTTACTTGGGGCTGCCAGCATACCTGCTCAGAAAACTGCAAACAGTGAAGAATGCGGCAGCCAGGCTCATTAGGAACATTCCACTAAGACATATATCCCCTCATTTACGTTGTCTCCACTGGCTGCCTGTCAAGAGAAGAACTGAATTGAAGCCACTAACTCTCGCATACAGAGCACTTCATGATACTGGCCCACAATACCGAAAGAAGACAGTTCGCAAATACCATCAGTCTAGGACCCTAAGTTCTAATTATGGTGAGTGCCTTGTCATCCCCCATTTCTCTAAATCCAGAATTGGAGGACGGTCCTTTTCCGTCAAAACTGCGACCTTATGGAACTCCATGCCCGATCATATCAGAAAAGCCAAATCTGAACTTATTTTCCGGAAGGCTCTGAAGACCTGGCTCTTCAGCCTCCCTTAACAAACTAGGGATCGACAACTCTATCCTGCTTTCACCTTCACTGTATCCGCAAGCACCGGGACACCCGTTGGGGGTAGCTGCTTGCTATACAAGCATATATATATATATATATATATATATATATATCGGCTTTTAGCGACAAAAAAATTCCTATAAAAGAACACTTGACTTGCAGGTCAGACTTCGCAGTCTATAAATTAAAATGCACCTGCAATTTGGAATATATTGGGAGCACTAAACTCCCGGTGCATCAGCGCATCTTACAGCATATACGAGCTATTGTGAATAGCAACAACGATTACCCTGTTGCAAGACATTATAAGGCTGTCCACAACAACCAGTTGAAAGACCTAGAGTACACTGTCTTATGCTCAGTACCAGTCCCCGGCCGGGGTGGTAACCGTGAACGTTTGCTAAGACAAAAAGAAGCACATCTTATTCTTTTACTCGATACTAGAGCTCCCAATGGTCTTAATCTTACAGAAGATTTATATGTCTTTCTGTAATTCAGTTAAGAATTTGAATTATGGGCATCCTAGTTGAACTCGTAAATGGTTACATCTATTCAACACCACAACTTAGCTGTGGTATCCTATGAGGTATCTTGGATTTACATTTGAATTGTTCTCTTACGCATTGATTTGCATCTCAATTTTGCAATGTTCTGAATCTAAAATGCAACTTAAAGTTAACGCGAAAAATGGCATTATTAGGGTTATTTTCTTTGGCTCTCTGCTGTTGCTTTCTACAATTGTTTTTATGGATACACTGTTTATTAAGATTTAGCACGTTTTAGTTATGTTTTTTTACAAATGTATATATATATTTTTTTTTTAAATTTTAGGCCATAAATTGCAACATGATTTTCTACTGCCAACTAAACTTATCGATTCTAAAGAAAAATTCCCTTTGGATCACTTCTAAAATTATCCTCACGATATGAATCATTGATGATGGACTTTTTTCAATAAGGATATGACTTGGAATGTTTATTGGTTTTTTGCTCAGTTTGTGCACTATATTATAACGATTAAGACACTTGTCGATTACCTTCAGACTTTCATCTCTTTTTTATAAGAGTCACAAACCTGAATCATATATTGTATATATTTATGGAGTTTTGGAAACCTACAACCGTAGATAAGATTCAAAAATATTTTGTATTTATTTTTTCCACTCTCGGTGTTTGACTCCTTTAATATATTTAGATTATGACACTTGTTGACTATCTTTTTACCTTATCATATAATATGAATTGTTTGATGTAGATTATGTACATAGTGATTGAATTTCATGAATCGAGCAAACCATTTTGCTATGATTTCCATAAGGATAATACGTTTGTTAAGGCATTGTTACATTTATACTTGCAATACGGCGAACATTATAGTCCTTTCTTTATTTTCACTACTCCACTTTTTGTGTTTGAATCAAATCACCTGTGCACTGATTATAAATTGTGGTTAATCTATGGGGCGCATCATGTGAACAAGCTCCTTTCAGGAGTGAAACGCGTCCTGGACGACACCATGTCTTTTTATTTCATCTCTGTGAAATAAATACTTATACTTCAATGGAAAATATCGGTGCTGCTTCTTTTCATCTGATTGATTGAGGAAAAGTCACGTAAAGAGGTCATTACCTGATCTTCTTTTCACCACGGATTGGTGAAACAGGAACATTGTTATATATATATATATATATATATATATATATATATATATATAGCTCAAAATCCTTACTGTACTGACGTACCAAAGGAAAACCGCACTCCGGGCAGCTTCAAATGCAAGTTTCTTTATTTACAGCAACAGAAGCGTTTCGGCGGAAGTGCCTTTTCTCGATGTTACCGGCACTCATTTGAAACGCCATATTTTATAACATGTTATATTGCATGTTCAATTCATCCATTATTCAACAATTCATCATTTTGGTGATGTCTCATGATTCATTATTTAAATAAATAAAACATTTTTAGAACCAGAATGAGCAAATAGTTAAATTCATAATAAAATAACATATTTTGCAATGCATCACCATGAATGTGAATTTACTAATAGAGCCGTGGATCGGCTAATATCCTTCCATATGCAACCCAATCACACCTCAGATCGAGATAACATAGCCAATCGTAGACAGTTGGAATGCGTGAACATATTACTGTTAATCTATGCAGAAATTCATCTAGGTGCATGGCAAATCAAAACAAGACCTGAAGTTATCTAATATTTACACATTAATATACTACTCAGTTCATTATTTGCATATACTAATCAAAACACATAAAGATAGTAATTCATTCTCCGAGGATACTCTCATCATGTCCAATATTTAAACACATTCTAATCAAGTTCATGATTATGATGTACAGCAAGAGGTAAAACCCAAGATTAAAACTCAAGATAAACTCAAGATAAAATCTCCAATGCCCAATTCCTACTGTCCTATAGATTTACCTCAATTTTGACCTATATGGATTGTCAGTTCCTCTCCACAATTCAAACCTTGCGGATGTTTGGTATGCAGATTTATGATGTAGCGCGATTCTAATCTACGCAACTTCTTCAGTCTGTCCCCACCCCTCGGACTCTGAGCTACAAAATCCAGACCAAAATATTGTTACTGGTTGCGGTCCCTACCGTGTTTTTCTGCGAAGTGGCGCGCAACCGGGTATGCCTGGTTATTTTTGACGATGGCCCGCATGTGCTCTAACACCCGCATCTTTACTGGGTTGACGGTACTCCCTATATATCGGAGACCGCACGGGCACACCAAGCAATACACATCAAAGGGTGTTGTGCAGGTGATAAACTTCTGGATCTTTTTAGTAATCCCTGCATCTGGTATGTTATATGTCAACACCCTCCTGCTGTTTGCACAGGCCTTGCATTTACTGCAAGGGAAAAAAAAACATCATGTGTTTTAGGCTGCTTACTTTTTCAGGCAATTTATCTAGGTGACTTTTAACCAAGATATCCCTCAGGGATCTCGCTCTTTTAAAAGTAACCAAAGGGTGTGGGGGAATGTCCATACCAATGATGGTATCTGATAGGAGAATGGGCCCGTTCTTACGGAGCATTTTCTTGAGGTGGTTTGCCTCGGCTGAGTAGGGAGTTACCATCTGGAACTTGCCTGCCTCAGTAGAAGCCCTCTTACTGCCAGTAAGCAATTGTTTTCTGTGTATACCCCCTCACCTTGTGTAATGTACTGTCAAGGGTTGCTGGATCATATCCCCTGACTCTAAATCTTGCAATGCTTGCTGCTGCAGCTTTCTCAAACTCGTTATCTTTTGAACAATTTCTTCTTAGCCTAAGCAATTCCCGGTAGGGAATGCTTTGGATGAGTTTGAGTGGATGACTGCTACTAGCGAAGTGTATCGAGTTTCCCGCAGTAGATTTGCGGAAAAGAGTGGTTTGTAGAGTCTTCTCCTCAAAATTGATCCTCAGGTCCATGTAGTCCACTGCCACAGGACTAACTGTGCCCGAGACTCTAAGATTGACCTGATTGTTGTTGAGGAGATCGATATATCGATTGGCTGACTCTGTACTTCCCTGCCAGATAATGAATAAATCATCGATATATCGATACCACCTTATAACCTGCCCAGAATCGGATTCACTCCGGTAGGTCCTGGGCACCCGCTCCTCCCACCAGCCAACGAACAAGTTCGCGTAGCTGGGGGCAAAGCAGGTGCCCATCGCCGTACCAGTGAGTTGCTTGTAATACTGGTCTCCGAATAAAAAGATGTTATGAGTTAGACAAAACTCGATATACTCAATAAGCATGATGGTATGTGCTGAGTACCGCAGTTGTCGTCTTTCTAAAAAGGACATTACCGCTGTTATACCATCCTCATGCTTTATGCATGTATATAAACTAGTAATGTCCAGAACCATAAGTTGGTAACTAGGGTCCCACTCAATGTTCTCAATTTGATTTAGAAAGTCGTTGGTGTCCCTGATATAGGAAGACAAAAAGTGATCGATAAACATGGATAAATGCTCAGTCAGTCCATTCATGGAAGAAAAAATAGGCCGACCAGGCGGATGTTTATTGTCCTTATGCAGTTTAGGTATGTGGTAAAAGGTGGGTGTGACAGGATTCGAACTCCGTAAAAATAAATGTTCTCCCGGGCCCAACATGTTCTTGCTGTACCACTTGGCGATCAGATTATCATATTCCGCGATGCTTTTTTGGTACTCTGTAGCTGTAACTTTTAAATAACATCCTGTATTTAATTGTCGAAGTGCTTCTTCACAGTACACCTCCCTTGTTTGTAGTACCACATTACCCCCCTTATCAGAGGGTTTTATGACAATGGTTTGGTCTTGTACTAATTGTTGTAGTGCTTGTTTCTCCATTTTTGATGGATTGCCTGAGCGTATGTTTTGTTTAGGTCTCCCTCTGAACTTAAGGAGGTCACTAGTCATCGCATGAAAAAAAATGTCAATAGCATCAGATGGCATTTGCGGATTGAACAAGGACTTAGGTTTAAATGGACTTTGTTCTCTGTCCTGTTCCACACCCACATTTAACGCTCTGGTTGGAAAATCTGGAATTCCGTGCACTGATTCAACGGCGGTCTCTAGCCTCAATTCTTTCAGACACTCAATTGCGGTCAGATCTGTCCCAGTGAGGGCATCAGTTGCAGTCATCATCACGGTATTTCCTTTTCGTTCTTTCGGATGTGATCTAGTTTTGAAATATTTATGGAGCTTGAGCTTCCGCACAAAACTAAATAGGTCTATGCGTACTTGTGTATGCTCCAATTGATTACTGGGACAGAATGTTAGACCCATCGTAAGTATCTTATGTTCCACATCGGTAAGGGTTTTTTTCCGTGAGGTTGACTACTGTTTGATTGGACGGTTTTATTGCCTTCTTGTGATTCGCCCAGCTTCGGGTTCGGCCCCTTCCTCTTCCTGCCTCCCCCGCCTCTACAGGTTTTTCTGCGCCTCCTTCCACAAAACTATCAAGTTATGAATGTTCTCCAACTGTGTGTAACTTTGCCTCCACAATGCATTATGAAAAGTGCAAGTATCAAAGGTGGACACAACTACATATGTATTATGGCTCGAACTTCCGAGGATCATTCTGAACAGCCTCAGTATTCAAGATAACTTTGATGTTCCATGCTCTCACTATACACACAAAACTAGAGAGGCACTTTACAAATCTAGCATACCAAATTATTCTCATATAAAACAAAATACTCAGCCTTCTCTAAACAATATCACAAGTATGTGTCACGTGCAAAGCAGAGCAGGAAAGCAAAAATAGCGTGTAAGCTTCTAATAAACCCATGCTAATTTAACAGGGTGTGAGTGAAAGCCTCAGCCCCACGGCACCCTTTCCTCATCAAAGCACGTGATATAAACGTGTACCACTTAGAAACGCACACTCCAAGACTAAAAACCAGAGTCAAGTTCACATTTCCCCAAAAAAGTTATTCGCTCTTTGATAGAAAGCATTAGCTAGAAAATAAAGAATACGCAGAAAAATCAAAGAGTCCTAATCCAACAGCATGTAAGCATAGTATGTAGCAACAGCCTCCAACAGGAAGTCATTGTTCTCATCTGAAAACATTTCAGCCATCCAATTCAATAGTGAGAATGAACATACATGTTCCTCAACCACCGGAGCCTCTATCATCATCGGAGGAAAACTTTGGTCATCTTCAATGTAACTGCGTGCCAAGAACTCAAGCGCCGCTGTAAAAACATTCCAACGTCCCATTATTCCATGTGTCGCTGCTAAGGCCATAATCCCGCTGCCAGAACAGAGCACGTCATGAACCACTAAAGGACTCATCAACTGGTCGTAATCCGCGTTGGGAGACACCGTACTGCAGAGACACAAATCCCGGGCCCAGTTGAAATCACAGCTCAGGCAATGGAATACAGGCTGAACGCATGTGAAAAAGGAGAATCGAAACGATAATTCATAAGCTGCACTCAACGTTGCAAGAGGCAGCGCGCTATATTAACTAAGGATTCGGTTGCGGACCAGCAACAACCGAGAAATATTGTCGTCTGCTGCAAGATGTGCATCAATTTTTAAGTAAACAAATTAATACAAGCACACTGGCAACTAATGTGACCATTAAGCACAATTCACCAAAGATGCTGCAAAAAATGCAATGAAGCTAACCCCCTACTCGAGGACGCAGTATAGACTAAATTAACTCCCTAAAATTCCACTGCACGTCTGTATTTAACAAAGCATACACTTCTGTGCGGGTGTTTGCTACATGAAGGACAAATGTTTCTCTAGCAGATGTAAGAGCGACCTCTTTTTGAGACAATAGCGCTCTTATACGACTCATTTGGTTGACTCTGCTTTCAAGGTCAAAATAGACAGCCAGATGGAAACATCCAGCTTCCCATGCAGAGGAGTTAACACATCTTTTTTTCAATCAAACCACACGCTCAATTACCTTAAACATGTAAGCATTCCCTAACATTGCACAATAAGACACACAGCTGTCTCGAAAACTGTATACTTTAGTGAATATTATGTGTGCTGATGTGTAATGTCGATGTAGGTGTATAAGATTTTTAATAGTGTTCTATTGATCTTTGTTAGCATGTATGAGTGAATCTATAGGTAAGTGTTTAGATGTGTGTGAAGATGTAGGAATCACTTAGTGGGTTTTTAGAAACTTCTATTGGTGTGTCAATGGTTTCAAATATGGTACTCCATATTTTATAATGAGTGTTGAAAGGTTATACTAGTGTATGATGAGATGTATCAGATTGTTACGTGGATGATGTCATCAGTGATGTAATTTGGATTGTCATCAGTGATGTCACTGACCATGTCATGAATAATGTAATATGTGACATCAGCAGCAGTGGATTGCGGGTGCGCGAGTTATACTTAGTACAACTAACTATAACTGAGACATTTCAATGGTTTTGTATGAGTGAAATGTCCAGCTAACTATAACACCCCTAAAACCTATGGTTTTTTCAGTGAATTTTCTAAGGTTTTTTTAAATGCTAATTTCCACCTATGTTTTTTTCAGTGAATATATATATATATATATATATATATATATATATATATATATATATATATATATATATATATATATATACATAAATATATATACATACATATATATACATAAATATATATCGCTCAATATGTCACATTTTAAAAATAGTATTACTTCATTATTTTGTCATTTTTACACATGGCAATGTTGGCTGGACAAAGATTTCACATCATTAGTACCCGTTTAAGAACCAACTACAGAAATAAAGAACAGAAAGATGACCTGTTAAAATTTTCAAATGGCTTTCCACTGCGTGTAAACACGTCTCAAAATGTTTAGTACATTTTGATCTGTTTGAACTAGAAACAAAGTTGTTTTGTTGTTGAAATCGGCAGATTATGCAGTAGATAATGAATTATGTGGCAAGTGCGGCAAATCGATATTTATGTGAAAAAAGCTGCGGTTGCAAAGTTGTATACTTCTAGTGGCCCTGCGTCTGTGTATGGTTTGTTACTGGGAATTTGAACTGTGGAGGTAAATGATTAGCGCAGTTGGTTGATTTTGGCAGGGTGGAGGCAAGTGCAGCATTTGATGGATGTGAAAAATAGATTTAGTATTTTTCCTCTGTTGTGAGTTTGTATTGTGGATCTTTGAATGAGGTGGTGCAGGCCCATAATACTGTTTAGCTCTTGTTTGAGGTACTATTTTGAGTTCCACCAGTCTATGTTGAATTATCTCAGATAGATGTTGTTTTGGGATAGCATCTGGTTGAGGGCGACTTATTCAGAGTAGTATTCCACAAAGTTGTTGGAGGATTTCATAGTCTGTAGATTAGTTGAGGAACGATTTGCAACGAATACCATTTTCATGCATTCAAATGAGGGAGTGGAGGTTGTATCTGACTTTTTGGCAGAAGAGAGAGGCTCTGAAGATTGACAGTCTTTAACCACCTCCCAGACAGGATTTAGTGTATTGGGGCTGGGTGGGTGCGTTTGCCAGCGCCTGAAGGTCTGCATGAGGTGTCTATTTTGTGCCCCTGTGCATTGACAAGTTCAAACCAGTCCTGGGAGTCGTTGGCTCCCACTCTGCCGCGAAACTGGACAAAGGACATGGGAGTAAACTCCCCCCTGTTCAGACCCTCCCCTGGGAGGGTCCCCTGAATCGTCCCAACCCTTTCCTTAGGGTACTTAAGGGCTCACCTGGGTGTAGGTCTCAAGATTTGCCGTGGACAAGATTCAGAACTAATACCACTGCACTTCTACCGTCTGGGCACTTGGGACTTCACTGGACTTTGTTTGAGGCCTGACTTTGTCTCCTTTTCAGTCTGCTGCATCGTCTGTGCCTGTGCATCATACAGGAACCTTCCAAGGCCTGTGAAGCATCAAGGACTACAGAAGTAATCTCCCTTGGAGTGAAGGTCTCACTCCCCTGCATTCGCAGGCACCGCAATACTGCTGACCGGTCTGCTGATCCCAAGCTCCTACGGACTCCGAAGAGTTGAAAAACACCGGAGGTGGCTTTCTACGTTGCTCAAAGCGAGAGCTGTCCTCTCACCAAGGTTGATGCCAGAATCCCTCGTGGGGACTACAGTACCCGAACCCCTGTGCACCGCATACTTTTGTAAGTGCAAATGCTTGTTGGCAGTTCTGGAGCAAGTGCATTGGGCTACAAGTAGCCTCAACCTCTGGTAACCTCTCCTGCAAATATCTTCAACCACCTTGCATTGTGGGCTCCGTGGCCTGTTGTTTTGTAAAGCTGCACAAGGTCCTCCTGCAACTCCAGTATCTTCGACCTGGGGAGGGTCAACTATGTCTTCTTTGGGCTCCCCTGATTGCTCTGGGCTTGCCCTGACTCCCCTGGCTGTGGTGAGTCTCCTGGACCTTGCTGGTCCTCTTCCTGCAAGTTTTTGACCTCCTGTGTGGGTTGCTTTTGCCAAGGATTGTTTGTGCTCCAGCCGGACATCGACCCCTCAGCACTTGACATCTTTTGTGGGAAAGCTCGTATCCGGCTCCTGGTCGTCCTCAGTGTCGCCTGGTCCCAACAGCTGCAGAGTCGAGCCAAATTCTATCCTGAAGCACCCAACATCTGTGGACATTCGTCTACCGAGCCCCTGTTCACTCCCAAGGGACCCAGACTCTGTCCCCTCTGCTTTCATGTACTCTTCATCTAGAATCCACGTTTGGATTCCCACTGACACTTTCTCTTCTTCCAGCAGTGACACTTTCCTGAGGTCCTCCATTGGGTTCGACTGCGGTTTCCGACACAACTTCACCCCCATGCCCCTAGCTTCCCTGGTGTAGGTTACCTGGGTACTAGGGTATCCACTGGTGTGGTGGCTCTTCAACCTTCTGTCTTCCACAGGGTTTCTTCAGGGTCCACTGGGAAGGGTCCTTAATCTTTAAGAATCCAACCACGCGTACAGTAAAATCATTTATCATTCCCCAGACCTATTACTCCCCCTCAAGGGTAAATGGGAAGCTGACGGTCTAGAAATAGATGAGTAGGAATGGCAATCTGCACTAGCCTCCCCTAAGGAGGTGGCCATTTCGGCCACACTCCGGCTCATTCAATTAAAAATCTTACATCGTGTTTACCTCTCAGGGACTAGACTACAGCGAATGGGCCGAAGTACAGATGAGCTCTGTAGACGGGGATGCGGAGAGGTAGGGACCTTCTTCCACATACTCTGGGAATGCCCAAGGCTGCAGCACTACTGGACCCGAGTTACCCGATGCATGCAGGAAGTGTGGGAGGTGGAGATCAGACTTGAAGCTAAAAGGTGCCTGTTAAACATTTGGGAGCCCACGGACTTATCGCAGAGTGGGAAGGTGTGGGCCACCTTGGGATTTGCGATTGCCAAAAGGAACATTGCCAGGCTCCGGGGGGCGGCTCGACCTCCTAAGATCGGCCAATGGAAACGGGACATGGACTGGTGCTTGCTCCAAGAAAAGACAGTGTACGAGGCATGGGGCTGCCCTCGGAAATGGACACAAATTTGGACCACCTGGAACGATTACAGAGGGAACATTTGCGAACCCCCTCAGAATGCCTCAATTGACGAACCGCTTGTACTATAAATGTTCTTTGATATGATTGTGAATGCTTCCATACTGTTATCACTGTGTTTGCCCTGGAACTCACTGCGCTTGAATGTAGAATATTATTATTGCCTTGATTGTGATGATTGCCACCTGTCTCTTTCTTCTTTTGTTGCTAATAAAAAGAATTTAAAAAAAATAAGAATCCAACCACGACCTACATGTAGAGTTATACAGAGCCCGCAGTCGTGTTCTCACACTGCACACATCCTCTGTGGGGTCTCTGTCTACTTACCTTGGGTCCCCAGGAATTCTACAGCCTTTCGACATTGTCCTGACTTGAGTCATGGTTCTTATATCACTTTCATAGTTTATAGTTTGGCCCCCTCCTGAGACCCACCGTGTATTAGTTCTATTTACTGTGATTTCTTTGCTATAGTATTGTGTGCTTTGTGTATAATTCCGTGTGGGAGATATTGGAACGTACTATAGAGTATTCTATAATAAATACATATTTTTATAAATACCTTGTGTGGTTCTCTTTAATTTAATCTATACTGTAAGATTGCATTCTGGTAAAATAAGCTGCTTTACACTCCTTCAAGACTGAGTCTGAAGGCTGCTCTCCACAGCTACTAGTTAGAGAGCTTTCTGTGGTTGTCTAAGACCTCTTAAATAACCATAAGGGTTGTCTGGACTGGTGCAAGGTGGCCACTTACATTAGTTGACATCACATTATACCAGGCCAGCTTCTCACAACTGTGCCTTAAACTAGTTTAACTAACAAGAGAGTACTGTACGTCTGGAATGAAGTACAACAACAAGCCTTCTAATGGCATAAAGAAAAATTAATACAAGCCCCAATACTTGTACATCCAGGAGAAAAGAGTCCTTCATCCTAGAATTAGACACTCCAGATAAACCTCTGGGTGCATTTCGATTTCGAACCATGAGCTATTATGCACATTGACTTACCCATGCAGAGATACACTGTTCCATAAATAAAATAAATGCAAATGCAAAAACAAATTGTGAAATCTACTGTAAAAGCAAACCTATTAGTAGGAAGTATTTTACTGCAAAGAAACTATGTACATTTTCAAACTCTAATTTATGAGCAGCTAATTTGAATACAAATGGCTGACCTTGTGCTGCTAAAGCTAATAATTCCACTAGAGAATTGCAAGAAACTAATGGTTTTGGACATCTCATGCAGGTAAGCCAAAATATCTGTTTAATGAAGAACAACATAATAAAATAAGGGAAATAATTGCATTTGTTGATACACCACTGGCTTAGAACTGTTGTGATGTGCTGTAGAGCCCTGGTAAGCCTATGTTCAAAAGCCAGCCCCAACCTCAAAAACAAGTAATGTGTTTTAGAAATCTAGAAATGGTGGCTACTGATCTCATGTAGTGCAACACCCCTAGTGTTTTAAAGCATGGTAGGCAAACATCATTCCTAAATAAGAGAATCTTATGAGATCAGCAACCAGTACTCTTGTGAGGAGACATCATAAGACTTCTTTAGATATTTGTAGAAGCCCACTGAATCCATCTGATTATTAGTCTGATTTCTGACAATCCAGAGGTACTGAATCCCTCTATCAACTGAGTATGGTAGGTGGACCCCATCACACTCCTCGACCACTAAGTAAAGTTTCATGAGTCACAGATACATCTTTCCAGTGTTTCTAGTTCCCTCACTGGCCAGGTCCAGATCGAGTTGCCCATGGTGCAGGGGGCAGTTGTTTTTGGCATCTCCTGACGCTGGCTGGAATATGGGAGCACACATGAGCACAAAGTAATAGTGGGTGGTCCATAACCTGACTTTTGGGGAACATCATGTAATTGACTAGCCTATTGGGTTATTGGGAGGTGCCTGTTGCATACCATGGTGCTGAATGGCCTATAGTGTGGTTGCCTGTGGGCACATCAATCTGTTAACTGGCTTACTGTAGAACACTTGAGGCACATCTTGGCATTGATTGGTCAGTATGTTGGTGCCTATATTAGGTTATAAGTGTGTCTGACCTTTGGGGCACCCTTTGAATCAAAAGCAATGACTGATCTATGTGCGGGTACCCAAGGCAGGTGCGTAGCTTCAGGAAGGATGTTTGGGGATGTTACAGCCTCCCTGATAAATGTATTATTTAATAGATAGTAGGGTACAGGAGCTTTTAGTTGGGTATGATAAAATGTTGGATTTCACCTGGGATTTTTAAATATTCATTCAGACTAAAACATGGCTAATTTGCAAAGGAATGTGTTTTAAGTACCCCTCACCATCAGCACTCCTTTTCCTTTCCACTGGCGCTAAAGCCCCCCTCATGCGCTGCTTCTCATATAATGAGTAATATTATATATCAGCGTGATTGGCAGAAAATCTGAATCTCACATGTGTCAAACCCCCGTCTCACTGACCAAGCTACGCCCCTGACCTGGGGCACTTAATGGCATTGACTGCCCTACCAAGGTAAGTAGAGAGGGTCCCCTCAATCCAAGGGGACAGGGCACCGTATCAAGTCAAAAAGAATCTCCCCTTGGGGTTCAACCAGTAACACCATAAATGCTTCAGGCTCTCACACCACTTGCCTCTCAACCATGTACAGCACTTTGTTTCGACCCCCAATTCCACTAAGATTGAGCCACACACCCATATGCGATTAATAAGATCTTATGCTACAATTAACAAAGATCACATCCAATATAAAAATTGGTTGCGAAATGTATATAAACATCACAAAGTGAGTCCTATACGTTTTTGCTTTTTAACTATAACAGCAATTTAAAAACAATATGGATTACTTTTATTTAAAAAACAAGCGGTGGCCAAGATGGCGACCGAGACAGACGTGGGTCCGTGAAGCTCCCGGCCCAGGCCCTCGGCCTCGCCCAGACCTATTACAAGCACCTGTGACCCCCAAGCAGGGCCGGCGGAGCTACTAAGGTTCTGGACACACTGGCCTGACTAGAGGAAATGGCGAGTGGAGGCACCTTGATTGCCGCAGTGTCCCGTCCGCCACACAACGCCACCGGCCCGCAGTGTCATGGCGGCCGTGGGTCGCGGAGTGGCTGGCACGGATCACCGCCAGTGCAGCGGACACACGCAGAGAGGCCGAGGTGTGGCAGCCGGGGGCTGTAGCGGGGCAGTGTGGTGGAAGCAGCCCAAAACGATGACAGACCAGTGCGGGACACTCTCCGGTGGACAGAGGAGGCGCCCGCCCGGAGGGCGCGAAAATAGAGCCCCCGGCTCACGGGCCCAGTGGGGGCAGTCACACACCCGCCCTGACTGGGAGACTAACCCGGACGCAACAACATCACGAGGGTATACACCTGTTACAACGCATTTTTTACAACGCACTACCACTACAACGCAGGCATTACAACGCATACCATTACAACGCATTGCGCTGGGGGGCGCTCTAGGATAGGGACTAAGTATAATTTACTATCCAACACCTTCCCTAGGGTCCACGGGGACTGGAGTTAGAATAGTAAATTATACTTACCACTATCCAGCACCTCAAAGCGCTATGCGTTGTAACGGTATGCGTTGTAAATACCGCGTTGTAATGGTATGCGGAGTAAAAGTATGCGTTGTAACGTCATACATCCCATCACGAGCGACAGCCCAGGGAGCATAGTGAGAGGCGGGGGTCGGCTGCAGTCACCCGCGGACCGCCGAAACCAGGTCAGCCAGCACCAGCACGAAAATCGAGCCCGGTATTTGGGGCCTAGCTAGCGGAGCCCGCCTACGTCCGAAGACTTCCAGGGGCTGACACCAACAGGTCACCCGGCACCAGCGCTGCAACACGGGACCGTGCCTCGGGCTTGGGGACCCGACAAAAGGGGTGGCAGTCTTGGGTGGCGACGGGCACTGGCGGCGCGATCCCTGGGGGGCTGCAACGGTGCACTGCTCGGAGCCTCGAAAATTGAGTCCCAGGCTTCAGGGCCTGCAGGTGGAGGTCGTGGGTGGACCCATGTCGGAGCCCACCCCAAAGATAGCTGCCAACTGAGTGTGAGGGGGGGCGGCCGGAGACGCCTGCGGATCCCAGCGAACTGGTCGGCGGACACCGGCGCAGCGGCGTCCGATTGAGCTCCAGGCTTTTGGGCCTAGCGAAGAGAGCCCACTCTGCCCATGATCCTTGACCGGCCCTAGCTAGGAGGGGCTGGAGAAGCACCGGACGAGGATCCACTACCACTATCAAGGTGCCCAGACACCCAGCTGACACGAGTCCCAGGAAAGGGAGCGGCGTGGGGGCCCAATCCGACTGGGCCTGGGTAGCGCCAGCGAAGACGCGTCGCCCTTGCTCGGCCTCAACAAGAGCCCCACGGTTTCATCGAGTGGGGTGTATAACCTGGTAAGCCTGACCTGGGCCGGCAGGAGAGCACGCCCTCCCAGGGAAAGCTTCCTCAGTGGTGGTGAGCAATATACGGCCCACCGGGGTCGACAGACGCGGACAATATGTCATCGGGGCCGCGCAGAGGAGGCCGCACACACAATCACGGACATGCTGGCTAAAGGCGCCCATAAGGGAGAGAAGAGCCCAATGACCCTGGCGGCTGGGAAGGGCGCAACGGGGCAAGAAGAGGACAGGGCACTCATCACCAAATCATTTTTCGAAACCCTATTTAACACACTGCGCGAAGACTTCCAGACATTAAAGCAGGACATGGCTGGCGAGTTTCGTGAGTTGCGTCGCGATGTGGATGGCCTGGGGGAGCGAGTGGCCGCGGTGGAAGACGCCGACCACACTAGAAGTGAAGAGGTAGAGCAGTTGCAACAAGAAGTGGTACGTCTCCGAGAACAACAGGTAGACCTACAGGCGCACGCAGAGGACCTTGAAAACCGCTCCCGCAGAAATAACATACGAGTCCGAGGCGTGCCACTCAAAGCGGAAGGTACTGATGTTACCCTCTTCCTGCAGGGCCTATTCAGGGATGTCCTGGGTGAAGGGGAAGATTTCGATATCCGCATCGACAGGGCGCACAGGGTCGGCTTGGCGTGCCGAGCACCCGCCCCCCCCACCGGACATTCTGACATTCCTTCCTGACTTTCCATTAAAGGAACACATTCTGCTGGTGGCCGGCAAAAAACAACCCCTCCACTACCAAGGCCATCCGGTGGCGCTGTACCAGGACTTGTCGGCCATCACCCTGCAAAAGCGCAAGGCCTTCAAACCAGCCACCGCATTGCTGCGAGATAAGGGAATTCCTTATTCCTGGGGCCATCCCTTTAGATTAATCTTCAAGTGGAACGGAGTCCTACAACAACTCGGGTCTCTGCGGGACATCTGCGCACTGCTGGGCATAGACCATGATGACGACACGCAGAAGGAGGACCCCTCGGGAAAACCCTCACAAAGGAACTCACCACGGACCTCAGGCGACGGATGGCAGCGAGTGAAGCGCAGACTGGCGCCGGCGACATCCCTTAAACCAGATCAAGCAACGGTAGCGCAAGAACAGGCGGCGGCCATCGAGGAGGTGTCCAAGGACACAGCGACGTCGGAATAGGCGCTTCGGACATATACCTTGCCCTGGCGCATTGGCTTCTGCAGTAATCAGTAAGGGGGTTTCTTTTTTGCTTCAGGATCAGCAGGTCTGGGGGGGGCGGGAGGGGGGGCCAAAGAGGTCGCCACCACCACACACTCCTCCACGTAAAGACTCCGTAGGCCTGAACTGTGTACGGATAGGCCTGGGACTATGACAAAGTTGGGTTTCCAGTTGGGGTCGGGGGAGGGGGACAGGGGTGGCGGGGGCAAGGGTCTATGAGGTGGGAGTTTCAGTTGATGTTGGGGTAGGGGGCTGCCAGGGGGGTGGACTGGGGGAGAGGGGGAGGTTCGGGGAGGGACAGTTCTGGGGGAAGAGGGGGAATCCCGGTGTGGTACATCTAAGACAGGGTAACAGTGTCCTTGGAATTCAGAGGCCTCTTGGCATACAGCATAGCCTTCACACCTTCCACATATGGCAGAATCCACGTTAAGGGTCCTTACCCTAAATGTTAAGGGGCTTAACAACACCATCAAGCGCAGGACCGTCTTGTCCTACCTAGAGAATTCTGGGGCGGAGGTGTGCCTACTTCAAGAAACACACTTGCTCCCCAAGGACTGGCACAGGATGCGCTCCAGGGTCTTCCTGTTCCAGTATTACTCCTCTACACCTGAGAAAAAGGCTGGGGTGGCCCTTCTAGTGGCACAACATTTCAAAGGGCAGGTTGGAGACAAGGTTGCCGAAATTAAAGGGAGATTCCTAGCTTACAACATCCAGATAGGTGGGTTAGCGGTGGTCGTGGGGTCATTTTATGCCCCAAATTCCAAACAAGAACCATTTCTTAAAGGAGCTCTAGCAGACTCCTTGGCGACCAATACGAAATCCATACTGGTGGGTAGAGACACTAACTTAGTGACAGGTCGGGCCGACGATTCGGGTTTACGGGGGCGATCTCCGTGGAGGGGGGACAGTGGCTAGCGAGCAGGGGGTTTGTAGATCTTTGGAGAAGGCACCACCCCGGGGTACACCTTTTATTCACACGTACACCACACGTATGCTCGAATAGATCATTTCTTTGGGAACACAGAATTGGCCCCTTTGGTCGAAGACATCAAGGTCCTTCCGGCAGCACTCTCAGATCATGACGCTCTCATGATACACATGCAAGTCCCACGAATTACAGTGCAGAAAGGTAGATGGCGCCTCAAGGAAACCCTCCTGCAGCGCAAGGGGGTCACACAACAACTCCACGACCATATCACAGAAAACCTGCGCACAAACGATACCACTGAGGTCCCGCTGACAGCGGTGTGGGGGGGCGCTTAAAGCGGTAGTGCGGGGAGACTTAATCGCAGTGGCCGCTTTGGAAGCCAGGGAACGTAGAGAAAAGCGGCAGTCACTTTCCGATCAGGTGCTTGAGTTGGAACGGGCCCATAGCCGAACCGGGGCCCCCAGGATCTGGCGCAAGCTCAAAGCAGCCAGGGCCCAACTGGCAAGCCTGGACCTAGACAGGGCAGAATACGCGGCATTACGCTTACGCCACACTTACTACGCGGGTGGGGACAAAACGGGGCGTTTGCTAGCAAGCCGACTCAAGGCCAAGACCACACGCTCCAAAATCTCCTCCATTCAAAACCAAGAGGGGCAAACGACCCAAGGGGACGAACGGATCGCAGAGGTGTTCCGGGCATTTTATGCCTCCCTGTACGCGGCAGAGCCCACCCCTGAACAGGGGGCGGTAGTGGCCTACCTCGAGGAGGCGGCGATTACACCTCTCAACGAGGCTAACCGGTGCTCTTTGGATGCGCCTATCAGAACGGAAGAAGTAATCACAGCGATTGCGCGCCTTAAGCCACTCATAGCTCCGGGACCCGATGGCTTCTCGGCGGGCTTTTATAAAGCCTTTTGCCCCCTACTGGCGCCGCTACTGGCCAGACTGTTCAACTCCTTCCAAGGTAGAGGCTCTATTCCCCAGGACATGCTGAAGGCAGACATCACGGTCCTACCCAAGCCGGGCAAGGATTTGTCCCGATGCGCAGCTTACAGGCCTATGTCACTACTTAATCTGGACCTCAAACTATTCACCGGCATACTGGCGGCGCGACTAGGTCCCTGTTTACCAAGCATCATCGAGCCTGACCAAGCGGGATTTATCCCGAACAGGCAATGCGCAGACAATACCAAACGCCTGCTCCACGTTATTGACAAGGCCCACTTCAACGACTCAGATGTGTCCCTCCTATCGGTCGACGCGGAAATAGCTTTCGACAGAGTAGATTGGGGGTATCTTGATAAAACCTTGACGTGGTTCGGGGTAGGGGAACGCTTCTGCATGTGGGTCGCCAGTTGCTACGCGGCTCCCCAGGCGGTGATCAGAGTTAACGGGGTGGGTTCCCGACCATTTGACATCCAAAGGGGCACCAGGCAGGGGTGCCCTCTATCGCCCCTGCTATTCGCTCTCTACGTAGAACCTTTCGCGCAGGAGGTCAGGGACAACCAGGCGATTGTGGGAATCCTGTTTGGCGGGGAACCGCAGACCATAAGTCTTTACGCGGATTATATCCTCCTAGCGGTAGAGGACCCCGCGAGGTCGGTACCGGCGTTCCTGGCAGAAATGGAGGCGTTTGTAAAAGTGTCGGGTTTCAAGATGAATGTCGAGAAGTCGGTGATCTTACCTTTGGGGCGGAACGTCCGCGCAGCTGGGCGCAGTCCCCGCTGCTACGGAGGCCTCTTGTCCCGTGTGTCGTTGCCATACCTGGGCATATCCTTGACACCATGCACGGCCCAAACAGTCGAGTAGAACTATACGAATCTGCTCACTCAATTGCAGGGTGATCTAGCACGGTGGCGTCAGCAGACACTGTCTTGGCTGGGGCGCGTAGCGGCGATCAAAATGTCACTGTAGCCGAAGGTCCTGTACTTGTTTCAAACCATCCCGGTGACACCGCCGATAGGACTACTCAAAAAACTACAAGACAGCATAAGGCAGTTCGTCTGGGCTGGTTTAAGGCCGCAACTTCGCAGGGCCCTGACCACGCGCGCCACTTCGGAGGGCGGCCTGGGGGTTCCCGACTTACTTCGGTACTTTCAAGCATCGCAACTTCGGTGCCTTCTCGAGTGGAGCCGACCTGAATCAGAAAAACGATGGCTATTCCAGGACCGAGCAATGGCCTAAATATCCTTATGGAAGGTCCCATTCCTGAAACGTACCGACAGGCCCTCATACCTCAAGAAATCGCCCATTTTCCGCACAGTGATGCAAGTGTGGGACAAGGTAGCGGTTGCAAATGGCCTCACCACCTTTCCATCCTCGTTGACACCCCTGTTTGATAATCCGGCCTTTGAGCCAAGAACGGTCCCTGGGTCGTTCCCACAATGGAGGTCATCGGAGTGCAAGTCGGCTGGTCATCTCTTCGACCTCGACGGCTTCATGCAAATACACACCCTACAAGACTTCTATACACTTCCCCAGATTTGGCGTTTCCAATATTTCCAGCTCAGACACTGGCTTACCGCAAGAGAGGTGCTCCCCCATGTGAGTAGACAGCTCACCGCTTACGAAAAGTGGCTTCACACGAAACGGACCGATAGACAGATGATCACGGACCTCTACAATTTGTTACGTCCGCCCTCTTCAACCATGCGCTCCGCGGGCCAGAAACGCTGGAAGCGAGAACTGGATCGCTCCTTTACGGACAAAGAGTGGCAGGACATTTACTTCAGGGCCCACCACACTGCCCGAAATGTGGCTAGCAAAGAAGCAGCAGTAAAGATAGCATATTACTGGCACCTGACACCAGCATGGCTACACTAAAGTAATCCGCGCCGCGACCCGACATGCTGGAGAGGGTGCGGCCAAATAGGGACAATGACTCACATACTGTGGGAGTGTGCAGATGTAAAGGAATACTGGGAACAGGTGCTTCGTGACATTGATAGGCACTTTGAAACGGAGATCCCCGCTTTCCGGCATACGCACTATTAGGCCTCCCACAACAAAATCACATTCCCCCTCAAGTCACTCAGAGGGAAGCAGATGGGGTTGGCAATGGGGGCAGCGACACAACATATCCTATCACTCTGGGGCACCAAGAGAAAACCCACACACACGGGGTGGCTTCACAGGCTTTGGTACACAATGGGCATGGAGCGGATACAGGCCTCCCTTACTCAGACAAGGGACACCTTCCTAGACACGTGGCAGCCCATGGTCTCTCTCCTGTCGGAAGAATTTAATGAGCTCACATGCCCAAAATACCTCAAGGTGCTTCGCTTGGCAGACGACTTCAAGTGGGACACGGAGGCTTCGAACTAAGGCTCACACTGCGTATACACTACATAATGCTTAGTAGCTGCATATGGACCACACCGGGGGGAGGGATCGGGGAGGTAGAGGGGCAGGGGTGGTTCGGGGAGGAGGGTGAGTTTGTTGTTGTTGGGGTTTTTGACTGCATTGCCGGCCAGCATCAGGCCCTTACCCACATTCATGGACACATTATCCTACATCGCCGAGGGGTTTGCCCTCGGGAGGGAAGGGAGGGAAGCCGGGTAGAGACTTCGGATGTTCTTTGCACTATTTATTTGCCGACTTGTCATATGTTTGATGCCACAAAATTCAAAAAAATGATTTAAACCAAAAACAAGCAAAGGTTTTTGTTTTTTTAAAACAGCAATCATGTACAATAAATTACAGATAGAAAGAACACATATGACAACCACATATGTCTTTACAATTACTAATATGTTTTGGTCATTGTTGAGGACACATAGTATTTCCAGATAGCCAACATCTACTGTGTCCTAGTGCCTGCCAGATTTAGTTCCACTTGTTCCACCAGGGCTGGCCTGTCTTAGCATCACACCTCCTCGCCCCCAATCCCTGGGTCTGGGACAGATTTCCTGGCCCTAGGCCTGATTTCGCTTACCCAAAAAATAATAAAATGTTTACCGAGCTGTTTCATCCGCTTTTGGGCTGCCCCTACACATTTGCTCTGTAGAGTCTTTCTGCTCTTCTGAGGGGCGGCTTGCGAGGTTTAGTCTAATCTTCTTGCCTCAGGGTGAGAAGGGGCCGAAAGCCCACTAACTATCCCCATGGAAGTGAGAGGAAAGCGTTTTGTTTTGGGTGGGGGGAAAGTTATGATGTTTGCATGGCCTTTTTGATAAGAAAGCTTACTGGGAGCCACACTAGTGACACTACCTTTGATTTCCCTGGGAAAGCAGCTGCATGCACACTGCGTTAGCGAGACCTAAAAAGGGCTCAGCACTCAAGTGGAGTGCTCCTCACCTAAGGGGTAAAGAATAAACCTATTCTTCTAGTTACAGGCGATTAACTGGCTACGGTCTGGCTTTGAGCAGCAAAACTGTCCGATTGGTTCAACATCATTATAGTTTCTGGCAATCTTTCTTTTTTTTTTTTACTTTCTATTTTATAAGATCAGGCCTCTATGCTGCCCATCAGATAACGTAAATCTTAGGTTCAGACAGCAGAGCAATTCCATATGTTAGCTATTTCATATTCTGACAGCTTGTTTATCACACGCTGCCAGCATCTGGTGTGACCTACCGGTTACAAATCTGATTCCCACCAAGGCCAATTTAGCTTTTCATCCTTTTTAGGTCTCGCCCTGGAACAGGGACAGAGACTCTATAGCTGCCTGATGGCAGGGAATGAGGGACAAGAAACTGGCACGATTTTTAGCATTCGGATTTGGCTGCGCGAACGCGCACGTTCCGTCCTGCGCCGCCCTCCCAGCCTACTGCGCATGCGCCGCCCTCCCAGCCTACCGCGCATGCATGCATGCACACAGACACACACACACACACGTCGCAGACAGACACTCGCTCACACACACACCCCCTCCCCCACAGTCACACACACGCACTCCAAGACACATACACACACGCACGCACGCACACACATACACAGGCCGCCCCCCCCCGCCCCCGCCTACATGCTCCTCTCCCTCCGCCCGCCCGCCGCTCAGCAACGCACTCACCGGCTTCCTCTCCTCAGCTGCAAGGCCCGGCAGCAGGACTCTTCTTCCCTCCTTCGGCACCGGGGCGCAGGGTAGGCTCCTGCCTGCTCCGGTGCTCCCTGCTCCCAACACGGCTCCAATCGCGGCTCTTCCGTGGGAGGCGGGGTAGGCTCCCGCCCTCCTACTTCCTGTTTCCGGGTGTCGCGCCGGCCTGCCTGACTTCCTGGTCGCAGGCCGGCAGAGTAACGAGGATGTTTTGCGGTATGTATTTATTTATTTAATTATGCATTTTTATATAGCGCAGACTTTACCCGAAGGCGGTATTTATTTATTTATGTATTTATGCATTTTTATATAGCGCGGACTTTACCCGAAGGCGGTATTTCTTTATTCATGTATTTATGCATTTTTATATAGCGCGGACTTTACCCGAAGGCGGTAATGCTTGCCTTAGCGTAATGGTGTTCCTTCTTAATTTATTGGTGGTGTCCCTGTTAGAATTATTCCCACTTTTAGTCTAGCAATGCTTGGCATGATGTTGGCATCTTTGGCATTATTGAGCCCATCCCTGGTATAATGGGACCACAACGTATTGTGGGCATTCTTGACACAATTGTGCTTCTCTTCACCAGCGGTGATGGTCATCCCTGGCATGCGATGGGTGTTCATGGAATTGGATGTTGATATGTAGACATGTAAAGCCAGACTCTGTCCATGGGGCAGTAATATTCATGAGTACTTGATGACATGGAGATCAAAGATACAACTAAAACTGAAAAGCCATTATTTTGAGAGACTGTCATATTTGTTTTTGGGAATCAGAAATATTTATTAAAATGAAATGCTTGTAATAACAAGCCAATGCATGATTACCAGCTGTGATCGTGTTTTCAAAATGTTTGTAAAGTTGATATTAAAGTGATAATTCATGCTAATTTCTGTAGTCTTATTTACATCTTGTTTACAATTATACTATACTACTAATGTATGTTTACTAGCCATAACTGTACTGTTATATGTTACATTTTAATTACAGTGTTTGCCTTTTACAATCATTTTCTTACAAACTACCTCATAAAACAAAAATATTTATGGCTAAAATATTTTGCACTGTTTGCACAATATATTTGTGATGTTTACACTTACCTATTTGAAATTAAAATGTACAAATGGACATTTAGTCAATTACTATTAAAAAGTTTAACTTTTTTGCTAAGATATTCTTGTAATCTTTTATGCAAACAAATTTAAATACTGCATAAATAATTTTAACAACAAATACTTTATATGTAGCTTTTTATGTACATAAGAAAACTATAGCATAAAGCAAAAAACATTGCCATTTACAATAATAATAGCTCAAACTTAAATAATGCGAGACCTATTGCATTGCAAATGCTTGTTATCTATCTGTGATAAATCATTAAATTGAATGCATATAGCACTGAGAAGAAAAAACTGTGTATCAACAGCATTCCAGCATTGAGGGTGCTAGGCAATAGATCTTTAGCTAAGTATGTATCAAAAAGCACGTATGCTATATTGATTACTCTATCGCAGTAATGCGGTGGACGGGAATAGTTTATTAATGAAGTTAGTTATTTTTGTGATTAATCAAGCACTGTTATCACTTGCAAGAATGTTAATTAAATGCCTGGGTGCAATATGTGTACGAGCTGCATTGTTTCGCATAAAATTCCTGCATATAATGGATTAAAGTACTGTGGTGTTCCTGTCCCATTGATTTTTAGGTCGTACTCTGCCGATTTATCCAAGCATTCTGAGGAAATTGGACTGCTATCCCACAAACCTGTTAACTAGCATGGCCATGTAGCAGACAGTGTAGTGTTATTGGATTCTATCCCGAGAGAATTACAGACATTACTTGGAGCATTGGATAGAAATTTAACAAACAAGCCATTCTTAGAATTAATACAATAAAACAAAGATTTTCTGTAGCCGGGAAAAGAGTTTCCTGATGGTATGTTACTGTTAATGGTACTCAGATTTAACAGGTACTGCTGTAAGCATGTCTGAACATGAAGGGACATCAACAACTTGGGAAGTGGGCGATACATGTAACAGCCGATCTTAAGCTTTGTAACTGAAGACAAGAGGATTTTATTTGTTCATGGTTTTAATTGTGAATACTCAACTCTATTCTTCTCTCTGGATCTTGTTTTTTTACCCTGCGTATCATTAGGAAAGTATCCCGGTTCTTCTCTCCTTCTGCACTCAAACTGATTGTAATGGCCATGGTCTTATCTAAGATCGACTGCGGGAACATCATCTACAATGGTGCCCCCGCCTATGCACTCCAACGCCTTCAGCTGGTGCAGAACCAGGCTGCCCGCCTGGTTCATGGCCTATCTAAATATCATCACTCTTCACCCCTTCTCACGGCCCTTCACTGGCTCCCAATTAAACAAAGAGCCCTTTTCAAACTCGGCTGCCTCACTTTTCAAGCCCGGGCGGGCACTGCCCCCGCTTTCATTAACTCTGCTATCTCTAACTACAGTCCTTCCAGAGACCTACGTTCCTCCACTAAATCCTTACTAACCATCCCCCGCTTTAGGAAAAAGCGATCTGGCGGTCAGAAATTTTCGGTTCTTGCGCCCACTTTCTGGAACACCCTTCCCCTCCCCCTCAGATCCTCCCCCTCCTATACTGAGTTTCGCAAAGCCCTTAAGACTTTTCTGTTTCAGCAAGCTTTCAGCCTATAGCCCTCGGTGCCCTCCCCAGTTTAGGGATCCTTCAGCGCTAAGAAACTTCTCAGTGAATGTGCGCTTTACAAATTGCTAAAAATTCAAATTCAAATTCAAATCTGTGAGGTGTAATTTTAAAATTGAATCTAGCATTCTTGGGACATGGAAAGTCATAGGATTTTTGGCAGTAGCTAGGCGGCTGGTGGTAATTTAATTCTGGTATCCAAGGACCCCAATACTAATGCACACCAGTTGAATGGTAAAGTTGCCCCTCTTAGCACTTGACTTTCTGAGGTAGTGTGTTTGAGCAGTTAAGCCTTATTCCAGCCGTTCGAGGGGTTTAGAGACCCAGAATACCGTTTGACACATTAGATAGCCGTTATTAATTTGAAAGTGCTGTAAGCATTTTTTAAAAGGATTTTATCATCAAGTAAAAAATAGCACTCCTTGATCTAGTTGGAGAACCCGAAGGTCCCAACACCCTCAGGCCCAGGTTACTACCTCAAATGTGTTTGTAGCCGCCGCTTGCTATACGCTTGAAATCCAGCTAACTTTGAGCACTCTGACCAATGTAAACCAACCAGGCGTACTTTGAGGCGTCTCAAGACAGTTCAGAAGATTTCTAGTTTTAATCAACTCAGTGGTGCAAAGCAGAAAATACAGTGCATCAGTTCTTGCTATGATAGGTCTCGCCTTCTAGGTCAATGCCATTGATTTGATCTTGAGAAATGTATTCAAACTGGAAAGCCAAAACCCACCAGCCAAACAAAGTAAGATGAAAGATCGCCACCCAGGAAAAATAGTATTTCTGTAGGTGCACATAGGGGTCCTTCGGAAGGGTGTCTCTGTTTTTTTATTTTACAGATTTTTATATAGCGCGAACTTGACCCGAATCGGGTATCAGAGCGCTTTACATAGCACCATTTGCAATACATGAGGACACATTCATTTTTGTTAGGCACGGGGAGATTAAGTGATTTGCCCAGAATCACAGGATGTTCAGCGTCATTGCCAAGACTCAAACCCAGTTCCCCAGCTTCGAGGTCGGCCGCCCTAGCCGTTAGGCCAACTGCTCTCCCCTGTTGTCTTCAGTGACACGAAAAACAGCCCAGTTACACTGTGTTGGGAACAGTGGCTGGTTAATGGACCAATCCTCACTGGATGGTTTTCTACTTGATAAATTAGGGTAAGGGGCGTATCTTGTGAAGTACTAGTCATGCTTAACATTTTAGCAGCAGTGGGTAAACACACAAAGGGTTTTGTGTTAACATGTGGCTGCTGGTTTCTGGTAAGCTTGAAGGGGGTCTTGTCACAGCTACAGCAGGTAATATTTGTGAAATTATTAGGGCTAGAAAGATGATGCCAACGATAGAGGATTCATTTGACTTCCTCTCGACAATGGGATGGTAACCCATGATAGCATTGAGGACTGGATGCCTCCAAGCACTCCTGGATCATGACCAAGGTAAGTACAGGCACTATAAGAGCAAGGGGTAAATTGAGGATGATGAAGGCGGCAGAATAGCTCTAATACTCGGGGGTTATTATTACCTCCCTTTGGGCAGCTGTGCTATGTTAACCTAGTGGATCTGGGGCAGGCTCTGGCTGTTGATCTGCCCCCTGCAAGTTCTTTCCTTGAGCTCGTCCTTACTTTTTTCCCACTAGACCAGATTCCTCCTTCTGGCACGCAAATGCCTGCACCACTTGCAGGAAAGGAGACAGTCCTTCAAAGAGATAGTCCTTCAGTGCGATAGACCTTTAATTCACAGGTTAAACATTGTGAAGTTCTGCTGGCTTTCCCAGACTAAGGCTAAACCTGTAGGAAGAATAATAACCAAGCAGAGGGCTGTCTCATGCTTCTTGTACACGTTTCTCGTGGGCTACTGCATAGGCATCTTTTTTGTTGAATCAGTAAAGCTGAGCAAAGTACTGTCGGTGATTTGCGCTATATAAATACATGTACATTTACATTTACATATTTATACAGTTTAAGGTCACCAGTTCGATCCTCGTCACCGGGGACATCAGATTCTTGGATTTCATATAATGACCAATATTTCTGGGACTTCTGGTCTTTGTCTTTGTTCTTGTCAAATGACATAATTCAAGGCTGCGACCCATTGGCCGCTTTCAGGAATGAAAGATAGGAACCCTCTGCCTATGTCTTGACTACTTGGAACATTAGGCCTATAAACTACCAAAATCTGTATCAAACGCTTGCATCTGTTCATTGCAAGTAGTTCAGACCTGTTGAATTTTCAGGAGTTAGAACTGGTACTTGCTCAGTTGGCAACAGATCATTGCTAAACACGTATGGGATAAAGAGTATTTTCCCTAAGTTAGTTTGATAGGGTGATTGTTACTGAACATTACATTACATTGGAACCAGGGCTTGAAGGAAATGCCAGACTTAAAGTCAAGTTGAGTAACGTGAATTTCGGGAAACTTGATGGCATGCATTTATTTATTGTCTTGGCAAGTTGAAGTTGAATAAAATGCTCTGTGTCGTTTGCTTTCTTCATGTTTAAACTATCAGCCGTGGGAGTGGCCTGGGCCAGGCTGTAAATTATTTGTGTTCAAAATATGCACAAGGAAATCTAGGCGAGAATCTGCTTCATCAATTTTAATAACACAACAGCCTGTCTCTACTTCACATTTCTTCTAATTGCGCGCAACCGGGGTCTTAATGTGATGCTTTATACATTTGGAACACTCCAGAGTCCAAACTAGAGATAATTTCTTGAAAAATGTATGGAGGATAACTCGGCTCTTGGGATAACACTCTGTAACAGCAAATGTGTGTTTAGATGTCCATTTGACCATACAACTCTTCGTGTAGGGTCCTGTTTAGCATCTGCCTAGCAGCTGAAAAAAGTTTCTATGTAGCGCACTGTGACGTAAGTTATAAGCCTAAGCAATTAGTACAGAAAGCTCGTCACTCGCCGGAGATGATCTCTTGCCTGCGTAGAAATCGAAGTCCACATTGCATGCATTTCATGAGACAACTCCTTTTACAGTGGTGCAATGCAAAATGACGGGGCCATCCTGTGGGATGGGATTAGGGACCCAAATCTCCTATATTTTTACACATATTCCTCGGCCTTCAGATGATTAGGGACCTCCTGCTGCATTGGGGGCCCCCTGGAGGGCTGTCCCTATGCCCTCAACCGTCCCCGTCGCAGGGCTTGCGTTACACCCAGTCTAGTTTATCATGGCACAGTGCTATGTTCTTTGGACACCCACTTACCAACCTGCTGGCACAAGGAATGCTTGGACACACCAGTCTAGATCTAGTACTGATACAGGATCTTGGATTTTAAAAAAAATCACATGTCTAGAGCTTTTTTAGATACTCCCTTTAACAAGCTGTTTAACAGACACAGAAATGATGGTGACAAATCGGTGCCATTCTTAGGAGAATGAAATGGTCAAATTCTACTCTATGGAATAGGAAACTCCTAACCCTCTTTTAGTGAACCTGTAGCTCAGTAAAATCTCTGTTGATCATAAAACTTTTTATATGATAGCATACGATTATCTTGACCGCCCAGTATTGAAGATAACCTTTCATGGTATAATACAATTTTCCATGAGATGGTTACGCTTCAGGCCTTTTCTGCTACATATTTGTTTCCAAGACAGTTCTTTTATGTTTTTTTTCTCCAAAATAGGTTATTGAATTGCCATCTTGTTTTTTCTTTCTTACACTTGCCTAGGACATATGCCTATCCTACTTTTTATAATTAAGAAGTGACAAGAGCCATGAAAATGTATTTGGAAGTAACTGGATTTTTTAGGACCTCTGATAATCTTTTTGTCGCACATGATGATCTTGCCTCTGATAAAAATGTATTTGAAGCTATTATTACCAGGTGGATCGCCGTCTACTGAGGACCTGTCTCTGGAAATCTTCATGCTTATTAAACAAAATCTAGTCTTGCAACGTGGCCTTTCAAAACATTTACATCTCTACAGTCATTTCCGAGGCACTTGTTGCAAGCAGGATACTTCTCTTTTCAACACGTAATTTCTAATAACTAATAGAATACGGTGCTTTGCATCTCTTTTTCTCAGTCCTCTTTCATAGATCTCCTATTGATAGTAAAAACTCACTTCTTAAAATGAACGGGAAAAGGCTTAGTGCAGAAACCCTATCCCAGACCTTGAAGAATTGCAAATGGACTGCTCATGAGGATGCCACAGAATTTTCTTTGTAGCTCACTGCATTCATTGATATTGTGGCCCCACTTAAGATAATTCACCTACGAAGAAAGACGCCCACAGCACCATGGTTTTCATAAAGACTCAGACTGCTTAGACAGGCTTGTCGTCGCCAGGAACGAGCATGGCAGAAATCCTACCTTAATCCTGGAAAAAATGCATACAACGCTACGCTAGCCGTATATAATGCAATCATCAAGTAGGAAAAGTTGTGGTACTGACCAATGAGCTTGCTTCAACTAAATATCTTTTTAAGCTAATCAGCTTCCTATTTCTCCCCTCAGCGCCATTGCGAATAGAAAATTCCCAAGATTTCTGCGACCGAATGGCCAAATTCTTTTATTCCAAAGTGGTGGATATATACAAAGATCTGGACTTTCACAACTCTAAGCTCTCAAATTCGTTTAATGTAGTCTCAGGCAGTATCTGACTTTCAAAGGAATCTGTCTGCCCAAGACAACCCCACAGCAAGCTTATCGTGTTTTACTTTGCTGACAAAGCAGCAAACAGAACATTATCTGCTTGGTGTTAAATCGGGCTCCCCACTAGAACCTTACCCCCCCAATGTTCTGCAATTAGGAGCCAAGAATATAGTTCCCAATCTTACTCAAACCCTGAAAAAAGTTATTGTATCTGGGTGTTTTCCTCTAAAATGGAAAAGGTGGTAGTTAAGCCGCTACTCAAAAAGGCAAATTTGGACCCTCAGAACTAAAAAATTATCGCCCTATTCCCCTGCTGCCTGTACCCACTCAAATCCTCGAGAAACATCTGAACTCTCAGGTTATGAACTATCTTGAACAATTCCAACTCCTAGACGCTTCTCAATTTGTATTAAGGAGTAACCAGGGGACTGAGATGGCACTAGTATCTGCAGTCAACAGCATCCGCTCCATGGTGGTTGCAGGAGAGGCTGCGGTGTTTGTCCTTTTGGACCAATCTGCTGCCTTCAATACCATCCCCAGACCCAGCTTGTCGAGCCGCTCCAGCAGCTGGGGGTCACAGACTTGGCACTTAAATTCTTGACATCTTTTCTAAGTGACAGGTCATGGATGGTAATGGTGGATCAGTTTCGCTCTGAGTCCATAGTGTTGCCTTGTGGGGTGCCTCAGGGCTCTTCAATGAGCCCTACCCTGTTCAACTTGTATGTCTCTCCACTAGCGAAACTTATTAGATATTTTGGGCTGCAAGCTCTGTCCTGTGCTGATGACACCCAAGTCATTCAGTCTATCTCGAGGGACGTCAATGAGACTGCCTTCAATTTAAAAAACTGTATGCAGGCAGTGGCCATATGGATGTAGAGAAACCAACTATAACTGAATGGGGACAAGACGGAGGCCTTGATCGTTGGTGGGCGACCCTCTGTGTAGTCCAATCTGTGGTGCCCGAACAGGATGGGAGCCTTACCCACTCCAACAGACTTTGCAAAAAACCTTGGAGTACTGGTTGGTACAAATGTAGCGTTTGATTTACTGGTAAACAGGACAGTCTCTACCTGTTTTTGGATAATTAAATCCTCGAGGAAAGTGTTTCCCTTCGTTCCTCTACAGGGACGAAAACCAGTGGTCTTGGCACTTGTCATGTCCAGGTTAGAATGCGGTAATGCCCTCTACCTGGACATAAATAAGACTTTCCTTGCCAAACTGCAGCTTGTCCAGAATGCTGCAGCCAGACTGATTCTTGACATCCTGAAATTTCTATCTGTCTCGGGGGGATTTGGAAACTCACTGGCTTCCTGTGATCAAGCGAATTACCTTTAAGGCTCTTTGCATGGTTCATGATGCCCTGGACAACAGAGGCCCTAAACAACCCAGGAATCTATTTCAACACTACATTCCCTCCAGACAACTTTGATCCTCAGGTAAACATCTATTAAATATTTCTAGGCATAGGAAATCGAGGTGGGGAAGAAGAGCTTTTTTAGTGGCTGCATCCACGTTGTGGAACTCGCTTCCCCTTTCAATTTCCAGTCTTCAGTCTCATGCCTTATTTTGTAAAGCCTTAAAGACCTGGCTGTTCACTCTGTAATGGCTATTAGTTAGCTTTCTATTTTCTCTCCTATCCGAAGGCTAACTGCTATCAGAGCTTTGACGCCTTTTGGCATTATTTGCGCTTTACAAGTCTTTTTTCATTCATTCATTTATTAGTTTCGGTAACTTCATAGTGCTTGGCAGATATGGAAGAGTGCATTATTATTGCAGGGAGTTCGAATGCAGATAAATGAGTAGTTAATTGTGTCTGGAATTGTTCGATTGAGACCTCTGTTCTGTGTTGAGTTCAGTGAACACAAGTTTGAATAGTTAAGTTCTCAAAGGTTTCCTGAATTACATCGATTTGGGGTTCAAACTCAAACGCATTCCAGAGGCTTAAGTCCTTGTACGCCCATTAATCTTCCTCCATTCCATCATGTTGAATGACGATTGGGTGTTCTGCTGGGTGGAAATTGAGCGATAGGCTCTGGTTGGGTGTAATGAGGTGCCAGCTCCTGTAGCTGTGCTGAACCTTTTCCCCAGTATGCCTCCTTGGGACAGTGGCTAGAACATTGAAGTTGATCCTGTATCGGCAGAAGCCAGTGGATTGCATTCTGGGTGGGTTTGGTGTGGTTCTGCTTACGAAAGTTGAGACAAAGTCTTGCTGCCTGGCTGTGAAGTCTTGGAGTCTGGCAATTGCTTTTTAGGGTAGCAAGATAGATGATAGTACAGTAACACCCGGGTGAGAGAAACCTTTATCCTTGAATCTTAGTTCTGGGTATGCTTGCACCCTTTACTTTTTATGTAATCAGGAGCTACAGTTTGGGAACTCACAAGAGCGGGCTGAAAGAGTATGAATACATGTTTCTTGTGATTCACTAATCTTGGTTCATGCCTTCTTACCTTAAGAACACTTGTTGCATCAACCCTGGTAGCAAGATTGTGCTGTCTGTGTTAAAATGGAAAAAGAATGGTGGACCTAAAGTGGAGGTGACTCAAAAAATGTGGTGTGGGGGAGGTTTATATGTAGAGTGAGCCGTTAGAAGGCATTTTTAAAATGAAAGCTACACCCAAGACAGAAGTAACCTGTGGCGCAGTGTCCCACAAAGTTGTAAAGAAGGAAGGACAGGAACTACGAGTATCCAAAATACTTAAGAAGTAAGGTATTTATTTTTGTTTGTGCTTGTATTGAACTTCTTATTTCTGCAGCCTTCTGTACAATATACGACTTTGGGTTTTCCTGTCAATGGTGTTTACAGTGAATGTTTTATCTCCTAGGAGGGCCAGTCGGATATTCTTTCTGGGTTTTGGAATGCAGTCACGCAGATCCTCTCCTCTCATTTTCAGAAGGCGACACAAGGTCAGTCTTATATGTCGTAATTTAAATGTTTACTTAAAATGTTTACCCCTCTTTGAAGGTTAAGTGCATTGCATTATAAAGGGTTGAGGAGGGGGACCACATGCCATACTTAAAAAAATTGCTGGCTCTCGCTGGCACCCAGAATGGTTGCTGGTTGGAAAGTCGTCAGGGTCGCGGGTACCCTGGGGCTTCTCCACAGCTACTTGTGGTTGGTTGTTGCCAGCCCCTGAATCAAAGCCCCCACGCTGTGCACGGATGAAGTGCATGCGTGGCTTGGGGTTGGCTGCCTTATGGGTAGGATGCAGGGCCTGGCCGCAGGCCAGGTACTACATTCAGCCCAGCACTGCGCATAGCCGAATGTAGTTTGTGAAGCGTGGGTTGGCGTTTTACACAAAAAAGCATAGAAATGTGCTGAAAAAAAAATGTTAAAGGGATGCTGTTGTTAGGTGAAGAGTTAAAACATACTTTTTTAAACCAACAAAGCCACTGAAATTCACCAAAGTTATCTCAAGTAACTATAACTCATTCTCAAAGGTAACTCACACCCTTGCCATGCAGTGCGAATTAACCCACATAATCTATCACTCATGGCATGTTCTATGATGTCATTGAAAATATTACTGCAACATTTCTAATGAAATTATTGATGAGAAAACTGTGCCTGGCGGGTACACGAGTTATAGTTAATTGAGTTAACAAAAACTTGTGCAGTATCCACTGGATAGTTATATTTAGGTCTACGTTTCCATAGGGAGAGCATTTTTTGGTTTGCTCATAACTTTGACACCATTTGAAGAATCTTCACCAACCTTTCCAAAACCATGTTTGTCCACCTCCGCTCATTTCTGGAAAGTTTTGGGGTGGTACATCAAGCAGAGCCCGGGGAAAAATGGGTTCACAAAACCAAGTCTCCCCATGCATTTTACATCACTGTGTAGGCAGTGCTACCGCAAAAACTGCCAAAATGAATTATACCACATTTGGAGGAAGCTAGATCTGGGTCCAGAAAGCATGCTTTTTGTGATTTGGTGTAAATCCGTTCAGTTGTTTTTGAAATATAAATGTTCAAAAATATTTCTATATCGCCAGCGTCCCTCAAACCCAATTTAAACAAATAGAGCCTTATTGACCCAGGGGGCTTTTTTTACCCTTGGCCTTCTTGCTCCAGAGGGACCAAGGCTCTGATTGGCTGCCTGCATGAGGAAAAATGCTGCCATTACAGGACTCAGGTACTTAAGGCATTGTTACTAGTGTGGCGGTCCTCCTGCAGCGCCGCCACTGCGCCGTCCACAAGCAGACCGCCAGAGCTGTGGTGCGCCCACCCACAGGATTATCATTGTAAACCATGGCGGGGGGTGGTGTAGCATTCTCACAGCGGTGGGCTGTTAGGCTCATAGGAGAGCCTGGCATGCAGCCCGCCGCTGTGGCAACACCTGCAGCACGTTCTTGCATGGTTTGGCATGCACACCATGCAGGAACAGGGATGCAATTACAGAGAGGCACAACAATTGCCCCCCTACATGCACCCCCCCAGGCCGAGGAGCGGCACAAGGGGCCTGATAGGGCCCAATTAGTTGCCTCTCCGCCACCCTTTACATGGTGTGCTCACTGCCATAAAAAGGGCGGTGGACAGGCAACTCACAATATACTTCGCCGTTGCGCAGTGGCATCAGCAGTGTATTCCTGCTCCAGACCTCTTCGCGACCGCTGTGGGATACTAGATCCCCGGAAGACGCAGTGGTCCTGTGACGGTCCGACCGCCACACTCATGATACTGCGGGGCAGCTGTGTGGCTGTGGTCAGACCTCCGCCACTAGTACAGCGGTCCATCGCAGCACTCGTAATAAGGTTCTTAGTCCTCTAGCCTATGTCCAGCTTTCAAAAAATATATACTTGGGTCTAGTTGGGATACCTAGCTCCCACAGGCCTTCTTAACAGCCAAAATATATAGATGCATAATTAAATATGCTGACTGGCATTTACTTTTTTCTTTTCTTTTCAATGTTGCGCCCCCATAGGACTGACTACCACGGAGTCTTGTGTATATGTATATGCTCAGCGAACCTCCAGAGTCATCAGAGGCGGGGCAATAATGTGAACAAAATCACCTGAACCCACAATCCAACCTGCATGGACTGAGGCAATACCTTTGAAAAAGTTTAAAGTCCTAAACGAAACGAGTCAGGTGCCTCACGCTGTGAATAAATTGCTGCCTGCAAATCTGAAATACTGTGTGCGTCTCATTTTCCCCGCCCTTGAACTATATATATATAGTGAACAAGGCGGCAACGCCGAAACGCGTCTAAGCAGACATTGAGTGAATAAATCGAGTTTGGATTCAGATTCATGGTGTCAGCGCCTTCTTCTTATCGGATAAGTTTGGCAAGACTTGATATATATATATATATATATATATATATATATATATATATATATATATATATATATATATATATATATATATATATATATATATATATATATATATATATATATATATATATATATATATATATATTTTCACTGAAAAAACCATAGGTTTCACACATGTTATAGTTAGCTGGACATTTCACTCATACAAAACCATTGAAATTCCCCCGTTATAGTTAGTTCAGCTAACTATTACTCGCGCGCCCAAAATGCACTGCTGATGATGTCACATATTACATTGCTCATGACATGGTCAGTGACATCACTGATGGACCCCCTAAGCAGGCCTAGGGGGTCAGGGTGTTTCTACCCTGCCCCCTTTTCACATTTCGTTTTCTGTTTTCTTGTGGCTGCCAACACTTCCTGGTTTGGAGTGTTGACAGACAGTTTACAACCAATTAGCATGCAGCTCGTGCTCGTAATGGTACGCGAAAAGGCCTAGGACAGTACTCGTACGAAACAACTTCGCATATATATCTATGATTTTACTTTTAATTTTCTCAGGGACTACTGAATGGATTTACACCATTTAACAAAAAGCACAATCTACGGACCAAACTCTACCTTTTTGCCAAATTTGGTGTAATTCTGTTCAGCAGTTCGGGCTGTAGCCGTGTCTAACGGTCCCTATGGAAAATTGCATGGGGAAAACACGTTTTCGGACCCCCCTTTTTTCTCAGCCCCCGCTTCACGAATCACCCCGAAACTTTCAGGGGCGGAGCGGGCCATCTTCTTGGAGAATTTCGCGAAGATTCGTCAACCTGCGCCAAAGTTATTCCAAATAAAATGTTGTGGATTTCCTATGGAAACTAGGTCCTAACTATAACTACGTACTGGCGACCGCCAGTAGGTAATATAAATATATATATCACAATCCAGCCGGTAGCCGTGTCATAGATCCAAGCACAGAACCCAGCGCGTAGACACAGAAATACGCCCAGAGCCAGTCTTTGGTTATTTTCCGCTTTATTAAGATTTCAAGTGCAGGGTGAAAATGCCAAACAGACGCGTTTCAGACAAGACGTGCTTGCTCACTGTTGGCGGGGGTATGGACCACTATTAACATTTATAGCATACAATGTGCAAAACGCGCCAGATTCAAAAACATGTAGTTGAGATATAAATATATATATATATATATGTATATATATGGTGTTTCGAACCGGATCACTGACACAATATCGTGGTAAACAATGTATTTGACTAAAATATTGTGTCATAAATATCGTTTACCCAAATATGTTGTGTTCCTATACTTTTATTTTTTTGTAAACTATTTTTTATTAACTTTTGGAATTTTACATCCCTGTGTAATGCAGTAAAACAATTAAGAAGATTAACAGTGCTTGGCGGTCATACCACTATTTAGATTAGGGTATTACAGTATAATAGTATGTTGCTATGTGGCATTCGACATAATGCAACAAGAGTTAAAGATGGTTTGAAAATAAGGAACACTGTTTTCTTCTCTCGTTAATCGTGCTCCTGCACTTATAATCTCAGGTACAAAATATTTTTTTTAAATACAGTTGACACTAATATCATCCAAAATAAATAGTCTAAAGTAGTAAATATTATATATTTTTATATATACATTTCATATAATGTAACTTAAATATATTTCACTAATATTTATTGCTTTATATAATTATATAAACACACAAACACATATGTGTGTTTATTTGTATATATGAATAAATATAGTTTAGCATGATATATATATATATATATAATATATAATATAATTATTAAACAGTTTACATCATATTTTTATCATTTACATTTTTATTTGAATATATACTTATATTTCTTCGGAGTAATACATTAAAAATAATAACATTATTTTAATGTAAAATAAATATTTCTATTCATTGTTATACTATTCATATACATATATAACATACACAATACAAACAAGTGCATAAGAAAAAAATATATGAATTAATGTAGACACTAAATAAAATATTAAAAATTGAAAAATCAAACGAAACACATTTGCAAAAAGTACGAACGAAATTTAAAAATAAAAACAAATTGTAACCGGGGTAGGGGGGCTTGGGACGCTTGGGGTGGTGACAACAGTTGGCTCAACAGACACTTGACCCGTATATCTTTTTAAACTCGGTTTTATTTTTAAGGTGCGTCTTGTACGGAACGTTAGTCTCTCCCTCGCAAACTCTATTTTATCCGTGGTGGTGGTCTTCGGGGCACGCAGGGCAACAGATATGGAAAGTCCCCAATGTTCAGAGGGAGGTGCAGGACGAGTGGTTTCTTCTTGGGAAGCGAATTGCAGATCCTTCAGGCAAGGTTCAGTCCCCGGCGTTACTCTCCCCGGTGCAGCCACATGGAAGGGAGAAAATGGACAGAGGGAGGCCGTTAGTCGTTTTGCCTGACAAGCGTCTGCACCCAAGGGTTTCCCGTGATTGTGAGGGACACCAGTGTATATTACAAACACGCTAGTGATTCGGTGAACATACAGGAGGGAAGAGTGAGGAACTGCGGGGTAGGTGCGGTTCGGGTACGGGTATGAGGTAAAGGGAGGGAACGGGAAACACAGAGGTTAGGCACACACAGGGGCTTTGTAAACTATTCACACGGGGCACTCTTTCTCCCCACCCAAGCCGCCCAACGCCGCCGTACCTGGCTAAGCCACACTCCTCCCTCTGGAGCGTGGCACGGCGGAGCACAGGGTCGTTGGCCTCCTGGCTTTCCTTCTTCTTTTCGCCTTCCGTTTTCTCCTTCGTCTTCTTCCTCCGTTCGGTGCTCCTCGCGTCCTCTGTCCCTTGGCTCGCCGATGACGTCACACGCCGCGTCCAGGGCTTCCCCTGTTTTCACCCATCCAGGATCGTCGACGTCAGTGGTAGGCGGGTCCTCCTGGAAGTCATCATACGCCCACTTAAAGGGGGCTGTGGACGTTTCTTCGGTTTGCTCCACGTCCCAGTCGCCCCTTGGAGTTGCAGTCTGTGGAGTAGAAGGGGCACAATCAGGAATCCACCAGTCCTCTCTGCAACCCGACCCGGCCCCGTTACACTGCTCCCCCCTAGGATTCTCCCGATCGGGGAGAATGGGCGATCTCGACAGGTAGTCCGCATTGCCATTGTGGACTCCTCTCCTATGAACTATGTGGAATGAAAATGGCTGTAGGAACAGAAACCACCTCAATACCCTGGAGTTTTGTGACATGTTTTTCTGCATCCACTGTAGTGGAGCATGGTCCGAAAACAGCGTAAATGTTTTCCCCTCCAGGTAGTACCTCAATTTGTCCACTGACCAGCGGATCGCCAGGCATTCCTTTTCAACCGTGGGGTATTTACATTGTCTCGGGTGTAGCTTACGACTGATAAAGAGAATGGGGTGTTCCAGCCCATCTTCACCCGTTTGCGACAACACTGCCCCTATTCCTATGTCCGAGGCGTCAGTGGCCAGGGAGAAGGCTTTGTTAAAGTCCGGTGGAATCAGGACGGGGCTGGATGTGATCGCTGCTTTTAATTGTTCGAAGGCTAAGCAGGCCTCTCTAGAAGGACTCTTCCCTAGGTTGTTTTTGGAATTGTTTTTCAGAAGGTCTGTCAAGGGAGCTGCGGTCTCTGCAAAATTCATGACAAACCGCTGGTAATATCCTATTAGACCTAGGAACGCACGAAGAACTTTTTTTGTGGTTGGAAAGGGTGTACTGGTGATAGCTCTTATCTTCTCCTCCTGAGGAGCGATGACCCCCTCTCCCAACATGAATCCCAAATACTTCACTCTGGGAAAGGCCGCCCTTGATTTTTTAGAGTTTATGTGCAGGCCTGCCTTTTGTAGGGCCCGTAAGATGCTGGCTATGTGGTCAAGATGGTCCTTCCAGGTCTTGCTAAAGATGACAATGTCATCCAAGTACACTGAACTGTACTTGATGTGGGGAGCCAATACAGTGTTCATAAGTCTTTGAAATGTAGCCGGGGCTCCATGGAGCCCAAAAGGGAGTACTGTAAACTCGAACAACCCATCATCAGTGGCAAACGCTGTTTTGTGCCTGTCTGTTTCTCGCAGGGGAACCTGCCAGTACCCCTTAGTCAAGTCCAGAGTTGTGATATATCTGGCCTCTCCAATTCTTTCGATGAGTTCATCAACTCGTGGTATCGGAAAGGCATCAAATGAAGAGATGGCGTTCAAGGCGCGAAAGTCCATACAGAACCGGGTGGACCCATCCGGTTTTGGAACCATCACTATTGGTGACGCCCAGTTGCTACGTGACGGTCGGATGACCCCTAGCTGTAACATGTCCATGACCTCTTTTTTTATGTCGGCTCTCCTGGCAGCCGGAATACGGTAGGCCCTTTGCTTCACTACCTTGCCAGGTTCAGTTTCTATACAGTGCTCAGCTAAATGGGTGTGACCTGGCACGTCCGAAAACATCGGTGCAAACCGTTGTAGAGTTTGCATGAGCTCTTCCTTTTCAGTTTCTGTCAATTCAGGATTAATGGGCAGCTTCTCGAGGGTAGTACCCTCGTCTCTTGACGGTAACGTCAAGTTCGCCGCAATGGGTGGTGGACCTATCCATTTCTTTAACAAATTGATATGGAAGGTTTGTTGCCTTCCCGGGGTGATTTGAACCAGATAGGTTGTTTTACCTATGGTCTCCATGACCTTGTATGGTCCCTTCCACTCACTTCTGCATTTTTGGCTGGACGACGGGAGAAGCACTAATGCCCAATCCCCCTTGTTCAACGTCCGCCATTTTTTCCCTTTGTCATATAGGTGTCTCTGATTCTCCTGGGATCTCTCCAGGTTGGAATATGCCAGGTCCCTGAGTTTACCCAGCCGGGATTTCAACTGATTGGTATATTCCAATAGCGACCTCTGTTCTGCCTCCCCTTCTTTTTCCCAGGCCTCTTTCGTAATTTCCAAGAGCGACCTAGATTGTCGACCATATAACAACTCAAACGGGGAGTACCCCAAGCTACTCTGTACCTGGGCCCGCAACACGTAGAGAGCCAAGGGTAACAACTTGTCCCAGTCTTTGTTTTCGGCAGTCAACATTTTCTTTAACGTGGATTTGAGAGTACGGTTGTATCTCTCAACCAACCCATCCGTTTGTGGATGGTAGGCCGAGGTGCGTATGTGTTTCAGTTCCAGGGTCTTACAAACTTCTGCCATCATTTTTGACACAAAGGGCATCTCCTGATCTGTGAGGATCTCCCTCGGGAACCCCACCCTTGAAAACAATTCGATTAATTTATCCGCTACATTCCGTGTTGTCGGAGCACTGAGAGCAAAAGCTTCTGGAAACCTAGTGTTATAATCGACAACAACAAGAGCATAGGTGTGTCCTCTGGAGGTACGAGGCAGGGGACCAATGAGGTCCATTCCCACTCTTTCGAAGGGATTACCAATGATAGTTAACGGTTGGAAGGGTACCGCTGGAGGTCTACTCATGTTTTTCTTTTGGCACACCTCACACTGTCGACAGTATTCTTCTGAGGTTTTATAAATGCCAGGCCAAAAGAACAATCTTGTGATGTTTTGTAGGGTCTTTTCTGCCCCGCTATGTCCTGCTGTTAGGTGGGTATGGGCATAGAACAAAATCTGTTCCCTAAAGTCTTTTGGGACTACTAATTGAGGGGAGTCACCTGCCTTTCCTTCCCTGTACAACGGTTCATTGATGATCCTGAATCTGGGATACCCTTGGGACGGTGTGGTTTCGTTTACATGGGCTGCCTCCCATGCATTCAGGAGCGTTGGGTCATTACTCTGCGCAAATTTGAAACTCCGATCTATCTCCCAAGGATCGGTTGTGATAAATGCTTCTCTTGGTAGTTCCAACTGCTTGCGGAAGATGTTCAAAAAGTCAGGATTATCCAACGCCAGGATTAGATCTTCGGGCAACGACTCTACCACCCCTACCTTCACCACACAAGACTCTCCACCCAGGGGCTTAAGAGTAAGATGAGCCACCGGATAAGGTTTCACGTCTCCATGTACACATCTAATGTGTACCAGTAGATCAGGGCCCACCTGAGAGGGTAGTACATGCAGTTTTTTTATGACCGATTGTTTACAACCGGAGTCTAGAAGGGCTTTTATGCATTTACTGTTCACTATTACCCTTGCGTAGAAGGAGGGTCCCATCTCCGCTGTATACATTACGGCTTTCGGTATGTAGCCGACCTCCATAGGTTCCTCGGTTGATCGTTTCCGGGGACACATTCTAGCTATGTGTCCCCACTCTCCACAGTCAAAGCATTGAGGACCTCTTTGGGATGGAGGCTCATATCTTATGGGGCGTGTTTTCAACGGTTCTGGTACTGGTTTTGGTTTTTTATCTGGTTTTGCCAACCCCATAGGTCCTTTGTTGCCTTTGTCCGTATCCCAAGGGAAGGCCCGTGGCATTGCTCTGTTTAGTTCGATGCCATCTCAATGGCCTGGTCAGCGGTAAGGCCTGAATGTTGTCTGAGCCACCGCTGAGTGCCATAAGGCAAGGCTTCCATGAACTGTTCCAGGTATATGCTGGACATTACTTCCTCTTTGCTCCTGCTCTCTGGTTTCAGCCATTTGTCGGCGGCCATCTTTAACCGCAAGTATAATGTCTTGGGGTGTTCCCCAGCTATCCCCTTTTCTTTCCTGAAGCGTAGTCTGTAGGCCTCTGCGTCTAGCCCCCGATGGTCCAGGATCACTGCCTTGATGGTCACATACGGGGTTATTTCCGCATGGTTGGCTACCTGGTAGGCTGCTTGCGCCTCACCAGACAGTAAGGGGGCCAGGAAAAACGGCCACTTGTCCTCGGGCCATCCACATGCTCTGGCTGTTCGTTCAAAGTTAAGAAGGAACGCGTCGGGATCTTCCCCGGGCACGTATTTTTGCAACTGCATTCTTGAGGGATGGGGTCCAAATCCCCGCCGCTCTGTTGGGGTAGGCACTCCGGGGTTCTGTACTACCTTGTGTAACCCCTCGAGTTGGGCAGTAATGGTATTTTTGAACATGTCCCGGTCAGCGTCCGCAGCCGTCATTTGTTGGCTGATAGCCCATTCCAGTTTCTGTTGGCCTTCAATAAGTTGTTGAACCACTTGTTCCATGGCAACTGTTTGAGTGGAGGGGCTGAATCCCACTTCTGACACCAATGTAACCAGGGTAGGGGGGCTTGGGACGCTTGGGGTGGTGACAACAGTTGGCTCAACAGACACTTGACCCGTAGATCTTTTTAAACTCGGTTTTATTTTTAAGGTGCGTCTTGTACGGAACGTTAGTCTCTCCCTCGCAAACTCTATTTTATCCGTGGTGGTGGTCTTCGGGGCACGCAGGGCAACAGATATGGAAAGTCCCCAATGTTCAGAGGGAGGTGCAGGACGAGTGGTTTCTTCTTGGGAAGCGAATTGTAGATCCTTCAGGCAAGGTTCAGTCCCCGGCGTTACTCTCCCCGGTGCAGCCACATGGAAGGGAGAAAATGGACAGAGGGAGGCCGTTAGTCGTTTTGCCTAACAAGCGTCTGCACCCAAGGGTTTCCCGTGATTGTGAGGGACACCAGTGTATATTACAAACACGCTAGTGATTCGGTGAACATACGGGAGGGAAGAGTGAGGAACTGCGGGGTAGGTGCGGTTCGAGTACGGGTATGAGGTAAAGGGAGGGAACGGGAAACACAGAGGTTAGGCACACACAGGGGCTTTGTAAACTATTCACACGGGGCACTCTTTCTCCCCACCCAAGCCGCCCAACGCCGCCGTACCTGGCTAAGCCACACTCCTCCCTCGGGAGCGTGGCACGGCGGAGCACAGGGTCGTTGGCCTCCTGGCTTTCCTTCTTCTTTTCGCCTTCCGTTTTCTCCTTCGTCTTCTTCCTCCGTTCGGTGCTCCTCGCGTCCTCTGTCCCTCGGCTCGCCGATGACGTCACACGCCGCGTACAGGGCTTCCCCTGTTTTCACCCATCCAGGATCGTCGACGTCAGTGGTAGGCGGGTCCTCCTGGAAGTCATCATACGCCCACTTAAAGGGGGCTGTGGACGTTTCTTCGGTTTGCTCCACGTCCCAGTCGCCCCTTGGAGTTGCAGTCTGCGGAGTAGAAGGGGCACAATCAGGAATCCACCAGTCCTCTCGGCAACCCGACCCGGCCCCGTTACACAAATATAAAATATATTTAAAAAAGTTTTAAGGCTATAAAATCTATTTAACCAATATTGTAATAACTATTGGAGTTTAAGAAAATTAAATATACTGTTCTCCCTTTAGTGTGCAATAACCGGGAAAGTGTTGGATGTTGGAGGAGTTAGATTTACTATTCCTACTCTAGTAAGTGCAACAGTATAGAAAGTGTTGGACTTCGAAGAGGTGAAATTTACTATTCTTACTCCAGTCTACACAACAGCAGGGAACACTGTGGACTTCAGAGGGGTGAAATTTACTATTGCCACTCCAGTCTAAGCAACAGTAGGGAAAGCATTGCACTTTGAAGGGGTGAAATTTACTATTCCCACTCCAGTCTACACAAAAGTAGGGATACTGTTGGACTTTGCAGAAGTTAAATTTAGTATTCATGCTCAAAACAAAGTAACAGTAGGGAAAGCATTGGATAAAGTTTACTATTCGCACTTAAAACAGCACAACAGTAGGAAAAGGTTTGGACTTTGGAAGGATAAAGTTTACTATTCTTACTCCAGTCTGTGCAACAGTAGTGAAAGAGTTGAACTTCAGAGGGGGGTAAATTTACTATTCCTTCTCAAAACAGCGCAACAGTAGGGAAAGTGTTGAGCTGCTAATTTGACTATTACTTCTGCAGTCTAAGCAGAGGTAGGGAAAATACTTGATTTCAAACACATCACAAATATGAGTAATCCCCATAAATGTAGAAAACATCTAAAACTATTAATAAAAAGATAATTAACATAAAATCATATATATATATATATATTACCTACTGGCGTTCGCCAGTAGGTATATATAGTTAGGATAAATTCCCTATGGGACTTTTGAAAATTCTATGTCTAATAACTTTGGCGTTTGTGGATGGAATCGGCTGAAATTTTCAGGAAAATGGCACATTTTGTTTCTGAGCAGCTCCTGAAAATTTGGTGGGGTTTCGTCAAGGGGGGGCTGAGAAAAAAGGGGGGTCCCAAAACGCGTTTTTTGCATTGAGTTTTCCATAGGGCGGTTGGACTCACTTTTAGCTCGAACGGCTGAATGGATTTGCACGAAACTTGGCAAAATTGTAGGGACTGTTAGCCCGATGTGCCTTTGCTAGGTCTCAATATATGTGCTCCAGTAGTTTTTGAGAAATTAACGTTCAAACCAAGATATATATCTGTAACAGCGCTCTGGGCAGCGATCCGGTCCGCTTACTTTTCGCTTATCGGAACTTTGCGCGCAGAAAGCTGATTGGCTCTCCGGTGTCTGTCAACATTCTAAACAGTCCGGAGCGGACGCCATCTTGTCTCTCGGTAGGATCGAGAGAGAAGAAGAGGTGGAAAACGAAGGGGGAATTTAATGAAAGGGGGCAAGGTATCCCCCTCTTGACCTCCTAGGAATGTTGTTGGGGTTATTAAAGGGTCCCGTGGGGAAAATAAAAAAAAAATGATTTTTCACGGTAGAAGCGCGGCCGCGAACTGGTAGCGAAACGGGAATTCGCCATTTTGTGCTTCGTAAATTAAATTACTAGTTATAAGTGGGTACGGGAGACGTATCCTAATCCCCTATGTTTCCTGAGGGTGGGTGAGGAGGCTGATATATGTTGATACATCTCTTCCAGCGGCTGTGCGTGAGCTTTTTTTTTTTTTTTGCTGCGTGACAGTCCGGAGCGGCCGCCATCTTGTCTCTCGGTAGGATCGAGAGAGAAGAAAAGGTGAAAAACTAAGGGGGAATTTAATGAAAGGGGGCAAGGTATCCCCCTCTTGACCCCCTAGGAATGTTGTTGGGGTTATTAAAGGGTCCCGTGGGGAAAATAAAAAAAAAATGATTTTTCACGGTAGAAGCGCTTCACGGGCCGCGAACTGGGCCGCAAACTGGTAGCGAAACGGGAATTCGCCATTTTGTGCTTCGTTAATTAAAGTACTAGGTATAAGGGGGTGCGGGAGACATATCCTAATCCCCTATGTTTCCTGAGGGTGGCTGAGGAGGCTGATATATGTTGATATATCTCTTCCAGCGGCTGCGCCATCTTGCCTTTTTTCGAATGCCACAATTTTGTCGTGCACGGCAGCCATTTTAGATGCTAGGCTGGTCCCAGGCTATCACCTACCCCTGCGGATGTAGTTTATGGCCCCAGCTGTAGAGAATTCAGACATGCCAATTCTCCTGATTCAGGCGTGTGAGTACTGATTTCAGTGCTAGTCTCCCGCCTCCCGATTTCTGCAAGCAAAAACCCGGGGGCATATTACTAACAACTAGCGATAATTTTTGTCTATAACTTGTTTAGAGACAAAAATTATCGCCGCACATCGGCGATTTTTATCGCAGATAAACCTTGCTATTATCGCAGAAAAGTCAGCGATATTCATGTATTATCGACCTAATGCTCTTAGCCATGTTATCCACCTCCCATTGGATAACATGGCTAAGACCTGCTCAGGGCAGGTGTTAGCTTTTGGAGATATTCGCGCTTAGTGCGAATATCTCCAAAAGTTGGTAATAGAAGGTAGCGATGTTAGGGACTGTTTCCAGTCGCTAACATCTTGGCACGCCACTTTGCATGTCATTAGTGATAAGTATCACTGACATGCAAAGCCGGGCCCAAGATGGTCGCAATCTCCTTTTAGGTGTCACTAACTGGTGTTAGCGACAGCTTGATAATAGGGAAATAATTTTATCTCCGCTTTCATGGTTTTTAAAGCCAAAAAAGCGGAGATAAACCCCCTTGCTAATATGCCCCACGATTCCTTGGGGGTTTCAGCTGATAGGGCTTGGTATTGTGTTACATGGTAATTTTTCCATGAAACGTCAGAGGGTCGATGTAGGGGTTCTAGAAGAGGTGATAAACCATTTAAGCCTCATGAACAAGCGCATGGTCTTTTAAAGATTTCTGAAGTACTCGGGGCGGCGGTGTGTGTGTGCCCTCTTTCAGGAGCGGGCGGGGGGGCACTGCCAGCAACTTGCCAGGTCAGGTAGTGTTCAACACGTGCATCACCCTTTCTCTGCTTGCTATTGCGCTCCATGCTTCGGAAAGGTAAGAAAAAGAACGTGCATTTGAGTTTGAAATGTCCGATCCTGCAGCAGCACACTTCCAAAGCCCACACATGACAATAACCCGATTCAAGGCCCCATTCACCCGTTTTTCAAAAAATAGATAACACTCCAACAAAGTAAGGTTATAAAACTTTATTAACTTTTAACGATAATGAACAGAACAAAAACTAAAAACATTTAAACATTTATTAACACAAAAAGCAACAATGGTTAGAAGCTGTCTTTTGTGCGAATAGTCCCAAGGCAGCACAACGTGCAGAGTTCTGGACGGCACCCAGGTGATGTCGCCTGGGTGCCGCACTGGTTTAGGGATCCTACAATGCTGCTCCGAAAATTGGCGTGGGGTGTCCCGGGTGGGGCGGGGGGAGGCCTCGTCAGTAGCGGTCTGTTGTGCGAATAGTCCCAAGGCAGCACAACGTGCAGAGTTCTGGACGGCACCCAGGTGATGTCGCCTGGGTGCCGCACTGGTTTAGGGATCCTACAATGCAGCACAGAAAAACAGCGTGGGGCGTCCCGGGTGGTGCGGGGGGAGGCCTCGTCAGTAGCGGTCTGTGTCCAGTGTCACATGGCTGACACAACATGTACGACAGGCACCCAGGTGATGTCCAGTAAACTGCCGCACTGGTTTTGGTATCCTACAATGCTGCTCCGAAAATTGGCGTGCGGCGGCCCGGGGGGGGGGGGGGGAGGCGGCGTGAACGGGCCTCCCCAGGTGGCGGCCATCTAGCTGAGTTGCGCTCGCTCTTGCGGCCACAGCGTCTCGCTCACCATGTTGTGGAGTTGCTCCCACTCTTGCAGTGCAGCGATAGGCGGCTGCCACATGGCTGTCAAAATGGCGGACGGCTCTTCGGTTTTGGGCCTGGTCCACTGAAATGGCCCTGGGACACCTTGGAAGTCGGACGCTTGCCTGCTAGGGCTTGGGCTCCATTCTCGAAAAGCGTCCCCTCAGCCGTGAAGATTGTATAAAAGTCTTGGGGGCCCCCGACTCCCGCAGGCTTCCGGTGGGGAGCGGCTGCCATGATTGCTCGCGGAATGACCACGACGGAGCCACGAGATGGTGGTGCTCTCATGCTGACGCCAGCTTCAGTCTGAATGATCCAGAAACAAGGTGGGGCTTTCATCGTTTGGGAAAAAAAATGTTCTAAACCAATGAAAAGTGTTATTTTTAGGTCATATGACCAAGCCTTCCATCTTTAGGAAACCAAAAGTAAAATGAACCAATGAAAAGTTTTATAAACAAGTCACATGACCTGTTCTGCGGCATAGGGCTACAAAAAGCGTAGAAAATCCGTTGGCACGTGAGGCGGCGTCAGTAGCGGACCGATGTGCGAATAGGCCGAAGGCAGCACAACGCGTCGAGATCCGGATGGCACCGAGGTGGTGTCCAGCAAATTGCCGCACTGGTGTGGCCATCCTACAATGCTGCGCCGAAAGACGGCGTGTCCAGCTGAGTTGCGGTCACTGTCAGTAGCGGACCGATGTGCGAATAGGCCGAAGGCAGCACAACGCGTCGAGATGCGGATGGCACCGATGTGGTGTCCAGCAAATTGCCGCACTGGTGTGGCCATCCTACAATGCTGCGCCGAAAGACGGCGTGTCCAGCTGAGTTGCGGTCACTGTCAGTAGCGGACCGATGTGCGAATAGGCCGAAGGCAGCACAACGCGTCGAGATCCGGATGGCACCGAGGTGGTGTCCAGCAAATTGCCGCACTGGTGTGGCCATCCTACAATGCTGCGCCGAAAGACGGCGTGTCCAGCTGAGTTGCGGTCACTGTTGCGGTACAGTGACTCGAACGCACCGAGATCCGGATGGCACCGAGGTGGTGTCCAGCAAATTGCCGCACTGGTGTGGCCATCCTACAATGCTGCGCCGAAAGACGGCGTGTCCAGCTGAATTGCGGTCACTGTTGCGGTACAGTGACTCGAACGCGCCGAGATCCGGATGGCACCGAGGTGGTGTCTAGCAAATTGCCGCACTGGTGTGGCCATCCTACAATGCTGCGCCGAAAGACGGCGTGTCCAGCTGAGTTGCGGTCACTGTTGCGGTACAGTGAGTCGAACGCGCCGAGATCTGGATGGCCAAGTTTCAAGTTTCATCTGGCAGTTTTTCTCCATCCCTCCTGGATCAAAGAAGGTGAATGCTAAATATGCCACCTGCCTCATCTGAACATATGAAGTTAACTTGTATACACTGTGGTGCTATGCTGTCCTATGGCAACATGAGCATCAACATGATGAATACGGCATTCGAAAATCATAAATGCCCTAATGCACCCAAGAAGTAATTTTTTTTTTGCTCCAGTTGAGCCGTTTTCAATGCCTGTTTTTTGTTGTTTCCCCTCCATCAAGAACAAAACAAAAATACAAGGCGCTAAGATCCGAATGGCAAGTCCTGGATGTTGAGTGCCTCAGTTGAGAGTTCTGAGCAGTGCTTGTAAGACTGTCTGAAGCTTATTTGCACCTGCTGCAGCTTCACTAGGTCCGGCGGAACTTTTTTCCTTTTCCTTTCTGCTTCTTTTCCTACAATGCGTTTCATCTAAAGACACGACCAGGTCCCTGAATGTGTGCAGGGGGACGCTATTGATTGAATGAAAATGGCGGCTTGACACAAAGCTGACTCAAGCGTTACTGTTGGTGCTATACAGACAAAAATTGGTTTTCAGTTTGTACATTCTTCAGGTTTTTTTTTCCATCCAAGTCTGATTGAGAGTTTGTAGAAAAATGGCTTCAGATTTTCCACATACTACTCTTCAACATTCTTCCTAAATGTAACAATGTGAAACTCACTAGGAGAACGGCTGTTTCTGTTTCCTTTCAAAATGCTGCCACCAATATTTTCTGAATGGAAGACACCATCTTGTAGCATAAAGGGCCGAAAGGGGTTCTGGTCTGGCCGATGGTTGGTGGAGACATTTTGACTATATCTTGGACCTGCCCGGCCTCGCCCAAAATGGCGCCGGTATAAATGGGACTCGTAACTCTTTGCCCGCAAATGTATATCTAGAAAATGTTATTGTAAGTGGCCCTGTCGTATTTTAATTACAAAATGTACGTCCACCGATTCCGCAACTGTTAGACACCTTTGTTCTTGTCACCTAATGGCCCGCTCGTTACGTTCTTCTACAGTGTAAATGTCTCCTCATCATATACGATTTGAGTTTGCTCCGTGGCCGGCCCACGTGGTTATAGGCCCGTATTTGTATACTGACATTTTCACAATAAAGGTTTTTAAAACAAAACACGGTAGTAGTATTTTCATTTGTAAAGTTTTTACTTTTAGTGACTGTTTTCGAATCAGTAAAAGGCAAGTGAAATAAAGCAGTCCAATTACATGACGGATAAAAGGTATAATATGTAGGAACGCAGTAAAGATAAATGGTCAAGGGCAGTTGTGTTTTTCATGTCTGCAACATAAAGTGATCGATAAGAATCTGATAATCAGGCGCATCGGCGACTAAGACAGCAGGCCGAATCTCTTTTACTCAACGGCTCCGTCATGGAAGGAAGAAACGCCCTTTTTCTCGAAAAAGGAATATATTTTACTTGCCAGACAGTTGTAAATTTTCCGGGAAAGTACATTAGCCTGGAATATTATAACATATGTTTGAAAAAAAAATATTGTTCGAAAATAATAAAAAGCGTAATTTTTAGGTCATATGACCAAGCTTTTCATCATTAAATTAACAAAAGTAAAATGAACCAATGAAAAGTTTTATTAACAAGTCACATGACCTGTTATGCTTACGTTACGCGCTGCGCGCCGCGCCTCGGATCACTTCCGGGTGCGCTAACGCGGCGTGTCATAAAACGCATTACGCGACAACGTAGGTCAAGAATATAGTGTAAATGTCTCCACCAACCAGCGTTCAGAACACAACCCCTTTCAGTAGTCCAAAAAGTTCTGTTAAATGACAACAGAGGGGACAGGCAACAAGAACCATCAGTCAAAGAGGGGTGGGCAAGTTCTTCTCTTCCGGGTCATGTTGGGGCGCTACCGGAACTGATCGAATTGGTAGTCTACAGTGTTTCTGGATGTTTCAGACTAAAGCTGGCGTCAGCATGAGACCACTACCATCTCGTAGCTCCGTCGTGGCCATTCCACGAGCAATCATGGCAGCCGCTCCCCACCAGAAGCCTGCGGGAGTCGGAGGCCCCCATGACTTTTGTAGAATCTTCACGGCTGAGGGGACGCTTTTCGAGAATGGGATCCAAGCCCTAGCAGACAAGCGTCCGAGTTCCAAGGTGTCCCAGGGCCATTTTAGTGGACCAGGCCCAAAACCGAAGAGCCGGCCGCCATTTTGAGAGTCCTGTGGCAGCCGCCTATCGCTGCACCGCTAGAGCGGGCGCATCTCAACTACATGGTGAGCGAGACGCTGTAGTCGCAAGAGCGGGCGGAAAACAGCTGAATGGCGGAAGAGGCACAGTGTAGCAAAAGCGGGCGGAATGGCAACTAAAACGATAAAGGGGCGCCTCACTACAGCTTGTCTTCAGGTCAAACGGATTGTGGGACAAGGTCCAGAATTGAAGAGTCATCAAAAGGCAAAAAGTACCGCCGGACCCCGGGAGCCGGCCGCCTATGTCGGGGGCGATCTCAGGCTACACCAGTGCTATAAGACTTGGGGAGGGTGTCGGAGCCAAGCGTCTTCTCCGAGTCCATGGCCATCACAGCGCCCCTCAGGGGCCTCCGTCAAGCTGTTTAGGAAGGTAACATATCATATTGTTTTCTAATGCAGTCAGGTCCACAAACGACACTCACTTACTTTGAGAATAGTGAAGCTGCAGTAGGAGGAAATAAGCTTCAGACAGTGTTACAAGCGCTGCTCAGAACTCTTAACTATGGCACCCAACATCCAGAACTTATGCTATTTGAGAATGGTAGTGACATCGAAGCATCTCGGGGACCAAAACCATTAACGTACTTTCACGTATGAAAATCTTACTTGGGGAGGGGGCAGGAGCGAAGCGCCCCCTCCCAGTCAGCGCCACCACACCGTATGTTGAAAATCTGAAGCCATCGTTCTACAAAGTCAACCAAACTTGGATTGAAAAATCTAGAAAAATGTACAAACTGAAAACCAGTTTTGGTCTGCATAGCATCAGTAACAACGCTTGAGTCAGCTTTGTGTCAAACCGCCATTTTGATTCAACAAAGCACAGGCATTGAAAAAGGCTGAAATTCAGAACTCTAAACTATGGCACCCAACATCCAGGAGCTTGCTATCCGGATCTTGGAGCCTTGTGCTGTTTTCGATCTATTCACACATCGGTCCACTACTGACATCATCTTATAAACCAACGTTATGTAAATAGTTTTTTAATAAAATGTTTTACCCTATTTCTTTGCTGGTGTGTTGTCTATATTTTTAATATTTGCATAGGGTTTGTCATTATTTTGTGCGGGATGGGTGATGGAGCCGAGCTGTCTTGCAGCCCTCATGGTGTGGAGCTCAGTTCATCTCACTATTTTCGTATTTCTCAAGAAGGGTTGTTCCTAATATTTCTATTTTAGCGAGGTCAAAAAGAGATCCAATTAGTGGCCTACTGATTTTGCTCGATTACTTTTATTTTTTTACACGATTTTTCACTATCTGCAAAGACTAAACAGAGTATTGCGACTTTGTGCTTGTTTGTAAATAGAGAATGATCCAAAGAGAACCAATTCTAAAACAGTAAATGCTTGGACAACAATCAATCAAATGGAGAGACAAGGAGGTACGACGGATTACAACGGGGGTAAAGGCCTGCGTTAACTGCCCTTCTGTATCTGCAAAGAGAGAGTACTAACAAAGGCAAAAGAGGGGAGGGGGGGGGGGCAGCGTTCAAAGCACATCAGCGTGCATAAATACGAAAATGTTTTTATCTATCACGTACTTGACATTTTAAAGCTTTTCATATTTGCTATTAAAAAACCAATGAAATTCACAGAAAAAACCATAGGTTATAGTGGATATATAGTTAGGAATTTGCATTTACAAAACCTTGAAAATTCAATGAAAAAACCATAGGTTATAGGCCATATATAGTTAGGAATTAGCATTTACAAAACCTTATTTTACTCGCATAAAACCATTGAAATTCCATATATAGTTAGCTAACTATAAGCGCTAACTATATATCGCGCACCCGCAATCCACTGCTGATGATGTCACATATTACATCATTCATGACATGGTCAGTGACATCACTGATGACATCACTGATGACATCTGAAATGACATCACTGATGACAACTCAAATGATATCAATGATGACATCTCAAATGACATCACTGATGACAACTCAAATGACATCACTGATGACATCTCATTTGTCATCACTGATCACATCACTCATGTGATAATACAATGAACCTCTTCAGACTCTAATATAACCTTACATACACTCAGTATAAACAGACACTCACAGACTGTCACTCATCCATGGACTTACTCACACACCTAGTCAGTCATGCAAAGAATCAATCACACCTCCATTTCCTCAACTATACAGTTATACACATCTTACTTATTCAAACATATAATAACACATATTTACTCTCTTATATAATCCCTGATACAAGCTCACAGTGATCGATACAGCCACTCACACATTCACTGGCTCTTATGTTCAGTTATTTATATATCTCAACTCTCACATGTATTGTGTTTTACATACGTACTTACTTGCACATGTAGCAATGAGAAATCCATTCACTCACCAACACACCCATGCACAGTCAACCGCTCATATAGCTGTTTCCACATGCACTCTTGAACTCATACTCCTAGTGAATCAACTGCTTACACATCTATGCACAGAGTCACGCACCTCCCAGCCACCCACACACACACTCAGCCTCCCATTCAAATATTTGGGCAACCAATCAATAACCCATATGGCTACTCTTATAGCTACTGATCAACACAAGCAGCAGTTTACACAACAACAAACATACTGATGCACGAATTAAGACAGTTTAGTCACTAACCCATGCACTCAGTGAGACACATTTAATCACTCACTCATACAGTCAGTCATGCACCTACTAAATTCTTCATCCAGACACTTATACATCCACTCATTCTTCAATATGTGAAACATATTTTAACTTTACAGAAACATACAGTCACTGGATGTTGTAATCAGTGATGTCATCAGTGATGTCACTGACCATGTCATGAATGATGTAATATGTGACATCATCAGCAGTGGATTGCGGGTGCGCGATATATAGTTAGCGCTTATAGTTAGCTAACTATATATGGAATTTCAATGGTTTTATGCGAGTAAAATAAGGTTTTGTAAATGCTAATTCCTAACTATATATGGCCTATAACCTATGGTTTTTTCATTGAATTTTCAAGGTTTTGTAAATGCAAATTCCTAACTATATATCCACTATAACCTATGGTTTTTTCTGTGAATATATATATATATCAAAAAGCTAAAAGTAATTCATCAGTTTCCATAATTACTATTCTGTAAAAGGGTATAAATTAATGAAAAAATGTATTCAATTACTAATTAATTCACTTCACACCTCTACCCCTAAAACCCTACACCTAAAATATTATTAAAAAATAACTATTTAATAACTTACATATTCTAAATATATGTAACATTTAACAATGAATAATTTATTGTAATTATTTTTAGTTACATTTCCACTCTATGCCCCTGCAAACCTTGCATTCCACAACTAAAATATAAGTACAATAAATCTGTGTTCCATGTTTTACATAATTAAAAATCTATTTAATAATTGAAGATTACTAATAAATTGTTGATTATTTAATTAACGTCCCACCCTACACCAACAAACCTAGAAGCCTGCAACTAAAATATAAGTAAAACAGGAAGTATTCCATAAATTGCATAAACAATCAATTAAATGTTTTACCTGTAATAATTCCTTGTTAATTAACTTTCTTCCCACACCCCATCAAAACTAACAGCCTGTGAATAACATATATTGAAAATAAATCAGCATTACATACATTAACATAGTAAAAATCAATTATATAATTAAATAACATTTATTAAATAATTCCTATTTATTACATCATTATCTTCCCACCCTCTCTCCCTACAAACCCAACAACCCGCTACAACACTATAAATTATATTAAATTCTAATAACTTAAAATTACAAGCTATATTTTAAAAACAATTGATAAAATGTATCTAAACAGTGGCAACACAAGATTAATATCTCAACTAAAACACAATAAAATAATTTCAAAATTATATTTTTAAGCACTATATTACTGAAAATGATATTAAAATATCTGTTATTCACAACAATATTTCTTACCTCAAAAAACGATATCCTTGTCAATGGTATTTGTTTATCACGATATTTGTGCGTCGCAATATTTAATTTCTGATATTTCTGTCTCCCTATATTTTAATTACGATATTTTGCCCAAACACTGTTTGAACCATTGTGCACTAAATAACGTTTAGTGGTCAAGCAAAACTCACGTCTCATAAGTAAATATTGAAGATTACCCCACCTAGGAGGTAATGTTGTTTGTTTCTACAATCCGCCATCTCAATTCAGTCTCAGTATGATTGCTAGCAGTGACGTGTCAGACAATTGGGGCATTTTCGGTCTTGCAGTGAATTTTACTTTTGTGTTAGATGATACATAGTCTCATTTTTTGTGTGATGTAGTCAATTTAAGTTGGTCTACAGGGACACCAAATGGCTTACACTATATTAGATGAGTTACATTGGTGTATTGTAAAATGCGAACTGCTGTACTGTCTGATTTCCTTGGTATTCATTTTGTGGGCATATACATAGCAATTATGGCATTTGCAGTGCCCTAATATTAGAGATAAGCTCATACTATTTGTGCGTGCTTAGTAATTTAAATTTTTTTTTTGTTCACGCTATATGGTCTTGGAGCCCCCTCCCCCCCCCCCCCCCCCATCCCCCCACTTCTTTATAAGAAAAGAGTTGTGGTTCAGTAAATAGGTCAGTGGTATGTAGGATGGGATAGTCTTTTGAAAATATTTTTGTGACTCTGTGTGGGAACTGAACATTGTACACAAAGGATCGATTGTTTGTCACTCTTTTTAAGGTCGTGGCTTGGGTATAAAAGTAGTGGACTATGCTCTGTAGGTTTGCGGTATAATGAAGCTCCTATTTACCAATTCATACTTTTAACGTAAGATCCAAAAATAGAAGGCCATCTATTTGGAGTCAAAGGTAACGGATAAATGTTAATGTGCATTATTTAACCAACCAATGAAGTTAGTAAGGAATTCAGTACTCCTGCTCCATAGTGAGCAAGAGATCATCCATATATAAGTGTTAGTATCTGATAAGTCTCAAGATGGTCTACATAAATAATGGCAAAAATGGGTGCGAAGCATGTGCCCATTAAAACCCCTTGTCTGCAGATAAAATGTATTTTTAAACAAAAAAAGGTTGTTATGTAAAGCTGCTTTTAAGAGTTCAATTTGGAAGGATATGGGTACTCTTGTGGGATCTGGCACAGAGTTCAGTAAATTCTCAATTATATACATGCCACTCATTTGGGAAATATTCACATATAAGGATTTACTATCCAAACCAACTAGTGTGTCGGTGTCAGACTCTATATCTTCAGTTAGTTGAATCAGGTCCTTATTGTCCCTCATGTAAGTGTGTGTGGTACAAAGCCTTAAATGAATCAAAGTATTTTCCTATCCACATCCAGAAATAATAAGGCAACATGGAATATTATTGATATTTTTGTGAATTTTAAAGTACTGAGTAGATCGTTCTTGGTGGAAAAGAGGATATGACTACACATGTTAAAGGTAGATATTATATTGTTTTGTGAGTTAGGCACATTGTGTGCTAAGGGGCATTGTACTCTGCCAAGAGGAGTAGAATCTTGGAGTTGTACTTAGATTAATTGTGTGTACCCCCATCTTTAATATTTGCAGCAGGAATGTCTTTCGCCTTGATGATTGTAAAATCGATTGCCCATTGATCGACCTCGTCTTCTCTCTGATTGCTGGTCTAAAGAAAGGTGGTATCTTTGTTGAGCCCTTGTCAAATTGTCTAATATGGTTCAAACTCCTCCTTCAAACCGTTTCAATATTCAGATAAGGTGCCAAATGTCTGATTTTTGTAACAAGCCCCAATATTATTCTGTCTTACAAGATTGTGTGTAAAGCTAGTCTTTCAAATAGCAATAGACTCCTACTTTGCTACAGTTTCTAATGCCATTTTGTATTTTTTTATTTTCTTCTGTTCTACGGTGTTAAATTCAGCGATAGTCTTTTCAAGCTTTTCTGGAGTTCTTTTGGCATCTGATAGTGTGTCACTTTCTAGAACCTTTCTCTAACACTACAATTTTCTCAAGTTCTTTAGAGCAGTCCTCTAAAGTTCTGCAAATGCCCAAGACATTCCAATGTCTAACAGCTGGTTCCAAAATGTCTAAAACGTGAGCGAAGTTTTGGATTGCACTATCCTACTGTGATCAGACAAACGTCTGTCTCATTTTCATTGGCATTGAATGCCCTACGTGTGTGGCTACGTTCTTTCCCTCTTTACCAATACTATACAGATGTTTGTATCTTTCAGGCTGGAACAATTCCCTTGCATACTTGAGCCCTAATTTACACCTCCACATATTACAAATTATCGGCTCCTTTGGCACGGAAACACTGGTGGCTTCTCCACCTTCCATTGGCATTCCGATTTCAATTAAACACTGTTATAGGATTCACCCATTATGCCATTCCTTGTGGCTGGAGGCCTGCTACCCTTTCTTCCACTCTGTCTCCCTGGTCATGCTGAACCAATCCACTGCTTTTGACATGTTATCTCCTATCATTCTTTCCGAGTGAGTGCCTTCAGGAAATAGGTATTGATCTGGCTGCTTTGAAATGGCTGATATTGTTTGTTTATCACAGATTGTAGTCAGTCTGTTCTACTTCTTTTAGAGCCTCTGCATTGTCCATAAAACAAGCTGTCCGATAGACGTCTGCATTAATCCGCACCCTTTTTAAGATTTGTATTTGTTCACTTACCTGCTTAGTGCAATCTTTCGACTTTGATATACTATGCGATGACAAGAACTAGTCATCTCTATCTCAAATGAACCCTCATTGACAAAAGCCAACTTTCTGGTATGTATGTGCAAAGTCTCACTATGGATACTTTCAAACTGTCTGAAACTAAACTTAGACAACCCTGAGATGCCCCTATAACCGATTAGGCCCATATTTTCTCAAATTATTGGTATCCTTCTGCTTTAGGAAAAGATTCCCTCTCTGTCTCTTCAGTAATAAACATAGGGGTCATCCTTGACAAGGATTTTTTTAATGTCACATCAAGACTACTCACTCTTGTCATCTTGTTAATGCTCCATAAAATATTTATAATTCTCCCTTTCGAGTGCATACATCTTTCTTCCATGCAGTCATCATTTAAAGGCTAGACTATGGCCTCCAAATGATGAAAGGCGCTTCCTCTGGCGTTCTAGCACCACTACAAAGAGGACAGAACGCAGAAGACTTATCCCCTATCTACCTCACCAATTACATCTCCTTTTCGTCACTACTTTCACTGGATAACCATAAACAAACAAGTTATTTCGAAAAATTCTTTGCCTCATAAATCCTTGTGGAAATTCCTTAGTATTATTTGAGCCCTTTAGAGCCCTTCGCACCCAAAAGATCATTGCATTCCTCAAATGACGGGCTCCTTTCTTTTCTGGGCATCGTAGTCAGAACGAGGGAGGAGGCAGGATTTGTGCCAGGCTCCTAAGAGCTAGAGTGAACTTCTAACATCTATTTGACTCAAAGCTTAAAGAAGAGACTCAAAACTTGGCGTTTCTCTTCATATTAACTTTCCACCATGCTGTTTACTATATTTAGCACCAGGATGCTCATTTCTAGGAAGCAGCTGTGCATCATACGTTTATTTAACATGCTATTCAGAAATGCCATGTAACCAACTTATTTCCAGGCATAAAAGGGCAAATTGTTCTAGTTTTTGACAGGATGAACAAACAAGCTTGTGCTCCTGTCTTGCTCTGCCATTTGTATTAAATCTTAAAACTACCAAGAAGGCTCTGTCCTTCGAATGCAGGTATCTTGACAGAAATGCAATTTAAAATTCTTTTTCAGTTATGATGGTACCGAAGTGACATACTCAAGGAGGTGGAGACTGGACAAGTTTGGGTGGAGGACCGTCCCCTGCTTCTGCAACAGAAGATCATCCCGAAGAGGCAGTTTGATCGGAGGATCAATGGCCATGCTCAAGTGCTCGGGGTACCAGACTCTTCATGCCCAGTCCGGAGCCACAAGAATTACTTAGGCTCATCGTGCTTGATCTTCTTCAGCAGTCTGGGAAGAAGTCACCTCATCATCGACATCCCCCACCACAGCTACATCACAGCCCACCTGAAAGACCTGCACTGGCTTCCCGTCAACAAGAGGATCACCTTCAAGCTCCTCACCCACGCTCACAGAGCACATCACAACACCGACCAGAGTACCTCAACAACCGACTCACCTTCTACACCCTGAACTGCCAGCTTCGCTCTGCTAACCTCGCCGCCGTCCCCCGCATCCGGCGAGGCAGATCATTCTCCCACTTTGCCTCAAAAACCTGGAACACCCTCCCCAACCGCCTGCGACAGACACAGGACCTGCTGGCCTTCAGGAGACTCCTCAAGACCTGGCTGTTCGAGCAGTAGCAGCACCCCCGCCTCTCCCACAGCGCCTTGAAACCCTCATGGGTGAGTAGTGCCCTTTACAAATGGATTGATTGATTGATTGAACAGGGGCATGCTCTGATGTTACAGCCATGTCAAAAGGCGAAGAGCCTCTTGACATAGGGTCCACGACCCCATCCCGCCCTGTTTGTTGCAATACCACATGGTGGTGTTGTCCATGAACACTTGCACTACTCTTCCTTCCACAGAGGGAAGGAATGCCTTCAGGGCAAGGCGAATCACCCTGAACTCCAGAGGTTGATGTGGAGCCCGGACTCTGCCAGAGAACAGAGGCCTCTGATCTCCGCATCCCCCATGTAGCCGTCCCATCCCAGAAGTGACGCATCTGTCTCTACTGAGAACTCTGGTTGGGGAAGGGAGAAGAATCTTCTGCTAATCCAATCCTGGTTTGTGACCCATCACTGCAGTTGACTTGCAGTTCCTCCGAGAGCTGGACGACATCTGAAAGATTCCCCTAATCCTGTGCCCACTGGAACTTCAGGTCCCACTGCAGAGCCTGCATATGCCATCTGGCATGATCCACCAGCAGGCTGCAGAAGGCCATGAGACCCAGCAGCCTTAGGGTCAGTCTCACCGAAATCACGGATTGAGGCTATAACATCGGTATCTTAGCCAGAATATCCCCTACTCACTTCTCGGTATGAAAGACCCGAAACTGATCTGTGTCCAGAACTGCTCCGATGAAGAGAAACTTCTCAAAAATAATCAGGTGTGACTTCGGCACGTTGATAGTGAACCCCAGTGGATGCAGAAGGTACGGCGTAGTCTGAAGGAGGGAGACGACAGCCTGGGGCGAGCCTGCGTTCAACAGCCAGTTGTCGAGATAGCAGAAGACTGGAACCCCTGATCCGCGCAGATGAGCTGCGACCACCGCCATCACTTTCGTGAACATCCGAGGGGCGCTGGTAAGGCCAAAGGGGAGCACAGTGAACTGAAAATGCGTATGGCCTGCCGTGAACCGTAGGTAACGCCGGTGGGTAGAGGGCAGACAAGACGTGAGCCAGAGTTAACATCTTGAACTTCTCCTTCAGGAGGAAGCGGTTGACGTCCCTGAGGTGTAAGATAGGATGCAGAGCTTTGTCCTTCTTGGGTACCAGGAAGTAGTGGGAATAGCAACCACGACCTACTTCTGGCACAGGGACGCATTCGATAGCTCCCTTGGCCAGGAGAGCCATAACTTCCTGGTGGAGAAGGGCCAAAATATCCTCCGACATGCACTGGAGTGTAGGTGGCATGGAGGGAGCGGGCGTCCCGAAGGGGAGGAAGTAGCCCCTTCGGTCTACCTGCAAAACCCACCTGACGTGATGTTGTGCAAGTGGGGGAGGTGATGGCAGATCCTGTCGCCTACTGACAGCTGGTTTGCCTGAAATGTCGAACTAGGAAGGCTTGGAGGCTGCTGCAGGTGGGGCATTGGTGGACTAGCCTGCCCGCTAGCCACCAGACCCACAATGGTGGGTCCCACATTCCCGGCCGCACAGAGGCTGGGTAGCTTGCGCAGGCCTGTGGCTCTGGGTGGAGCGTGGTGGGCGCTCCTTTCCGAAGCCACGAAAGGCAGACTGCATGGGATGAGAGGTGGCAGCGAGGCCCAAGGATCTGTCCGGAGCCCTAGAGCCTTTGAAACGTCAGAGCGCATTGTCCGCCTTGTCGCCAAACAGGCGCACATCCCCAGGAAGCCAGTGTACCTCAGCCAAGCGTAGCGCCTCATGACTACAGACGTTGAAATCGTTCTACCCAATGAATCAGCGGTATCCAGCCCACACGAGATTGCGAAATATGCTGCGTCTCTACCCTCTGCGACATCACTGGCGAGCACTTCCCGGGTCTCCTCCAGGCAATGTGGCAGCACTTGCGCAACCATGTCGCACAAAGACTGTGTGTAACGGCCCAATAGACATGCGGTGTTCACTGACTGCAGTCCTAAGCTTGCGGAAAAAAACATCTTCTTCCCAAGATGGTCCAGCTTCTTGGATTCCCTATCTGGGAGAGCAGTTGGGAAAGTGCCTTTGGATGTTGAGGCTTGGACCACCAAGCTCTCCGGGGTAGGGCGTTGGGAGAGGAAAAGTGGGTCACCCTGGGCCAGGCAATAGTGTTGGGCAATCATCCTATCTACAGGAGACCCTATGCTGGGCTTGGACAAAGTGCCCTGAAGGATGTCAGTGAGGGCCTCATTAAAAGACAGCAGGGGCTCCGAAGAGGCTGATGCCGGCTGAAGCATCTCAGTAAGGAGGTTAGTCCTGACTGCCACCGTAAGAAGCTCAAGGCCCAAGGCCTCAGCCCCCCTACGCAACACCACAGCGTAGGAGGCTCCCTCCTGCGTATCCACGGTAGGGGGAGAAAGCATACTAAGTTCTGGGGAGGTATCCAGACCACTGGCATCACCAACTCCTCTCGCCAGTCTTGCTCCTCAAGTTGGTCTGCTAGAGGGTCACCAGACCCCTCCCAGTCCTCCTTACCCTCCTCTGGCTGCCACTCCGAGTGGTAGGGAACGCCAGGGATAAACAGCGGTACAAAAATACCTTCTGCCGCCTGTACCGATGTCAGTCAACAACGGTCTGGCACCATGTCCATGTCGGGGGTGAGGCTGGGGTGGAGTCAGTCTGGGGACACAGTCAGCGTTGGGGGTGTTGCCACTGAAATTGGCGTTGGGGAATTACTGTGAGGCCGATCCGGATCCAGGCTTGGATCCATGGGGGCCCTGCGGCTCCGAGGCCGGAGCCGCCGGCATTGAAGGCCTAGGGCCCCCAGCCAAGTCCGCGGGGCCCGAAGCCACGCCAGCGGAATCGGGTTGCCCAAAGATGGAGTAGAGGGCTTCGTAAAAGGCACGAAGCTGGGCAGGGGAGCCTTCAGCTCCTGGAAAGGGAGGTAAGCGTGGAGCCGTCCCACTTAGCTTTGAAGACTGAGGAGTGGCGATGCTCCGGGTCCCACGTCGGCTGACGGACGGGTAGAAGGCGAAGAGTGACGATGCTTCTTCGCCTTCTTCTTGTGCTTAGACTTACCCGATGAGTGTGAAGACTTTGACGACAAATGGTGATGGCTCTGCGATTGGTCCCGCGACCTTCCCCTCGACCGGGACCTCGAACAATGCAGAGCTGACTGCCGGGCCTCTAAAAGCTTTTGGGACCGCTCCCGCAAAGACTTCAGATTCCGGGCCCGACAGTCGGAGCACGACTTCAGGTCGTGGTCGCTCTCCAGGCACCAAAGTCAAACGAGGTGCGTATCGGTAAACTGCAGCAACCTGTGACAGGAGTCGCAGGGCTTGAAACCGGCTGACGGCTGGACATCCCTCATGCACCAGTAGTCGTTAGACTAAAAAAAGATGTTGAAAAAAAGTCGAAAAAGAGTTTGTCACACTCTGTCCAGATCTGCACTGACTCGTGCGGAAAAGGAAGAACTGACGTCAGCGTGCAGCGGCATCTTGTAAGTAGACACTGCATCTGCATCACTGCGACCATGCCAACGCTGACGAACGTGGAGTCTACCAATGCCACCTACCGACGTGCAAGGGTATGCTATAAAATAAATTCTCCGGATCCAGTCTGACACCTGGGGGTAATTCCAAGGTAAGGAATCTATAACTAATGGTCTCTTTCAGGTAAAGAAGTCTCAACTTTACAGGAAGGATTCAAACCAGCCCTTTGCAGTAATTGTCCGTGCCACTACCTCTGGACTGACTAAAGGACGGCTACAAGGCCTCTAAAATTTAATTGCAAAGGGAAACATTTGGTAGCCCAGCAAAGTGACAGAATGGGAAAGAATGACTATGGCAAATGTATTTTCCTACATTGTTGCAGAATACCAAAAACGCATTAGGTGAGTGAAAATGAAACAAATGGCATTGTGAATATACTTAAAACCTAGTTTGTTTTTCTAGAAAACGAAACCTGATCTTTCTCCTTAAAACTACACATGCTACACATAATGTCCAATTTTTATTCAGAGTGTAGGTCATGGAAAAAGCAGCTAGATCTTGTTACTGTCTTGTATGCGCTATTCCACACAAGCTGTAGAAAGTAAAGTGTTCAGCAGCCAAAAGGTCGACATCTAAAAGCAAAATGTTTTTTTGTCTGTTGGTCCATTTATCTCTGTTCATCAGCTTAGCTGGTTAGTGGGGGCCACTGTCCTATAGGACACCTTCAGCCAGTTCTATGTTTATTTACCGTACTGGCACATGCAGTTTTGTGTTTACCTTTATGGTCCTCATTGCGACTGACCCAGTAAATTGTGAACCCAGCAAAAATACTTATATGCTCAAGGATTACAATGAAAATGTTGCAGTGATTACTGAACCCGGTAATTACTGGTTGCAATAAAGATCACACCCTGATTACATTTCCGCAGTAAAACCTGCCAAAATGTATAGAGAGAAAAATGTCTGGTGAATACTGGGACGTACAGATTTCGCTGTAACCACCAAAATATGCATGCTAAGCCCCATTTTAAGGGCAAACATTGTAGTTGGTGCTAATTAACGCACCCCATAAATTCAGCACACATCAGTGTTGGTATTAACGAGTGTGATAATTGTCAGAAGAAACACTAAGGCACATGCAATGAGGGCCTATGAGTATGGGTGGAAATATCCCAGTTGTTCAACAAAGGGGAGTACGGGGGGGGGGCTTTTTACCGAGGTCCAGCAGAAATGCCCTGTACGAATCTATGCAATAAAGGTTTGCTGTTCCTCAACAAGGTAATGCCTAGAAAATAAACAGACGGACGATCTACCACTACCATAAAAAATGATATGGAAGTCAGGCACTGTTAAAGTGGAAGGATCCAGAGAGATCCCGCTCTGTCGGAACTAGGTTACTCACACACCCAGCAAGCTAGGTGTCGTGCTTCATCATTTGTGATAGAGTCTCATGGGATTCTAGTTACATCGTAGTTACATCGTACGCTGACGACACCCAACTTGTTGTCTCGATAGACAAACACTCCACCGATGCAGAACAGAAGTTTAAGATCTGCCTGACGGAGGTTTTCGAGTGGATGAATAATAACCACCTAAGATGCTACACCAACAAAACTGAAATCATTCCGTTAGGTAAAGGTCATAAGTTCTGTCCCAAAGACTGGTGGCCTGAAGATTCACCTGCCCCGCCTAGTTCGGTGGACTCTGCTAGAAACTTAGGAGTTTGATTCAGCCCTTTCTTTTGACCAGCACGTAAGGAACACAGCAGGATGCTGCTTCAGCATAATCAAGTCACTCAAAAAGTTTTTCGATTTCCTGCCCATTGAATCCAGAAAGTCAGTTGTGGTAGCATTAATACTATCACGGTTAGATTACTGCAATGGCCTGATGGCAGGAGTGAGAAAAGCCACCCTGAGAAAACTGCAGAGCGTGCAGCATGCGGCAGCTAGGCTGGTACTGAAATTACCAAGAAGATCTTCTGCCTCTGCCGCTCTTCAGGCCTTACACTGGTTACCTCTCCATAAGAGGATCTTGTACAAACTTTTACTGATCTCTTTCAGAGCTCTTAATAACATGGGCCCAAAGTACCTCAGGAAGCGTTTTGTACGCTATGACCCTCCACGTTGCCTGAGATCTTCCGGAGGCAACCTAATTAACATTCCCAGATACAAGTACAAAACCAAGGGAGGTAAAACACTCACTGTACTGGCTTCAAGGGCATGGAAGACTATGCCCAAGTACCTCAGAATGCTCGACAAAGAAAGTGTTTTCAGAAAACATCTCAAAACCTGGATTTATAACTTAACAGACAGTATCTCAATGGCAGCAATCTAGATATTCATCGTTACGGGACACATCTGCATAGCGCCAAGATGCTCCTTCGGGAGCGATAGATTGCGCTCTACAAATATCCAAATACAAATACAAATTTGGACCTGCTCCTCGTTGGATTGGCGCTGCAATACCCAACGGGCTCCTACAAAGGGGCTCTATGTTGGAGATCTTTTGTTCCTTGTCGTATGCTGAAGTGGGGGTGGTGTGGCACATGAAGTGTAGATACAGTGAAGTGTGTGGTTAAAAATAAGTAGGATAATCCAAATAATAATTTTATTCAGGCCGGTTATCCCCTTGACTAAAAAAGTGTAGAGTGGCAGCTTTCCTGGCTTCTAGGTTCAGTAGAAGCTATGCTCATCTCCTAAGGTCAATATCCCAGCCCATGGTGCGCTTGTGTCCACAAAACATGCCGCAAAACATGCCAGTCAGAAGGTTTCCCACATGACTTGGTGCCACTTGCCAGCAAAGCAGCTGTGTTTATGAGAGTCTGGATTGTCTGTCTGTGTTCACATGCCAGCATTTGTGCCTGTGGGGGAATCATTGTGTGCGTTTCCTGTGAGCAGTCTGTGTGCTAACGTGAACATTTATATATGTTATAGTCAGTTTGTGCACAAATGTTTGTAACTGTCATGCAGGTGTAGCTTATGTATGGATATCCCCATCAGTGTGTATGACATTATACAAAATCCAAACTTATTTTGTCAAGTGACGTGGCAATGGTGTGCCCTGGGCGACCACTTGATCTAAAAGCCTGTCATCGTGGTCGAGATGTACAACCGTTTTTAGTGGTCACAAAAGGCAAATCGGCCCTTTTGAGACCGTTAAAAAGGATTGTAGCAGGTACAAACCTTATTTTAAGAGTTGGTAACCTACTACCACATTGAAACAAAAACAAGAGCAGCCCTTATGTCCAGACCAACAGGGGTATCAAGTTATCCTAGGAACAAGTGTTCACATGGAACTCATTCTTAGAAAAGATTTTGTTGCAGAGGTCTTTCTGTGTAGAATACATCTTTATAACCACATGTGTGATTCAATCAACAGTAATATTGAATAAGGAATTATGAGAAAGATTACAGCACAGTCAGTATTATGAACATCTGTTGTTCAGCCGAACTAAGTGTTATTAAACGAAAATGATCTAGAAGAATAATTTGTAGGTGTTTCTCAAAAGAGAAAGGAAAGAGTGAGTATATTCCAGGTGAAAAGACACAGTTATCAAAACCAGTCTGTCTTTGTGCATGTACAAAGACAAAATGTTTTTCATAATTATGATAAAATGATTAATTCCCTGTGTCTTTAAGTTTACTGAATATAAAACTGTTGTCTTTTGATATAAAGCTACCAATATACCTTGTATGTTCACATTGTACTTCACTTTCCTGTCTTTGATTTCAGTTTTGGATTGTCTTTTCACCTAGGGTGTACTCACTCTTTCCTTTCTCCTTTGAGAAACTCCTACAAATTGCTCCTCTAATTAATGTTCGGTTTGGCTGAACCTCAGTTGTTAGTAAATACTGTTTGGCCTGTAGTCTTTATCACAATTCCTTATTCAAGATTACTGTTGATTGAATCACACGTTGTTATAAAGATTTATTCTACACAGAATGGTAACCTATTACCGACCCGCAAAATATGGTTTGTGAGTCGCTATTAGGAAGGTGTGTGCCATGGGTGTGCCATGGGCGTCCCTTCCTAATATCAAGTTGCAGGGGTATGTAGGATTGTTTTGCGACTGTTTACGGTCGCAAAACAATTGCAATTACCACCAATTTCAAATTGGTGGTAAGCCAGTTGCAATTGGGAATGGGTCCCCAGGAGACCCCTTCACCTTTGTGTTAGGCAGCAAATATAGTTTTTAAGAGCAGGCAGTGGTTCAATTGGACCAGGACCACTGCCTGCCCTTAAAATGTAAAAATAAAACCTTTTCATTTTTTTTCTTTTAAACACATCATGTTTTCCTTTAAGGAAAACGGGCTTCAATTGGGAAAAAATGTTGTTTTATTTAAAAAGCAAACACACACATGGGGATCTGCTGTCCCCAGCAGGCCACCATCCCAGTGATTGTAGCCCATTCCTAAAGGGTCGGAAATTGCGACCTGCCTCATGAATATTGATGAGGCACGTAATTTGCCACCCCATTGGGAATTGCAAATTACAAGTCGCCAAAAAATCACAATCTGAGACCCACAAAACAGAATGGGCGTACATCTGGCCCCATGTGAGAGACGCTTTTAACAGGATAATTTGGTGTTTGAGTGCTGGCCGTGAGAGAACTGCTTGTTTAAAAGAGTTTAGTTTCTTAAAATGCTCCCTCCTTATTTCCATGTCACTGCTACTGTTCGTCGTCACTAAATGCGTGTCATTGGTTCTGGTGCAGCGTCCACGTTTCTGAAGCAAGCCTTCGAAGGCGAATACCCCAAGCTGCTGAGGTTGTACAACGACCTGTGGAAACGCCTCCAGCAGTACAGTCAGAACAACCCGGGCTGCTTCGCCGCCAGCGGAAGCGCAGAGCTGCTTTCTGAGCTGCAACAGATGGAAGATGACACACGCGACATATTCATGCTGAAGAAGCACGATTATGAGTAAGTGCCTTCTTTCAAATCTGGTTAATCACTCACTTTAAGGAGGGAGGCATTCAGTAGCTGATGATCTGTCGACTTCCCTTCTGTTAAATATTTTTCTATGTGTATAAAAGTTGTGATTGCACAAATTGTTCTTTTATTACATTTAAACTGGGTGAATCCTCTAGTCTGTTGTGTGCTAGTTTTTACCATGCTTGGATGTTCATTCCTTGTTGTGCCTAGAAGGCTACAGCGCTAAGTACCCTTATCCCTGCAACCCTTATCAATACTTTGATAAAGTACATTCTTACAGATTGTTCAATCTCTTAGTGTATCACTCCTCCTTGTAAGAATGATGTCCAAGGAATGACTTGTTATAATTCAATATGCTAAATAAAGGCAACAAACCGTCATAATCTCTTAGTCGAATCACTCGACTAGAAACGGATCTCGCAATGTACATGTTTAAGATGGGGCATTTGAAAGATGTTGGTTCCTGTGTGTTTCTCTGGCTTTATTGTTAGAGCCTCAGTATTTCTAGGAAGAGAACCACATGTTCACTTTAAGGGGTGGCAGGAGAGCGTTATTATACGGGGAAAAAACATAAAAGAAGCTAAAATGAGGCCTCGGGTGGCTTTTAAGTGGGATACTTCCAACTTTACTCTTCCCACCTATAGGCTTGTTTCTTCCACTCCTTGTGTTAGCTATTTTCGACATACCCAAACAGTACTCTAGGCTTTCACTGCAATTCACACAGGACCTATTGCTCTTAGTGAACACCAGTGGCAGGGAGGTGCATGCAATGAGGAATTGACAGACACTTGTGCATAAGACTGGAAATATTGCATGACCTATCTATCCCATTGTTGACTGCAGGATCATATATTATGAACTATGCGCCACAGTGTAGTGTAATTTTAAGTAAATCTGTATTAGAATTATTTGATAAAGCACATTCGTGGCTGTAGCCTTGTCCTCCTTGATATCCCAGAACTTACGGGAAGCTGGAGTAGATGTCGTTTAGTGGCTTCCTCTTCCCACCCGTGTCACATTCAATACATTATGCATTTCCTGCACGGAACTCAACATTGGCACTCCACCGTACTTGGTGACCAGGGGTGAGACCTTAGGTTGAACACCCAATATGTTTAGCTTGTCTGTCTAGAAACACAGAAATGCGCGAAGGACAAAACAAGGTGTCAGTCCTTCAGTGCTCAAAGGATATGAACTCCTTCCAAGTCCCCATCCACCATGCCTCGTCTCTCATCCACATCTTTTACCAGTGCCTCGTCCTTGCCACATAATCATTTAGATGCTGGACCCACCTGAAGAGAACCTCTGGGCCTTATCTTCCTGTTTTTACAGAGTAGAAGGACAGTGTATCCCCCTAGCACAACTGTTATATTTCCCAATGCTCCTCTAACCAGTATCTTTAATCTCTATGTGTAATCTCTGCTGTGGGCCATATTTCCAATACTGGATCATCCTGCTTTTACTATTAAAATCCACACCCTGACACCACCCCACATCACTTTGGAGACCCACACTTCCCTTCCTCTGTCAGCTTGTTGTGTTTTATCTAGGACCCCGATCAATATTGTGACCTCATGCCCCTATACGGCTATAATCAATACATATCCCTATAATGGCATAACGATCAGACCCATATTTCAGTAACTCGTCTCTGCAGTTCATGACAGTTCATGACACAGCAGAAGCAACTTCCTTAGATTCCTAGATAGCACACCGAGTTCTTTCGACATCTCAAACCCCCAGCAACCTGGGAAAGCCCCGCTTGCTTTGTTTTGATTAGTAATAGAACTCCTGCGAGCACTGTAAGAACGACCAGTTCTTAGTGACATCTTTAGTGACGTCTTATGTCCAAAAACTTACGTCAAACTCGGCACCTTTCAGGTATAAATATACCAACGTTGCCTTAAGCAAACACACGGTTGTGGTGAATACTGGAGCAGATCAGCTGTCCCCTTGCAGAGCCCAGCAGATGCGAGAAGCCCACGGACGCTGCCCCTCCTCCTTGACGCGCTGAAAAAGACGCTGTCTTTTCTCCTGCCGAGAAAATCCAGCTCCGGCGTTTCCAGCCTACCCTTGCGGGTGACTGGGATATCGGGTCCTAAAGAGGAGATACCAGACCTGCATTCTATTCCAGAGGTACGGTGCTGACTAAACCCTTAGAGAGAATTCTTGAAACAAACTCTTGGCAAAACCAACTTAACTTAAACTGCTACTTACTCCCTCCCTTGTATTAGGCTTAGGTCAGGTACACTGGGGTAGGCGTAGTTAGAAGCACCAGTTGAGGTCGTTAGCCAATGTATATATGAATGTATATATTTTATTCATTTTAACCATCTTATGGCTAAGAAACCATATCAATGCTTTTACAGTATTATTTCGTAATACTCCTTTTACTGTACGCACTTTTCATGATAACAAGTCTTGCAATTGTGGCAATTCATTTCTCTTGCATGAGAAGGAAGACTGCTCAATAAATAATATATTTTTATTGAAAACGCCCACCTCTCTATTCTCTGCATCCTGGTGAAAGTAAATCTGCACAACTGACTGAGTGAAATAGCTGTCTATTGTTTCACACGACTCTAGAGATTGACTCTTATTCTGAGGAGCAAAGTTGTCATGTTTATGCGGTTGTCGGAAGCTGAATCCCTTCTTGTCTGAGCCAGGGAAGCTGATCACTTCCTATTCTTGTCTGAGCTAGCTGGCGCAAACCTAAATTAAGTCTAACATAGTCAGTAGAGACCTAGAAGACCGCAGTCCTACGTCTACACTGCTGTTTATGTTATTCCAATGCGCAGGGCCTATAGGGAAAATAGGAACTACACTACATGGCGCCCAACGTTTGGTAAGGCGATAAAACTAACGCAAGACGTTAGAGTATCTCAGTCGTGCTTTTTCACACAGGCCCTTTCTCCCGTAAATACTCCAATAGACGTCTGGAGTGGGTGAAAGGTTAAAATCCGCCGGAACTTAGTAGGAAGAGATTCCTATGTAGAGTTTCTGGTTTAGTCAACGTTGAAGGATACAGTGTTCCAAAATATTGTGCACCTAATCTTTGTTTCCTTGGAAACCTGCTCTGCAAACCTTCATTAATACAATGTCAGAAAATGGCAATAACAACGGAACCAATGAAGTCGCAGTAGACGCGAATCAGCAGGGTCCCGATGTTACAGGGATTAATGAACCGGGTGCGATTATCATCCCGGCAAACATAAGAAAATCTATAACTTCAAAACTTCTAGAAAACGGGGTGGTACAGTCATTTTCGTGATAGAGGCGCACGAATATCGGCAGACAGAGGTATTCTATTCTTGGATAAACTTTCCAGCGGCAAACGCTACAACACACGAGTTTCACTATTACAAAATAGAGGAACCACCGAAAGAGTATGCTCCTTTCGAGGAGATTGAAATCCCATTAAAATACCAAGAGCTCCTGCTCTGGTTTAAAGGCACCCTAAAACATAATGATCACATCACCAGGCTCGTTCCACTAGGCAGACCAGGAGCAACGTGGCCGGTTCTAGCCAGCTACACACCACATCCAGACATTGAAAAAATGTCAAGAGAAGAACTTTTAGAACAGCTAAAATTACTGATTAAAATGCATAGACAGTTAGTCCAATATGTAATGCGGACTGCAACAGTCCAAACAGCTGTTAATGTTCCACAGCTGACTCCTCATCAGGGGAACACACAAATAAAATTACACCACAGAACATACAATCATGTCTTGGAAAAACTCCCGCAAAACGGGAACAAATTCCTTTTTGGTTAGCACAGAAAATTACTCAAATAGAGGCAGTATTCCCGAATACTACCCCTATTGAGAAACACAGAATTCTGACTATCTGCCTTCCAATGGGGGTCGCACCACATGTGGAGGACTGTGACACTTGGGGTGCCGTCTTTGCTTCTATTTACACAAAAACACATGGTGTTCCGTCTATGGCGGTAATACCGGATGTGCTGAAACAAATTCAGAATGAATATGGTCCAGAACCTGCTTTAACTTTTGGTATGAAATTACTGAAAGACTTCAAGCAGGTCTCGGCTATATTATTAGCCAACATAAAAGGGGAAGCAGCATCTGTGGCGATCCGCCAGAAATTGAAAGAAACAGATATAACAGATCAACCAATTGAGCTTTACAGAATCATAGAAAAATGCTATGAAGAATTCGGTAGAGATAGTTTGGGTGGGAAACCAGTAAAACCCCAACTACTTGAAAATCCTGAAAAATTATGTATTAAAAATGATCTAAACACTCCTAAAAAGAGCTGGGATGGAAATAAACAATCCACTCCCAAAGAAAAAGTTTTCCAGTCCAGAGGAAGGTCTCCTCGGCGGAGGGAAAGAACTCCGACTCGAGAACACCAGTCTCCCCAGAGGGAACACTCTGAGAAAAGATATAACCTTAGAAATAGGGATAACTTGAAAAAGCCTGATAGATATCAAAGTATTGATTCACGTCCCTCTCGATCTTTTTCGCAGAAATCGGAAAGAAGAGGACGGTCAGACCCAAGGGAAGAGCACACCAAGTCCAAAGACAAGGAACCTGCTCAAAGTAAAAAATTACAATTCCCAAGGAAGAAGGTAGCCAGTATTAGAGTAATTGAACATGCCGAGAATACTGAGGATACAGCTGAAAAACAGAGAGTGGGCTCAGACAATGCTAGACAGTGCAGCAGAAATCAGCATAGCTCGCAAGATCTTGATGAGTCATCTGGAGACAGTGGACACGAATGAATACATTTAGTTAGAAACTGCAGACACCAGAGTTAGCGAACCTCATAAGATAGAGGGAGATAAGACTAGAAAAATAAGGGGTCTATTTTGGGATAACCTCTCAAAAGGCTTTGACATCCTGTTAGCCGAGAAAGATTGGCCCCCAGAGTTTGTCAGGGAGTGCCCTCATGGCGAAGAAATGATTATGCCTGCCTTCTCAAATCACATTCCAATTCACACTAAATATGTATATGCAAGGAAATGGGCAGTAGCCCAGGCACCAGCATTATATAAAAATCATGTAGGATGGGATGAGGACTCTCCTCACAAAATCCAGTTAAAAAGTCAACCGACTGCACAAAGGCAGTACCCAATTAAGCAAGAAGCTAAAAAACAGGTCAGGGAGATTTTAGATCAACTTGAATACCAAGGGGTAATTGAAACATGCACCTCTCAAATGAACAATCCTTTGTTTCCTGTCTCCAAACCGGACGATTCGTATCGTCTAGTCTTGGACTACAGACACCCTAACTCATGTTGCAAAACATTTGCAGTACAAAATTCGCACAGTGCGGCACTAATGAATAACATAGTTCTCAAAAAGTACAAAACGACATTAGACATATCTAATGGGTTCTTTTGCCAAAATATTGCACCAGAAAGCAGGTACTTGACCGCTTTCTCAATAATGGGGTCACAGAAAAATTTCTGTAGGCTCCCACAGGGATTCAAGAACAGCCCTGGACTATTCTCAGCCAGAGTAACAGAGTTACTACAAATATATGATGATGAGGCATTATCTTATGTCGATGACATCTATCTCACATCGACGACTTGGATACTCACTTGAAAAGGGTGAACACCATAATACTTGGGTTCGCAGCAGAGGGTTACAAATTCAACTTTAAAAAGTCGAGAATTGCCCATCTAACAGTCTTATTCTTAGGATACGAATTATCAAGTGAAGGAAAAAGCTTAGCGGACAACTTCTTAGAGAAGTGCGCTGTACTCCAAGCACCGAAAATGCTGCAGAACTTACAATCGATTCTAGGCTTCCTGAATTTCGGAAGAACTTACATTCTAAACTACGCAGAGAGGATTAAACCTCTCTACGAACTAATCAAACCTGATTTTAAACCAATCAACTGGACTCAAAAACACACGGAAATTTTGAGATCATTGCAAACAGACATGTTAGCAAAAACAAAATTAGAAACACGTGACAATACACGCAACCTTGTAATCCGGGTCATCCCAGGAAGATGCGGATTAACGTACCTGACCTCTAATGAGGGAGAAACGGTACCAATAGCTTACAAATCACATTTGTACACAAAAGCTGAAATTTTTTTTAGTTCAACTGAAAAAATTCTAACTGCAGTTCAGACTGCTGTAGCAAAAGAAAGGGCCCTAGCACAAGGTAAACGAATAATAATCGTTATACCTATAACTGCTTTAGAAGCAGTAACTAAACCGAGCATTCCAAATGCTAAAGCTCTGCATCCAAGATGGATCTAATGGGTTAATTCTCTTGCTGCAACAGACGTAGTGTATGAATTTGATCCTAACCTAAAGAAACAGGAATTTTTACAATACGAATATGAATGTCCTCTGCCACTTGAAATCCTGCCTCTAGAACAATACAGAAGTATCATATATACAGACGGATCGGCACAACCCGCAGTTGGGGGTAAACAAGCTTACAGTGTTGCATGCGTGATTGTTAAAGGTCGTTGGCACAAAGGGAAATTTAGACCAATGGTCACTAAGACGCAATCTCTAGGAGATTGTACAGCTCAGCGAGCTGAACTACTAGCATTTAAGATGGCGCTTGAAAATACCGATCGCGAATTCCCCACATTTATACTGTGCGATTCATATTATTGCGTTCAATCTTATAATGAATACTTGCAGAATTGGGTTGAAAACGGGTTCAAAGATGCAAAAGGTGGGACAATCAAGCATAAAATGCTTTGGGAACAAGTAGTTCTGTTACAGAAGGAACTACAAAAGACTCATGTGATACACACTCTGAGTCATCAACGTGATGGCTTTCACGTTGCAGGGAATTCATTGGCTGATGAAGCCGCGAAGGCAGCTGTGCAAACGGCTTCCGTAGTTGCTATCACCCGGTCAAAAACAAAAATAGACAGCGATATACTACAAGCTGTTAGTGCGTCAGTAAAAAATGATAAAAAAACCCTCCCAAAAGGCTTTCCAGAAAAGTACTCTTATTTAACAGATACGAATAATGTTCCTTTTGCTCGAATCTCTGGAGTGGGGGATAGGGTAATTCCAAACATGGAACACAGGTTAGGACTGATTACAGCGGCACACGAAGGGCTTGCTTCTGCACACACTGGCGTTTCCGCAACAATATCATTATTAAAACAGAGATATTGGTGGCCTCGCATGAGAATACAAACTAAGAAATATGTACTAGAATGCGAAATATGCCAAAAAATGAAAGTATCAACAGTGAAACGACCAGCGCAGACACCCCTTCTCATCTCAGATAAACCATTAGCATGTGTTTACCTGGACCACTGTGGTCCCCTTCAAAGGGATGGCAACTATAAATATATCATGGTCGCAATGGATTCCTGTAGGAGATTCATATGGATGTGGCCCCAGCGCTCGGCTGACGCCAAAACTGTTATAAAAGATTTGCGAGTCTTTATCGGCACATACGCAATTGCCATGCTTCATTCTGACCAGGGTCCTGCTTTTAGCTCTCGAGCTTATAAGGAGGCCATGACCAGCATGGGCATTGGATTGCGATTCTCTTGTCCCTTCCATCCTGAGGGAAACAGCGTAGTGTAAAGAAAAAACCGAGACGTAAAGCAATCTATAACAGCAAAGGTATTAGGTTCGGATGATGGGTGGGTCAAACATTTAATAAGTGTCCAACGTAGTCTTAAAAACTTGCCAAGAAATTCTCTAAAAGGTTTCAGCCCGTACGAACTATTGTTCGGAACTAGAATGCATGCTCAGGACTTAGATAGTCTTGCTTCAGTGGTAGAAGATAAGAATAAAGACTTTGACATCAAAGATCGTTTGGCTGTTTTACAGGACTTAAATGAAACAAGAAAAGCCCTGAGCAACATAAAGTTAAAACAACAGCCAACCACCACTGAAGACACACCACCTGTCCCAGCAAGACCCGTCTGGATTCCAAAGATTGGGGATCTGGTCAGAGAGAAATTAGCGGTGAAGAAGGAATTTGGGCCTTCTTACAGAAAAGCAGTACCTGTCTTAGCGATCAACGGAACAAGATCAGTAGTACTACCGCCCCTTGCTGGTAAAAAGGAGAACAGAGTTGTATCAATCGACCTGGTAAAACCACAATAATGTGGCCTATAGTCAATAGCAGGCCCAGTGGACTCCCAAGAAGTAACAGAATACCCAAATTTGCTAGTTTCCAAGAGGTTCAAACTGAAAGACTAATCACATTTAATAAACCTGCAGTGAATAAAAAAGGACTATGCAGAAATGCCATGGAACTTGTGCCTCTTGAAACACGAATTGAAACAGTTCGTCATGAAACACCAGTCTACAATGATGTGGCATCAGAATGTGCTAATGAAAGCCAAATTGGAAAAACAATTCCAACAATCGACAGAACTGCATCTGGCTACTTCATCAATTTTGACAACTTTTCTGAAGATCAAAGCGACCCTGAAGTGACGCCAGAAACAAAGACTTTTAAAGAAAAAGCAACAGAACTCTTTCATCAACTCAAAGAAACGTATCTTATTTGACCATGGTTAGAATTTTGGATAGGGCTAGGTGTATTTTTCCTCCTGCTTTGGCTCATCATGGTACTTTGTTTGGGAACATTTATTGAGAGAAAATACAGTTCAATGGACACAGCAAGCCAGAACATCAACTTAGTTCTGAAACCTCACAAATCATCTCACGTCGAGAAAAGAGAACTATCATCAGTAAATGTCACAGCCATTCCAATACCCGGCGGGGTAGTTTGGGACAAAACAGACTATGAAATATATGGCCCGGTCGAGATCTTGAAATATCCTCACCAGTTTAAGGTTTCATTAAGTGACTTTGTAAAACCAAGTACATTCTCTGATGATTGGGACTTTAAAAGTATAAATGATATGATGTCGGATTTAGTGTTTTCAGCAACATTTACAGAACATGATTATTTACAAGGTTCATCTAATTATGAACAGATGTACTGTTTTTCACATTACGCAGACCACTATTTACATAAATCTGCTCAACCTAGAAATGTTTTTAAATATAACCAATGGGAACATTGTGCTACTCCACCTAAAAGAAGTTCAAAAACATTCTATGAGAAATTCCATTACTTCTCAGGGTTTAACACGAGTAATGCAGAAACATTTTATTATAAACTGTTGGATAAAACAGGGACGAAAACCATGCTGACAAATACTAAATTGATATATTCAGAAGCATTTTATGAAAAAATGATTACATTTGTTTTTGATTTCTGGAAAAATAACATTGAAACAAAAACCATCTGGGGTACAAAAGATTGGCAGGTACAAGGCCTCAAAGCATTATTTCGAGCCTGCATGATCCCAGAACAAATAATGTTCTTGAATGACACAATTCAACAAACAACCTGTCTTGGTCTAGCCAAGATTAAAGACCTTAACAAACCATCTATTCCAAAGCCAATACCTGATAATGCAACCACAGATATTGAAATGGACTTATCCCAAATTTTAAATGAAAACAGAACACATCCTGATTGGAAAAAGTGGTTAATCTGGCCTACAGACACGAATAACTGTCAAGATAGATTCCTGAACAAAATACAGGGGTTAAAAATGTCCAGACCAGTCCCTAGATACTCCCAGAGACAACATCCAGGGATAGTAACAACATACAGTGTAGGGAAACTCTGCCTTAAATGGCTACAAACATCCACACTGGCACAAATTAAGCAACACTTGTCTTTACTTAAAGATGGTGCTGACTTGCGCGATTTCATTATGGGACCACGCAAACAGCGTCAAAAACGTTTCATAGCGGCCAACATATATGCGGCATACAACGAGGCTTGGAAAGAAACTCAAATTGAAACAGCAGAGAAAATACGAGAAATTGATCGTATTAATTTGGAAAAATCACTTTCTGTTGTGGACAATGAGTTAATGACTCTGTCCTCCAGAATGTATTCACTGGACAGTATTGTATCATCTGATATTGATATAATAGACCAGGACTTGCTAATGTTACAACATGGCCAGTCCCAATTACGTTCTATTGTACAGCTAGGCTGGACGTTGCAAAATCTCCGTTAGGGCTATGTGCCATGGCGTTTAATCAACACAACGTCATTGTTTTCCATCTTTAACCTTACTGATAAACAAATCAGTTTGGCACAGAAAGGAGCAGACTATACAATCCTGAGCATTGAAAAACTTTAGAGATTACCATTAACAATGTCAGAAAGACCTGTAATTGAATGGATAATACACAGGATTATCACAATTCCGATAACAACTTTCCAATTTAAAAATTGCCTTGAGTGTATACCGGCAGGCCAGTATGAAAAGTTGGGTAAAGGATACATTAAGTCATCATGGAAATTAGCTTATACACACACATGTTATAGTGACAACAACAAAAATGTATTTCTTAGTGGTAATGAGTGTAAACATTCACTAAGCGGTATACTTTTGTGCCAAGGTATTAACTTACATGGGGCCTGTGAGGGTACTTCGAACAACCTTTCATGCCACCAGCATGGCACACCTGCAGCACAAATAGAGCCATTCTTTAGGCAACTTTCTAACAGGAGTTATGTTCTAATAACGGATCACAGCTGTTGTGGCTTGGTGCCAGGGAAAGCATATCTCTTAAGCGTGAGTTCCGTGGTCACTTGCTGTATGCAAGCATTGTATCCAAACGGCCCTGGAGACTCCGTGGCTCCGATTTGGCCTAGTTTGAATATCTCTTCTATACGAATTGATACTTTAAGCAGAATGAAGTTTGTACTTTTGCAGACAACAGTGCCCATCTCGTCATCAAAAGAGACGTATGATCTCCAAGTTGCAAGGACGGCGGCAGAGATACATACACTTTTATCAACAAATTGCCCGGTGCATTTCACAGAAATGCTCAGCCAAATCCTAAATATGTCGAATGCCAGTGGTATCTCAAATGTATTTAAGACATTTTTTTCTGGACTGTTAACACCATTTGAAGCGGTCCTGGGTATCTTTCCAAATTTTGTACATTCGATTTTTGGCGGCGTACCACTACTTTTGGGACTCGTAGCAGGTATTTTATTTTTGACTCTCCTGCTCAGATATGGCAAACCAAACCGCAGACATGACTCCGGCATGGATGGAAGAAACGATCCTAGCAATACGCTACCTGGACCGCATAACTAAAGTCCTTGGGATAGCCCGGCTACGAGATCTGAATATGACCTGGTTTCTTTCATTCAGACCTATATGGCAGACCTGCATCTTACCTGTGCTTCGATGTATGCTATGCGGAGAGGAATGCGTGTTAGACACTTGTCTTGCACTACCATCAGCAATACCAATGGACGTCGATACTTTGCTAAGTCCAGTAACGGCTCACGCATCGTGTTGTCCCCAGCTGTTACCAATCCTGATGACGGCATTCGTTGAGACTCCTGCACTACGACTAGGTGGTGACAGTGAAGCAAGAAATGAAAGCAACATCACCCAGGTACGACCTTCTGTGAGCATTGCTGATCCTGAAATCGATGATGGCAATCATTCTCACAACTGCCAAGTTACAGCATTATCGAACTTGGTCGAACTGTCACCTGAATATATAGACCAATTCTTTGCGAGCCTGTTTGAAATGATGTTCTCCCCTGAACAGAAACAATAACTTTTTGGAAAAACATTCCGGCACACGGCGTTCCCATGAACTCTGAATTCGGCCTTAAGCTTTGATAAACAAAAAGCTACTGAAAAGCGTTTTTTGAACAATTTTTTCCCCGCTCACCATGAAATTAATTTTTTCAAAATATTTACTTTTTTTCCGGCACACGTCCTTTGCTTAAAGTAGAACTATTCATAAAGAACAGAGCTTCTATTTTTAGTGGATCTAGAGACAATATATTACCTCAGTCTCTAGCACATTTTACAGCAATTGTATTTATATGTGATGAAATAGTCTCGCCCTTCTTTTCTGTATCTAGAGACTTTTTCACGTGTAATTCTTCGCAGAATCGTTCAAATAATTACATATGCAATATTTTTGAATGATTACTATGCTTGATAACGTACAGTACCAATTCATTTCCATGTATTTCATATACACCATTTCAAATGCAAAATGTATTTTGGGGTGGGGAGGAATACACGTGCTTCTTATTGCTTTAGTTTTTAGTAATTTGATGGACATAAATTCGTGGAGTGGGTGTTGTGTTTTATCTAGGACCCCGATCAATATTGTGACCTCATGCCCCTATACGGCTATAATCAATACATATCCCTATAATGGCATAACGATCAGAGCCATATTTCAGTATCTCGTCTCTGCAGTTCATGACAGTCCATGACACAGCAGAAGCCACTTCCTTAAATTCCTAGATAGTACACCGAGTTCTTTTGACATCTCAAACCCCCAGCAACCTGGGAAAGCCCCGCTTGCTTTGTTTTGATTAGTAATAGAACTCCTGCTAGCACTGTAAGAACGACCAGTTCTTAGTGACATCTTTATTGACGTCTTATGTCCAAAAACTTACGTCAAACTCAGCACCTTTCAGGTATAAATATACCAACGTTGCCTTAAGCAAACACACGGTGGTTGTGAATACTGGAGCAGATCAGCTGTCCCCTTGCAGAGCCCAGCAGATGCGAGAAGCCCACGGACGCTGCCCCTCCTCCTTGACGCACTGAGAAAGAAGCTGTCTTTTCTCCTGCTGAGAAAATCCAGCTCCGTCGTTTCCAGCCTACCCTTGCGGGTGACTGGGATATCGGGTCCTAAAGAGGAGATACCAGACCTCCTGCATTCTATTCCAGAGGTACGGTGCTGACTAAACCCTTAGAATGAATTCTTGAAACAAACTCTTGGCAAAACCAACTTAACTTAAACTGCTACTTACTCCCTCCCTTGTATTAGGCTTAGGTCAGGTACACTGGGGTAGGCGTAGTTAGAAGCACCAGTTGAGGTCTTTAGCCAATGTATATATGAATGTATATATTTTATTCATTTTAACCATCTTATGGCTAAGAAACCATATCAATGCTTTTACAGTATTATTTCGTAATACTCCTTTTACTGTACGCACTTTTTATAATAACAAGTCTTGCAATTGTGGCAATTCATTTCTCTTGCATGAGAAGGAAGACTGCTCAATAAATAATATCTTTTTATTGAAAACGCCCGTCTCTCTATTCTCTGCATCCTGGTGAAAGTAAATCTGCACAACTGACTGAGTGAAATAGCTGTCTATTGTTTCACACGACTCTAGAGATTGACTCTTATTCTGAGGAGCAAAGTTGTCATGTTTATGCGGTTGTCGGAAGCTGAATCCCTTCTTGTCTGAGCCAGGGAAGCTGATCACTTCCTATTCTTGTCTGAGCTAGCTGGCGCAAACCTAAATTAAGTCTAACATAGTCAGTAGAGACCTAGAAGACCGCAGTCCTACGTCTACACTGCTGTTTATGTTATTCCAATGCGCAGGGCCTATAGGGAAAATAGGAACTACACTACAAGCTACTGCAGTGGTGTCTCCTCTCCCCGTGTCTTACACCTTCTTGGAAAACTGTTTACTTCTACATTGCTCTGTTACTTTGCATCTAGGTGCTTGTTACTTAAAGTACACGTGTATACCTACATACATTCATAATCCCAGTTCAGCACTTTACCAAAAAATCGTATTTTTTCTTTGTAAATTACTTACATTTCTATTCTCTGTGTCTCCTATTGTAATTATGGGTAATGTGAACAAGTAAAAAGTAATTGGACAGCAAATAGTGTTCCAGTTACAAGTTCACACCACCGTCTTCACCCTAGTTTCTATAGTTCGTTCACCAGACCACTGAATTACCTGCTCATACCACAGTAAAAGGGTCTCTCTTAAGCAGTCAACTACTTTTTGTAGGTAATCTCCAATACCTAATAAACTAAACTAATAAATGGAGCATCGTAAAACACATATTAAAGTCTTCTAAATTCCATATTTAGGTAGAACTAAAGCAGTGGGTTAATCTCTGCATTCTGATGGATACTTCTAAATGCAGATCCCTCATCTTTAGACTATCCCCAGGCTCAGCTGGACTCGATTATTCTTCAGCATTGGTCTCACTTTCTGATATGTGGTGCAGTGTATTCCTAGGGTGACTCCATTCCATCTCAGAAGTGACAGAGCAGAGCCAGATATAAGCGACACCCCGACTTGGTTACTTTCTTTCCCGGCGTTCCAAGTGGATCCCAAGCACTGCTCCCAACATTGTTGGTTCTTCTGATGACTTCTAAATTTCTTCTGTAGTGTGCTAGGGAAGTTGTCACAGCCAAAGATGACAACATTCAAGCTGTGCCAAGACTGAAGGATGCAGATGTCGGTCACGGACCCCCACACAGTATGCGCACTGGCGCTTGGAATCTGATCTCGACTTAAAGTCCTGCTATAAATGTGCTTATGTGCTTTGGGAGGAGAAACTCTACATCACCCAACATAAGAAGCAGTCCAGTCGAAGAATAAGTGGGGCGCCAAGTCACTGGGCTACTCGCAGTTGGCTTTAAAGAGACCAGTGCCACTGTAAGTCCAGTTCCTGTTTGAAGTCTTGTAATAAGTCAAAATCAAAAACACGCCATAATTGCAAGCAAGTTAAGCCAGGCATGATCCTATTCCATAACTCGAAATCAGATCAAAGTATTTCCTTCTGACTCCAATCAGATCACCCAACTAGTCCCTGCACATATTCAATTCCCTGGGTCATCGCCGGCCCTGCAACAAATAGTGGTCTTCATGGATGTCATGCTGCAACTCTTACAGAATGTACCGGCTCCCTCTTGTGTGCCTGTGGGCCCACAGAGCTGCAGGGGCCCCCATAAGGACTGCCCGCAGCAGGCCCTCCCCTGATGCCAACTGACCCCTTGGAACATGTCTGAGGGCCCGTATTGATGCCGGTTGAGACTTCCACTGCAGCCCCTCTGTCCACGTCAGGTCCTTCTGGGCTAGCATTGATGATGATGACCGCAACTGTGACAGCACCTGACCAAACTCTAATGCTGGTTTCCGAAGCAGAACCAACAGAAGCCTGCGCTACACTTCTATCGCGCTATGAGATATAAAAGAACAAAATCACAGCTAGTCAAGTCAGTGGCTAGAGTCCTGAAAAAATATTACCCAGAACACTAATGATAATGAAGATGAGGTGGACAACCTGCTTCCACCTTCACTATAGTGATGATGGGTCTCAACTGAATTTACAGAATGGTAGTAGGCTCAATACATCTCCAGAGACGGAACTGGACTTGCCACATCGGTTGCCTTTTTCACAGTAGTAGTCCAAATTGCAGCAGAAGTACTTGACTTACCGTTGCTTGGTGTTGAGAAAGATTTAATAACTGAATTAACTAAGCTCGGGCCCTCCGATCAGTCGACCTGGGACCAGGAGACATAGACGTGTGCAAAATTATCCTGATTGTTTTTTGTCAAAGTATCCCACCCTTGAAAGCTTGATATTACAGGTCTTAATGTGTAAAGTCACTCCTAATACTTTCTAGCCAATCCTCCAGGTTAATGACTTTGGAAAAAAAATTCTCTTTGGCTAAGGTAGCCTAAAGGTCCTTGTACATAGTGTCTCTTCTGGGCAGCTATACCCTTGTTTTATGGGACATGATCAGCAAGAGCTTGCTTGTCATTTCAGCAGACGTCAGAGACTTGCTGGCTCAAAAGATACATGATGGACAGGCCACAGCGAAGTATGTCTTGCATGCTGGCTTTGACACGATGGACAGTATAAGCATAGCTATTGGCACCATTGTCGCGCTTAGAAGGCACATCTGGATGAGATCAACCGGATTTTCGGGATATGGCCAAGCTTTCTGAATGGACATGCCCTTTGATGGCTTCATTTTGTTTGCAGACGAGGCTGATTCATCATTTGAGTGTTTTATTAACAGTCAAGCCACAACGCAATCTTTTTTTTATTTTTTATATCTTTTTATCAAACAGAAAAAATAATGCACACATACCTGTATGCATAATTCTTGGCAATTTGATACAAGTTACAGGTTACAAATTTTTCGGTTCAAAGTTCCCCTTCACGTTACATGTACATTCTTATATTTGTGTCCCCTCCCTAGAATTTATCCTGTACTTGCTCTATATATATCCCACGCCGATGATATCTTCTCCCATTTTGCTGGACACCCTCTACTTTGATAGATCATTTTTTTGGCCAATTGGCACCAATCCAGATCATTTCTCCAATCTTTATCTCTCGGAGGGCCATCTTACCCCAGTCTCAGGAAATATTTCTTTTGGCCACCACTGCCGCTAGCCTTAGCCATATTGTAGTGTGTACAAGCCATTTAATTTCGCCAGTTACCCCCAGTAAGTGCCATCGTGCATCCGTCGGGACTTGTTGCCCCACCACCCTCGCCATTGTCCGGGTCACCCCTTCCCAATATTGCTGTATCAATGGACAAGCCCACTGTATATGGAAGAAGGATCCTACCTCACCACACCCTCGTAGGCAGCGATCCAATTCACTGCGGCCCAATCTATACTGTAGCATTTGACCTATGTGGTATACGAAGCTGCATGAGCCTGAATCTTGATCGAATGGCAATCTCTCTGGGGCTTTGGATTACTTCCCACCAGTCCTCCTCCTCCAAAAGCCCTATATCTGACTCCCATGCTTCCCTCAAGAAGATCAGAGGATCCGGGGAATTGTTAATTATCTTTCGGCAGGTAAGTGACACTGCTTTATTAATCATTGGATCCAACAATAACCTATCCTCAAGTGGAGAATATTCCGGCAGTGTTTCTCTTTCTTCTATGCATTTGCTCATTGCATGCCCCAACTGAAAATATTGGTGCCTCTCAGAATCCGGGAATTGAAATTCTCCCTGCAGCTCCTCAAATGTAATCATGTAGCCCCTCTTCCACATGTCCCCCAGTCGTTCAATCTCTATAAGGCGCCATTTCTGGAATTCATGTAACGTCCCAACTTCCCGCAGTACATCACTGTCCCACAATGGGGTCTGCTCCATCAACCTAGCCTGCCGCCCTAATTTCTTTGTAGCCTCCCAGCAGGCACGCACCACTGTCTGAGTATGCAGTGGATATGATATCCGGGCTTTCTGACATTATAGTGCCCTGAGATAGTTTCCATCCTCCATGGCGTGACTATCTACGCAATAGGCTGGCTCCGCTGTCTGTGCAAAGGCCCAATCATTAACAACTATCAACTGGGATGCCAAGTAGTAACTTTTATTGTCCGGGATGGCCAGTCCTCCCTCATCGACTCCCTGCTGAAATTTTCTCAATGCAATACGTGAACTCCCCCCCCTCCCCCGTCCCACAGCAGATTTTGGATCTCACCATCTATTGCTTTGAACGTTGACTCCGGGATCTGATGTGGCATATTTTGGAGTACATATAGGAGTAGGGGGGAGCGCCATCACCTTGAATAGCACTGCCCGGCCCATCAAGGAAATCGGGAGCCGCCGCCAATGGGCAACATTGTTGAGCAATTTCTCCAGCAACAACACAATCTTTAGGGCTTTAGTCTCCTGCTAAGCAGTTCCACCAACAATAAAGAAAATTTAGGGGCTATTCCAGGGAGCTGTCTTCCAGACAATGCCAGCCCTCGCAACCTGTGCAGCAGCACACCTAGTCCTTTAGGGATAGAGGTCATGGCCGTGGACGAGGTCGTTCTCACCAGTATGGACAGTTTTCCTTTAATTCTTCGTTTCTGCTGTGGTAGCTACAGAGCCACTTTCATTTACTATTGCAGGCCTACACCCAGCCAGTAGGAGGCAGGACAAGTAATTTCCTCCCTGACAAAGTCCAACATATCGGAAAGATGGGTCTGATAATCAGTCATATGGGACCTGCTTTTCATTTACTTCAGTTTTTCTCTCACATCCAAGTGACTCGGTGAGCCATTTTTCAGTTTTACTGCTAGGGGACAACTTTCACCGGCCAGTGTACTATTGAACTGGCACTGAGATAAGAGATGGCGCTAGTCCCTCTGCTTCCTTGCATCGAAAAAGTATGGAGCCTCAGACCTGTATTTGTCATCTGCCCGCTGAATGCTTTTCCGAGGCAAGGCAAATTCAAAATGCTCATCCGGTCTCAGATTATTTCTACTCTAGACCTAGGAGACAGGATGGTGTCCATGGAATTGCATGTTTCTTATTTTCATACACACATTCTGCAGTCCCACAGGTGTTACCTTCAGTTCACTGTCATGACAGAACACTTTCTATTGTCCTGCTGACCTTCATCTTACCTCGGCTCTACAGGTGTTGTCAAAAGTGATGGTGGTGGTTGCTGCCCACGTTCAGAAGTAGGCCTACATATGTTACAGTACCGTGCTCACTGACTGTTCAGAGTAGACACGCCACAATCATTTGTAGATAACATAACGGATATTCAAGGGGCTTTCCATAAGCAACTTTCCTCCGGGATGCTGGGGGACACATGCTCCTGTACGTGTTTCCACCACTATTTCTCCTGCGTTAAGTTCTGAGAACAACTAGTAGGGACTTGGCCCGAGCCCTCTTAATCGCCCCAGACTGGGCCAGGAGGAGAGTGAGATACCTAGTTCTCCTGAGCATTTACACTGCAATTCAGCTACCACTTCGGGAGGATCTCCTGTTTCAACAAAAAAGGGAAGGGCCCTGCACTCAAGTCTCAACAACTTACCTCTCCATGCATGGAGATTGAACGGTGACAGTTAAATGCATCTATTGTCTCATCCAAAGTAGTCAATATCGTCATTGCAGTAAAACGTGCTTCAACAAAGCCCATCTATTCTAGGTGCTGGGAGAAATATGGTGTCTGGTGTGGCACTCATTATACTGACCCTCTTCATGCCAAACCTTTGGATGTATTATTGTTTGTTCGATAGTTGGCCCAACAAAGCATTGCAGTGGGCAAAGTTACGGGTGATCTGTCAGCCCTTTTGGTGTATACCTGATTCATCCTTTCAATTTACATAATGTCTTGTGATGTTTTTCGTCAAAGGTCTGACTCACATGTTTCTCCTAAAGCTTTTCGTCATTTAATCTTAGCATTGACCTTTCTTTAGGGCAAGCCTTTTGTATCAACGCACAGCTGCTCAGTGTGACTACTGACGCTTAAGAGAATTTTCTTTAGTGCCGTCATCTTTGTGCCCCACAAGAGTGAATTGCAGGTGCTCTTGGTGCGGGAAGGGGGCAAATCAGGAGGTGGTCTTGCCATCATCCTAAAATCCCACCTCAATTTGGCTATTACCAAATTAACGAACATCGGGATGATTGAAGCTTTGCACTTCACTATCTCGGACACCGCGGCAGTAGTTCTGGTGGGCACACTAGTCTACAACCCTCCTACTGCTTCAACTCTCTCTTTAACGGCACTCACCCACCTGTTGGCGGATCTCTCCCTCAAACACCAACATTTTTTGGTGCTAGGAGATTTCAACCTCCATGTGGACATCTCTCTCTGCTCAAAAGCTAACAACCTGCTAGAAACTATGCAGAGCCTTAACTTACGTCAGTTAGTTAAGGGCCCTACACACACTGCTGGGCATACCCTGGATCTTATCTTTGCTAATTTCTCTAATATCACAGTCTTCCCTTCCCTCCTGCTCACCTGGTCTGATCATCATCTTGTCCCTTTTAACCTAGAGCTAAGTTCGAGACCCGCCCCCACTATCCTCAGGAAAGAGCTAGGGAGAAAATGGCACAAAGTCACCTGTGCTACCTTAGACCCCCTATTCAACTTTCAACCAGATCCTCTATCCAGTGACATTGATGGAAACGTTTCTAGACTCAACTCTGAACTGCTACTTGCCATCGACTCCATCGCCCCCCTCAAACTCATCTCCTCTGCTAGGATCTGCCCCCTGGTTCTCTACAACCCTCCGTAAGGAAAAAAGCCGATGCAAACTACTTGAACGCAAGTGGCGGCAGAACTACGACCCTGAATCCAAAGCTATTTACAAATCCACTCTGAAAAAATTTCTTAGACATAAAAAAGCCACCATGAGAGACTACTTCTCATTACAAATCTCCAACGCAAAAAACTCCTCAAAAACCCTTTTTAACATTGTCAAAGAATTTGTAAACCCCCCCGCCAGAGCCACGCAGAACCCCTCCAGCCAGGTACTATGCGATGGACTCTTGGACTATTTCCTCGAAAAAATTGACAAAATTTGTACCTCATTCCCTAAGGTTCCCCCCCTGCTCCCCCATGTGATCACTCCGGAATCCGCCTCCTTGCAGTCTTTTAACGAGTTGTCTCTTGAGTCCGCTCTCAGGCTATTCACCCAATGCAGATCTGGTTCCCCTTCCGACCCAATTCCTGCCAAGACCATGGGTGATCTAGCCCCCTCACTGGCCAACCCCTTTCTTTCTATCTGGAATGCTTCCCTCCATCATGGCATCTTCCCAACTACGTGGAAGGAAGTTCTGCTAGTCCCCATCCTGAAAAAAACGGACGCCGATCCGACCAAATTTTCCAATTACCGCCCCATCTCCCTCCTCCCCAAACCCGCAGCAAAAATTTGGGAAAAAGCCGTACAGCTGCAACTTACAGAGTATCTGGAAGATAACTCCCTGCTGCACGACTCCCAATCCGGATTTAGAGCAGGTTTCAGCACTGAGACTGCTCTTCTGGAAGTGGCTGAGACTATCCGTGAATGTGTGGATAGGGGCGAGGAGGCCATGCTGGTCCTCCTCGACCTATACGCCGCTTTGATACGGTCTCTCACAAAATCCTATTGAACCGTCTAAAGCAGGTCGGAATTGGTGGCTCCGCTCTCGCCTGGATCGAATCTTTCCTCACTGGCAGAACTCAGAAGGTGGTGCTTAGGCCTTTCAAATCTGAGGGTAAACCCCTGCTGTGTGGTGTCCCGCAGGGCTCTGCCCTGAGCCCTCTGTTTTTTAATGTCTATCTCGCACCTTTGGCCCCAGTGGTGGAGTCCTGTGGAGTCAGAGTGGTCTCTTACGCTGATGACACTCAGCTGATATTTTCCTTTAGAGACCACTCAGACTCCACCTTTACCAACTTCCGCCAATGTCTGAACAACATCTGTGACTGGATGACCAACAATCACCTTAGACTGAATGCTGACAAGACAGAAGTCCTGTTTTTTAACCAAAAAACACCTATCTCCCCCAGCCTGTGGTGGCCCACAGCACTTGACCCTGCGCCCACCCCTGTCCAATCAGCACGTAACCTGGGCTTCCAGTTCGATAACTCACTCTCTTGCAAAGCACAAGTCAACAAGGTCACCTCTGCCTGCTTCGCGAAGCTGCGCATGATTAAGAAGATCCTTCCTTATCTTCCCTTGGACGCCCGCCGAACAATCACTCAGGCCCTCATCACTTCTCACCTGGACTACGCCAACAGCTTATATGCCGGTGCTCCTCAATATCTGATCGATCGGCTTCAGATCGTTCAGAATGCGGCAGCCAGACTGATCGGAAATATCCCCTACCGTCAGTCGGTTGCCACCTACCGCAAAGAGCTCCACTGGCTTCCCATTGCAAGCCGCATCCAATTTAAGATCCTAACCTTCGCCTTTCGAGCCATCAACGGCCTCGGACCTGGCTACCTGAAAAAGCGAGTGTCAATTTCTCAATCTGTCAGATCACTGAGATCTAACAACTTAAGCCTCTTGATTACACCCCGCTTTCGTCGTTCCAGAATGGGCGGTAGAGGGTTCAGCGTTATCACTGCCAAACTATGGAACTGCCTCCCTCTCGACCTCAGGTTCAGCCCGTCTGAATCCATCTTCCGTGCTAAATTAAAAACCTGGCTGTTCTCCAGACTATGATTCCTGTCTTGCAAGAAGCTGGTCCCTCCCCTCCCTTCCTGAGGCTCTGTTTCTAGCGCCGGGACACCCCTCCGGGGGTAGCTGCACGCTGTATAAGCGACTTAAATAAATAAATAAATAAACCACCCTTCACCACCTTCTTCCTGATAAATATATGCTGAGTGCTCAGCAGCTTTCTTAACCTAACTTGTACTTCCTTTCTACCAGGCTATTACTCTACCAACATTTATTTCTCCACCTCGGCCTTCAAAAGAGAAGGAGAAACTCCATTGCCTTGAACCTAAAAGGGCTTTGAGCTTGTATATAGACCACAAAAATCACTATCAAGTGGATGCTCATCTCTGTAGGATTCTCTAAAGCAACGAAAGGTAAGTCCGAACAGAATATGACTCTGTCAAGATCAATAGTCCTCTGTATCAAAATATGCTATGCACTTGCCAAAAGGCAAACCCCTTAAGGCCTTTGGGCTTATTCCGCAAGGGCCAAGCCTGCTACGTCAGCATTGTAAAGGTGTGGGGGGAGTGCTAGACTTCTGTCAGGGTGCAATGTGAGAGTTCACATGTTTACGGTGCACTACTTCCTGACAGCGCGATCCAGGCTGGAAGACCACTTTGGCCGTTGAACCCTGCAAGACTTTCTGGTCTGAGTCCACTCCCCAGACCATTCACTGCAGTTAGAAGTATCTGTCAGAAAAACAACTTATTTCCTTTGGTAATGCTCTTTCTGGTGGATACGCTACCATACCGCAGATTCCTCATTGCCCTCCCACCTCCCTGTTCTGTGGAGTGAACTCCTAGTCATCTTGATAGGGTTCCAAGTTAGATTTTGGCACACTGTCACATACTGTTTTTTTGAGTTCCCAATGTCTTGGGGTGCAGTCAGGAGAAAGATTATGAGCTGTTCATCATTAAGCAGGTGTGGTGCTTATATGCAACACCACTCTGTCACTACCAGGGTGGTGACTCATCACTGCGGAGCCATACTGTGACCCCTGTCGGCACACAGCAACATTGTTGAAGAATTCACCAGTTCCAGTCTAGCGCCAAGTGATATGCTAATGGTGAGGAATCTGTAGTTCTGTAAAGTATACACCAGAAAGAGCGTTTCCGAAGATAAATAGCTTGTTCTTTAACCCCTGCCCTGCTGATGACGGAACCGCTCCGTCATCAGCCACGGTGGCGCTGTGCTGATGACGGAGCGGTTCCGTCATGGTTCGCCCGCCGCTCCTGCGCGGCGCGAATTCCGCGCCTGCGCTGAGCGTTCTATTGAGCGGGCGGGGCCATGACGGAACTGCTCCGTCATAAGCACAGTGCAACCGACGCTGGTGACGGAGCGGTTCCGTCACCAGCATGCGCCCGCCGCATTTCCGCCCCACCCCTTAGCACTGCGGCGGAATAGCCGCCGCAGTGAAGGGGTTAATACTAATTCTTACCATTAATGCCTGTAGTGGGCTTGTGGGGCACAGAATTTGTGAGACTAATGTTTGGATGATGTCTTCACATGTGTCCTTGACATTAAAAGTATCTGATATTTTTGTAAATGTGTAAGATTGCTTCTGTTGTTGGACTCTTAACATAATTATTAGTTTTGCTCAGTGTGCTTTTTCCTCTTTCTCATTATTTGAGAACTGTTTTTGGGGAGATCTTGTGTTGTGTTTTTGGAGAGATAATTTGGAATACTCTTGCCTGGACAGAATAACACAATTGGTGGGATAGGTGTGTGCCCTGTAGTGCCTCTTGGCTCTTGCTTTTTTTTTGGGGGGGGGGAGGGGAGTTTTATATAGTGCAAACTTGACCCGAAGGTATCAGAGCGCTTTACATGAGCACCAGTTAGGTTACACAAGGACACATACATTTTTGTTAGCCACAGCGAGATTAAGTGATTTGCCCAGATTCACAGGATGCTGAGCGTCATGATTGCTGAGACTCGAACCTGGTTCCCCAGAATGGTGGTCGACCGATCGCCCCCTAGCCCGTTAGGCCACGCTAGGCCACTGCTTTCTTGCCAGCTGTACTCAGCACGCCTCTGATTGCTGTCTGTCAGTCCACTCTTGAGTTATGGAATCAGTCACAAGGCCAAAAATAGATTTAACGATACAAGAACATGTCGCTTCGGGGTCGCTGGAGTTCAGCTGTCTTAGTTAATCATTATTTGACCTTTGTAATTGCTGTTTAGTAAGAATGACTTGCGCAGCTAAGGCTGCGCCGGCCTGCTCATCTGATTATGTGAAATGCCTGGACCAAGGAGGGCAGCGCCAATCAATCTTCTCCGTGCTGTAAGACTGAGAGCAAAAAAAAACATGCTGTCCTGGAATCGATAACCTGCGTGAACAATATCGAAATTATAAAAGTTGTTTCATTAATTGAAAGCCAAATCAACTCTGCATTTATTAAATTGAAATTCGTGCATGTTCCCGAAGTCATCACTGAAATGTGTTTTTTTGAATAAAGGTTAAACGAAGTTCACTCACATAACATATTACTGAAGGGCGCATAATTGTATATTTCCTGTAAACACACTATCTATAGCTTAGCCGTTTAATATCATTTTAGATAAATCTCGCCGGCAGTCGGTTTAAAAACAAAATACTATTTTTTTTGTAAATGTTACATTAAACCCCACATTTGTTACTTTGCATAGCGATTGATTCTAGATTTTAGAAAGAGAATGAATTTCCACGTATATTGGAAGTAATTTACCTTTAATAGCTGCAAATGTACATCTGATTCCGTGAACGATTTAAGTGCAGACAAAAATTTGCAATTATGACGCCGTCTCTTTAAAACCTTTATTTGTTGTGCAGTAATAATAGCTAGACAGGCAAACCACTCGGTTTTCATCCCAGTTAGTTATTATCATGCCACCCGAAACTCGCATGGAGCCCGATAGGGTAGGATATCATGATAGACCGAATTTTTTGTTTTTGGTTACAAATCGTGCTGCTATGCTTAGAGCTGGCTCTTGCTGATGGGAGCGTTGTATGAAGAGCATGTACAGTACTGTGGAGAACACGTGCTGCTGGGCATTGTCTAGATCAGGGGTCTCCAAACCGGTCCTGGAGGGCTGGATGGGAATCCATGCCAGATTTTTGGGATATCCCCATTGAGATACATGTAATAATTTTAAAAATCTGGCATGGATCAGGCCCTCCAGGACCGGTTTGGGGACCCCTGGTCTAGATGCTGACTTAGATGGTTTATAGGCCATTAATTCACAGATTTACATTTCTGATAAACGGCTCTCCCCAGATCCTGCAGCTCAGGTCATCATGGTCTGGCTTGACAGTGTAGCTTTCACCAGACAATTATGTGAGCACCACTAGAGAGAGGCTTTGGGACCGTTCACATTCGCCTGCGAAATCTATTGTTTGTAATATAAATCTTAAAAGGGGCTTAACTCCCGCCCCCTCGCTTTCCTGGCTTTTTACTGGTTCCTGATCTTGGCACTTACTTTTCCTCCATTTCAATTGGCTGTAGCATATTGTCCTGCATTTACCAATGCTTGTTCTTCGTCTGCTTCTCTTATCAGTTTCTCATAGCCGAAATACTGTCAAAATCCGCTTTGGTGGAACTATTTTTTCACAAAGTTGTGCTTGTTTCTGCTTTCATGATACTTTAAATTAAATAAGCAGATTTATATAGCCCAATTTATGAACCGGAGAGTTTAAGCGATTTGCCCAGAATCACAGGACGTTGCGCTGCCGAGACTCGAACCGGGATCCGAGTAAGCAGCTCTGTCCACTGCGCCACACCCTCTCCACTCCTGTCATCTATATATATGTTTTTTGGAAGAGTCAACAATTCTTTCTGTGGTGGTGGCCGCGGTGGACGCTGACCTGAGAAGGGGGCCTGTGACCCCAAGGGGGGCGTTGTGTTGTTTAATATCTTATGATTGGAGAGCTGATGGGCACTTTTTGCAGGTGGTATTGGGAGAATCTGAAGAGGCAGTCCTGGGCCGTGGGCGCGCCAAAACAGATTGCTGCACTGGGCACAACTAGTGCTAAAGCCAGCCCTGATCTTGAGTGTTGTCTTCAGCTATTAAGGTAACACCTTGAGAATTGCCTTGAGGAAAGTTATGGAGGTTACAGTTAAACAGGCTGCGAATGGACAGAGAGCGGAACAAATGTTGTGTTAGAGACATATAGCAGGTAATGGCGGCATTCAAACCTGCTTTTAGGCACTCCCATTTTGATGTTTGAAATGTGTCCACACTTTGGTGACAGAACAAACAGGTGATTATTCACGTGACCTACACCGCATGTTAACACACACCCGACGTGCTTTTAACCCACCACGTCCTTCTCTCTGCTCATTGTTTTACCCATCTCTTTATATTACCACCAGTTACTGCACAATATATTGCCTTTCTCAGTAAACAAGTCATAACACTTTTACGGCGGATCTTTAACTTATATTGCACAGCTGCTCACCAAGCTAAAACATAGAAAAATATGCGCAACCGAATGCATTTACCAATGCTTGTTGATGTTTGCAGCTTAGAGAGTGCACATGGAGTTCACAGCACTTTTAAATGTGATATAACCGGATTCAATAACCGTTTTCAAAATCTGCAAACCGTTCAGCCCATTTTACTCGTTAGTGATAAAAGCAACACCAATTGAGTCGCTTCAAATAACATAAGTGAGATTTGTTCCATTACAGCACTACATGCTAAAAACGTTAAAGGTGATTTGGTAGTCTCACCCCCTTAACTTTGTGGCTCCTTTCTTTGCAGGTTCTTTGTATTTTGCATATTCGAATCGTTTTCTGTAATTATTTCTAATGATTACAAAAGCCCATTTTCAAATGAATCTGTGAAACTCTTTTCTCTGTCAGTGAACAAGGCATCTAAGATCTTAGCATCTTCATTAATTGATTGCGCTGAAGTGGACAAACTACTCTCTTCGACTGGCAGACCATAGTGCTCTGTTTGTTACTGTGGTTTAACTCCCATTTTGCAAATCATTACTATTTACTTAACTATTAGTCCTTTTGGTCACAGCAAAATATTGCTGATTTAGCAATTTGGTCCCTCTATCTTTCCTCCTTTTTTAGGTTTTGCCTCGCCAAAAAGATGCGCTCTGCGCATCTTTTTTGCGCAGCAAAAACCTAATGAGAACTGTAGTGTGGCTTTGGGTCGGCCCTCGTCATTCATTGGCTGGCTCCATAAATGGAGCCTAGCCATTGGATGAGGGGCCTGTCCGTCAATGCCGGACCAGACACGGGGGCGTTCCCGAGATTCTTTGGCTTTTGCCGACGTCACGCGACGTCAGGCGAAAGCCGGGAACGCCCCCGAATCTGCCGGCACCCGCCTTCCGATGCAGCATTTTCATTGTTGGGAGGCATGCCACACTCGGACAGAAGCAGGCGGGTATATAAACTAAAATGCAACACTGTACGTTTCTAACATAATATTAATCTTACTCTAAAAACCAAAACCGTGTGAATATCCGTTTTAGAGTTAGGTCCTTTGCTGGGTGCAACGTTTCTGGAAAAAAAAATCCCATGTTAAAGATGCCCTGTGTATAACATTTCCGTATGCATTCTATCGTTTACCTTTTCAGCAACATGGAAAAAATGTGTTTTATTTCATGGGAGTAAAGTATACCGAATTCACGCTGGTTTCTCTTTATTTTTATGAGGGGAAAACAGACTAATTTGTGCGGTGATAAATGTCCCAGCGGCGAGCATGCTTCTTTTTTTTATTTAATGACAGCCTCATTAGATGAAGTTATTTATTTAGAGCTTCCCATGTGTTACCTATTATAGGGCACCGACCCCCACTGTGAAACCACTAACTTTCCACTTTCCGACCAGAAAGGTGCACCCGGGATCCCAGCATCGCCTAATTGTGCACTTCCAGCGCAGAAAGGCCACGAGGCAGCAATATTGTGCTACTGAACACTGCCTGACCCGCTGGGCATTGACAAACATTGCATGCGTATTAACACGAGGAATAAAAAGGTCTGCTTACTACTCGAACAAAGGGAATATTTCAAGTAGATAAACTTCCAAATAAGGTAGGAATCGTAAGCTGATAGTTAAAGAAAATGTTTATGCTGCCGCACATTGAAACTTCCTGCTCACCTTTTAATAAAATTTCTTAACGAACATCAGGCAAACAAAGGAACCGAGAGTGGATTTTAAGGCGTGCAGATTCAGAGTCAGAGTGCAGATTCAGAGTCAGAGTGCAGATTCAGAGTCAGAGTGCAGATTTAGAGTCAGAGTGCAGATTCAGAGTGCAGAGTGCGATGGCAGAGTGCAGATTGAGAGTGCAGATTGAGAGTGCAGATTGAGAGTGCAGATTGAGAGTGCAGATTGAGAGTGCAGATACAGAGTGCAGATACAGAGTGCAGATACAGAGTGCAGATACAGAGTGCAGATACAGAGTGCAGATACAGAGTGCAGATACAGAGTGCAGATACAGAGTGCAGATACAGAGTGCAGATACAGAGTGCAGATACAGAGTGCAGATACAGAGTGCAGATACAGAGTGCAGATACAGAGTGCAGATACAGAGTGCAGATAAAGAGTGGAGATTCAGAGTGCAGATTCAGAGTGCAGAGTGCGATGGCAGAGTGCAGATTGAGAGTGCAGATTGAGAGTGCAGATTGAGAGTGCAGATTGAGAGTGCAGATTGAGAGTGCAGATTGAGAGTGCAGACTGAGAGTGCAGACTGAGAGTGCAGATTGATAGTGCAGATTGAGAGTGCAGACTCAGAGTGCAGAGTGCAGATTCAGAGTGCAGATTCAGAGTGCAGATTCAGAGTGCAGATTCAGAGTGCAGAGTGCAGATTCAGAGTGCAGAGTGCAGAGTGCAGAGTGCAGAGTGCAGAGTGCAGAGTGCAGAGTGCAGAGTGCAGATTCAGAGTGCAGAGTGCAGATTCAGAGTTCAGAGTGCAGAGTTCAGAGTGCAGAGTTCAGAGTGCAGAGTGCAGACTCAGAGTGCAGAGTGCAGATTCAGAGTGCAGATTCAGAGTGCAGAGTGCAGATTCAGAGTGCAGAGTGCAGATTCAGAGTGCAGATTCAGAGTGCAGATTCAGAGTGCAGAGTGCAGATTCAAGATTCAGAGTGCAGATTCAGAGTGCAGATTCAGAGTGCAGAGTGCAGATTCAAGATTCAGAGTGCAGATTCAGAGTGCAGATTCAGAGTGCAGAGTGCAGATTCAAGATTCAGAGTGCAGATTCAGAGTGCAGATTCAGAGTGCAGATTCAGAGTGCAGATTCAGAGTGCAGATTCAGAGTGCAGATTCAGAGTGCAGATTCAGAGTGCAGATTCAGAGTGCAGATTCAAGATTCAGAGTGCAGATTCAGAGTGCAGATTCAAGATTCAGAGTGCAGATTCAAGATTCAGAGTGCAGATTCAGAGTGCAGATTCAAGATTCAGAGTGCAGATTCAAGATTCAGAGTGCAGATTCAAGATTCAGAGTGCAGATTCAGAGTGCAGATTCAAGATTCAGAGTGCAGATTCAAGATTCAGAGTGCAGATTCAGAGTGCAGATTCAAGATTCAGAGTGCAGAGTGCAGATTCAGAGTGCAGATTCAGAGTGCAGAGTGCAGATTCAGAGTGAAGATTCAGAGTGCAGAGTGCAGATTCAAGATTCAGAGTGCAGATTCAGAGTGCAGATTCAAGATTCAGAGTGCAGATTCAAGATTCAGAGTGCAGATTCAGAGTGCAGATTCAAGATTCAGAGTGCAGATTCAGAGTGCAGATTCAGAGTGCAGAGTGCAGATTCAGAGTGCAGATTCAGAGTGCAGAGTGCAGATTCAGAGTGCAGATTCAGAGTGCAGATTCAGAGTGCAGAGTGCAGATTCAGAGTGCAGAGTGCAGATTCAGAGTGCAGAGTGCAGATTCAGAGTGCAGAGTGCAGATTCAGAGTGCAGATTCAGAGTGCAGATTCAGAGTGCAGATTCAGAGTGCAGATTCAGAGTGCAGATTCGGAGTGCAGAGTGCAGATTCAAGATTCAGAGTGCAGATTCAAGATTCAGAGTGCAGATTCAGAGTGCAGATTCAAGATTCAGAGTGCAGATTCAGAGTGCAGATTCAAGATTCAGAGTGCAGATTCAGAGTGCAGATTCAAGATTCAGAGTGCAGATTCAGAGTGCAGAGTGCAGATTCAGAGTGCAGAGTGCAGATTCAGAGTGCAGATTCAGAGTGCAGATTGAGAGTGCAGATTGAGAGTGCAGATTGAGAGTGCAGATTGAGAGTGCAGATTGAGAGTGCAGATGCAGAGTGCAGATGCAGAGTGCAGATTCAGAGTGCAGAGTGCAGATTCAGAGTGCAGATTCAGAGTGCAGATTCAGAGTGCAGATTCAGAGTGCAGATTCAGAGTGCAGATTCAGAGTGCAGATTCGGAGTGCAGAGTGCAGATTCAAGATTCGGAGTGCAGATTCAAGATTCAGAGTGCAGATTCAGAGTGCAGATTCAAGATTCAGAGTGCAGATTCAGAGTGCAGATTCAAGATTCAGAGTGCAGATTCAGAGTGCAGATTCAAGATTCAGAGTGCAGATTCAGAGTGCAGAGTGCAGATTCAGAGTGCAGATTCAGAGTGCAGATTGAGAGTGCAGATTGAGAGTGCAGATTGAGAGTGCAGATTGAGAGTGCAGATTGAGAGTGCAGATGCAGAGTGCAGATGCAGAGTGCAGATGCAGAGTGCAGATGCAGAGTGCAGATGCAGAGTGCAGATTCAGAGTGCAGATTCAGAGTGCAGAGTGCAGATTCAGAGTGCAGATTCAAGACTCAGAGTGCAGATTCAAGATTCAGAGTGCAGAGTGCAGATTCAGAGTGCAGATTCAAGACTCAGAGTGCAGATTCAAGATTCAGAGTGCAGAGTGCAGATTCAGAGTGCAGATTCAGAGTGCAGAGTGCAGATTCAAGAGTGCAGAGTGCAGATTCAGAGTGCAGATTCAGAGTGCAGATTCAGAATGCAGATTCAGAGTGCAGATTCAGAGTGCAGATTCAGCCCTGTGTGTGGTGAGGAGGGCCCCTCAGTGTTTCACATGCTTTTACGGAGGTTTAGGGACCTTGTTGCTTCACTGCTGTTTGGGCTCTGAGACGACCATCCTGCCTAGTTGCCTGTTGTGAATGGGTATAAACAATAAACGTCCGATTATGGTGCCGGTTGGACCTATCCCCCCTCAAGAACACAAAGAACCTACTGACATTTTCTACCTGAAATAGACCATCTAATTTGGAAAGACCACCCTGTGTCCTTCCTGATTTTATTTTCACCCAGTCACTAATCTCAAACTTATACTCCTTTCTCTCCATGCTCACATTTGTCCCCTTGCCTCCTACACCATTTCAACCTTTCAGCCATGCAGGGACTAATTTAGTACCAGGTAAGCATCACACATCTATTGAAATGGGGGTCGCAGTGTGTAGGGCTTGCAGTGTGTGGGGGGGGCTCTGTGTGGGTGTGTGTGGAGGGCTCCGTGTGGGTGTGTGTGTGGGGGGGCTTTGTGTGGCTGTGTGTGTGGGGGGCTCTGTGTGGGTGTGTGTGTGGGGGGCTCTGTGTGTGGGTGTGTGGGGGGGCTCTGTGTGTGGGGGGGGCTCTCTGTGGGTGTTTGTCACTTGCGAGAGATAAAGCTAGTTGCATTGTAAATGACAATGCCATTTATTTATGTTTTAAAAAAACACATGAATAAAAATAATGTCAAGAGCAATGCCAATAGCTCTAACTTTAACAAAGGCAAAACCATTGCATTGTAAATGCTTGTTTTCCACATTCAGCTGAGAGATGAACTTTGCCTAGCAGGACCTCATTTGCTTTGTTTCCAATCTTTCCCCCAGTATGTACCAGCATACATTGGGCAGGAGATTGTTCAGCTCCTAGGCATGCATGCATGCCCCCACTTGCAGTCATGGGCAGGTGGGTGGGCTCCCCGAGTGGTTGGCCACTCACAGCAAGGGCATTGCTCTTGTCACTTAAAGAGACGGGTGTGCTTTGTGAATTGGACCGGGGGTGAGGGGGCGAGGGCGAAGGGAGCCCTTTCTCTGATCACCACTCAAGCTGCCCGGAGACAGCAGGAAAAGGCAACGTGGTCTACCATAAACCGTTACTGTTGTTGCTGTAAATGTGCGACCATAGTGCAGGTCACAAAATATTAAAGAAAAAGGGCCTTAGTCCCCCTTTTCCTTACAACTTGCTGGTGTTTATTATAATTCCTCACTATCACAGTATTCTTCCACACACAGTAAGAAATCGTCATGATGCTCCTCCAAATCTCTGTGCATGTTGACAAGAGCATTATACCGCAGACACAGTTCTCCATTATGTTGACAGTATTTGTGGAACACAATACTTGTGTTGACGGTAGTTGCGAAAGTATTTGCGGAACAACAGTTCATATTGTATGATATGTGTTATTTAAAAATGCAACATCCAGAAATATGGCTGCCTTCCTCCGGAGCTCCACAGACCGAGCCTTAGTGCCTACGCTGTTCCTGGAAGCAGCATGTTGATTTAGCTGAAGGCAGTCATCCCCAATGTGAGGGAACATACGAATGGTGCTGGACTCGCTAAAAGGAGAGCGGCCCCTATTTGGGCAGTTATAGATGTGATAGAGGTGCAGCCTCGTCCCCAGCCCATGGTGGTTCAAAATAGCACATAAAAAATAGGAATGCCACACTTGGTGAGAGCTGCGTCTTCTCTCTCCTGCAGCCCAGAGATGATTTGGTGGACAGACAGATTCTGAGCCTTCCGTGTGCCTCTCTGAACGGCCAGGCAACCATGACCAACATGTTGTTTGTATGCCACCTGCAGGCGAGTCTGGATGATCTAATCTGGTCTGGTAGTGCAGAGAACCGAGAAAGTACAGCTATTTTTCTGGGGCAGGAGAGAGGACTCTGTTGTTGGATGATAGCGGCAGTCTTGAGTCAGAAACATGGCTGACAAGGCACACAAAAGTGTCAAACGTAACTTTCCAGTCATGTAGGAAAGAAACGACTGGAGAACAGACAATGGAAGAGTTCCTGGCAAATGATCTGGCGCAAGGGATCACTTGGTGCCTTGAACACTATGCTAAAGAAACTGGATAAGGAAAAAGTTTTATCTCTGCAATGGATGCTCGAGAAAATGGAGCCCAGGTGGCTGGTGTAGAGCCAACTGTGAAGTTAAGGGAGAGTGAGGTTCTTATACTTGACAATTGGAATAATGCATTTGAGTCCCAGATGCAGGAACCAAGTGACTTCAGGACTATGGTGGTGGATACTCCAATCTTTATTGACAACAAGGTGGAAATGGGTACAGGACTGCCAACATCTCTAACCCAGAATTCCCTTTAGTGACCCGAGGCACGTTCATGACCAAAGCAATTTGCGCTTATTTCACAAACCTATGGGCTCTGACAGTGTCAGTACAATTAGGTTGGTGTGTAAGACATTTAGACTGCTTTGCAAAGCATCACACTTAGATACTTTCTCTGACCCCATTCATGGCTTCATTTTCCAATCCAGACCTACAATATAGATGTTTCTCTCAGGAGCAGGGGCGTAGCTCAGTCAGTGAAATTCGAAGGGTGTGAATATCAAATTTCCCAACTAAAAAAGTGGTACGCTGCAGGTTTGAGGGGCGAGACGACCAAGGTTTGGTATGGACTGTTCCCATGAGTGCCAGGGTCAATACTGATGTGTTTTAGGGGCCCTCTGTCTAGATTGGCACAGTTGGCAAAAATTTATGTTTGAATTCTACCCAGATCGATTGCCAGTGGTTAGATTATTTGCAAGCATTCGTCCCATCACCTTTTGGGAGTTTGACTGCCAGTAGTATGCCTGGATATGTGAGACTGGCAAACCTTTCTAAGCATACTACTGGCAGTGTTTGTGAATTCCAAAAAGTTGTAAATCTGCTGTCATTCAACGAGTACTTCGATGGGTGCAGATATACTACCAGTCACTTTATATATCAAAATTCCTAATAATAAAATGAAGACATTGAAATCTTTTAGTAAAACGAGGAGAATCAGAAAAACCAACAAAGACACAGCAGACCCAACTCGGGCTCCCAGATCAAACTATCAAGCAAATAATGCATTAATTTGTGGGGTGACACACCCCAAACACTCCCACCCTGAATCTACACACCTACTCTGGAGCAGCTACTGAAAGACTATGCAAACAAGCATTGAAAATGCAATACGTCTCGCCTTTGATTAAGTTAAAGCCATTTGCTTTGCTATACAATACAAATCTATTGTTTTTAATATAAACGTAAAAAGGACTTACATCCTGCCTCTTTTCTTTCCTGGCTTCTTATTGGTTCCTGTGCCTGCCACTTACCTTGCCTCCATTTCTATTGGTTGTAACATATTTCCCTGCATTTACCAATGCTTGTTCCTCCTCTGCTTCTCTTATCTTTTTCCCACTGCCAAAATGCTGTTAATATCCGCTTTGGTAGAACTATATTTTCATAAAGTTTTGGTTTTTACTCTTGAAGCATATTTATATAACAATTTATCACCTGGAGAGAATATGTGATTTGCATAGAATCACAGGATATTGCACTGCACCACTGTGACTCGAACTGGGATCCCCAACTCTCGAGTCAGCAGCTCCAGCTGCTGTGCCACATCCTCTCCACTCCTGTGTTAACTATCAGGTAGCTCTTTTGTTCTCCACTACCATAATAGATGAAAACAGCTCTTTATTCATGGCATAGGCGAAATCGATGCATTACCAGTGCTTGTTTGTTATGCTGGCTGGAAGCTGGGCAACACTGACAATGAGAGGAAGAATGGGAAGAGGGCAACACAGGCAATGGAATGAAGGGTGGTAGCAGGGCAATACGAATAACGGGAGGGAGGGTGAGGGCAAACCAACTTGGACAACTAGAGGGAGGGATGGGTCAAGGCAGCACGGACAACTAGCAGGGCAACACAAACAGTGGGAGAGAGGCTGGGAGCAGGACAACATGGAGAATGGGAGGGAGGATGGAAGCAAGGAAACAGAGACAATGGGAGAGAGAGTGCATGACAACAAGGACAATTAGTAAGGAAACATGAACTATGGAAAGACTATGGGGTCAAACCAACACTGACAAATGGAGGCAGATTCGGGACAAGGCAACAAGAACAACTAACAGGGCAACATGGACAATGGGAGAGAGGATAGGAGTAGGGCAGCAGGGACAATCGGAGGGAGGGTGGAGGCAAGGCAACACGGACAGTGGGAGGGAGGGTGGTAGTAAGGCAACAGACAACAGGGTGGAGGGTGGCAGTAAGGCAAGTTGGACAAAGTGAAGGAGAGTGGCAGCAAGCTAGCACGCACAACAGGATAGAGGGTGTTAGTAAGGTAAGCTAAGGACAGTGGGGTCAAGCCAACACGAACAAAGGGAAGGAGTGTGACAGCAGGGCGACATGGACAACGTGAGGGAGGGTGGAGGGTAGGCAACATTGACAACGTGAGGGAGGGTAGTATTAACCCCTTCGCTGTGGCGGCAATTCCGCCGCAGCGCTAGGGGGGAGGGGGGCCGAGCGGCACTCACATGCTTGTGACGGAACCGGTCCGTCACGAGCCTCGGTTGAGCTGTGCTCATGACGGAGCGGTTCCGTCATGGCCCCGCCCACTCAATGGAATGTCCAGCGCAGGCATGGAATTCGCGCCGCGCAGGCGCGCCGAGCGGGCCATGACGGAACCGCTCCATCATGAGCACAGCTCAACTGATGCTCGTGACGGACGGTTCCGTCACGAGCATGGAAGGAGTTAAAGAAACACAAACAGGAATGAGGGTGGCAGTAAGGAAAGATTGGCTGTGGAAGGTGGGGACAAGACAACATGGACAACAGGAGGGAGGGTGGGATAAAGCAGTCCAGACAAGTGAAAGGGAGGGTGGAGGCAAGACAACAAGGACAACGGGAAGAAGGGTGAGAGTGCGGCAACACAGACAAAGGGAGTGAGGGTCTGGGCAAGGCAACACAGACCACAGGGGGACAGTAGTGGCACAGCAGTACTGCCAATGGAAGGAAAGGCTGGAGCATGGAAGCACAGACAACAGGAGGATGGAGGGCGAGTACGGGAACCAAACATTGATAGGGAAGAAACACAGAGGACAGATAAGTACACGTGGGAGCCAGCTTAAAAGGGCATACTCTGGTAGAGTATTTAAACACAAGTAAAAAAGAAGGACCTAAAAAAGTAGGCAGCAGATGGATAGAAGTAATCTATACATGCTGCAGATGAGGGACAAACACACGAAGAGGGAGGAAGCCTACAGCAGCTGACCACTAAGCAATAAAAGGTACATTTAAAAACTGAGAATGTAATTAGCTCTGAGTCAGGCTTTCTCGACATTCCTCTGTAATGTCTCCTCCAAGCATTTACATATGTTGGTGGTTTTCAAAAGATAAAGCCTGAAGACAGATCTGACACAATATCGGTGTGCGCCAATAACTATACTTAGGGGTTCATATCAAGAATTAATTTCGCAAAGTGTTAACAAAACACCTCCTCCCACACTGCAGAAAGGAGTGGCCTACGTGACATACACCGACAATGTGGTTGAAAAATCATCACCGCACTGCCAACCCAGCCCCCTGAAATGAATACATACAAGACGCCGCTGCGCTATTATGTAAGCGTCCTGGAAGATTCAATTTAAAGTGAGCGTCTGCCACCTTCTCGGAGCACACTGTGACTGGGAAACAACCCTGAGCCTACCGGTGGAAATCCACATCTGTGCGCTGTGCTTTGAATGGGGGAGCGCGAAGACAGCCTGTCTCACGGTGCAGCTGTGCAGGGATGTGGCATGGCTTCCGCAAGGGAAGAATGGCATGTTTAACTCAAGAAAGCAACGTTAGGCAAAGTGGAAAGTGGATGGAAGAGTGTTAGTCTAAGGTACGGAGTGAGGCACAGGAAATCATTTAAGTGCGTTATTGGACTTACTTGCGGCTCTGGGAAAAAATAATTTATGTCATCAGCAACCGAGTGATCTGTTTTACTATTTGAATGAAAGGAGAGTGCTAATGACATACAACTCTTAAATGACTAGTGTTAGGCGTTAAAAAAAAAAAGCACTCGCAGGCAGCCACAGTTTATTTTTTGCATCTCGCTTTCACTTTAAAGTGAAAGCCAGATGCAAAAATAAACACGCCATGGAGTTTGTCTTTATGGGGCCATATGTTTGAAACACATGGCCCCATAAAGATAACAACGCTTTTACGACAGGAGGAAGTCAGACGAGCCCGTCCAAGTGGGCCGTCTGACAGAGAGAAAAGTCTGTCAGACAAACCTCTTTCCCAATGGCTAGCCACCATTTAGCATAAACGGTGACACCGGCCAATGGGGAAGAGGGGCGGGCATAAAGCCCGATAGTGAAGCTCCCTCAAAAACATAAAATCTCGCCAGGGAGAGTGCGCATGTGCGCAGCCCACGCAGGCGAGACCTAAAAAGTGACTGAAGAATACTCTGCTTTCCAGACATTGGTGGCTTGACCCAAGGAAAGAGATCGAAGATGCAAGCCTACCACAAGGATTTGCACACCCGGGCAACTGTGAGAAATCCTGCAAGGCTGAAGGTTTAGCATACGGTCAAGGTATATCTTTCCTGTAACTCTGATTCTGTGCTCTTTTATTGATGCTCTTAAACCAGCCAATTCATATTCCCCTTAGAAATGGGGGGATGTTATGGAGAAAATACACTTTTTTTAAACGCTATTTGTCATTTTGCAAGACGAAAAAGAAAAGGACATTGTTAATACAGTTACAGATCACCTCTCACACCTGTATCCAACTACTAGTTGGCTCATTTAGCAACCATCTCTGTGCCGTTACATTGTAATACTTATGCAAGTTACATTTGTCATCCCCCATTGCATTTCCCGCCTGTTATAGCAAGTTACATTACCCAACACAACCTTCATGACATAGCCTACTCATGTGTCACATGGAGCCCCTATCACAGCCCTTATGTACCCCGCTCTGCAGGCCGCCTTCCTTGAATAGCTTGTCGCCCCCTGTTGCTTTAGATATTCCCTCAGCAGCTGCCATATGTCTTTCGTTTGCGATGTCGGGAACTGGAGTTCTGCGTACAACTCACTTGTGGTGTCACAGTATGTCATACTCTTGATCCAACCTTTAACCAGGGGTTTCTGTCTGCTGCCCCATTGGATAGCTATTTCGTGTTTAGCCAAGAGCATTGCCATTGCAACAAATCTTCGAGTGCTCTTAGGGAGTTCTTCAACATAGCCCAGTAATGCTAGCAAGGGGGAGAGGGTCAATTGTAGTCCAGTCATCTGTTGTACTTCCCTAAATATGTCTTGTCAGTAGGAAGCTATTGTGCACCATATCATGTGTATAAATGGGGTCGCATGGGCGTTGCATTTGGGGCATCGTGCAAACTTGGCGCTGTTTATCCTGACCATCTGCTGTGGCATTGTGTAGGCCCTTCTTAAGATCTTAAAATTAAGTAGTTTGTGCCTATGGTTACATGAAACGAGTTTGGGTTGCAATGGACAAAACCCACTTCATCACTGTTTCATCTTTTTCCCTTCACAGCTTTAGAGGGAGCTTTAAATTTGAGGGTGCAAGTTTTATGTTGCCTGATGTTGCTGAGTTCTCTCTTCTCCTCCTACATTCTGCACTCCCTTCTCCAACAGAAGGTTGTGGTCTTGATTTAATATCCATTGTTCATTGGAGGAGTTTTCATATGTGGATTTTTCCTTTTGTCCATAGTAGATTGTTAAGACAGTTACATGTAATGCATACTTTCTTTGAATAAAACAATTAATCCTATACATGCAACATTTATTTCCTTTTCTGCATCTTGTTCACTTTATATTTTCTTGTATCCTTACTTTCGTTTTGGAATTGATTGGCTTGCTCGTTCTTGTTTCAAAGCTCTGTTTGGCGTACCTCTACAGAGCTTTCAAGATGAAACAGTCTCCATGGTAGCTCATTGATCAAAGAATCAAGAAACTGCCTCGCAGTAGTGCTGCCAGAAGGAAACATTTTGACCATTCAAATAAGGCGATTCTTGTAGAACTATTAATAGATCTCTTCTGGCTTTAAGCGAATGCCAGAGTAGAAAGAGGCTCTTAAACTTCCCATATTAAGTTAAAGTCAAACTCGATAAAGATGCAGCATTCAACATCTGCTGTTTTAATCAATGTCTTTGTATGTTTTTGCAGCCCAGAAAAGGCGTTAAAAGATTCACTGCAAGCTTATGAAGCTGCTTATCTGTCAAAATCATTATCCCGACTCTTCGATCCCATCAACCTTGTATTTCCACCTGGTGGTCGAAATCCACCATCCACGGATGAGCTCGACAGCATCATTAAAACCATCACCAGGTACGTATAAAACATGCATTTACATGGCAAGCATGCAATATTGTATTCCTTAAAAAGTTTCATACAAGTGTATTTTTATAGTGGCGGCTAGTGACATTTGAAAGTGGTGAGGCATAAAAGTTTGGTATGACATTTATGTAGTGAGCGACACGGGCAAGCTTAATAGACAAACGTGGGGTCCAGCCTCAAACCTTCTCCAGAGGAAAAAAAGATCTACACATCTTCAACCACCTCTCTTTTCTCTTCAGCACCCTCTTTGCACTATTCACTGAAAGCATCTCCCTCACTTCACCACTTCCAAACATACACTGCACTCACGCACATTTAAGCAATCTATTTACTTTTGCCCCGTAAATATTTTGCCAACTATGCCCCCCCTTCACACACATTTCCACAACATTTCAATTACAACTGAAATACATAACCATTCTTCTGTGTGACCTGCAGAGAGGCAAACCCACTGACGGGCACTTTGCTTTGGCTTCAGAGCAGCACCAGACCTATCAATCAAAACCCCTCATAAACATCTGCACAGCTCAAAATATGCACAGGCAAAAATACAGCTAAAAACACATCACAATTAAATAGCTAACTCTTGAGGGAGGCAAGAATTAGTAAAACTTGAAATAAGAGAGGAACTACATGCATTACCTTAATGTTTTTAACACTCATCGTTCATAAATCAATCCATGTTTTTGGTATTATTGTTGTTAGGGCATGAAGATAAGGCACATGATCACAAAACACTACTGCCTGGACAGTCTGGTCCATCGGGACGGGCACTTTGCCCATTCAGTCGTGAAGGCCCATTTGGTATGAAATTGTTTCGCAGACCCACACCCAGGGTGGCATTGCTTGGGTATCTGTTCTGAGGGAAGGAATCTGCGACTAGAAGTCTCTATCACATGAACAAGTTACTTACCTTCATTAACACCACACCTGTTAGGGACTCTATCTAGCTGCAGATTCCTTACCGACTCACCAATCCTATCCGCGAACAGATTTCTAGGGTCAGGGCTTTCCCCTTTCAGGGCGCTAGTATTCCACACTCGTGGTCAGTGTTCTTTGTGGCTACGCGCTCTTGGCATGGAAAGTCTAGAAAAGAAACTGGTATCAGCGCACTGGGGTGGCAGTTATATAGGCACGGCACACATCACTTCCGGCGTAGACGACGCTATGCAGAGCCGATCAGCGCCACTTACCGAAGTGCAGGAGTACTGCTCACGAAAAATATCCGATTCCAGTCTGACGCCTGGGGATAATTCTAAGGTAAGAAATCTACAGCTAGATAGTCCCTACCAGATAAGGCGTTTCCGAAGGTAAGTAACTTGTTTGATATTTCTATTTCTTGCAAAGGTATGGGTCTAATTGTTCGCTATTTTGATGCTGGATGGTTTCTGCTGGTCCGTGTTTTTAAAAAAAATTTAATTAATATGTTCCATTTCCATCCATGCTATTTCGTTGTGATTGGTTACACTTTAAGTCATTCTTCATCTATTGGTCCTACAGCTGAGTCTTCTTCCAGCACCAACAACAATTATGAAAATTTATAGGTTACCAATCTGAATTCAGTCAAACAATTCAACAGCTGAACCTGGATCGCGTCCTTTTGTTTGACCTTAAGACAGAGGCTTTGTTAGAAAAATGCAGCAAATGTATCCAGGCCCGTACCCATCTTTTTCTTTATTTTTTCCACCTAGTTCCAATACTTAGGTCAGGAAAATGTGTATACTACTATCCTTAAAATGTTAAGTGTTTACCTGCTGCCACTTTCATCCCTGTTGGCAGCTCTAGCCATATTCCTTCACCAGAGGTTTTGGATTAGGGGCACTTTGTAGTAAGTCTAATTATTCTGTGAAGCCCTGGTTGCTGCCCATATCATCCTCCCTCAAAAAGGAAGCAACGAGAAATGGAAATCCCCACCAACTTTGCATGTTGTCACTAACTGAACGCTGATCTGTGCAGTTCCTGACACATTATCTAACCTCTCTTCTTTCTGTTCTAGTTTCACCACCAAAGCCCTCACACACTTCTTGAAAGACTCCAAGTGATTCACATCATCGCCCTAGGAATACATTTGGGTTTTCAATTATTATGTCCCTTGACTAATACATAATGTACGAAAGAGCAATGGCCTACCCACCAACATTCAGTCAGCTACCTGGGGCCTCCCTCCCTGCAGGGGCCCCTACCCACCGACAGTTACTTAGTGCAGAGCCAAATTCCTAAAGGGGAGAAAGTCGAAGGCTTCCTCCTAGGGTAATGAGTATTGCTGACCCTTACATCCAAGGCTTATGTTTAGCCTCACATATACATGCCTATGTGGCATTTCAGCTCCAGTATGCTGCATGTTCCCTCGTCTGCAGGCCCAGCCCCTGCTACTCAAATGTCATGGGGGCTGCTATATCAACTTATGAGAGCTTTTTCAAGGCAATGGAGGGCAGACTGACCAGAGACATGCAAGTGCCCTCTATGTCAGGACAGGAGGGATCACCATTCGCGTCCTTGACATCTCTGATCCAATCCCGCCCTTCTCCTGTTGCCCCAGGCATAACTCTTGCTCCTCGAGCCCTACATGTCTCATAATTTATTTTAAAGCCAAATATCTTGCTGAATTTGACTAGCGACTCCTCTTTCAAATTGGGATGGGAGGCCTCAGTGTGGCTCAGAATGCATAATACATTGTTAGCATTAAAGCCTATTCTGCGTGCTCCTATCTCACTTCAGTACGTATTATTAAAGGTTATGACCTATTCATAAAGCCAAATGTTCCATGATCAAAATGAAAATCAAGGGTCAGTAATGGATGGCCTGTTGATTCCCGCTTGTGTCCCTTTGTGCACTTTGTTAATGAAATTTGGTAGCTGGGCTATATGAGTTTGATTATTATGAGGCCCAGGCCAGTGGCAAAAAGAACCTTGGCCAAAAAGTCCAGTCATTGAGATTGACTCCCTCTTTGGTATTTAAGGAGAGTATTAAGAAGGTGACCGCCTCTCCATCTATCATTAGCGCTCAGTGCCAACCTAATATTGTCAGATGATCATCTGGATGTAATAAATCAAGACTGATCCAAATGAACAGTGTTAGTCAAATACTGTTATAAATGGATGGACAGAACCTTTGTGAACTTTGTTGTGTTGACTTTGAGTTGACTTAGGCCTATATAAGGAAGTCCTGTCCTTCTTGGAGCTACACATTAACGCAAGTGTAGTCTCAGTCATCAAATCATATACAAGGCCTATAGCCATGAAAGGGTTTAGTAAAGGGACTAAGTAAAGTTACCAAAGGCCCTAACTGCCTCATAAAGTAACCCTGGCAACTCATAAGAGCCTGGTGCCTAATTGGTAGACATAGAAATTATTGTTACCCAAACCTTCTCAGCAGTGAGAGCAGATCAAGGGACTTTCAAAAAAATCTGGGGTATGGAAAGATCCCACAAATAAGATGATTGTGATTTGTGGTTGAATCTACTGTTGATATAAATTGTCACTGTTGTGTTCTGATCTTCTTATGAGAAAAACTCAGAATCCCTGGATCCTTTATGTTGGCGATTTTTAAGTCTTTTCCTGTAGATCTGTCTTTTCTATAGCAAAATCTTTATCTTCCGCAAGGAAGACAATTAGGCTCTTAGCTCTCTCAGACCTCTCTGCACTTTCAATGATCCCATTACTTTTGCACACGTCCAGTTTGCCTATCTGCCCATGATGTTGCTGTTTCTATAAAAGAAGTGTTCTTCCTGACTGATTATAGTTATAATATTTCCTCCTGGATCATGGCTTTGGTGGGTTCCCAAACTGATGCCCAGGAGATGTGAGGTGTACAATTGTGAGAGGAATATTCTGTAGGAGTGCCTATATCTCTTTTTCAAATGAGCATACCACTATGGAGCATTGTTCCCATTCTCCCTCTGCCTATATTGTTTAATAGAATCACATGAGAATTAAAGGTGTAGACTAACTGACACATAGCCCAATGTGGAGTTTGCACCAATGAGATGTCACACTCTTCAAGACGATGACATAGTTGGTTTGTAAACAATGTGTGGGCAATTTAACAATGAACTCAAAATTCAAAACATATTTTGACCACTTCGGTAACACACTTGACTCATTCAAATGACCCATAAGAAGTTTTTCCTACCATAGAGATAACACATCACCCAGCATAAACTTGAAGGCTGGCCTGAATCTCACTAGCCCAGACTTTTTTTTTTAGCATAATGCAGAAAATAAAAGGTTTACACCTAAGCCTGGCACCTACTTACCCACCCTGTTTCCTGTTACCTTGACAGTAACACTAGGTCCTGTTCGTAAGAGATGACATCTGCCACAACGCCTTGTGGAACAAAAACGAAATTGTGGATATAAAATGACACCAAGATATAATGAGATCATTAGCAAAACCGCCACATAGTGCGTGCTCAAATGGCCAATCATACGCACTCCAAATGTAGGAAAGATGCACATGCTAATTAACCCACCTGGAGTCTGGATAGGTGAACCCTGTTATGAGAAAATAACGCAAAAGACAGTCTCTGAAAACGTGAAGTATGTTGCTTGATTAAGGCACTTGCCACAAGCATGTCAGTGTTCACCTTGTGTACCAAAGTGTTGATTTCTGCACTATCATTTTACTACTCTGGCACCACTACTGTGAGAATCATTTATTACCGAACTATGATTATGCCTTAGAAGGTCTGTGCTAGTTCTGAGAAATCTGGGAGCAGGAAGTTACTTGTATCCCCACTTACAAAACCAAGAGGTCTTGGTTGAAGACTGCCCTGTATTGTCTCTGTGTATCGCTTGCAGTTGCTCATGCATTCTTCCAGTGTGTTGAATGGACCTATCCCACAAATAAGGGTATTGCATTCTCTTCAATTCTTGTTTATTAACAAATGTTCAAAGACCCATGAGTCTGTGCACCTGCTTAATCCCGCCCATGGTAGGTGTGGCAGAAATTCAAAAATTCAGAACCCAAACATTCAAGAATCATAACGACTACGAATTGGGGCAGAGACACTATGCACTAGTTAGAGGAAGACAAACGGCCTACTTCCTTTGTTGTCACTTCAGTATGAAAGTTGTGTAAGGTGAAACCATGCTTCCCACAGACAAGTGCTTCATGAGTGAACACATGCAGCCACTAGAACTTAGGTAAAAACCCACTGTAAGAAAGTGGGTTATTAATTGGGGTGGATGGGAGTCCAACACAAGGAATAGGGTCACCAATTTGATACGGTAAAACATAGTTTCAATCATTTAAATCCGGACATAACCTCTGGTAGCTATGGCACAGAGCAGACAGGCTTAACCCAGGAAAATATATGTAGTATTTAGTAGTAAAAAAGCAGTTTAAAAGGTCAAAACAAGATGTAATAAAAATCCCACGACCCATTTAGAAATATGTAATAATGAGTAAATGACACCAAACCCCACTGAAATTGAGTAAGATGAACTGAAGATAAATATTTCCGACAAAAAGCTCAAAGAAAAAGTAAATTCCCAGTCAGTTGTCTCTGTTCACGGTTGACTGGGACCTACAAGTGACTTAAAGCCGACTGCAGTCGAACACGGGTCGAATATACCAAGTGGGTTTGTCCTGGTTAAAAATGTTACCTTCGGATATGGTTTCTAAAATCGAATTAGAAATACTCCAGCAGGGCAAGGTTGCAGACTATATCTGTCCTATCACAACTGGGTAGCCACTGAAAGAGGTCGTGCTGAATCTGTTGGTTTTGGTGGGAAATGTATCAGTCACTGAAGACCTCACGTCGGGCAGATACTTTTCTCGCGTTTGCCTGGTCAAGTTTTCTCCCTTCTCACTTATTCTTAGTTTGTGGGATCAAAATATTGAAATTTACCAATGTTGGTGTGTGAGATCCCACCGAAGCTCTGGAGGTCTTAAAAGTCCGAATATTTTCTAAGTCCCAGATTTTCAGAGTTTCAGGAGCCAGTTCTCTTGATTACTTCAAAGGGTTTCATGGCCTCGGGTACAACACCTAGGGGCCAAGAGTCACTCCAGCAGAGGCCAACAGCAGGGTCCAGTCTAGTTCCAGGTGCTACCGGTCAGCTGTCACTTCATGAGAAAGAACTCTTGTAGCTTGTTGTGTCTATGTAGCTACACAGGAGGTCAGCCAACTGACTCTTGAGATGCACTTCTTTGTCCCGGGTACAAATGGGAGCAGGCCCACCCCTTCAGGTTTCCACATAGGTTTCAAACAGCAGGACCAGTCCTTTTCTGTTCTACTGCCGGGCCCAGAGAGCGTTCTATTGAGCAGTAAATTAGGTGCCAATTTTTTTGCATCAATATGTTGGCCGAAGATACAAAATAAATTTGCATATTTGGAAAGCCCTGTTAAAATCCAAACAGGAGGTAGATTTGAAAATGCCCTGTTTCCTAAGGGGAAGCATATTTGAAATTGTGATGTCTTGATGCACTTTACAGGAAAGTGTAGGTATCCTGATTTTCAGATTCTAATCCACTCATACATGGATATTGGGTGTAATGATCGTGCTTGTCATACGGGAAATCGGGCTAAACTTCCCAACCCTGTTTAACATATTTTTATCAACCTTGAACCACCCAGTGGTGTGGGGCTTCCGTATTTCTAAAGACACCACTGCGGAAAAGTGATATCTTACAGATGCAAGTGTTCCCTTGACTCCTGGAGGAGAGCCACCAAATTCAAGAAATGAATTGGTTTGAGAAAAGTGGAGCAAAATTGAAGGCCTTCAGTGTGGTTGGACCCTTATGAGGATTTTTTCGATTTTTAATGCCACTAACCTGGGCCACGGACAAGGGTGATTTTACCACAGAACCAAACTGTTACACGTTTTCCTTTTAAGGCACAGGGAGATTAATTGATTTGACCAGAATCACACAATGTTGAGCTGTGACTGGGATTAAAACCTAGCTCTCCATGTGCCAAATCCAGCATCTCTAACTAGCCGGTACACATCTCCTTCCCTGTGTTATGTATGTGGTAACTGTATAGGGCAAACCTAGCTGTAGAATGTGGAGGATGTAATTAAACAAAAGAGAGAGTGAGGGATTTGATTCACAAACGTGAATGGAGAGTACTCCTAGTCCCCTGGGTATCAGTAATAAACAAACAAAAAAGGAGTACCATTAGAGATTGCTTTGATAAAGCGGTCTGAGTGGGATGACTGAAAAAAGAAGAGAGTCCTTCCTTTATTAATAAACCCCTCACTCACCGACCTAGTCGGTGACATGCTTCATCATCGGGGTCCACCCTGATAGCCGAGTGCCATCAGGGTGTGCTGCGACACCTGGACTACAGTGGAGCTGGTATTTTGTGTGTGTGAAGTGAAAAAAAGTGTTAAAAATTGTCCTGGTATACTTGTGTGAAAAATGTATTCGCAAGGAACTGGACAATATTAAAATTAAATGTGTGGATACAATAAGGTGTTATGACCGTGTGTATCACTTATGTGTGAGGTCTATATGTTTCAACCCATAGGATGGAAAGTACCGGGTTTTCATCAGGACTAGGAGGAAAATGGGTGGTCAGGACACACTAACGCCCTGCCGTTCCCTAGATTCCTGTGCACTACTGACAATTTTGTCAAAGTGAAAAAGGAGCTCAAAAACAAAATAGTCGAGCTAAAAGCAAAAAGACCTGGTGGGAGAAAGAGGCAAAAAGTCACAATTATGATTAATACAAGCCTGTTACGAAGTGCCATGCTGGTTCTCACGTGTCTGCTGCTATATAGTGCATCCCATTCAGAGCTTAATGTGATCGGTAGTGACTGACTATCACTAGAGCTGGCACACTCTATCAATGGTGTTGTGCTCGGTGATCACTAGGTAGTTAATCCAACATTCGAACATATTCAGCACTTAATAGTGCGTGGTTAGACTGCTCACATTTTCATTAGCGTGAGGAAACCACGACGTGGAATATCTACGTTTTCAACTTTGACTCAAACTGGCACACTCTAGTAAATGTGGTGTGCCCTGTGGTCGAATGGTCGTTAATTTTAAACAGTCGAAAGCACTCAGCACTTCCGTGTGCATGACTCGACTGCTCACGGTTTAGATTGAAGTGAGTAAATAACGACGCGAAATGTTTGTCCCATTAAACATACAATCACACTACGCATACACACATACAACACACATACATAGGCCGAAGAAGGAATCAAGGCTTACTCTTATTACGGATCTTTTAGGCTTCACGGGGTGGAGGGAAGGTATTAAAACTCAGACTGCCATATTCTGCAATGAGGAAATTAGGAGACAGCTGTCAGGGGTTATGCTCACGAAACCGTGACCGAAAAAATCGGCCTGAATCGGACTCTGGGCTGTGATGTTACTTACAGTTTAGTCGAGTTTAGGATTCTATGTACCTACTCGCCTCTCCGTGCCTCCCCGCTAGTGTTTCTGAAGCAGCCGGCATAGATGTAGCGGCAGCAGTGCTTCCGGGGTGGGCGGGGGCACCCAAATACGTGATGACGTATGAATGTGGGGGATGGTCAGCGAGCCCCAAAGAGACCGAGAGAAATTCAGCACTGCACTGTATTCTTTGGTGCTAGGCACAACTCCCTGCACTCCACGTTTACATGGCCTCAAAACTTCAATAGTTTCATTGTTTCCCTGGAACATGATAACCTTTATAAATCTTCCATACGCAAGGGCGGCAACGTTCTTTCAGTCAACGCAACGCAAAACTTGCAACTTGCTGATTGCCTGGCCAACTTCCTCATCAGAAGGTTCTTGCTTCAAGCTGGTGTCCTTAGACTGACAGCGCAGCCACTAATTCTCAGTGGGGCCTGAACTGTTCCTCTCTGCAGGCCACATGCACAGGTCTTAATGCCTGCTAAGAAATGCTGTTTACGCGATACCTCCTGCTGCATTTGTCAATAGGATGTGCTTCCCCTGGGTCTCCTGTTGTCCATTTCATTTGGGATGCATTTGTATATCCCTTTAAGTGGCATATATTGAGGAGGATTTGACTTGTGTTTGAAATTGTTGTTAAACTGACATTTTTAGTCATTCTGGGAGGGAGGTTTGAATGGAGAAATGTGTAAATGTGTGTCTCAAATCTTTCAATTAGCATTTACTATCTTCACTCGGTGGGTCAGAGGGAAATGTGTTTATTTTATCATTCTTGGAATAAATTTGTCTACAAGGAGAAATCCAAATCAAGGATTATTTGACTGGATAAAAGAACGCGTTTATACGGTATACAGCTAAAAGGGAAGCTTACTGAAATAGTGCAGAAATTACCAGCTACTATGACAAATATGCATGTTATACAGATAACACATACATATATTTATGCCATGCCAATTAAAACAAGCATTTACAATGCAATGGTCTCGGCAATATTATAGGTAGAGCTATTGGTATTGCTTTTTTTTATCCCTAAATAAATGGCATTGTCATTTCTGTTGGCATTGGCGTAATATTTTGCATATGTGATACCTATTGCATCAGCAGAGAGAGAGTGAGGTAGTGAGAGAGAGTGAGGTAGTGAGATAGAGTGAGTGAGGTATTGAAACAGTGATGTAGTGAGGGAGAGGGATGTTGTGAGGTAGTCAGATGTAAGCAGAGAGTGATGTTGTGATGTAGTGAGATAGAGAGAAAGGTAGTGAAAGAGACAGTGAAAGTGAGTTAGTGAGATAGAAAGAGTGAGGTAGAGAGATAGAGAGTGAGTGATGTAGTGAGTTAGAGAGAGAGAGAGTGACGTTGTGATGTTGTGAGATAGAGAGTGAGGTAGTGAGAGAATGAGGTAGTGATGCTTTTAGAGAGAGAAGTTGTGAGATAGTGAGGTAGCAATATAGATAGAGGGGAGTAGTGATGTATAGAGAGTTATGTAGTGAGAGAGAGTGAGGTAGATAGAGAGTGAGGTAGTGAGAGACAGAGAGAGTGAGGTAGTGAAAGAATGAGGTAGTGAGGGAGAGGGATTTTGTGAGGTAGTGAGATAGAAACAGTGAGTGATGTTGTGACGTAGTGAAATAGAGAAAGATTGAGGTAGTGAAAGAGAGAGTGAAAGTGACTTAGTGAGATAGAAAGAGAGAGAGTGAGTTAGTGAGATAGAGAGTGATGTAGTGAGTTGGAGAGAGAGAGTGAAGTTGTGAGGTAGTGAGAGTGATATCGAAATAGATAGAGTGATGTTAGGGAGAGAGTTAGGGAGAGAGAGAGAGAGTGAGATAGTGTTATAGATATATTTTGAGTAGTGATGTAGTGAGAGTTTTTTTGTGGGAGAGTGGAGTAGATATAGAGTGAGGTAGTGAGAGATAGAGAGTGAGGTAGTGAAAGAATGAGGTAGTGAGGGTGAGAGTTGTTGTGATGTATTGAGATAGAAACAGAGAGTGATGTTGTGAAGTAGTGAGCTAGAGAGAGAGTGAGGTAGTGAATGAGAGAGTGAAAGTGAGTTAGTGTATTTGAGAGAGAGAGAGCGAGGTAGTGAGATAGAGAGAGAGTGAAGTAGTGAGCTAGAGAGAGAGTGAAGTTGTGAGGTAGTGCGAGAGTGATGTAGTGAACTTTAGAGAGAGTGTGTTGTGATATAGTGAGGTAGTGAGAGAGAGATAGTGAGATAGAAATAGATAGCGTGAGGTAGTGATATAGAGAGAGTGTGAGTTAGTGAGATAGAGAGAGTGAAGTAGTGAGTTAGAGAGAGAGTGAAGTTGTGAGGTAGTGAGAGAGTGATGTAGTGAAGTTTTGAGAGAGTGTGTCGTGATATAGTGAGGTAGTGAGAGTGAGATAGAAATAGATAGAGTGAGGTAGTGATGTAGAGAGAGTGACGTAGTGAGATAGAGAGAGAGTGAAGTTGTGAAGTAGTGTGTTAGAGAGAGAGATATTTACTGTGGTAGTGATATTGTGATGCTGTGAGAAAGAGAGAGTTGAGTAGTGAGGTAGAGATTGAGGTAGAGAGAGAGTGAGTTAGTGAGAGATAGTGTAGTAATGTGAGAGATAGTGAGTTAGTGAGAGAGAGAGTGAGGTAGTGAGAGAGTGAGTTAGGGAGAGAGAGAGTGACGTAGTGAGAGAGCGAGCCAGCCCCACACACATACAGACCCACCCACACAGAGCCACACACATACAAAGTGTATCACGCAGACATACATACAGAGACAAACATACAGAGTCAGCTAGACACACATAGAGACCTATCCACACAAATATACAGAGCTACACACATCTACATACATAGCCACTGACTTACACATACAGAGCTAGCCACAGACTTAGTCACCTAACACACATAGTGAGCCAGCCACATAAAGATACTGAGCCATCTATACACACACATAGAGGTAACTATGCACTTATTGAGCTACACATACACTGAGCTACACACACGCACAGCTACACACATAGAACCAAAAATATTACATTAACATCACAGAAACGGTGTTCTTACCTGCAGAACTTGCCGGAAGATATCGCCAACTGACGTTTCTGTGAAAAACGTGCCCCGTCCGCACGTATTCAAATAAGGTACTCCCCGTTATAAACGTGTTACAGCACTTTCGTCAAAAACATCGAACTCAAATACATACAAACATTATTACTAGATAATAAATAAACTAGCAGCTATAATATAAAAAAACTATACACAATGTAAATAAAAAATAAGCACGTTTAAATGGTTTTAAGAATAAAAAAGTTATTAATATAAAAAGCATCACACAAATTAGCAATAACAGACATACATATAATATGGTCAATGCACATCTGATTTGTGTGTACCATTTTCTCTACATCATACTCTTCTTTTACTTGTTGGTATTAAGACACATAAAGAAAGAGTAGACGTTCTTCACCTGTTAGGAAAAGATAGTAGGTCGGGTACACTGATGCAATGATTACCTTTGAAGCTTGTTGCTTGAACCACCATTTTATGGTCTTTTCTCTAACACCTGGCTTTAATGGAAGCTGCTTGAATTAGAATTAGATTTAACACAATCCTGTAGTAAAATTGTGATAATTAAAAATAAATTAGGGGTAAAGTAAATGTAAAATCGACCATCTCAAGCAGGCGATCGTATCAAAGTGCATAAGTAAAAGCAGGCATAAAAAAATGTCACATCCCTTTGAGCAGACCGACTGCCTTTCTTGCGTAATCACGGAAGAAATAGAAATGTGTGCTCTAACACACCATGTACATGGCAAACAGCCACTCCTTTGCCCCCGCTAAACATTTGTGACTTGCTTTTCCAGACCAAGGAAGATCCCCTTGGTTACAGTCAACAAAAGCTACCGAAACCAAATCATGAAAACTCGCCGACAAATAGTCTAGTGCATGAGCGACAATCTGAAGCACGCTCTGCTGATATTGGAATCCTTATTTACGGGAGACAAAAATAGGCTCACTCCATTCAGTCGTCTAGGAAGAGAGTCTACAAAAGAAGAGCTAAGGAATTTTGCTGTCACGGCCAACCAAATAGCAGTTAAGAGTACATCCAAAGCAGTAGTTTGTTCTGGTGGTAATACGCCCACTGATGTATTACTCCGGGAATTAAATGGTTCATGGTTTTCGACAAAGCACACAGAGCTGAGAGGTGCATGAGACATGCAGTGTAGTAACAGACCGGGGCAGAAAATAAGACAGATCCGTGAGATCAAAAATCATGTGCTTTACCTTCAAACGGAGCCAGCGGCAGCAGTGATCTCCGTGCGCCCAGGGGACAGGAGGGTGGGGGACGGGGTAGAAGAGGCGGTGGCAGGTTCCTGCGGCTTGACGAGGCCTCTTGTAGATCCGGGCAGACGATGTTCTTACACCCAATCGGTGTAAACAGTGCAATCAGAGGGTAGATATGCGCAATTGGACCCATAGCCTTGATGTGTTCAGCTTCAAAATAACGGGCAGATAATACATTTAAAATGTATTGGAAAGCTAGGAGGGGAGGGTGCGGTGTTTGTTGCAGCCTACAGCGGATTTGGCAACATTACCATTTTGCAGGGCTGAGAGGTGCGCGAGACATGCAGTGTAGTCCGCGAAAGCTTAACAGACCGGGGCAGAAAATAAGAGACAGACCCATGAGATCAAAAATCATGTGCTTTACCTTCAAACGGAGCCGGAGGCAGCAGTGATCTCCGGGCGCCCGGGGGACAGGAGGGTGGGGGACTGGGTAGAAGAGGCGGCAGCAGGGTCCTGTGGCATAAGACGATCGATCCTCACCTTACCGCAGACGAGAAAAAATGGTGCCCGCCAGCTTCCGAATTTTTCGGATTCGGGCGTGGTTTTGCTGTTTTGAGTGACAGACAATGTCACTGTCTAAAGAACAGCAAAACTTACGCCCCCAAATCCGAAAAAGACGGGGCTAAACCGGAGTGACGCATCTCTCCTCCAATGGCTGGCCTCCGTTTAGGAAGCCAGCCAATGGAGGAGAGACAGGGCAGGGAGGCAGGTTCCAAAGCGCTACTAAAGGACATTAAATCTCCGACCCCAGACTGCGCAAACGCAGCCTTTAGGTCCTCGACCTAATAATGTGGCTCAGTAACACGTTGCCTGGAGCAAACGTACTAATAAACACAAATTCAAACTGTATTACAGCACAACTGGCTTGAGAACAAAATGCTTCAAGGACTATATTTTAAAATCACATTACAAGATAAATACTTGGGGCCATACTCCATAGCCGACTTTTTGTGGTTTTATCTCACCGACTGGATGACTTTAATTTTTTCTTCTATATATATAGTTTAAACACCTACGTTTGTAACTACTGCACATGAAAAATCAGCATTGCGCACACCATACATGCATATCAACTCAGTGTAATATGCTGTTTATTACCATTGTTGAGGGATAAGAGAGACATACTGACCCGCTCAAGGCTTTGCCTCTCGTGAATCATGGGCCCTCCCCTCGCTCAACATTGGGAATAAATAGCATATTACATGCCACCATCATATATATTATATACTTTAATTTCTTACTAATTTCTTCTGTAACGCAGATACCAATTAGTTGGCTAGCATATGAACATGTCAAGTTGTAATCAGTAAAATATTTCAGGCACAGTGTGGCAGGCCACAGATGGCATCATGGCGTAAAAGATAGGATCCACTTAACTCTTAATACTGCATATTAGGAAATAATTTGATCAACCTCGTGCAGCAGCCTGAATGTTTACAGAGCTAAAAGCTTGCACGAACCCATTACCACCTCCGAAGGAGGCTGTTTGGAAATGTTTACAAGGATGCACCGAACATGAGAGAGCCTAGTAATGTCAAACCTAATCTTAATTGTTTTTGAACTACTGTAATCCCAGCTAAAAAGGGACTCACTGAAATATGCAACAGCAAAAAGCGTGAATTATAGAAAACATGTGCATTAGAGAGGAAATGCTCAATCACACTTTGATTATTTGAACAGTTCCGTGATGTTCTCTCATTCCATGACTCATGAAAATGTGACTTACTGCTCCTTTTGCATACATGTAATTTTGATTCCATTGATGTCTTTTTTCTTAATAGCGAATTAAATGTTGCTGCTGTAGATCCAAACCTCAGCTTAGCGGTTTCAAAAAATATTGCTAAGACTATACAGCTGTATGGTGTAAAGTCAGAACAGCTGGTAAGTAATATTTAATGGCTGCATTTTGTATTCATCCTGTAACGCCTATGATTGCCTTCCTCCACACACTTTTCTAGTATCGGCTTCTGTAGTCATTAAGATACCTTCTAAGGGAGTTCTTGTGATGCTCACAAATAAGATGTCTATTATTTGTACAGTGCATGACTGCTACCAGTGTGGCTTCACAGTACACAGGATATTTTTGTCCGACAGTATTACATGTAAGATTGGTTGAAAAGGTGTGTGTTTGTAATGTTACTTGTGGGAACAATGGGTGAGGCTTGTGTTACATGTTTTGTTGTGTTCCTGCACACAATAATTTGCTGGTATGTGTGCAAATGTTTCTACGGCTGTTTGATGTGATTAACGCGATTTTAATACTGCATGTATTATGTCTATCCATTAAAAACTGAAGTACCTTAGTGAATGTGTTGTCCCCTCCTCATTAGGATATACGTAGTTATCTCAGGGAGTATCAAGGTTCTATTTGTATCATCAACCATTTTGGAAATCCACAACTCTAATCCAGACACATCAGTAAAGTGCCCTTATGGGTCTAAGTCCCCCTCAGGCCGAAGACAGGCGTATTCCATGAAAACTCAGACAATTTTGGATCCACCCCAAAGTGGTGAAGTCGCAACAACAAAAAATCCCTTGGTAGAGACTTTATGGATCTACCCCAAGAAGAGGTAGAGGTTTTATTGGCTCCACCCAGGAGATGAATTAGTGGCAGGGATAAAACAAACAATACTTGCTAAGGAAACCAACATCTGGGGGAAAAACACACACACAAGGCCTCACACAGACAGAATGCAATGGAGTGGATTGAAATGTGCTCCCCCTACCCCACCCCGTACCCCACCGATAATGTCCACACATTATTACCATACTACACAATGAAATTTGATCACACTAAGCCGAAATTCTTTTGAAGGGCATTAACATAAACGCATACTCACGCTGAAACGTTATTACTGTTAGTGTGCTGTGGGCACTTCGTGCTCAATCATCAGGTTAAGGGGCTAGATGCAGTGGGCACTTCTCCCTCCAAGCAGCGTCTCTTCAAGCTTAATTGTCGTTCCTAGTTTATTTTTTACCACTTTGGCGTCCTATAACTGGCTTCTTCTAAAAGCACTTTCTAGCTTTTGGGATATTGAAGCTAAGTATCAAATACCAACACAAGGACCTTTTTGCTTTTCAGACAATATGTTTGCTGCAACAAACTATTGTAACTGCTGAAAATATGGACAGTGCTTACACCGTAATTACATTATTTCACCCTAGAAAAGTAGTATAGACTACATTAGATATAGATCGGGCACCTGATCAACTAGAGTGACCGATTTTGTATTTTTACTAACTGATGTAGATTTGGTAGCTTTTTACATATATAACTCATGTTCGCCTCTTTTGACAAAAATTGCCAAATTAAAACGTTACTTCTCTTTTTTTCATTTTGCCTTTTTTTTTTGCCATGTTATGCCTTTTTTGTTCTTTTTGGTTATCTCTCCATCACTAGAACTGAGTACGGCTGTTTTGCCTGCACTGAGTCAATTGTTCTGTGAGCAGCAGCTCCCCAGCCCCCATGAAGCTGAGCAGTGGCGTAACGAAACTTGAGGGGGCCCCCCTGCAAGATACGTGGAGGGGGCCCCTCCAGACTCAATCAGGAGCTCTCCAGCCAGAGTATTGTGCTGAGCGGGCTCTTAGAGATCACCCCCCGCCACCACAGGTGCTACGGGAGTCTATGTTACGGCACTAGACTGGTGCTCCTGCTGCCCTCTCCCTTACGGTCGCTGCAGCTTGGTCTCTGCCATTGGAGCCAGTCATGGCCTCATTCCAGTAGCGCCTGGTACCCTCGTCTCTTCTTGTGACAACATATTTCCAGCAGGAATCCAGGAATTTCTAAATGCTTCTGGAGACACAATGCAGTCCCTTCACTTGTGGTTTTCTTACACTCTCAGCTACAGCTGACTTGGACGGCGAGGCAAGCCCTGAAATGTTGATGTGAAGTGGGTGAAGATTACATTCCGCAAAGTGGAGCACTCATCCCTGAATGCGGAAAGGAGGGTCTTTATCTATAATTGTCTGTTCTTTGCTATGGGCCTATTGTCTCATTTGAACCAAGCTCATCTGCTTGCCAGCTCCTAGAGCCATGACCTTTCCATGTTCTGCTCTGTGGTCATCTCTACTCATTTCTGATGATGCTTTGCTGCACAGTTTGGTACACCTCACTCTTCCCTTTGGGCCCCTGTGTGCTCCTTTGTTCTTGGAGCAAGAAGACTTCAAGGATTGTTTTGTGAACTTCTTTTTCCATGGCCTTCCACCAGGGAATGGCTCCGGCTCCCACGTGCTCACTTCACGACCCAGGTCTTTGCTTTTATGAGTGTGAGAGACGCTTGCTCCGCTGTTAATTATATTTTTATGCACCTTATTGAGTCTTCAAAAAACATTTTTACTTTACAAAAAACAACACTACTACTGACGCAGTCTGTTTTATGTAAACTGTGTTAAACCCAGGACTCATAATGACATAAAGGACAAAAAATTAGTAGATCCAAGAACTTTACCCCTGTATAAGATGGCTATGAAGCCGGGCGTTTGGTGGGGTAAATTCTCCAGCCACAATTCAAAGTTAGCCCGTAGTCAGGCAAGAACTGTTTCTCTAAGATAGCTTTGTCTACCCCTTAATGGTGCAGATTTCAGTTGGAAGGCTACTTTGGAAAATGTTTGGTGTCGACTAGTAGTATCAGCAAATCAGCAGAATCAAGAAACCTCTCAGTAAATGATCAGAAAAAAAAACTATTTAGTAACATCAGAAAGTATGTTATGATTAAAGTAGGAACAAAACAACAAACACTGGATCCGTCACTGCAAAGATATAGCATTGCAAAGTATCATTCCCATTCTACGTGGAGAGTCCATTAATTCCTATGCAGTGCTCACAAGTGGCCCTGGAGGCTTCTTCCCACTCCATTAGCACAGCATACCCCCAGCTCCAGTCAACCTCTTGCCTTCAGGTAGGGTCGGGGGCTGGATGGGAGTCAGTCACCTTGTGCAGCCAGGCACATTTGAGGCCCCAAAATTCACAGAGTTCCTGGGATGATGTGTCTGGCTTGACCAATTGCAAATTAGCAGAATAAGACGGATTCATGCTCAGCTGACAACACCTAGACCGCCAAGATTTCAGGCCTGGGTTGTGCCAAAGACAACACCCTTTCAGCCACACAACATATATGGCGTAGCTCGCTGTCCATGTAGGTAAGTGCTGCAGAACCATACATAGGGGTAGTAAGCACAATATAAATCCTTCAATACAATACAACAGAAACATTTGGTTCTACTCCTTGCAAGCTGACTTTTAACTGCAAGAACATGGTGCCAGAAAGAAACAGATATGAGGTGCACCACTGTGCATTAAAAGGCCGAGTGTTGTCACGGAGGCAAGTCTTTTACTTGCAGTGCAGTCTTAATATTGTGCAAGGTTTTACAAAGTTATTCTCCCCCAGAATAATTTGACAAGAAACATATGTGTGATAATCAAACCATTCAATATGCTCAAGAGTTACTTTACTTATTGCAAAGTCATGTTATTTTCAAATTTGTATTTACATTATTCTCTCTATTTTTTAAATGTCAACAGTATTGGCATCTGCTGAAAGCGTGATCTCTAGAGCGTTCCATGGCATAGCCCTGAACACTGTGCGGTTAGCCATTAGCAAGAAGAGTATATCCTGACCGCCAGGCCCTGATCAATGGTAAACACGACCCAATTGGTCTTTGCCACCATAAATGTAACTTTTCTTTCTACCTTGGTGCATATGTGCAGTACGACACCTAAGCCATGGGGAGTACCCCTGATTAAGCACATCAATGATTTTTTCATTGCCTTTCATAAAATATATCTTTAGTTTTTCCTCATCACGTAAAACAATAAAAACTAACCAACAGGGCCCTTTTTAGGTAAGCGCACATAGCTCCCTGACGTGAAAGACAGGTATTGGAATGCCACTCTTTGTGGCTATAATATGAGGACTGTTGGCCATAGTTTTGTAGCAGAATTAGCTATTAGCAAAAACAGCAGGTTATGGACCCACAAGAAGTATCTTTAGGTCAGCATTTCTAGACAGACTGCACCTATGTTGACTCAGACTGGGAACATGACATGGCCATCTCGCATGATTTTCTACAGGTTACCAATATTAAGTGCCCAAACGTACAAGCAGGAGCAAACTAAACCAGACACACATTCACAATAACATGTGATTAATTACAGCCATACTGCAGGGAAAACAGAGGTCCTCAAGCACAGCTCAGAATTTTGATAAAAGAAAACACACGAAAAACTTCTCTTTACTTCAATGTAAGTAGACTTCAGAAAGACATCTATAAAGAAGGAATACGTCAGTTCTACTAATAGGTGGTAGCGCAAAAGAAAGTGGCAACGAAAGAAAATAGTAGCGATCAGGACCACTAGAACGCATTGCTGTCTGTAATCAGATACAGTCTATGCATAGCTGCCATGGTTTCAGATTACTTATGTGTGACATTTTAAGAATGTCAGTGCAATTATGAGTGACATTCAACGACTATGAGTGACACTTTCTTGCAAGCAAAAATCGAGCAACAGAGAAGAGGGAGATAAATAATTTCAGAAATGATACCCATTTGAGCAATGAGAAACTTCAAGATTATCTCAAAACGGCTGCAAAGCACCAGAAATGGCAGGCCAGTCCTCCTCAACAAGTGCCAAAGCCAAAAGCAATACCACATCCTTCTTCAGCTTTCTGCCACGCACATACTCCTTCAAAACACCAACTCTCCTGTTCAAAACACACTCATATACTAGCATTTAAAAGGGAGAGCCTCTGCACTTTTCAGTAGTGTTGTAATACATTTAATGGGAGAACAGCGGCACTTTTGGAAGAGCGAATTGGAACTGTGGATAATAAGTACCAGCACTTTTTGTATCTTTTCATTTAAAGTACCGTCTGCACCATTTCATGGATATACGTCACTTCTCCAACTGCAGACATCACTCTATAAGCACGGATTGAGGGCCTCTTCTGGACAGGCCACTAACCAACTTTCTGGAGTACAGGGTTCTGCTAAATTGCCAACCCCTGTACTGGTGCTGGCATTGCTCTGATATCAGCAGTTGCTGGGCTACTCTTGACTTTGGGTGCTCAGTGATGCATTAAAGAGTTGGAAGTCTGCAGAATCCTTGTTTTCAGATGCCAATTCAGGTCATCGACAAGTTACAGGTTCTGGTCTGCTAGGCTTTTGCAAGATAGTACAGCCTAGACCATTCCCGGAACACACAGGGAGCCTGGGCAGGCATAGCTGCCAAGGTTTCAGCTTGCTTATGAGTGACATTTTCATTTTTTCAGTGTACTTATGAATGGCATTCAAAAACTATGAGTGAGACTTTCTCATGAGCAAAACAAAGTAATGAAGACCAGAGAAACATATAAATATCAGAATTTACACCCATTTGTGAATCCAAAAACTCTCATTTAGTGTAACGGTCGGTAGAAAATTAGAAAAAGATAATCACAAAAAGTCAGTATTTTCTCCCTTATTAGTTCATCCTGCAAACAGTAGGAAAACGTGCTTTAGAGCTTCGCGTAATGATACCTGACTGATACGCAAAATTAACGAAAACTGAAAAGTCATGTTAAAAGTGAATACAAATGGCTTTAAATGTACACGAACAAATGTTAATATCCGGTAGATTTTTTCAATACTTGCAATCCTTTCTACCTTGAAAAGTGAGGACCCGACCGACCTGAGAGGAACCAGCAGCTGCATTCTGGTATCTGGCCCCATAGGTGGAAAAGCACTGTATGAGATAGATAGAGGACGGCTGGTGAAAGGCCGTTCTCGTGACTTTCCTTTCTGCCTGGACTTAGAGTCCTGGCCCACACCGAACTGGAGGGGCATCCATTGGAACAAAGAAAGCCAAACAGTGAGCACAGTTGGAACAGGCTCAGCACAGTTCCAGAACACGGGAATCTCTGCGGGGGACAGGGCTAGTGAGGCAGCAGGGGCACAGCAGGACTTAAAACATTCCTGCCCAGGTGTCAGAGTGAGTCCGATTTCTCTCAGAGCAGCAATGAAGGCCCGAAATTAAATACATTCTCGTCAGTTTTAAATAAATAAATAAACTGTCAAGTGAACGGAGCCTACCTAATCCTCTGCAGCAGTTACCACCCTCAGCCTGGAGAGCAGACAGCAGAGCTACAGGGTCAGTGTCTGTCAGGCTCTACATTTTTAAAACGACGAATACCTCCGTGAGCCACGCAGCAGCCTCGACTCTGTGATAACACTGTGTCAGTCTATAATGCGACCTCACGTTTCCAACCAGTTCCCGTCTCGTCGCAGGGCAGTGGTGATGACGCACTGTACTGGCTGCCGCAAAAATGAAAGTAACAAATTTGAAAACTTCCAAGTGCTCCCACCGCGGCCCGCCCACCTCAGGAGTAACTAACTTAACTTCCAGCACCATTTAATTTATGAGGCGAGAGCAGGCGCCAAGAGCGTAGTTTTAAAACTATGTCCCAGACGGACCCTGCTCTCTCCGAATGTACTCCGGTATTGTAGATTGATTTAAAGACTAAAGAGCCTGCTCAGGGGCGGCCCGCACTATTCCTTAACACCTTGGCTGCTAGGCGTTTTCCCCCCCTGTGCTGGAAATTGCTCTTACTATGTATTCATGACGAGCTCAGCTCGTCATCAGCACAGCTCAACTGTGCATCATGACGAGCTGAGCTCGTCATCAGCATCGAAAGGGTTAAGAGCCGCTGCCAGCTTCACGGGCCCCGGCCGGGCCCCCGCACCAGTCCTCATGAGCCTCGGGGCCCCGGGGCCCAGACATCATTTTTTAAGTGCCTCAATCATGGGCCCCAGCCGGGGCCCCCACACCATTTCCAAGACTCTCAGGGGCCCCGGCCGGGCCCCCCCGCAACATTTTGGCAGAGCCTTCATGCGCAGCAGCACCACCATTTGATTTATTAAAGATGACGGGCGCTGGAAATGCCGGGCGTGCGCAGTGCGCACAGTCCATGATTCAAATCAATTATGCATTACAGTGAGGGGGTCGGGGCCCCCTGGAGCACGTGGCCCCCCCGCAACGCGGGGGCTGCGTGGGCTTGTGTTACGCCCCTGAAGCTGAGGTTTTTGTCTTTATCTGTCTACATATGCATAAAAGATGGCTTAGAGGCTACAATGGCTTGATGAGCAGAAGTGATCGTTTCCTCTGGACCCTGCTGTGTGCAGCTCAATCAGGATGTATTTTACAACTGTACGTCCGAGTGCCACGTCCTAAAATAAGACTGCCCTGGTGCCCAGTTACTAGTTTTCTGCTTTTTTTCCATACTTTTTTGTAGTAGATCAGATATTTACACCACATATCAATTCATGAGCACAATAGCAGAATGCAGAAGTTTAATTTATTAGCACTGTTCGATCAACCATGCAATATTTTTTTTTTTTCAGATTAGCTTTATTCAATTTTGAATTTAAAATCATAAAAGCAACAACAAAACATAGATAAATACAACAATATTTCATTATATATCAATTTCTAAAACACGATTAAATTGATAAGAGAGAACAGCTAATCAAAAAAAAAAAACAATTTAAAACAATACCCTGTCAGATGGAACAGCTCTAGGAAATAGGGGGAATCATACACACAGTGCTATTAGGTGGGATATGAGTGGGTCTTATAAGGAGTACTCAGAAAGTGCGTTTTTTGAACAAAGGTTCGAATCTGTTAGGAGCTAGGAAGCTAGGGGCACTAGGTACACAGGGTCCCCCACCCCAGCCGTTATAATTCTTTACTGCTGTTCTTGATGACGAAATAGGTGGGATGCTCGGATAAAAGTCGTGTAAATCCCAGATGCGAATTGGGCCATCCCCCTCTTTGTGCTTGCAGGATCGTAAAAAAGGGACTATGTTCATGTGCTTGAATTTAATTAGCACCAAATCCCCAGGGATGGTTTTTGGCAGCGCGCCCAGCCACCCCACCCTCCTGACACTTAAAATTCCACCGTCTAAGTTAGGTGGCAAAGGTCTGTTGGTCTGTAGCCAGGGCATGACCTTATTTAACAGGTCTTGTCGTGTTTCATATTTTCCCTGGTTTGATGGTGGGACCCCAGATACGACTGACACATAAGGGGCGGCTTCCGGGGGCAAGTCAATTCGTGGCATTTTAACAAGTTCGGGTTTGGCCTCAGTATGTTTTATCAGCGGGTGAATTTTGGCCGGTTTGAGGCCTGTAGCAGGCGACAATATTTGCGAGGAGGCGTGCTTACGGAAATGTGGTTTGGGTTTTTCCGGAATAGTGAGGGGGATAGGACAGTTGGATAATATCGGTTTTATACTTGGTGAAATGTGCGTTTTCATTGTTTGTTCAAAACTTGATAACCTGTCCCCCAAATCGTTAATTTTGGACACCAGTGGTGATATGAGAGATGTTAGCAAATGTTCAAGCTGGGCCAACAAAGATGGTTGAAGGGGTGATGCGCGGTTTTCTATTTTTCCATACACCGTCTCCCCCATCGGTGTGATTGGGTTGGAGGGAAAAAAGAAGAACAAGTACGTACATTAGAATATTTGGCTTGGTTCTCTTTTATAATATCGCCATCGTGAGTGTTGAGCCCCCCCGTAGGTGTATTGTGTGGTAAAAGGAAGTACAGGAGTCCACTGTAGATATAGGTTCCTTTATTGTATGTTCCTTCCAAGATTACAAGTACAAGAGTAGATAAGTAGAATAGGAGAAGAACCCCACCAGGAGCTAGCTCTCATCAGCTCAGCCTGAGTAGATCAACTGACACTAAGAGCCAGAGAGTCACCCCAGGCATTCCATGATGTCATCAACATTCCAATAGGCAGAGCACCACAGAGAAGTAGTTTACTACACATCCTCTCTCCTTAGTGAATGAGGAAAGGAAGAAGAAAACACAGACAAAGATACCTCAAGTGTGACATTTGCATAAAAGTACAAAAGTGAAGTACGCAAATAAATAAAGTACAACAAGTACTGCATGAGGTAAGATTAGCATGAAGAGAAATACTATAATCATAAGTATGAGCGAAAGTAGAACAACATGCTAAATTCTAAATAAAAAGAAACTACTAAATGCTACTATATGCCACATCCCCTTCCCTTAGAGTAAAAACATGGCATGGATGAATAAAGAGCAGAGTAGCAAGGAAAAATGGTCACGCTGCCAACTGGAAACACCAGAGAGAAAACCCCCTGAAAAAAAAACAAAGGCAAGCGTAGACGCAGACCCTTTACAAGCTCCCTTAACACAACAATCTGACAGAGAAAAATGAAACTTCTCACCCAAAGTCCCACCAACATGAAACCCTTGGCCACGAATCTCAGGCAGGTAGACTTTGACGAAAGCAGAGTGTCAAAAAAAAACAACGATGTTAAAAAATCTCCACCAAAAATAGGGAACACAGGGTACTAATACTTAAAAAAAATCACCACCTCCCCAAAGTAGGGTACACCACAGGAAAGACAACCTGGAAATAGGGCATTGACTACCCACAAATCAACAACCTCCCCTCAAAAGGGTACACCGCAGGGTTGCGAACCTGGGACATGGGGCATGGGCTACACGCACACACCGCTACCACAAAAAAAACTGAAAGAAATGGGCTTTGACTACCCACAGGCACAACCTCCCCTATGTAGGGTACACCGCAGGACAGTGCCTGGGAACCAAAATGGGGCATGGACTACCCAAACAGACCACTTCCCCTATGTAGGGTACACCACAGGACAATACCTGGGAACCAAAATGGGGCATGGACTACCCACACAGACTACTACCACAGAAAGCATATGGAAATGGCATTGACTACCCACTCAAACACACAACTTCCCCTAAGTAGGGTACACCACAGGACTATATTCCTGGGAACAAATGGGGCATGGACTACCACCAAGAATATGACGCAGACTCAAAGAACCCTAAAAAAAAACATTGGAGCATTGACTACCCACACACAGACCACCCAGAGTACAATTGAGGAAACCAACCCCCCCAAAAAAAACAGATGAAAATTGACTACCCACAACCCAGAGAGTCACCCCAGGCATTCCTATTGTATGTTCCTTCCAAGATGACAAGTACAAGAGTAGATAAGTAGAATAGGAGAAGAACCCCACCAGGAGCTAGCTCTCATCAGCTCAGCCTGAGTAGATCAACTGACACTAAGAGCCAGAGAGTCACCCCAGGCATTCCATGATGTCATCAACATTCCAATAGGCAGAGCACCACAGAGAAGTAGTTTACTACATATTGGCTAGGGTTTTGTGTTTAATCAAGTGAAGCGGAGGATCCTGCAGGGTGGCGCTTACATCATCTGGCCTGGTGTCCATGCTTAAGGTGGGCGATATGTCCGGTATATAATTGGTTCCACATAGTGCGTTCAGATCCTCCCAGAAGGACATAGTGAAAATGCAGTAAGCCAAGGAATGTAATAATATGGAAATAGATATTTCAGTACCTCTTCAACGGAAATGTCAGATGGGTGGCCCGTCCCGTTCTCCTTTGGCCTCCGAGGGCCACAGAGGGCCCGCCCTTTGCCCGGGCTTAGCCCGGCGGCGCCCGCGCGCGTCCCGCGACGCGGGGTCTCTGGCTGTACTTGTGAGCACCTCCGGGGGCGGGACAGGGCGTGCGCGACTTCCGGTCGCGTGGGGCGGTGGGAAGTGTAGTCCGGGTGACCTTCCTCTCCCTGCAAACAGCGCTGGTAGGCTGCGGCGCTTCACTGACCCTCCGGGACTCCTCGGTCAGTTCTGTGTGTCCCCCGCTCCCCCGGGGCTCTGGCTGTACTTGTGAGCACCTCCGGGGGCGGGACAGGGCGTGCGCGACTTCCGGTCGCGTGGGGTGGTGGGAAGTGTAATCCGGGTGACCTTCCTCTCCCTGCAAACAGCGCTGGTAGGCTGCGGCGCTTCACTGACCCTCCGGGACTCCTCGGTCAGTTCTGTGGGTCCCCCGCTCCCCCGGGGCTCTGGCTGTACTTGTGAGCACCTCCGGGGGCGGGACAGGGCGTGCGCGACTTCCGGTCGCGTGGGGCGGTGGGAAGTGTAGTCCGGGTGACCTTCCTCTCCCTGCAAACAGCGCTGGTAGGCTGCGGCGCTTCACTGACCCTCCGGGACTCCTCGGTCAGTTCTGTGTGTCCCCCGCTCCCCCGGGGCTCTGGCTGTACTTGTGAGCACCTCCGGGGGCGGGACAGGGCGTGCGCGACTTCCGGTCGCGTGGGGCGGTGGGAAGTGTAGTCCGGGTGACCTTCCTCTCCCTGCAAACAGCGCTGGTAGGCTGCGGCACTTCACTGACCCTCCGGGACTCCTCGGTCAGTTCTGTGTGGCTTAGAGGCTACAATGGCTTGATGAGCAGAAGTGATCGTTTCCTCTGGACCCTGCTGTGTGCAGATCAATCAGGATGTATTTTACAACTGTACGTCCGAGTGCCACGTCCTAAAATAAGACTGCCCTGGTGCCCAGTTACTAGTTTTCTGCTTTTTTTCCATACTTTTTTGTAGTAGATCAGATATTTACACCACATATCAATTCATGAGCACAATAGCAGAATGCAGAAGTTTAATTTATTAGCACTGTTCGATCAACCATGCAATTGGATTTCTGTCCAAAGGAAAATGACTTCTTGATTACACAAGGGCCCTTGATCTGAAGCAAGAGCGAGGGATATATTCTCAACTGACATTTTGCAAGGAATTAAATTCAGTCGAAATAGCATTCTTTCCATCCACATGGCCTAAACGTGCTGTCATTTTGTGATTAAGGGCGTCTGATGCCCCTATCTCCACAAATTCCCAGAAAGGTCTTTTCAGTAATTGACATACTAGTCAGATTTGAGGCAGCAAGTATCTGTTAACATCAATGGATAGCCTGGTACCGAATGTTAGGAGGAATATCCAGACCTTTATTGTTTCTTGGAATACACCTAAAAATTCTAACGCATAAGCCTCCTACCAGAAAGCAGGGTGGCATATACTAGTTCATAATTGGTGGCTCCCTCATGCAGGCAGTTGTTCCACTTTAGCATAAGTAAAGACAACACTATTGGTGAAGAAAGCAAACATAGCCATGATGATTCCCAAAATGATCCTACTGTCACAGGACTTGCCAGTATCAGCAACTCACTACTGAAAGTGGGGACTGAGTGTACTAATGCACAAAGGGTACTACCAGACATTCAACTTAAACGAGCACTAATATAAATAAAGCCACTGCACACCATACCCTTATTAAACATTCAACAACCAAATAACAACCAAGCACCACCCACCACCAGCTCCTGACCTCACAGGATCTTTATTGACAGTCATGAACATTGAATATTCTCGACTGCGTACAGGGATTCAGGTGCACTGCTAAACCATATAATATGATGTATACTGATAAGAGGTGCGCTCTGGCTTTAACAAAAGCAGGTATATGCTCCCTAGCCCATGCCGAATAATTGTTCCTATTTTCCAACTTTACATGTAACACAGCATTGTAGCACATGTTCTACCTACACAGAGAAGTCCTAAGTTAGTATGGGTAAATATTAAAAATTAAAAAAGTAGCCTGATAGAATGCAAAACGAAACTGAAAACTTGAATTGTTTCTTTAACCCCTTCGCTGCTGATGACGAGCTCAGCTCGTCATCAGCTACGGTGGTCGTGTGCGGATGACGAGCCGAGCTCGTCATGTAACGCGGCTTTTAGAAAAAAGCCGTACAGCGCAAAAATAACCGCTGCACGCATGTGGTTAAGTAGCCTGCAGCTTCCATATCTCAGTATACTGGCAGTTGCTTCACAACCTCAGTTTTTTTCCAGCTCATGCGAAGCTCCTCTCCTTTGGCTTGAGAGCGGAAGAACCATGGCAGACCTTTTGGCCACAGGATATGTCTGTTTGACCAAAATCCCCCGGATCCGCAAAGCCAGGACCGGGTCAGATCCATTTCCTTCCTGGGTCAGCCGTTATGGACCAAATTCCCCCTGGAATTAAGATGCATTAAAGCAACCCCTATGTTCTAAAAAAAAAAAAGCTACAAACTTGCCTCTTTTCCAACAACTGATATTGAGCCCATGCTCCCCTCGATCGGCCCACTTTCTGCACTATCGCCATGGCACTCCTTGGAGTGACAGATGAGCCTTAGAATGGCCCTTAAATTTACATGTACATTTCAAAACCTTTCAGGGTTTTTGTTGCCTTGTTTATTTCTTCATTCAAAGTTTGTAATATGCCTTAAGCATTTCCACCTTCTTTTATCTACAGAGGGAAATTGTATTGACCAGTGCACTCACTGTTTATGAGGTGCCCCTCCTGTGGAAGTAACAAAGCAGCATCAGACCCAAAAGATTTGAGTATGATTTGTTTGCCGCCTTCACATTCAGTCAAGGAGAGTGAATAAGTAATTGATAAAAGGAGCCTAGCAATTCGAGGAAGGAATTCCCCTCAGGAGCATACCAGAAGACCTCAAGGTGGAGGAGGAAATTAAACAACATTGCAGATTGGGCAAGTACGGTCCACCTACACTGCAATGGGGTCTTTCCTCCAAAGCTCTCTCATAGTTGCAGATCCAAGGAGAACAGTGGCATCATACATCCCAATTCGGCATTCTTGAGGCTCTTGGTTCACATGAAAGATTGTGACGTGACATGAAAGATTGTGACATTGAGCCACAATACCATCCTAATGTGTTCACGTCTTCGATTTCTACTACTGGCGGATTAACACTGAAGCAGAGACCGAAAGAATGTTCTGAGTCAAAGAGTACACCAGTGTCATTGATGTTGGAAAAACATTAATCTCCTTTGAGGCAGTCTTCAACCATTTCAGATTGAGAACATCAGCATCACTCAGCATCAAGAATAATGGCGTCAAAGTACTCTGTGTTAACAATGGCCTCTCGATGTCCCACTGGACACATGGCCTTTTCACTTTTTCCAGTTGTGTCTCCTTTACCCTCAAGGCCTTGTTTGATGAAGAGCCGCTACAGCCACCACTTCAGCCCCTAATTCAAAACCATTAATGATCCAGAAGCATAATTATCTGTCTCCCACCATTCCCCTAAGACCCATGACATTCCATCCATTCCTATTTCAGAGTTCTGTACTCCTCTTCTCGACCTGCAGAGCATCCAGAGTATTTTAGTTCTTAACAGCACAAACCGTCTTACTCTCTGTTCACAGATGACGCTTCAGACTCAAACTCTTACTCTTTTTCGTGTACTGCAATGTCACCTACTTCCTCCAAGTTTAGAGAACGCACTGGTAAGGGGAGCAGCAAAAATTAACATTCCATCAAGATTCAGTGTCAATAATTATAGAGACAATAAAGCAGGAAGCTTCACCCAGGCCTTTGCTTCCCTGCGTTCTGGACTTCACAGAGCTTGCGGAAGATAAGTTTATTACTCCCCTGACCACAAAAACCACTGCTCCTAGGCTACACAAGAAGTGTATATCACCGAAACAAGATGAAATATCTCTATGCAAGGATCGAAAACAACACTTGGTGCTTGCCTCTGCAGTCAGAAATAAGCATGCATCTACTCTAGAAATATACATTTTTCCTGACTGCAACAGTAAACCCAATGATGCTCCTGGCAGAAAACTGTGAGGTACGGCAGTGACAGCTTTTAAAGCAGCTCATGCAGTGGCACATTTAGGAAAGCATGATGAGTACTACAGGAATCATTAACATTTTTCCCAAATGACCTCAGGAAAAAGAGAAAACTAAATTTCTTGGAGATTGATTAAGAAGGGATTCTGCTCTCCAACCACTCTGTAAGGGCTTAAGATGATTTAGCAGATTTAGTAAGTTCTGAATTCTATTACATCATTTTCTTAAGAAGATCTTCCTGGCTGTATTTAACATCTCTCAAACTTAATACCCTCTTGAAGATGCACACAGAGAGGATGAAATGCACCACATGAAAAAGTTAAGCGAAACTCTAAAAGCTGTGTTTTTAAATTGTTTAAACCTTAGTTCCATCCTTATGACCTCCGTTATTATTTAAACCAGGAGGTTCAATCCCCCAGTGGCCCTATTACACCAGCCACAAAATCAGTAACAACAGAGATCACCTTAATACAGAAGATACTCCGAGGCAGAGAACAGCATCAGTCTTCCTCATTTGGGAAAACACAATTTCTGTCCAAACAGCAGCTTCTGCTCCTCAGTGCGCCACTCGGGTGGGAGGAAGTCCCTCAAAACATCTCATAGAATGGAAAGTCATTACCAGGGACAAGGGGTTGTTGAACCGGTTATACAGTTCGGTTTGAAACAGTAGCTGTAACTTCTATTGAGAGAAGCTGCAACTTTGTTACAAGAGCTAGCAATAGAATCTGTTCATCTCTCTCAGTGAGAAAAAGGCATCTATTCAAAATATTTTTTAGATTTGCCAAAAAGGCACCAAGCAAGAATGAAAAATTTCCTAGCTAACGTAACGGAAAGTTTCAATTCTATTAAGGACTCGGAGGCGAGGATAATGCCTTTTTTCTCCACTTTATTGCATAGCAGCGAAGATATAACAAAGACTCCTATTTCTGAGCGCGTAGATAGTCTCTCTCCACTCTTCAGGCATCCTGTTTGTTGGAATCCAAGCCTGGGGGTAAGAGGAAACACATTACCAGAGGTTGCACTGAGAAATTGTAACAAAAGTCAAACACAGTGCAGCAGAAGCAAATTCATAAGCATCTGAATTGATTACATTACTTACTGACATACGGGGAGTGATCTCCTTCAGGAAACCAGGGCGGGATAATCCTCGCCTCCGAGTCCTTAATAGAATTAAAACTTTCCGTTACGTTAGCTAGGAAATTTTTCATTCTATGTCAGGACTGGAGGCAAGGATTATGCTTGTTCAAAGCTTGCCCACAACCAAATGACCCATTTTCAAAATCGGTTTGAAATAAAACCGCTTGAATATGGAGTCTGAAGACCAGTCTGCCGCGTTGAGAATGTCTTCTAGACGCGCCCCTAGACTAAAGGCCTTGGAAGCCATGGCACCCCTTGCGGAGTGTGCTCCAAATTGGCTAAGGTTGATGCCTGCTTCCCGCATCACCCAACAAACCCACCTGGCAATAGTAGGTAAAGAAACCGCTTTAAAGGGCTTACGTAATGAAATGAGGAGTTGTCTCTCTCCAGGAGGGCGGAACTCTTCCGTCATCTCTTCATAAGCTTTAAGGCAATGAACCACACAAAGCTTCAGGGAATCAGGAAATTGTGGGTAGGAAATTGATCTAGTAATGCACTTAGTGCGATCTGAGCTAAGTAAACGTCACTCCATCCGCAGTAAAAATTCTGCTAGAGATATTCAAAGCACGCACATCCGACACCCGCCTACAAGAAATGAGGCATAGGAGCATGGCCAATTTCGCTGACAATTCTTTCCTGGAGAGGTACCTATTGTGCTGTCAGGATAAAAACAAGTTAAGGACTTGATTAACGTCCCAAAGAGCGGAATAACGCGGCTCCGGGGGTAGGAAAAGGCATATGCCCCGCAACAATCGACAAACCAAGGGGTGCTCACCCACCAGAGCCCCATCCACAGGCACATGGCCGGAAGAAACAGCCGACCTGAAAGTGTTAATAGACCGATAGGCCAAACCCTCAGAGGCCAGTTGGGCCAAAAAGTTCACTATGTGGACCACATCTGTGACTAAGGGATCAAACACCAACGGGTCCACCTGTGCAATGCGCATCTGTACCGCTTGACAGTACTGTCTGCCCACGCTTTAGAGATAAAGGACTCAGCCTCTCTCGAAAGGCCAGAGGCTTCCCATCTACTCATGAAATCCGCCACGCCATGAGCCTCGGAGTGTTCGTGGACACCAGAGGGTGAGGAGACCCGTCCGGATTCAGGAGGAGAGTCGGAAACTAGGGGAGTAGGATTGGAAAATCCCAAGAAAGTTCCGGAAGAACTGGAAACCATACTTGAGACTTCCACAGCGGGGTGATCACCACCAGATCTACCTCTTGTCTGCGAACTTGCGCAGTCACCCTCGTGAACATTGCAAAGGGCAGGAACACATAACCCCGCTCCGCACTCCAATTCTGGAGAAAAGCATCTGTCGCCGCTGCGAGAGGATCCGGTCGCCATCTGAAGAAACACTGGACCTGGTGATCTAGTCTGGATGCAAACAGGTCCACCGAGAAGGGACCCCAAAGGTCGCTCAGCCTCGCGAACACAGACCGGTCCAAACGCCAGAAATTCAAATCCTGGAAGTGGCTAGATTGGAAGTCCGATTCCGGATTCTCCCGGCCTGGCAGATACTCCGCCGTGACGGAGACCTGATTGTCGAGGCAATACTGCCAAACACTTGCCGCCAGATTCGACAGGGCTTTTGATCTGGTACACCCCAAATGATTCACATAACGGACCGCCGAGATGTTGTCCATTTTCAGGAGCACACAAGACTGCACTGAATCTTTCGTCCAGCAACACACTGCCAAGGACCCCGCCAGAAGCGCTAAACAGTTTATGTGTAACTTCTGTTCGTCGGGAGACCACAATCCTCCTGTAGAGAGATCTCCGCATCTGGCCCCCCAACCCAGCCTGCTGGCATCCGATTCTAGAATCATGTCCGGGGCGGACCCGATGATTGCTCTTCCGTTCCACGCCTCCATGTGGTCCAACCACCAGTGGATTTCGGACCTTCCTTCGGTGTACAAGAAGACTTTGTGAGTATACGGATACCCTTTGCAAAGGAAGAAACCTTTGAGGCGCTGTAGTGCTCTGTAATGGAGCGGGCCCGGAAAGATTGCTTGTATGGATGCGGACAAAAGTCCCACCACCCGAGCCAACTGGCGAAGGGAAATCTGTTGTTTGGTCAAACCCGATGCAGCTCGTGACGGATTTTGGTCACTTTCCTGCCTGGAAGACTGAGAGTGGATACAGTGGAGTCTATGATGAACCCCAAGAATGTAATGCTTTGGGAAGGTTGCAACAGAGATTTTTTCTTGTTGATCACGAATCCTAGGTCCTGAAGGAGTGACACCGCCATCTGAAGCTGTTGCAACAGGCGGCGTGGGCAAGCTGCCATCAAGAGTAGATCATCGAGGTATACAATCATCCTGACACCCCTGGACCGTAAGAATTCGACTACCGGTTTGAGCACCTTGGTGAAGCACCAAGGGGCTGACAAAAGGCCGAAAGGGAGAGACGTGAACTTGTAAGTGTGGTGACCCCAGAGGACTTGAAGAAACCGTTGATGGGGCGGGAAGATCGGAACCACCAAATAGGTATCTTTGAGATCCAAACAGACCATCCAATTGAGGGGTCGGAGCACGTCTCTGAGGAGATGGATCCCCTCCATCTTGAAATGGAGATAAACTAGCCATTGATTGAAGTCGCTCAAGTTTATCACTGGCCTCTTGCCACCATCGGTCTTGTTGACCAGAAAAATGTTGCTCAAGAATCCCCGGGGATGCTGTGTTGTGTGGGAAATAGCACCCTTCCGGAGAAGAGAAGAAAACCTCCTCGTCCACCAGGAGGGCGTCCTCTACGGAGAACTGGATAGGGCGAGGCAGAGATATTTTCACTGGTGTTCCCACGAACTCCATGTGAAAACCCCTCAATGTCTGCAGAACCCATGCATCGCACGTGATGGTCATCCAAACCTGAAAAGATCGTGCCAACCGCCCTCCTATGTCTTGTGGGGAAGAAGGGAGAACTCTCACCTGGGCTAGAGGTTGCAGCTCCTCTACGGTATCCTCTCCCTTTACCCCTTTTTCCTCGCGTGGGATAAAAGTTCCTAAACCTGGACTGGTCCTGATAGTTTCCGGAGCCCCTCTGGTTGGTCTGGCGTTGTTGACGACGGCCGAGTGGCCGGTCGCGAAAAACACTGGGAAACACCTTTTTAATTGTAGATTGAGCACAGTCTAGCGAGGTGAAGGTGTTAACAAATTTATCAAGCTCCTTAACAAAAGGCTCGCCAAATAGACCACCTTGGGCGACAGCGCCCGCCTCAGAATCCGCCAGGTCTCCTAGCTTCGGGTCAATCTTAATAAGAAGCGACAGGCGACGTTCTGTGGAAAGGGCACAATTAGCATTGCCCATAAAGATCACGACCCGTTGTGCCCAGTCTGAAAGGGTCTCGGGGGAAATCATAGAACCGGATTCCTTGGCTTCCTCTGCCATATCCAGGATTTTTGTGATCGGGCCCAGGGCGTCCAGGAGCTTATCCTGGCAGGCCCTCCAGGATCTGTCTATTCCTTTCTTGGGGTCCCTGATACATTTCTGGAGGAAGGTGCCTATCCTCGGGTCAATTTTAGGAGTCAAAGCTACTTTCCCGTCAAGGTAGGGGCGAGGGCACTCTGCCTGCAAACAGTTGCGAGCTTCCTTCTCAAGGGGGCGCCGGATATGGACGGCCACGTTAGCCGCCTCCTTATCGGCTGGGGTCCACTCAGAGGACCGCGGATGGACTATATCATTAGGATCTATTATGTCTGCCATGCCTGGTGGCTCTTGGAATGTCCCTGGAATCGACTGAGGGACTGGGACTGTAGTAGGGGCAACCTGATTGGCCGGAGAAGACGGTCTTGGCACCGGGGGGAGGGTGCTGCCGGCCGATTGGCCATGAAGGCCTGCCTGAGGCGGTCAAAATCATCCCCATCCACACCCGCCCCGCGGGAACTTTTAGGTTGAGGGGAGCCAAGAGAGTCCTGGGATGCTGTGACCGAAGTCTGGGGGTGGGAGGGGCAATCTGTTGCGAGGGTTTTGAAAAGGCCTGCTCTATTTGGCATGAAAGCCTATCCTCTAAAGGAAAAATGGACTGGTCAACTGCTCTATAAATAGAGGTATCTACCGCCTCATAAAAGGCATCCCCCAGGGCATGTCAGCGAGGGGGTCTTCCTCCTTCTGATAATCGTCATAGTAATCCATGACGGTACACAGCGACTAAAGCTGTGAAAAATTAACCTCAGTTGACTCCCACTAGCCTGCAAACAGAGGCTTCTAAAGCTGGGTGGCAGCCAAAATACTTTATAATGCGGGAAACCGCCAATCAATGGGTTCAAGCCCAGGGACAACAGCTGGCCACAGGAAATTCAAACCCTCTTTTATGCAGGGTAACTGGTTTGGGCAATATTCCTTGTGCATGTGACCCCCAAGTATTACAAGACCTCACAGGCGTTCTACTGCAGCAGGCTGTAAATACTGGCTCTGCCTTGTTGATGTACTCGAGCCAAGGCACAGAGCGTGGGGCACAAGACAATCTCCATTATTATCACACTACAACCGCTAAGGCGTTCTCCTCAGACCAGGGCTCTCAGGCTAACTCGGGTGCGACGTTTGAAACTCTCTGAAGAGAGATCAAACGGCGCCCCGCGCCCGCACTGCCTCTCGTGCCCTCGGGGGCGGGAGGACTGGGAGCACTGCCAGCAACCAGCTGCCTAGGAATGGGAAACCCATACCCGCTGTTAACTCTTCAACGCGTAGCCCACAAGCTGCGGGAGAGCAAACAGAATGAACGCTGATCAGCGAAAGAAAGGAATAAACACATCAACAGAAATATGCGCTAACTCTCAATTGAGGCACAGCAATCGCGCACATAAAACGGCCAAAAGTACCGCCAGAAAAATCACAGTGTGAAGCAAAGTACAGCAATAAACATCACAGCGTGAAGCAGCGCCTGCTAAATCAACATGACAATCACCACAACAAAGCCACTATACAAGTAAAGCCTGAAGGGTACTTATCTTGCTGCGTAGCAGCAAAGAATGAGGAGGAGAGGACACTGTTGAAGGACTATGTTGGGCTGCCTGGGCCCTGATTGGACATTGATGTCAGAACTTTGATTGGTTGTTACCAGGTGTTTCTTGTTTCTTGTTTGACTACATGTTCCCTTTGTTACATGGATAATGTAGTCTTTGTTATATCTTCACTGCTGTGGAGAAAGAAGGCAAAATCCTCGCCTCCAGTCCTGACTTAGAATTCAGACAGATTTTTAGATCTCAATCTTGCCAAAAAATTGATCCACAAAGTAAAATTCTGTATTCTAGCCCTGCATCAGATCTTTCCACGACTCAGGAGATTGAATGTGTACAGTGAATCTGCCCTACATTGCAGTGGCAAAGAAGCACTGGAAATTCTAAAGATTTCACAGTAGGAAATGCACACGTTTGATGCACAGTTCTTCCCTTCAGTCTGCTGATTGCGCCATGGACTTTTCCCAAATATTTGAGCGCTATGGCAGCGTATAGAAAATGTGTTTATCTCTATCTCGACAATGGTTTCATAAACATTCATTCTGCAGAGAAAACTCTTCAAAATTTAAAGATGACAACTTCTGAACTTTGCCATCTAGGCCTTCACATCAGCTTTCAGAACTCCAGCACATCACAGGTCTTTGTTCTGACATACCGAGGAGCTTTGTTGAACATAACATGTGGTGAAGTGCGTTCTCTGAAGGAAAGCATGCCTTCTATTTGTCGGAAATGTCTTCATAGTTACGTAACTCCTGCTCCATCTGATCGCCAGATGTCTTCCCTCCTAGGATTGAAGGTTTCCTACATCTTCATTGTCCCAAATTGATGTATTCTTTATGAGAGTGCATCTTCATTGTGCCAAATGCAAGGCTTTATATGAAACTTCCCCAGAAATATTTAAAAGATCAATGGTACAAGTGGAAAGACAACTGGGAAGAAAAGTTTCTCCTATTTACCTCTTCCATGGTGGTGCAAGAGGTTCAACCTTCTAAACCTTCTAAAAGGAGTTTCCTATTATCAGGATTTTTCATCTCAAACGATTATAAAGGATGCTTCCGTGGGTTGGATAGCTCAACTACAAAATGTAACTGTATTAGGCTTGCTTTCAGAAAAGGAATATTTATATCACATCAACATCCTGGAGTTAAGAGCAGCTAATCCAGCTCTCAAAGCATTTCAGCTATCCCTGGCAATGAACAGGTTACTGAAACAGATGGACAACACAGCCATAGTGCGCTTTGTCAACAATGAAGTAGGTCTTACCAGATCCAGGATTCTCTCTGTAGAACACCAAACAATCTGAAAATGGTTACTGGTAAGAATTTAGCCAAATAAGCATGATATGTTCCAGTCCTATGGAACTCCCAGGCAGATGTTCTCAGCAGGTTTTTTGTAAAAGCTACAAATGGGTCCTGTATGATGATGATCTTCTAGACTTCTTCTTTGATTGAGGGTTAGGGCAAATAAGTGTAATTTCAATTGCTCAAAATGCCCAGATTTTGCTTCTAGAGTTTTGGAACTGGAATTGCTGGTCAATTCTTTTTTGATAGAATGTCCGAAGAAATTCCTCTATCCTTTTCTGCTATATCATACCTGTTCGGAGTTGGGATTGCAGGGCCCCTACTGTGGTGGTTGAGGTTATTTACCACTGGCATCCTGGGATCTGTCCTACTATAACTCTGCTGTCTGGCCTTTCTGTACTTGATTTTAATGGTGGTGAGGGCAAGCAGTCAAAGAATTCTCAAGAAATTAGTGTGAAGGGCAAGAGCTCATAATTCAATAACCAATCAACAGACACAACTTATTGTCCAACTCATTGCTCATCTGTTGAATAACTGAAAGTACTTTAACCACACAGCGTTATTTAATACCACAAAGTGCAATTAGAGCAATTCAGCATGTGGTTGAAATCCAGTCTTTAGAGGCACTACACCCTTTGGCACCCAACTCCGACTAACATAGTTCCTTGGCTTCTGTGATCCCTGATTAGGTATGGGTTACTCAATCACCACTAATTCACACATGCACCTGGCAGTTAAGTTTGCATTTGGATTCTTGAAATTATTCATAAAGTGCCTTAGTTCATTTGGAATACCTTAGTCTCTCATTCTCACAGAGTTCTCAAGCCTTGCCATCACCCGTGTCTGGGAGTGTGGGTGGGTTTGGAACAGTCTCATGCCGTGCTTCTGTGGCTGCATCATCTGAGCTATCTGGGAAGTGGTGGTGATCTCACGTGGAACTTGAAAACATTTGGAACTTTAGCACAGCTGCTTTCTTTGCCAGATCTAATTTTCGGTAGCTGCAGCCTCCTTAGGTGCCAAATGGGATACTGCTATGGCAGTTGCAGAGTCCGGGCTCATCAGTGTGCTTACTTCAACATCAAAAGAGGACTCGTACTCAGATGTTAGCAGTAGCAGCACCAGTCTCTCATTTATAGCGGGTTGCTGATTACACTCAATACTTGAATTTGTGTGAGGCTTGATGCAGTACATTAACAGAACCATTAGGGAGACCAAAGAGACCCCTTCCACACATGGGTCTCTACTGACTTCACTGCCTGGAAGTTGCTCATTGTCTATGGCTATTCTTATTTTGGGGAACATGTGGACCTCTCTTCCTTGACAGTCTCTACTCCTACAGTGCCAAGCACAGGCCTTTACTCACGCAAGCAGGTGTCTAGGCTCTAGGCAGACCCTCAGTTCCTCCAGCAGAAATTGCAGACTTCTAGTGATGACCCCATACCACTGGAAGACTGTCTGTCATGCAGACAACCATCCCAGGACACACATTAGACCTTTATGTACTCTGCAGATCACTAACTCTTTCGGTCATAAAGAACTTTTAATTTGAACCAAGTGGGGTGGTCCCACTTCTATATGCATTTTCTAGTCAGGGTATGTGGATCTACTGTCTAAAGTCTCAGAACTAGTTTGTTGTTTTTCTTTTGAATGTAATTTTTTTATTGCTCTCGCAGCGGTTAGCAATGAAGCTGGCTCCAAACAGGAGCATCCAAAACACAGGCACAATCAGATATGAAAGCTCTGCAGCTGGCTGGCATCCGCTCTCTTAAAGTCATAGTCGGAAACAGACAAAAGGAAAGGCCCTGCCTAGAAACCTCCTCTTCTAGTTTAGACTTCTAACTGCAGATTCCTCACCAAGGTATCAGCCTGATCCGGAAAATCTTGAGCAGTACCTCTGCTCACTGGTAGGTGGTGTCGATCGGCTCCGCACCAGCATTATTTGCATCAGAAGTGACCTGTGCAGTACCTATATAGGCACCACCCTGACGCACCAAAATCAGTTCCTTTCTTTCTGCACCAACAGTGCGTATCCAAAGAACAATGTTGGCCTCTTTTTGACCATCTTTCTCAATGTTTTGTCGACTCTGATTGAGCAGTTTGTTCCAGTGTGATAGGGACATGCCCCTAACAAAGCTATGGGTTTTAACCCTTGTGCGGAATGTCACAGTCAGATGTCTGTGTCTGATCCCCGTTTGGTCTGTCGCTGGTGCCTGGGGTCGTGCCTTGAGCCCAAGGTCTGCACCGAATGCAAGTCGATGCACACTAAGACGATCCGCAAGCTGATGATGAAGCTTGTGGTAGCACAGCAAAATAAGTCTCTGCGTTGTTCCTGGTACTGCTCTTGGGGGACTTGTTCCTGCAAACAGTCGACTTCCTACTACAAAATGTCCTCCTAGAAGTCCAGCTATTCCAAAAGACACAGGAAAAAGAAGTGGAAGCTTTCTTTGGCTTCCCCATCCTAACAACGTGCTCCGAGAACCCACTCCCATATTCCACATGAAGAGCCGGCGGCTGGTCCCGCTCTCCACTTGCCTGAGTTCCCTGAAGCCAGACCTAAATTGCATATAGCCAGGTTCTGAGCTGGGATGGTGCAGTGAGATAAATAACGGTGATGGATCAAGCCCTGATCTTTGGACTGGGTAAGAGTGGTCTGCTTAATTCAGACACTCTGTTCATCACCACCCCCTTTTCTGAATCGTTTAGCACAGTTACAGCACTTGTAGATATAGATCGAAATCAACACTGAATCAGTCATTATTCCTTAGAATGCTCCCACAGTTAACTCCCATCTCCATCTCTGTAGTCAGTGAGATACATTGTTCCCCTCTATACATGTTCCATTTACTACATTTTTTATCCCATTTCTTAGGATAGCCTCTGGACTTAAACACCTCCTTTTCTGCTATCATACATTTGTCCAATTCTGAGGCCCAGCTTTTAGTTGATGGTCTTTCTGCCACCCCATTTCATTGAAATGGCTCGTTTCACTAATATATATGCCAACGCAATCAGTTGTTGCTCCTCCTCTGTTAGGTCTGTTGCCTCCCATATATTAGGAAGCTGCAGTTGTGGTGTTAAAGTAATCTCCTTTCCTATCGCTCTCTGCATATGGCTCGTCGCCCTTTCCCATAAAGGTTGTATAGGAAGGCATTCCCATATAGTGCGGTGAAAGGTTGCCTCTCGCTGACATAGGCGGAGACACATAGTATCTTTCTCCTCCCCATTTTTTGGGTCTCGTGGCGTTAACCGCACGAAAGCGCGGTCTCGCCAGAGACCTATTGTCACTGGCTCAGCTTCCCAGGAGACAAGAGCTGGCCATGCGCATCTTGAAAAATCAGATCGGCGCGGGCCGCGCGCGCGAGAACGAGCACGCTGTGGCCATCTCCTGTCTCCTGAGAAGCGCAAACACACACAGCCACACCTCCCCCTGCACGCATGCGCACACACAGAGACACACACACGGGCGCACATACACGCACACACACATACAGAGACACCCCCCCCGCCGCCGCACACATACACACACACACAAGCGCAAATATTTACTGTCGGCAGCTCAACGGGTATGCCACATCTCCTCCTCCCCAATCGTGCCCATGATAGCGTTGTATACCTGTTCACACTGGTCACCTGGGGCTCTGCTTCCCTTCCCCGCTCTTCTGACCGCTTCCACCCTCCCACATCCTTCCTATCCAGTACAGAAGATGGTAAAACCCCCGGTCTTCTGACCCCTTCCGCCATCCCTCATCCTTCCCATCCAGTACAGCAGTCGGTAATAACCTAACAGTAAACAGGGTCTATCTTACTTGAGGTGAAGCAGACGCAACTAAAGCCTTCTCTTAGACTTGTTCTCAAAGATGGGCGGCACCTACTGACTGTAAGAGGTAGGATTGGCTGGGGTGCCTCCCAATACTCCAATCGTAGATCGACTAACACGTTACCAGTACTTTCCACTCGTAGATGAAGCCCAGTATATGTTCAGCCGTAGTATTGGTTGTTATGTGACCCGGAAGTGTTAAAAATTATGGACCAATAACGTCCGTTTGAAGATTAGCTACGGACGCCGGACCTGAAGCTGAACTTGCGGTGGGCTCCCGTAAGTATTTGACAGGTGGCCACTGCAGGCTCAAGACATGGTGGTTAATGTAACCAGGTGTGTGTCACGGTGTGAGATGGCAGGTATGTTGATGTCAGAGATACATGTTAGGGGAGTTGGGTCAGGTCGTTAAATGGTGCCGTGCTTGTTGTGTAGTTAACATTGATCGGGGAATGAAGGAAGGGGCAGTGAGTGGGTGGCAGCTGGGGGTAAATCTTCTATGGTTTGTAGTCAAAAAGTAGGTTGTAGCTGACCAGAGACCAGTGGAAACGGATGACGGTAGGTGGCTTGGCCATCTGCATCGTACTAACGCAATTCTTTGTCCGCATAAATTAAATTTGATAAAATACATTAAATTGAAGTGAATTATTTTCTGAAGCGTTTACCAGTAAGGAACTTGAAGTTCTGGTTAAAAACGTATTCTACTTTTTTTCTGTTTTTCTGAATTATTCAACACCTTTCCTCGTTTAGAAATTTCCTCCATCGAACCGCGTTCTAATGTTTTAATTCATTTTAACAACTGCATTTTGAAATTCCATGTCTTCATAGCTTTTACGGTGGGGACGATTTCTCGATTGAGACCTCCGAATTCTACACTGTAGTTCATTTACCTTCAAATTTGACAACTGTGAGCCCGTGCATGAGGTGCATCATCAGAGCTGTGTGAATAATAACTGCGTCAGCCCCGTGCGTGAGATGCATCATCAGAGCTGTGTGAATAATAACAGCTGTGAGCCCCTGCCTGAAGTGCATCATCAGAGCTGTGTGAATAATAACAGCTGTGAGCTCGTGCGTGAGGTGCATCATCAGAGCTGTGTGAATAATAACAGCTGTGAGCCCGTGCGTGAGGTGCATCATCAGAGCTGTGTGAATAATAACCGTGTCAGCCCCGTGCGTGAGGTGCATCATCAGAGCTGTGTGAATAATAACAGCTGTGAGCCCGTGCCTGAGGTGCATCATCAGAGCTGTGTGAATAATAACTGTGTCAGCCCAGTGCGTGAGGTGCATCATCAGAGCTGTGTGAATAATAACAGCTGTGAGCCCGTGCGTGAGGTGCATCATCAGAGCTGTGTGAATAATAACAGCTGTGAGCCCTGTGCCTGAGGTGCATCATCAGAGCTGTGTGAATAATAACTGTGTCAGCCCCGTGCCTGAGGTGCATCATCAGAGCTGTGTGGATAATAACAGCTGTGAGCCCCGTGCTGAGGTGCATCATCAGAGCTGTGTGAATAATAACTGCGTAAGCCCAGTGCGTGAGGTGCATCATAAGAGCTGTGTGAATAATAACAGCTGTGAGCCCCGTGCTGAGGTGCATCATCAGAGCTGTGTGAATAATAACTGCGTCAGCCCCGTGCCTGAGGTGCATCATCAGAGCTGTGTGAATAATAACAGCTGTGGGCCCATGCCTGAGGTGCATCATCAGAGCTGTGTGAATAATAACTGTCAGCCCAGTGCGTGAGGTGCATCATCAGAGCTGTGTGAATAATAACAGCTGTGAGCCCGTGCATGAGGTGCATCATCAGAGCTGTGTGAATAATAACAGCTGTGAGCCCTGTGCCTGAGGTGCATCATCAGAGCTGTGTGAATAATAACTGTGTCAGCCCCGTGCCTGAGGTGCATCATCAGAGCTGTGTGAATAATAACTGCGTAAGCCCAGTGCGTGAGGTGCATCATAAGAGCTGTGTGAATAATAACAGCTGTGAGCCCCGTGCTGAGGTGCATCATCAGAGCTGTGTGAATAATAACTGTGTCAGCCCCGTGCCTGAGGTGCATCATCAGAGCTGTGTGAATAATAACAGCTGTGGGCCCATGCCTGAGGTGCATCATCAGAGCTGTGTGAATAATAACTGTGTCAGCCCAGTGCGTGAGGTGCATCATCAGAGCTGTGTGAATAATAACAGCTGTGAGCCCGTGCGTGAGGTGCATCATCAGAGCTGTGTGAATAATAACAGCTGTGAGCCCTGTGCCTGAGGTGCATCATCAGAGCTGTGTGAATAATAACTGCGTAAGCCCAGTGCGTGAGGTGCATCATAAGAGCTGTGTGAATAATAACAGCTGTGAGCCCCGTGCTGAGGTGCATCATCAGAGCTGTGTGAATAATAACTGCGTCAGCCCCGTGCCTGAGGTGCATCATCAGAGCTGTGTGAATAATAACAGCTGTGGGCCCGTGCCTGAGGTGCATCATCAGAGCTGTGTGAATAATAACAGCTGTGAGCAACAGCATACTCTTGCACACACTCTCACTGCTCACCAATTCAAAGTTTGCTAAAAATGTTATGCAACGCATTGTCATACACAATGCCAATAACTCAAACTTTAATGCTGCGAGACCTATTGCATTGTAAATGCTTGTTGCTAACGTAACCCCAGTAAGATAGGTTCTATGTAGGATTTTTAATTGAGTGAGATGGATCCGAAGAGGGATGGCTACCTCTCTCGGGGACATCAGTGCAGGCTGCCCATCATTGTCCTCCAACTGCCCTATATCGGCTTTCTACCTTTCTCAGAGAGCATGAAACGGATCTGGTAAGTTGTTATAGTTTCCGATACGTTAACGATACAGCTTTCCCTAACAGAGGCTTAGACAGTAGTCGGTCCTCCAAGGGGGATGTTTCCAGTATGTTCTCCATATCTGGGAGTTCTGCTTTAAGGGCATGACTGATCTGCAAATAACGAAAGACCTCCCCCTGAGCTAGTTCATATTTCACCCTTAAATTCCTCAAATGTCAGTATTTTTCCATTTTTCACTTGTTGGACTATTGTCGAAATTCCTATAATGTCCCATTTATCAAATCCTGGCTGATTGCATAGTAGTCCTAGTTTCGTAGACAATAATGGGGTGGCCTGTGTCAGTACGTCCAACCAGCCAAGACGCTTATTAGCTTGTCATCAAATCTCTACCTATGTGGGCCGTGGGGCCCATGTAACGGCCCTTACGAGCTTTGAAGTAGAGGGCGCCCAGGCATTCCTCTCTGCCAATTGAAAATCTATCTAACCGGTATGCAGGGTCCGTCGGGGAGCGATATACCCAATGATTCACCACAACCAACTGTGAGGCCCAATAATATAGTCTCATATCTCTGCGAGAGCAATACCACCATCGTACCAGCCCTTAGTTCATTTATGCAGAGCTATTCGAGGGGCTCTGCCGTCCCACAGCAGGGTTCTAACATTACTCTCGATGTGTCTGAAGTAAGAGTCAGGGACCTTTTTTTTGGGGGAAAACTTTTATTTATACAAAAGTGTACACAGCTATTCAGCCAAACATCCCGGAGGCACGGCAGTACAATAAAAGCACAAACTTTGCGGTACACACGGATCATAGTATCGGATACATGAGGTTTAATTTTCATTTTTAAAAACAGGATAGGTTCAAATAAGACGAATGAAATTCCCATATGGAATAAAGAAATATAAAGAAGGGGGAAGGAATCAGGTGCCAGACTTCAGAACATAATCATCGAACGAGCGGGCCAAACGAACGAATCCGACACAGTTAAACGATATCAGTTAAGCGAAGGAATCGAGATAGGCATGCATACAGTCACTATGTGCACCAGTCAAGCGCCCGCCCATTGCTGTCAATGACACAGTAAGTGTTAAGGCACAGGTTACGACATATCCTCGAGATCTCAAAGATTAACCCAATATACTGATCCCTAACCCAGAAAAAGAGAAAGTGAAAGGAAAGCCAGAAAAGCGAGAAGAAAAAGGCCATAGAAATAAAGAACGGAAAAACAACAAAACCCCTCCCCCCACCCCCCCCCCCACCCTGCACCCCTGCAGATGGCTACGGCCTACCCCCCCTAGCAGCGTGCCTGTCGCCCAGTAACCAAAACCCGAAATATAGTAAGAGTGTAGAGTTATAAAAGAGAGGAAAAGAAAAAGAAAAATAAAAAAGGTGGAGGAGGAAACTGCCATATTACACGCCCCCGATAGTCCCCATTCCCCTCTGTCCGACACGTACAGCCCTAAGAGCAGTCAACAATCAGTGGAATCAAGTCAGACAAAACAATGAAGGGAAGACGTTAAACATCGCCCGACCTCCTGCAAAGCAATGAGTTAGTGTCCCTCTCCTCTCCCAACGCCCAAGATTCTGTCTCCGACCAACCATATCATCCTTGTCCCCTCCGAATCATCGAGCAAACTCCGTCCAATAGTGTCACCGCTGCCCTTGAAGAATCAAAAAGGTCTAGCAAGTCAATAACCGGTGGTGCACGTCTACTCGGACTCCATTTTGCGTCGTAGCCCTCCATAGCTACCGCAGTCCCCTTCACCGATTCAACGTCCCGGGGCTCAATAGTCCACAGTCCCGCACGGTCTACAGGGACAGTAGAGGGGCCATGCATCCATCGGTCGCCACCAAACCCCGGGGTAGGGAGGAACCACGCCGTGATTCCAACAACTAGGGCACACGGCGGTGGAAGCGGTTTTCCATCCATAGTAGTGAAGTCAGTAGCGCTCCAGGACAAAGACAATGGCGGCAAATAAGTTTCACGGCCGGGGTCCCGATCTTCCGTGTGGTAGTCCAGTATATGCCGGTGCTCAGAAGGAACAGGCGCCAGGCACGATCGCTCGGTGCCAGTGTCGTCGGCGACCAGTCCATGAAGCCTGGCTTTCACAATGGAGTGACGGTCCCCAATGGCGGCCATCACGGTCCGCAAAGACGGTTCACACTGTCCCCGGGCTTCCGCCCATCGCTCTGTTCTCAACATCGGTGAGTACCCGATGTCGCCAGGCAGGCAGACTGGAGTGAGGGCGGCCGGCGACGGAGAGTGCACCTTCGGTTAACAGAGCACGGCAGCCGATCTGTGGCCCCACTCCGGCGGCGGCTCAGTCTCCGGAGCAGAGACCCCCCCCGAAGGGCAGTCAGGCGCAGGTAGCAATTCTCCTTTGCACGTACCAGATCAACCGTTCTCCACACACTCCAGGCCAGGAGTTTCTTTTCCGCAGCAAGGGGCCGGTCTCTGTACAGGTCTCACGGCCGATGTTGTGCAGTTGCTACCCGGCAGGACCTGTACTCGAGACCCCGGCTCGTGGGGCAGTTGGAGGCCGGAAACTTCAACACGATGTAACTCAGCAAATCTGAGCGCTGAGAGTCTCGGGACCACACCAATGGACACAGCAGTCGTTCATCTGTGCGGGGGTCCGGCTGGAAATCAGGATACGAGACAGGATGTACGATCGACGGCCGGAGGTCAGCGGAGCCGAGAGCTCAGGCGACCATCTTGCTTCGCTGCTTAGCTCCTCCCCCCGTCAGGGACCTTTTTGGGTCAGTTTTGAAGGATATATAAGAAACGGGGGAGAGCCAGCATCATAAATAGGGCCGCTCGACCCAGTAAGGAGAGGGGCAATGACCTCCAATGCTTGACGTTAGTATGCAGGCGTTCCAGAGGAACAGCTAGATTCCTGGTATGAGGGTCCGGGGTAATATAGATTCGGAGATAGTGGAAACAATCTGTAGCTATCTCCACCTCACAGCCTGAGGGGAGTTTCGGGATTTTACCCTTAATAACAAAAACCACCAATTTGGACCAGTTGATCGAATATCCAGAATACTTGCCAAAACTTGTGAAGATGTTTAAAATTCTGTGTATGGATCTATTAGGGGATGCCAGATAGAGCAGAATATTATCGGTGTAGAGTGACATCCTATCTTCTTATCCCTCTGCCCATTTTAACCCTCTAAGCAGTGGGTCTTTCCTAACCCATGAGGCTAGTGGTTCCAACACCAGTGAGAATATAAAGGGGGAGAGAGGACAACCCTGCCTTGTTCCCCTTCCCAATGAGAATGTCCTAAACAGGCGGTTATTAACCTTAACCTGGCCCTTCTGATCTGTGTAGAGTATTTTAATCCAACCAGAAATTTTGGGCCGAACCCTAAACTTTGAAGCACTTCAAAGAGATATGGCCATTCCATTGAATCAAATGGCATTTTTGCATCCAGGGATAACACCACTGCATCTTACTCAATTAGATGTGACTGACCCAAGACATTGTGGAGTCGGCGGAGATTTAGTGCAGTAGTCTGGCCTAGCACAAAGCCAGATTGGTCTGCATGAACCAATGACGGGATCATGGTGATCAGGCATGATGCTAGGAGTTTAACAAGAATTTTGGCTTCCACATTGATAAGCGAGATCGGCCTGTTGGATCCGCAATTGTCTTCAGTTTTCCCCAGCTTACGAAAACCAATAGTAGACAGACGTTGGTCTTCCGGCAGGACTCCGTTTTCATAACTTTCATTAAACATCTCTCGGAACGACCAATATCTTGATGTAGTGCTTCACCTGGGGGCGAACTCCGCAGAATCATTGCTTCCCTTTAATGAGGCCCTCTGAGATGTTCTTCTGAGGGCCTGGGTTAAAGGCCGAGGGGGCTCCTATGCGGTGCATGATTGCTAGTCGTCGTCACGCCCCAGAAGACCCAGCCTTCCTCTGCCAGCATCCCTCATCTGAAAACCTGGTTGTGCAAGCCCTAACAGCCAAGGTCAACTCAAACATATTCCATTCCACCCAGCTGGAATCCAAGAGACTACACACTTTTGGGAAGAGAGTCCTGTTCCACCAGCCTGGCCTTGTGGTCGGTGAACATTGCATGCCTCTTGGGGTGATATTCCCATGCTCTATAGGACTCTGTTGTGCAGCTCCTGCCCATGTTCCCTAAAGAGTACCGAGCCATCTTAAATTAAGCTTTGATGGATGGTCAGAACGCAGCTAGGTTTATCATCAGGTTTTGACTGACTGGACGCCGTGTACTCTCTAGGCAGGGCCATGGCATCTACAGTGGCACTTCACTGCCAAGCCTGGCGGCGGTCCACTGGTTTCTCAGGGGACAGCGAAGCATCTTTGATCGGCACGCCCTAAGATGGCTCCAGCCTATTTAGCGGCAAAACTGAACAATGCTCTAGTGGCTTTGTGAAAGCCAAGTTACTGCCAGATCCATGGGCCACTCTGGCTTTCTCACCACATCAACTACCTTTCGTCCCTTCTGTGGTTGCGTCTGGGGCTTCTGTGTGTGTCAGCAATACCAGCATTACCTCCCTATCCAGCAGGCTTCCCAGCCTTTTCATGGTCTGGATCACAGATCCCACAGGAAGCAACGGTGCCAGTCCCACTGCTCTAAATAATCCTAAACCCCTGCAGCTGCCACCGCCTCCATGCCGCTTTAGTGACCACGCCACTCAGAATGACTATCCCGTTGGCGGCAGAATTATGCACCACCTGGCCAATGGACCGTAATCACTTCTGACACATGGGTGCTACAAATTGTGCAGCCGTATTATGCCCTTCCCTTCGTGGAAACCCCTCCGCCCTTGACACCATCCTACAAACAGCTGTGTTGGCGAAAGGAGCCATTGAGTGGTTCAGAACAATGAGAGATACCCCTAAACCAAGGGGACAGGTTTCTGCAAACCAAACCCCACAAATTTTCCACTTTAAAAATGTTAATCTTCCAAGCAGTCACTCACTCATCAATCATAACAACATATCCAATCTAACCCAATATCACAGGAGTTTGAAAAATATACAAGACTTTAGAAAATTCATACATTTAAAATCCTATACACATAAAAATACAAATACACCAGCATAACATATACAACATTAAAGGGAACATTTTCAAGACTGTCCAAATAAATCAGTGACTGATTGGAAGATTGGGGTTTTTTTCCGGGGAAAGGTTTGTGGTTTTTGGCCATTGAGAGGATGCCAGCACCAAAAGTTGGATGTGGTTGTTATTCCTGCTACTTTCGAGTGCCGAAAAAGGACAAAGGCCTCCACTCCATACTAGATTTGCACCTTCTCAACGCCTTCCTGAAAAAAAAAGAAATTCAAAATAATCACCTTGGGCCCAGGCCTTGTCTGCCCTTTACACTGATTGATTATGTTGGACTTGCAGGACAATTATTTTCACAGCCCCGTCTTGCAAGCCCACAGTTGTTACCTACAGTTCACAGTAGGCCGTGAGCGTTTCCAGGTCGCTGTCTCTCTTTTGGCCTCACCAGTGCCCCCATTTGTTCACAAAAGTGCTAGCAGTGGTTGCAGTACACCTTCGGAGGTCTGGGTTCCCAGTCTTCCCCTACAACGAGAGCTTGCTGCTGAGGGCAGGTTCACCCCGAGCAGTTGTTACCCACTTAGAGAGTACAACAAATCTCCTGCATTTGCTGGGGTGAACTATCAACATGCCGAAATCACACTTGACTCTTTCTTAGATGCACCCAATCTAGGCTATTCTGGAAACAATGTAATTCTGCATCTACCCTGCGGAGCGGAGAATCCAGCACATTTGGGCTATGATCCCGATGTTTTACCTCTGTGCTGGATTTCAGTGAGACTGATTCTGAGGCTGCTGGGTCTGATGGTCACCTGCATCCTGCTGGTAAAACATGTGCGATGGCACATGCGGGCTCTACAATAGAACCTAAAGTCCCAGTGGGCACACTATAAGGGAGATATTGCCTACCTGCTCCAGATTTTAAAGGACATTGCTGTGGTAGCTAATGGACTGCAATTGGACAAGCAGCAGACACCACTCCTTTCCCCACCCGGAACTGACAGTGGTGACCAACGCATTGCTTCTGGGTTGAGGCTGCCACCTGGGCAAGGTGGAAATCAGAGGACTCTGATCTCCAGCAAAGTCCCAACTCCACATCAGTCTTCTGGAGCTGAGGGAGATTCGCTTGCCTTTGAAAGACTTCTTTCCATCCATTAAAGGAAAGCTGGTTCAGATATTCACAGACAATACTACCACCATGTAGTATTGCAACAAACAGGACAGGGCAAAGTGGTGTCATGGATGCTGTGCCAGGAGGCCCTGCACCACTAGACCTGGCTGGAGTGACAGGACATCTTCAGTTTTCCAGGTTGTGCAGCACTTGGTGGGATCTATGAACACCAGGGCAGACAAAATCAGCTGCTGAAGCCTTGTGGGTCACAAATGGTGTCTACACCTGGGGTGGTGCAAAGTCCCTTATGAGAGAGAGAAGAACCTTGGTTCGATCTATTTGCCACTGCTGAGAATGCGCAATGTCAGCTCTTCTGGTGTTGGAGTTTCCAAAGACTAGTTCCGTTTAGACTGGAACCCTGGACTCCTATACGCCTCAACAAAGATTGTATCAGCCTGCCATTGAGAACATTTGGAAGCCAAAATTCTTGTGGCTTAGTGCTCCTCCCGAGATGTTTGCCCAATTTCGGCCCCTTTGTCTGATTCAATTCAATTCAATTATTTGTATTGGTTTAGACCGCCTCAGAGATCAACAATTTAAGATAAATGCATGAATCATATTTTTTTATAAACTTTCTACTATTAATATATTAATATAAATTTCCTTTAAAAATACAGGTGAAAAAGATTTCATAAACGTATACATAATATAGCAAACAAATTTATTTGGCGGAGATTTCAATAAAGTCAGGGGTAGATAGATTATACCTAAAAGAAATGGGTTTTATGAAACTATTCCTGGCCTCTGCCACCGCTTTATTAGAACAGGAATAAAAATCATGGATTAAGTCCTGTACTCCTCTGTTACATTTATCACAGAGTCCTGTGCTTTCAGCTGAATTGCTCCAGTTCTTTGTATAGGTCTTTAAAGGTAATATCCCTAGTCGAAACCGAATGATGCATCTCCGAATAACGTGCTCTAAGGTGTATCTCTTATACTTTTGATGCATCTTAAACTCGATAGTGGATACACAAGACTTAAATAATGGGGTAATTGGGAGCAATGTGCCCTTTCAAGATCAAAGCTTAATCGAGGTGTCATGTTTTTTAGAAATAGCTGAAGTGTGCTGGAGACCAGGATTGTAGGATGCTTTCAGTGCATTGGACGTATTCTAAGGCTGTCTTAAGAATGCTATTCAAAGTGTATCCTTTTTTCCCATCCTTGAAGGTTTCGTATTTCAATAAGGCCCTTAAGGAGCCTTCTACTGTTCTGCATGCAAGAGCTTAAATGCCCATCTAATTATGCTAGCCATGTGCTCGAACAAAGAAAAGCTGTAAGCGAAGGATCTGAACCGGTGTGACTTGGGTCAGCATTAAATTACGTAGTAGTTTCCCTTTGTATTTAATCAGAATGTTCCATCTATCAGTGGTAATATATTCTGAGGAGAGAATGAACATTTCTTTTACCAGATGAGGATCAAAATCTCTTTAACCCCTTCGATGCTGATGACGAGCTCAGCTCGTCATCAGCAACAGGGGGCGTGTGCGGATGACGAGCTGAGCTCGTCATCTAACGCGGCTTTTGCAAAAAAGCCGCGTAGCGCAAAAATCACCGCAGCAGCGATGCGGTTAAGACATTAATATGAGCTACTGCTTTTTGATCCATATGCTGTAAGAGGGAATATACTTCCACGGATTGTGTAAAAATTCACCCTAAGTAGGTGTATGCTCTTGCCACCTCAATTGATGTGGCATCTAATTTCCAATCAAAGTCAGAGGTGTTACTGTTTTTGCAAGACCTTGCCCTGGGCACCGTTAAAGGTTTTCTATTAGCTGTATCATCTTTTTGGCAGCTGCCGGATCAGCCCTCACTGTTTGTCACCCTTTGTGACACGGTTACTTAAGGCCTTGTAACATTTGTTTCCTCCTACTTTTTTCAAAATCCCCCATAGAGACCTTAATTTGGTCTTAATGTTTCTCATTGACTCCCCATTCGAGCTCTTGCATAGCTGTCTATTCAGACTCCGGACTCTTAAGACAGTCTTTTTAGTGGCTATCACTTTTACAAGGAGGGTCAGTGAGCTTCAAGCTCTTTCAGTTAATCCTCCATACACTAGTTTCTTCCGAAGGTGGTGACCCTGTTCCACATCGGCCAAAACATCACCTGGCAGACATTCTTTGCTCTACCTCATCCTTCTAAGGAAGAGGAGAGACTCCACCACTCAGTCCTTTTACATGGCCGACTAGGTGGACAATCCACTCTTTATCGGATTCACAGGAATGAAAAGAGGCAAAGCAGTGCAAAAGAGAACCATCTCTCAATGACTTGTACTTTGCATTAACATCTTTTACGCACTAGCTCAGAAGCAGCCTCCTGAGGACTTGCGGACCTATTCCACCAGGGTCACAGCTGCTACTACTGTGTTAGCATGCAGGGTACCTGTCCTGGACATCTGCCAAGCTGCTACATCGATGCCCCGCCACACGTTCATGAATCACTATAGCTTGAACTGTCAGATCTGTAAGTCTGGCATTTTGCCTGTTCAGTCCGCCAGGATTTTCTGGTTTAGGCCAGTTCACTTACTCACCTCTGGTGAGGTATTGCTTGGGTATATATTTTAACGTGAGGAAACTGCACCTAGAAGTCTCTTATCAGAAGAACAAGTTAATTATCTTTGGGAATGCTTTTTTTGGTAGAGACTCTAACCGCACATTCCTCACTGACCTTCCCATTCTTACCATTCTGCGGGCCAACTCTTCACCCTAACATCCTGCTAGATTCTGCACATTGATCAAGCACTCATTCTGACTTGGTTCCAGGTGTATGGTGCGGAAATAGTAAAAAAAAAAACTGATGTCAGCATGCGGGGTGGTGTCTATGCAGGCACCTCGCTCGTCACTTCCAAAGCAGAGGCCACTAAACGGTGTGCATAAGTACTGCTCAAGATTTTACAGAACCATTCTGATGCCTGGGGTATATTCTAAGGTGAGAAATCTGCGGTTAGATAGTCTCTTCTAGAAAAAGCGATACCGAAGGTAATTTACTTGTTTTCCTTAAAAACTCAAACTGCAGTGCCATCCCACACCCAAGCCATCTACCAAATGGCAGTGCTCAGGAAGAACTAATCAGACCCTTTTGCTAACCAGGTCACAAATGATTTTCTAAGGGGAGCCCTACCTCCATTATCTTGTACTTCTGGATCTCCAATCACAGGATTACAGACGATGCACCTCCGCTGCGTGGTGACATTGTCCTCATCCTCCATCTTGTGGCATGCTAAAAAAGGGGCCTCCATAAGGGTGCACTTTGTGCACCCATCAGGTCACAGGAAATGTTTTGATACTCGCATTAGTAGGAATAGGTCTAGGCATCTGCACACATGCTAGATATGTATGACATTTTGGCCAAATAATAAGGCCAGAATACCAGTTACACCTGCAATGGGACACTCAGAGCAGGGGTACACACTGGTTTATCTCATAGAGAACATTCCCATCCCAACAAGCCTGTTTCTCTTTTCTCAACACATCTAGTTGAAACTGAAAAAATCCTGTGACAAAATTATCTTGGTGGCCCCATGTTGCCAAGGCAATGGTAGCTTTCAGATTTTGTACACCTATTGTTTCGCCCACACAAGACTTGCACATCCAAGATCAGCTGTACCATCTCTATGTGATATCTATGAATTTGGCAGTATGGCTCCAGAGGTTGTACACAATAACTGCATGGGATAGGGGGGCAGCCTAGCTTATACATGGCGAAAATGTACTACCATTAACACAGCCAGTCTAGGAGGCCACCCAGCAACAACAAAGCGGTGATGATTATATGTTATATGTTGTATTAAAACAATAAAAACTATTTTGAATTAACAAAAACTACCAAAAACTTGACTACAAACCCATCAGAAATGGCTTCTTACACTTTCAAACAAAATAGGTTCTTTTTATAGTATAAATGTCCTAACCATGACCCAGACTCCTGTCAAAATGATAATAATTATTTATACCATAACAGCTCCTTTTTGCCCTGGTAGAGCTGAAGTTCGTGTCTATGAAAGTGCATATTGCAGGTATTTGAGTGTACGTGAAAGGCCCTTGGAAAAGATCTTATTGCAAGGTTTTAAGAAAACACCCCTCCTCTACAACAGCCTCCTCCTCCTGAGGATCTTAATCTAGTTGTATTCAAAGTGATGTATCTTCAATTTGAGCCTATGCATAAGGCAAATTGCAACATCTCTCATGGAAAAAACATGTTCTAGTGACCATCTGCAGCTTTTTTCAGTTGTAGACTCTTATAATAATTACTACTTCAATAGGATGGCAATTTTGAACACAGCCTTCTTTCTTTCAAAGGTTAATTCAGTTTGCCATATAAATCAGTGAATCTCATTTATGGATTCCTTCAGTAATACCCTTGGCCATTCTCTCTTTAAAACACAAGTCTTGAAGTTCTGCGCAGAGCAAATGATTTGAGGAAATCCAGACTACTGTTTGTTAGCTACTACCCACTTTTTCAGATCTAGTCTATTCCAGCAATTCATCTCCAACTGTATAATGTCTTGCATTTCTGTTTATTAGTTGGCCAACAAACATTTACCCAGAAAAACTAAATTCACTGAACAGACTGCAAATGCTGCTTGGTTGAGGAATGTACTTGTATCAGACATTTATAAAGCAGCTACTTTTGTAGTATGCTAATCCTTTCACCCAGCATTAATGTATAGATTCAGATTCTAGAATGGGCGTAATAATTAATCGAGCTGCTCTCAAAATGATCTTAGGTTAACTTGTCTTTGCCTAGTATTTGTTGAATCTTCTTTACTTTCCTGCTTAAACATAGATAGCACGGATTGGTTTGGGATAAGTCTGATATGAAGAACCTATGGCAGAGAAGGATATGCCCCTTGTAATCCTGGGTCTGCGTCGTTGGAATGCTCATTGAAGTTCTGAACAGCTCCTCAGCAAGAACAGAGGCTGGCAGGCAGCTGTCAGTACAGGGCATGCTGAGCTGCTGTATCCTTAAATAAACATATTCAGCTTAGCTGTACATTTTTCCTATCAAGCTATTTTTTCCTCGAATCAACTTTACCCATAAGACCTTAAAGCAGTGATGCTGCAGTAGTCTTGTCTGTAAAATTGCAAGAAATATCTGTAATATATCAGTAAAACGTCTGTAATGCAGACCTATCTGTGAATTTGTCAATTTACAAAGTCAATCTGTTGTGGCTGCTGGCAAAGATTGTGATTGTGGCATTTTATGAGGAACATTGGGTCAATCCGCTTCAGGTGAAACTTTCGTTTTTTTTCTCCTGTTTGTTTTATCCTTGGGCCCAGCATGGCTTTTCATTGGGCACTGTTAAAGGTTGTTTGTTGGCCCTTTCAGCCTTTCTGCATTTGCCTGCTCATTCTTCTTAGTTCGAATCGTTATTGTGATGCATTTTTTAAAGGGGCTTGCGTACTTATTTCTTCCTGCGCTCTTTAATATGCTGCAGTGCGACCTTAACTTGGTCTTTAAGTTTTTGCTGTGCATTCCCTTTCAGCCTATGCACACCTGATATTTGAGATTGCTTACCCCTAAAACCACCTTTTTCATCTGTCACTTAATCACGTGCCAATGAAATGCAGCCTCTGTCAGTGAAACCTACGTATGCCACTTTGTTCTCAGATATGTTGGTACTTCGAGTTCTGGCATCCTTTCTCTGAAAGGTGGTGTCGACTTTTCTTGTAGGACAGTCCATCATACTCCCTGCCTTCTCTCTGTCACATCTCTCCAGGGAGGAGAGACTTCACTAGTTGGATCTCATGGGAGACCTTAGTTTTTATATTGATCAAATTAAGGATCACCTGGTGGACAATGAACTCTTTTTTTGGATTCGGCAGTGCAAAGAAGAGATAGTCCATTCAAAACTAAACCTTTAAGAAGGATTTTCACCTGTATCAAGCTGAGCTTTGCCTTGACCAAGAAGAAGCCTCAGGAGAGACTTTTGGGCTTATTCCACCAGAGTCACTTTGGCTTTAGCTAGGTATGTTTCAGTGCTGGGTACCTACGTGGGAACCAATCCACACCATCACCAGGCACTACTGTATGTACTCTCAGGTCCACATGGAGGCTTCATTTTCCTACTCGGTCCTGTTGGACTTATTAGTGTAAAACCCTTTCTTCAAACCACCTAGAAGGGTACTGCTTCGGTACCTATTCCAAAGGCAATAATTTATAGTTAGAAGTGTCCATCTGATGAACGTGTTACTTTCGGTAATGCTCTACCTGGTGAATACTACAGCTGCAGATTGCTCACCATCCTTCTGCCTTAGTGGAGTGGTCTTCTAAAGATTCCATGTTAGATTCTTAACACTGTCACCATTCTGATTTGTCACGGACGCTCCGCCTCATAGGTCACAGAATGCTTCCTTTCAAACTGATGCCAGTGTGCAGTGTGGGGCTGTACACAGCTCTGCACCTTCACTTACAGAGGTGGGACAAAGCTACTGTAGAGTCCAATGGTGCCACTTAATAGTACATGGAAGCAATTGCTAAAGAAGTTTCCTGATCCTATCTGGCACCTAGCTGATTTAAAAAATGGAGGAATCTGTTGTTAGACAGAGTATCGACTGGAATGACGCGTTACTGAAGGTATGCAACTTGTTCATCAGGGACATCTGTATTGGGTGGATCATGATTTATCAATTCTTCTCAACTTTTAGTCAGTACCTCTGTCTCTTCTCAGCTGTGGGGTCTCTCATGGCTCTCTGCCTCAAGGTTTATTTCAAATTATGTTTGCATTGTGTGTCAGGCCTATGCTGCAGCATTTGTTCTGAAGGGGGCTTTGTTATCGATCCTATTCTGAGAGCACTGCGACCATCCTTAGATTGGTGACATTTCATGCCAATTTTGTCTGTTAGTATGCACGCCCCAAAGGCAATACTAGCTGTATATGGAAGAGCTGACTTTAACGTAGCAAAGTAAAAAAAGTCTTAATATTTGGTTCCACTAGAGGACTAGAGCACTGATGACGATGAGATAAGTTACTATGTTTTTTTACCAACTGCACATATGAGATAATAAGGACCCTAATTCTTTTTCTAGGTAAATAATTCACAACGGAAACACAAGTTAATTTTGGTACTAAAACATCAATTTCTATTATTCTTGATTAAGAATTATTAATCTTATTTGCAGTTCCTTGAGATGTGTAGTGGAGCTGTGAATTCACTGCTCGTTTATGCTGAGTTCTTCTTCAAGGAATTTCTAAGAATTTAAATATGAAGCTTCAAGTAGCTCATAGCTCAGTGGTGGCTATTTGTGGGTCTCTGGAAGCGGGATGGTGTACAATAATTTCACTTTCTGTTCTTGCTATCTTTTGAACAAATGTGTATCTTTGTGTCTAAACCACGCCTCCCTGGTAGTGGCTCTTCAAAAGAATGGGCGGTTGTCCGGGCTGCCCTGATTAAGGTAGTGATTGACAAATATCTGTTTCTTTCCTTGTGTTTACGGGAGATGCCTGGCTCCCAGTGCGTAGCTGCTTCATCTTCAAAGGAACTTTATGTTACTTGTCATATTGCTCTTTCATTTAAATTTTTTGTGTTCTAGTTTCCCCTTTATTTTAACTATGTTTGCTTTACCAGTTGCCCATAGAAGGGAAGCTTACTTTGGGCAACAAGGGGATGCTGGACCCCTGTTTTAACACTTTATTCCCCCTTCTAGCAGTTGTTCGGGCACCTCTGCACCGTGTCATCACCCCCCCCCCCCCCCAAACATGCCACCCTGGTTGCGGCTCTTCAAATGCATGCCACAGTGTATCCGTGCAGCGCATCGTGGCTGGATCGATACCAGCGCCAGCCTTTGCTCGTTTTAAGAAAGACCCATCCTTAGAAAGATATGCTCGAAAGAGAACCTGCTATTGATGCGACCTGCTGGTAAGCCCCAAACTGGTATCATGCTCTACCCCAGGACGGATGTAAACAATATAGTATGTCCCTCCTGCTTATTTTCTCCCTATCCCATAACAGATGAGAACCTCTTGTTCAAAGTAAACGCCACTAAGTGGCCACAAGCTCTCCCCTTCGGATGCGTTCTTGTTAAGGCAAGGTCATTAGTCAGAAACTGTTATGAATTTAAACACCAATACAATTCATAACCATGATTGCATCACTCATAGAGGTGGAGGAATCGCAATCATTCTTAGGAGCAATTTCATCCCTACCTGTACTCCTCTTCCTCACAATTCCAAATGTGAAACACTTGCTTTCAAGATAAAGCTAGACACTAACATTCTTTTAATGAAATTCTTCTGTATCGTCCACCAATCACTACATCACACTTTTCGGATCTTATATGTTTCTACCTGGAAACATGATTCGATTTCACGAACTTCACAACTCTCTGTGATTTTAATTAGCCTCTGGAAAACTTGATGGATACAGATGTTAGCAGATTAATAGATATCGTGACCACTTTTGGTCTTAGACAAATAGTAAATGCATCTTCTCCTTAGCGGGGTACTCCCTTGACAGGATTTTCACGGACCAGCCTCTCCTTCAATTTCAGCAGGCCCTACCTCTTGTTTGGCCTGATCACTATGCCATACTATTTGACCTCCTTTTTGACATACTTGACACCTCCTTCTGCTTCTTCCCCAGCAACTGTTATGAAGCGCCCTTGGCACAAAGTAGAGTCAGCCAGTCTTGTTAATATTCTATCCGCCTCTAAATCCACTTTAGCAGATGATCCCGATAAGATGGCAGAAAACTATCACTGCTGGTTAGCTAATGTCATTAATACTCTTGCCCCTGTTACAATTTCTATCTGCTACCGAAAAAATCCATCAGAAACTTGGTACTCCTCCAGATTAAAGGAACAGAAAAAAAATCTGCCGCAATTTGTAGTAGAAGTGGGGTCTCCGCTACAGCGATAATAACAAAGTAACATATAAAAAAGCTCTGAAAATGTATAAAACTATGATCTTTGAAAACAAATCGTCCTACTTCTGCGCAAAAATAGACAGTAAAAAAAGTTCACAAAAGAACCATTCAAAACAGTAAAATTTCAGTTTATCTCTGCCCAGAGCAAGACTATCAATGCCAGTCAACACTTTTGCAATGTTCTGGCCACAACCTTCCAATCCAAAGTGCTTAGTGTTTTCTCCACCTTTTCTTCCGTCTCTTCAAACCCATCTAACAAGCGCAGTTTCCAATCAGTAATTGACATCCACTCATTTTCTAATTTCTCTCCTCTCAGGAGCAATTTAAGAACCTGTTATCCAGTGCTAAATCCTCCCCGGACGATCTCTGCCCCCCTAAGATTTTGCACCTTGCAACCAATTTTATTTCAGCAAATCGTACGCCCATTTTTAATTAATTCATTTTCCTAAAGCCAAGCATCCATTCTTCCATAATAATTTAGTTTCCGTTTGTGATCCCACTAATTATCGCCCTATACCCCGCTTGCCCCTACCAGCTAAAATTCTAGACAAAGCTCTCAGTCAGCAATTATCTGTTTTCATTAACGAGAACTGCTTGCTAAATGCTTCTCCACTTGGCTTTTGGAGCCAGCATAGCACCAAAACTGCTCTTATAGTGGCCTCAGAGAGCATAAGAACTGTCATAGACAATGGAGATAATGCTGCCTTGATACTTTTGTATCTTTCTGCGGCATTTGATACCATTAATCAACACATCTTTATAAACTGTTTGTAAGAGCTGGGCATCAGAGAGACGGCCCTCACTCTTTTGACATCCTTCCTTGCGAACAGCGAACAACATGTTACTCTTGACAATTTTGCCTCCATAACGTGGAAGAACTTTCCCTGTTGCATTCCTCAAGGGGCTTCAGTAAGCCCCACTCTGTTCAATTTGTAGAACAGTCTTTTGGTCAAGCTTGTTAAAACTTTTGGATTCTATATTGTATCCTATGCGGACGACACACAAACTGTGGTGTTTGTCATTGGCAACCGTGCCCACACTGCCTCCCAGTTTGAACTCTGTATGGAGAATATTAGTTATTGGATTGCTGCAAACTGCCTGAGACTGAACTCAAATAAAACTGAGATTTCACTCTTTGGCAATAATACCAATTTCTGGTCCCTGAATTGGCGACCGCTACATATGGGCCCAGTAAAGTCCTGAGCCTTTTGCCAGCTTTTGTGTTTTACCTGAGAAAGTGTCCACATTAGTGGCTTACAACATTTCTGTCAAACGTGCATGAATGAGATTGGGAGTCTTTCTTTGATAACTTTATTTCGGTCACGAAGGACCATAAAAGTACATGATAAAATCCATAAAACAATACATTCCAGTAATAAATAACTTAAAGCATATCGCTCACTAACATAATCATATATATATAATTCTTTTTACAAATATAAAACCATCACTACTAAAATTCAGATTATATCATTCACAATAGTTCTCAAAGGATACATTGAATTCATTAAATATTTAAATCATAATTTTTATCATTAAAAAAGTTCTGCGTTTTAACCACATTCCATTTAGAAAGCGGGAGACGGCGAAAACAATGGGAGGATGGGTATCATATTTTAGTACTCTGAAAGCATTTTCACATTCTCTATATCCCAGATTCCTACAAATTGATTTCACCCAGCGAATACGCACCGACTGATATTCAGGACAGAAAAAGAAAACATGGATTTCATTTTCCAAGTGGTGTCTGCACGCAGGGCACTCAGTATTTTTGTTCTGATCCCATTTACTGTTAAATGACCTGAGCGGCAGACAACCCATTCTGAATTGCAAGTACAGCTTCCTTGCCGATGCTGGATATATCAGATCAAGAAAGTTCTCCTTTTTGTACTCTTCTTTTATTTGAAGGAACTTAGAAGTCAGTCTACCCACTGTTGAGCTAGCATGGTGTGCCGCTAGATTATGGCGCCTGTACTGGTATACCAGGTCCGCCCTAGAGAGGGCCGGGCATGATTCATCAGGTGATTCCCAAAGCTCTGGTAGGCCAATCCTACCGCAAAGATCCTTAATGTGGATTAGCCAGGGAATTTTCGTGTGTCTAATTACTGCCCACACCTCCCTGAACTCATTTCGATAAGAGGCCAGTTCCGGGACAGACCAGAGTCTTTTCCAATAAGTAAGTGGCCCTAATGCCACCTCCTCCTCCATGGGCAGTAACCCTAAGTCCAGCCTGAGAGGCACTAAAGGGGTGCTAACTGGCAGTCCTAACAAATTCCTCATGAATGAGTGTTCGACCCTAGCTAGACTTGTAGGCCTATGATGCCCCCATAATTCCGCCCCATAAATAGAAGCCGCTCTCGCTTGTACTTTGTAAATTTCTATTACTGGAGCGGCAGGCTTATAAACAGATACTCTATGCGTTTTTGATAGTACACCCACCATTTGAGTCAGCTTTAAAGCAGACTTGGCCACTTGGGTGTCCCATCCTAGGTGTTCCTCGAGAGTGATACCAAGATATTTAAAGGTCTTTACTCTCTCTAGGGGTATACCATTCAATACTGGGTTTGGGCGCATCTTCCTTGGGGGATTAAAAATCATGAATTTCGTTTTAGATAGATTTATCTCGAGGCCTCTTAGCGCACAGAAATCTGCAAAACCATCCAGGGTACATTGAATACCCATTGCTGTTCCGGACAGCAATAAGGTGTCGTCCGCGAACATCAATGTGTGTACCCTACCTGAGGCTAATCTAGGGACATCAATATCATTTACACCCAATAAATAATTTATGAGCCCATTAATGTATAAACTAAAGAGGCTGGGAGCCATCATGCACCCCTGGGACACCCCCCTTTGTACCGGGAAACGGGCCGACAATTCTCCATTTTTCCTACATCTCACCTGGGCAAAAGTTTCTACATGGAGCATTCCCAGCACGTCACGGAGATAATAGGGGATGCCGAGGTCCAAGAGAACTCTCCACAGTTTGTCCCTAGGGACCAGATCAAATGCCGACCTCAGGTCCACGAAAATGAGGTAGAGGCTGCCACCCTCTGCACTCACTTATTTCCAATATAGGACCTGAAGTCGGAATATCTGGTCAATAGTTGACGTTCTCGTTCTGAATTCGGCCTGGAGGGTACACAAGATCTCATTTTTCTCTTCCCAGGTCTGGATTCTTTCCAGAATTATTCGTCCCATCAACTTCTGGGGTGTATCTATCAGGCTGATAGGGCTGTAGTTTGAGGGTAACAGGGGGGCAGCCTTTTTTGTGGATGGGAACTATCTCTGCTCCGTGCCAGGTGTCTGGCGGGCCCATCCCCATTAAAATGGAGTTGAACAGGACACAGAGATAGGGGGCCCATATTTTCGGTTCTGAGCGGAATAGGTCCCCTGGCAGTTTGTCAAGCCTGGGCGCTTTGTTAGCTAAAAGCTTAGCGATGGCCGATTCCACTTATGTTATAGAAATCTCCTGCACCCCTCCCAGTCGATACTAGTGGAGGGAGCGCAGAGTTATTGAAGCTGAATCGTCATTGCCCGAGCATGCGTACAGGGTTCCAAAGTGGGCTTCCCATACTGCTGAAGCTATATTGGGGATAACTGCTGTTCTTTCCTCCCTCCCACCGTTGCTAACTATTGCCCAGAAGGATTTCAAATCCTTACACTGTAGAGCTAGTCTCAGGTCTTCCCACTTATCCTGCTCCCATGCTTTTTTCCCCCGTTCAGTCACCTGCTTGTACTGCCTCCGGAGCTCCTTGATCTTTAAGTTATCCTTGGCCTTAATAGCTTTAATTAGGTCTCTTTTCTTTTTACGACAGTAGGAGTTGTACCATGGGTGGGTCAACGCTGGTTTTTCTTTGGTGCTCCCTTCCGGATAGAACACCTCAAGCATTTTGGAGGTCAGCTGGTTATGAATTTCAACAGGCCTCGTATCCCACCCAACTTGGGAACCCAGTGTCCCAGCCCCAGCCATTTCATTGAGATGCGGCACTTCCTGCTGGTATATGTATGCCAACTTGTTCGGAGAACCCAGTATGGATCGCCATTTTACTCTCCGTCTATTATTATGTAGCAGGAGAGGATGTTCCACAGGGTTGGGCTCTGCTAGGTGATTTAACAGGCCCCAGCTCCCTGGCTTTAGTGTCAATACCAGGGCATTATGGTCGCTGTCATTACGCCTTTGGATCTGAAAATCCAAAACCCTATCCCAGGATCTAGATTCAATCATAATGTAGTCTATGATTGATGTTTGCCCTTCTCTGTTGAATGTCGATAGGCCAGGTCTATCCAATTTTAATCTCCCGTTGCAGGACCTCAGGGATAGTGAGAGAGTAAATGAAGTAATTTGTAGGACCAACGGCGTCCATGCTTTGACTGGTGGGATCAGGGGATCCGGGATGTTCCAGTGCTGGTTCTCAGCATCTGGATCATCTAAATCTAGATTACTGAGGGGTTCGAACTGACAATTAAAATCGCCCCTATTATCACAATATACTCTGGGTCAAGAGTCAATATATATTCTCTCAGTTGATCTATAACAGTAGACTCTTGCCCACTCTGGGTTGGCCTCGAATAGATGTTAATTAGGGCTATGTATTTTTTAGTTCGAAGGGTTACACATTGTGTATCGAGTGAGTTTGTTGGCAGCTGTTCCGCTTTAACTCCCAAGTGCGTGCCCACCCATATACTTAAACCTCCCGATGGTCTACCCCTGCCCTTTGTTGTGGCGAGTATGTTAAAAGTAGCAAAGCCACAGGGCGTGGCTTGCGCGCCGCTGCATGATGGCGAGTTGCGCTTGAGCTCCAGGGCGATTGAGGTCCGTTGGAGGTTTTTACCTGATTCCAAGTGCCCCTGTTCCGCGCAAAAGCTCTCCCGGTCTGGTGAAAATGCCGAGAGCAGATTGTGCGCATTTCTGTCGGATTCCGGCTGCGGCAGTGTGAGTTCTGACAGGCTGAAGTGACGCTCGTTATCTCTACGGGCGACCGCCATTTTAGCTGCTTGTGACGGAGTTTGACATTTCTCCTCAGAAACGACAACATGGATACATTCTTGCCGGTTCAGCGAGATATCAGGTGCTATTGACTACATTTGGTTACTTTTTGACTTTTTATTACTCATTTTTTCTTCTTCGCGCTGCTTGGCTGGTTATTTTGTGGCTATTTATGCTTGCATACGTTTTGGATTACCTTGGTGCAACAGTTGGAAATCGGAGCTGCATTTCATCTACTATTTATATCTCTGCTTTGGCCTGCTGGTTTCTGGAAGGTTCTTTTATTAATTCCTGAGAGTGCATGCCATATAAGTCTGCCCTTTTTCTTTATTTTGCTTGTTTGCTTTCAGTGCGCTCTATTCCTTTACTTTTTGTGGGAAATACACTCTCCTTGACCTTTTTTGCCTGCCTCTATTATACCTCACGTGGTTTTATATTTTTCTCTGTGGCTGGTGTTCCATGGCTGCGAATATGGGCCGTTCATCAACTACTTAAGATTCAAAAGATTCCGGTGCCTCTCTTAAAAGACTCAAACCACTGTCTCCTACGCCTGAGTCTTCTCAAAGAGACACCAATTCCACTCTTGACGCAATTTTAACACGACTCAATGAGGTTCATGATATTGTGCAGTCAACAAAGACTAACACAGATTTATTGCAAGTGGAGGTGTCCGCTATCAGGAATGACTTCAAGGCTCTCTCTATTCGTGTTTCGGCCACGGAGACACGCATCAGTGGTGCAGAGGATAATATGCAGAAGCAATCTAGGTCTCTTAACCAATTGGAGCGCTCAATGGCGGCATTGCGAAGGGATCTCACTGAGCAGGAGGATCGTAATCGCAGATCTAATCTGCGCATTTTTGGTCTGCCGGAAGATGCAGAGAAATCATCCTCTTCTATGATTGATTTTTTTATACCACTGGATTCCTTCTATTCTACAAATCTCCTTCCAGAGAGACTTTGAATTAGAAAGGGCTCATCGTGTCCCCACCTTTCGTTCTAAATCTGCCACACAGCCAAGAGCGATAATTTTTAAACCACTGCGTCATCAACACACGGAGCAGATTCTTGCCCACATGCAGAAGGTTAAAGCTGTTTCCTGGGAAGGTCATCGAATTTCAATCTCTCAGGACTTCGCCAGGGATACAGTGATAAGGAGGAAGGGCTTTCTTAATCTTCGGAAACGTCGTTCTGAGATGAACATCCCCTTTTCCTTTTCTGGTCCATCGAAATTTCGTATTACCTTCAAAGGTCGTTCCAGAATTTTCGATTAACCCGCAGACCTAGCTACTTTCTTGGACAATCAGATGGAACTGCAGATGGAGATTCAAATGGCAGCTTCGCTTGATCCTGGTGCTTCTGGCACTTGAAGTGTATACCTATAACTCCTCTGCTCTCTCTTTTGTTTTTCAGATCTATTGACTTAGTTGTCTCTTATGATCTGTTTGGTGGCTTTATGTTCCTCTGTTGCTGGTATATTGGTGCTGTCTGTTTGTGACTCCGCCAATTGAGATTTTGGTATTATTTCATATCTGCAATGAGTTTTCTCTTTTCCAGATCTATTACGTTTCTCTTTTTTAGATCTGCGTAGTGGTCTTATTGTTCACTGTTGTTGGTGTTCTTTGTTATTTTGTGTGTGGAGTTGTCAGCTAAGGTGGACGGTGTGTTTTCTTCTTTTCCTTCTCTGCTCTCTTTTATATCTCTATGATGTAGTCTACCATTATCTTCGGTATATCTTCTTTATGTCTTTTCTGACCCTTTTGTGGTATTGCTTTTTTTCTATATTGCCCTTTATCCTGATTGCTCTTTTAGTGCTTACCTGTCTTTTTTTTTCGCTTTGCTTGCTCTTTGCCCGTGTCAGGTTTCGGTTCTTCTATTATCTCATTTTATGGCTTCTTTTATTGCCTTCTCTTTTGTGTGTGAGACTTGGTCTTATTTCCCTTTTTTGCACTTTTTCCTTTAACCCCAATTAATGTTACTTCTATTGTCGTATGTTTATGTGGTCCATTCGCCTGACGTTTCTTTCATGTTGTTTGGTCTTTAGTGTCTGCATCATTGATTATTAACTGTATTGTTTTATAGATTGGTTATATAAATTGTTTCATAGATGCTTATTAATTACACCTATATATCTAGTGTTAAATTCTAATTATTGTATAATTCAGTTAGATATCTATCTCATGAGAGTTTCATTGATTGGTTGCTTACCTATTATTATCAATTGCCTTTTTCTACTAGGTCTAAGCTATTCTATTTATTTTGCACTTTATAGTCTCCTGTTATCGTACCTTCTATTAATCTATATTTGACATGTTCCTGCATTTTCAAATCAAATTAAATATAACAAGTTCTATATATTTAAGGACAGTTAATTAATTGCTTATCTTTAGTTTTTGCATCTTCATCTTCATGCTATAGTGTTTTTATGTATTTATCTAGCATAGTGCTTCATTGATTGTTATATTGACCAGCTTTTTGGTGCCTTTCTCTATTATGTCTCATTTCTTTTCTTTATACTGCACCCTATAGTTTATATGCTACCTGTATATTAACTTGGTATTTGCGTGTTGACTTTATAGACTTACATGATGAATTGTTCTTGTAATACTCTAATGGTATTAGTTCACATTTCAGATGTTTCTTTCTCCTAATTAAATATAATCAGTTATGTATTGTATTGGGGCTGTTGATATCGATTGTAATTACTCCTCGTGACGGTCCCCTTGCTCGCCTTCCCACGTTCCCCCTAGTATGAATTTGGTCTTTTTCAGACCTTCCCTGCTGGTTCTTCTCTCTCTTCTTTTTTCTCCTCTCTTCTCTCTTTTCTTTTTCCGGATTACCCCCATGGATTCTCCTTCTTTGACGTTAATGTTTGATGTCTGGATGCTTGTATTCGTGCTGGTTGTTTTCTGTTTTTCATCTATGGATTATGTTATCTTTTTCTATGTATGTCTATGCCGGGTTTGAATGTGTTGTCCCTTAATGTTAAGGGTTTAAATCATCCAGTGAAACGATCAAAAATCCTAGATTATTGCAAATCTCTCTCTTCAGATCTAGTCCTTTTTCAGGAAACAAAGGTCTCTACCAGAGAGGCGCTGTTCCTGAAGAGGGAATGGGTTTCAGATGTTGTCTGTTCTGATGCTTGTGGCAAAAGAAATGGGGTCATTACTTTAATTTCAAAAAATTCAGGTCTCTCCATACTCTCTTCTGATCACGATACTGAGGGTCGTTGGTTATTAACTAAGTTGTCTGATGGTAATACTGATCTTTATGTTATGAATATTTACGCCCTTAACAAGGATGATCCGTCCTTTTGGAAAACGTTTACCAAAAAATTGAATGACACACCTCATTCTGGTAATCTTATCGTTGGTGGGGATTTTAATTTACCAATGGATCCCATTCTAGATAGGAATTCAGCTTTTCAATTTCGGCCTCCAAAATCCCATAAACAAATGCTTAACATGTGTTCCCTAACTCATCTTCAGGATGTATGGCGTCTTCACAACCCCACTGGTAGTGATTTTTCCTTCTTTTCTTCACCTCATTCTACCTTTTCTCGTATTGATTATTTATTGGTTCACTCCTCTCTTGTTTCGTCTTCCTCCTCTCCGCTTATTCATCCTATTCTGATTTCTGATCATGCCGCGGTTACTTTTACATTGTTGTCCTTTGCTCCTAAAACAGGAGCTCGCTCCTGGAGATTAAATACAGAAATTTTGCATGATAATGCCCAGATTGATGAGTTCTCTAGTGCAATCGAAACCTTTTTCCTTGAGAATGAAGGCTCAGTTTCTTCCCCAATTGTCCTCTGGGATTCGTTTAAATGTACTTTCCGTTGCCAGGTTATTAAATGTATGTCAATAAGGAATATTGCTATTAAAAAAGAACTTACAGATCTAGCAACTGAAATAAAAAATCTGGAATCTACCTTTAGACATTCTAAGGATAAATCTTGCCTACAGTTAATCAAGCAATTAAAGTACACATATAATACTATAGTTACCAAAAGAGCCCATATTGGGGTTCAGGTCCAGAAATCCAAAAGGCTATTGTTAAAAAATCGAGCTGGGAAGATTCTCGCGGCTACATTAAAATTTCAGGATTCCTCCTTTAAGTCTTCTCAAATCTCTTCTATTAATGATCACCTTGGTTCTAAAAAATTTCAGACTGGGGAAATTCTCGAAGTTTTTCGTGATTTCTACAATAACTTACATACCCCTTCTAATCAGGCCTCTTTCGAGCAGTGTCAGGACTTCTTGAAATCTGTTCCGGTGAAGTCGGTATCCGTGGAAGATAGCAATTTTTTAAATGGTCCGATTACTCCTGAAGAAATTATTGCCGCAATTAAAGCCACTCGTTCTGGGAAGGCTCCAGGGCCTGATGGCTACCCTATTCTGTTTTATAAAACTTTTCTTCCTGTGATTGTTCCCAAGCTTCAATCTGTCTTTGACGCTTTTATTAAGGATGGGTCTGTTTCTGGCACAGCGGCTGATGCTACCATTGTAGTGATTCCAAAAGAGGGAAAAGATCATTCAGATCCCAAAAACCTCCGTCCTATTTCCCTTCTTAACATGGAGGCTAAGATTTTTGCAAAAATCTTAGCCAAGAGATTAGAATCCTTCATTCCTAAACTGGTACATCCCTCTCAAACGGGTTTTGTAAAGGGCCGTCTTGCGCGGGATAACATACGTACGTTTTGCCATATTCTTGGATCAGCTAAACGTTCTCATCTCCCTGCCGCGGCCTTGGCTCTTGATGCTGAAAAGGCCTTTGACAAGGTTTCTTGGCCTTTTCTTCGTGCTGTCTTGTGTGCACATAATCTTGGTGACTCCTTTATTAATATGGTCATGTCCCTATACTCTCAACCTAGAGCTAACATAAGAGTCAACGGTGCTACGTCGTCCTTTTTTAATCTTCGCCAGGGCACCAGACAGGGTTGTCCTTTATCTCCACTTTTGTTTTTATTATCCATTGACCCTCTCCTCAGATTGATTGAGCTCAACCCAGACATTAAAGGTTTTTCTTTTGGTCCTCATGGTATTAAAACTGCTGCGTACGCGGATGATGTCCTTATTTTCTCAGATGATATTGCCTTGGCTATCCCTGCTATCTCGGATACGATCTCCCTTTTTTCAAAGGTTTCAGGGTACACCTTAAATAAGGATAAGACTGAGATGTTCCCCTTGAATGCCTACTGTTTCTCTACGCATATGGGCTCTGCTGGTTTTAAATGGCAGTCTAAGCAATTAAAATACTTGGGTATCTATTTTTGCTCTACCTTATATGCTACAATCGCCTATAATGAATCCCAGACTATTCTTAAAGTACGGCGTCTTTTGGACACTTGGTCTCCGAAACACATTTCCTGGTGGGGTCGCCTTCAGACCCTCAAAATGATGATTACACCTATTATTAATTTTGTATCCTCTATGCTCCCGGTAAAGTTATCGGATTCCTTCTTTCATGAAATTGATGTTCTGACCTCTAAATTTTTATGGAATGATAAACGGGCTAGAATTGCCTATAAATTCTTGCGGAAGCCTTATGAGATGGGAGGATGCAATCTTCCTGATTGGGAAAAGTACCAAACTGCCTTTTTAGCATCACAAGGTGCTCTATGGTTCTCTTATCCCCCTATTCTTGTTCCCTCCTGGTTGTTAATAGAGCAGGAATTGGCTTCTCCATTACCGACTGCCTCCTTTTGCACTGCATCTACCTTGTCCATCCTGTTCTCCCGCTCTATTATTCTAGATACTCTTGCGGCGGTCCGGAAGGTAGACAGGAAAGTGGCGATTCCACTTCACAAATCTAGGTGGTCGTCTATTTGGCGGAATTCTAAAATTAAAATTAATATTGATCCTTCTCTGATATCTTATTGGGCTGCTAAGGGGATCTCGCTTGTTAAACATCTTTATGGTTCTAATAATGAGCCATTACCTTTTTCCTCCTTAGCTCAACAACATTCTTTAACTAATTTGGATTTTTATACTTTTCTCAAAATCAAAGTAGCACTTGCTAAGGTGCGTCTTCATCCTACTTCTCCTACGATTACTCTCTTTCAGATATGGACTAAATCTGGTCATGTAGCCTCTAAAATCTATACATTTTTATCAACTGTTTCATTACCTACTCATACGGTTGCTCAACAAAAATGGTTGCACCATTTTGATCATGGAGTTACTGACCATATTTCTTCAGACACCTGGCAGATGATTGGTAAACTTTCTCTTCGCAATAAAATCGCCCCATCGTTAATGCAATCTAAATTTTTCTCCGTCAACCTTCTTCATTGAACTCCTGTTCGTTTACATTCGCTCAATCTCAAAGAAGATAACCTATGTTGGAGCTGTGGCTTATTGACAGGTGACTTTCCGCATATGTTTTTTGAATGCTCCTTTCTCCAACCCTTTTGGGACCTCATTCACAAACACCTCATGCTCATCTTTGGTATTAAGTTTCAACTCTCTTTCCCATTAATTCTATTAGGTCCATTAGCTGCTCCAGTCCCTCTCCCCTTAGATCCCATGGAATTACAGCTGTTGGATCTCCTATTGACCATTGCAGTGAAAGTAATTCTTATGGAATGGAAATCCTTTTCCTCTGTTTCTTATCACACTTGGTGGGCTTGGGTTTCCTTTTTACGAAGTGCTCATACCTCGGTCGATCATGAGCACCTCTCTCCATCTATTGCTAGTGGGGTTTGGAATGCTCTGGATAATTATATGGATTTGTCATCAAAGGGGTTGGTTGACCAATATCCTTTTGATTTGTCTGGTTGAATGGTGTCTTGTTTGTCGGGTTAGTCCGTTGGAAATGCTTCTCTCCTTCTTTCTTCTCCTCCCTCTTTGTCTTCTCTCCTTTTTCCATCTTTTCCCTCATTTTCTCTTTCTTTCTTCTCTCCTTTTTCTTTTCCTCTCTTCTCCTGATTATACCAGCTGATAGTAATACTCTTGATTGTGGATTCTGCCTAAGATACTTACTTTATCTTAATTAATTCATTTTTCTGTTTTTGGCAGGCTACTTTTGTTTATGGATGTATTTACTACGACTGATTTTTGTTTTTCAGCTTCTGATTGCTTTTTATCTGTTATCAATTGTATCACTTATACTTGTATTCTGTATCTTTATTTGCTTCTTTATAACAATAAAATTCTTCTGAAATAAAAAAAAAAAGTAGCAAAGCCACTCCGCTGTTTGTTATCCAAAGCCCATGTCTCCTGCATGAGGCAAATGTCATATGTATCTATGAACAGCCCCAAGCCTGGGCATGTTAGCTTGTTTTTTAACCCTGCCACATTCCATGAAAGAACGTTAATGTTGCCATTAGCTTCCCAAGCCATAGTACTCTTATGGATACCACAGCTTATTAGCCCTGATGGTGGGTCAGCCTTTTGTAAATCTATCCCACCCCGACTCACAGCTATCCCCATTGTTCCTAGGTGCTCAATCTCCAGCCCCCAGCAACCCAGGATTCCCTCCCAGCCCTTTATTAGCGTAGTTATGAGCCCACCACACCCGCCTGAGGCACATCCCCTATTGATACCATTTGTTACCTCAAATGTTCCCTCACCCTACAAGGACCCATACTGTAGAATAATACACTTCATCTTTGCAAAGCCAGACTTAACCTCTAGAAGACTCTTATTATCAGCTTTGGTGGATGGAAGCAATCTAGACCTCAACCATCAATCTACTAGATCCAGGACACTATATCTATTATTATGGTAAAAAGTTTCAAGTGCTGAGGAGCAATTTTGGTACCCCTTCCAAATCGCATGGCCCGGTGTGTAAGTGCCATGCGTATCCTCATCCCCCCTTACCAACCTTCTCCTATTCGCATCAGAGTAGAGGTTACTAGAGGCAACCGGGTAAATGTAGGTTAGGGGGAGAGATTTTATCTGCGTTTCTGGGCTGCCTTCCTCCCAATTGCAAATGTACTTAACAGCCCGAGTATTCCTGAAATTGCTGACAACGTAATCGCCCTGAATATTTTTAGCCCAGGACCCCACCCAGTCTATACGTCTAGAAAAAAGAATTTCACTAGATCCCTGATTAGGGAGAGGCCTATTATGATTTAGCCAATGAATGCATTTGTTCTTAAGCTCACTGTAGGCCTCCGTTTTGCCCCGGCGCAAGGTAGGGACACCTGCCAAAACCACCACATAAGGAATGGACTCGGACGGGAGGTCCAAGCGAGGTAGCTCGGTATTGCAAACAATAGAAGACCCTCCCCTATTTACCGTATTTACTGGTCGATCAAGGCCTCGGGCCCCCATATCCCCTCCTCCCTCCCTATTCATATCTATTGCCAATACATTAGAAACAACAGGAACAGGAAGCGCTGTTTGATTATAGCCCAGTGGAACAGGGGGTACGGGCAAGCCCATTATGGCATTTGTTGCCGTCGGGGTAACGTGCTGACAACCTAAATTTGTAGACCTTGGGAGCCCCTGGCCATTACTGGCACTATCCACAACCTGCATTCCCTCCCCACCCTCTGCTGTAGTACTGTAGTACACAGTGATTCAAGATGGGAAAGTCTGTGTTCAATAGAATTCAGTCTTTCATAGATGGGAAGACAAGTTTCAGTGAATATTTGTTCCAGTTTGACCCAAAAGTCTCCTCTATTCTCAAGAGGGATCATATCATCAATAGCATGGGTAATCATGGGCGCATTTACAGTTAACTGCGCTACCTCCGGATCAACTACGGTTGAATTACTCTCTGCATTTCCACATTTCTGCATTTTTGCTTTTCTGTTAGATAGTGCAGCTCCTCCGCGCTTTCTTTTAGCTACTGCATCAGGCCCCTGTTTATTAGTCCCAAGTTTAGTGCCAGATGCTGACCGAATTGACAATCCCGATCTGGTTGTACCAGGGCTTTGTAAAACAATGCATGGATCCGTTCTTGCCATGTCCATGATCACTGTAGGACTAAGCGGCCTGCCTACAGTGTCCGATGGCTGATTACCTTCTCCTAAGGATCCGACTGGCATCATTTCGGCCGTTATTTGAGCTGCTGGTGATAAAGCCTGGGCCATGATTTGGGACACTGGTGATAACTCCTGGGCCATGATTTGAGACACTGGTGAAGGTACATTGGCCAGTCTACCCAGCGATGACCGTTTCTCGAAAATCGGCTCCATAGATAGTCTTTTTTCAGTTATCTCAATTTCACGTTGTAGCACTGATGATGCCCTGATTAGGAATTGATCTAATGTCCCCACAATAGATCCACCCGTAAGCGACCTTCTCCCTTTTCCCACACCGGCTGCAGCCATTTTCCTGATTTATATTACAACAATGTCTCCAGTAACTTGTAGCACAAAGAGGAGTTAGCGGCTGTGGGACAATAGTAGAAGCCAATTTAGGGTGTACTAACCTTGCTGTGTGTTTTACAGGCAAAGATAAAGAGGGGAGCTCCGTCCCGTCCTCGATCGTACTCGGACGAGCTCAGACGGGCCCGCCCTTGTCCCGGGCTTCGCCCGGCACACGTCCGCACGGCGGAGACCAAGGCTTCCTAAAATACTTCTGGTATGAGGAGGAGGGGCGGGGCGGTGTCCTGACGGCCCTCGCGGCTTTCTGGTGCTTTGAGTCCCTTTGCTCTTGCATCCTCAAGTAATCGCCACAATCCCGGTCAAAATGCGCAGCGTCTCCCGCGAAGCGGGAGACACAAGAGTTTTTAATAAGCCCCCTGTGTGAGGGGGAGGGGTGGGGCGGTCTCCTGACGGCCCCGCGGCTCTCCGCTCTTGCAGCCTCAAGGTATCGCCACAAGATTGTGAGTCATATGTGACAGTGATCAATATTTATGAGGGTGGTTAGGCCTCTGGGTGAGAAGCTCAACATGACATTATCACTGAGCATCTGTATAGGCGAGCTTCTCCAAGGGATTAATCTTTTGCTCTGGTGATTGGGATGGTTAGCTAGTTGGCTGTTTTCATGGCCTTGTCAAAACTTATTGTACTTGGCTTGTGCATGCTCCTGAAGTTAGCAGCAATAAACAAGATCATCTAAATACCCGACCAGGTGTACACCAATGATATCTTAAAATAAAGAACTGACAAAGTACTGGAACACTGCTAGGGCATAACAGCATGACCAAGTATTCATGATTTGCCCTAAAGGCGGTCTTCAACACAACAGCCATCGTCATTTAGACTACGTTGCACATACCTCTAAGATCCAATTTAGAAACTTCTCTCTGACCCATTTAAGTATATTCTGGGTGTACCCTAAGTTGATGGTTGTTACATAAGTGCTTGATTGTTCTTATGTAAAGCTCAGCAGTACTGTTTGAAGAATAGTTGCTGCGTTTAAAACAGTTAACAAAATTTAAAAAATATTGTCATTGAGTCAGTCCATGATAATCCATGCAAGTTCGAAGTTTCTGGTTTTCTAAGACACACAGAACGATGGTTCTCTGGGGGGTGAGGCAGTGTATGAAGCCTTTCTAAATATAGTGTAGTGGCTTTTTGTTGAAGTAATTTGTCTCCCTTAGCAATTAGGTTATTCTGTGCAGGTCTTCCTTCCCTGTTACGTAGTCTAATAGGACACTTATTGGATGGTATGAATGCTTCACCTTGGTAAAGAGTGAATGCGATGGGGCTTTTATCCAGTCTGTGCGACAAAGGTCGAGCACTCCATTAAAAGGAGAAATAGCCGCAGATTGTATTTAGCAATGTTTCTCTTGTATTTGGATATTGCTTCGCATAGGTCAAGGGATACCAAGAATAAACTGGAACTAGGGGATGTCAATGAAATCAAATCTGAGGTATCTGGTCATAGGTAGCCTTAAGTGCAGCAATGGTCACCACAGAGTACAAGAGATTACTGGCACAGATGTCTTGACGACAACAGATAGTTGTCTGTTGGGACTGCATAAACGCCTAATGGGGCAGAAGGTACAGTTTAGATTTGCGGACATTTTATTTATTTATTTATTTTATTTTAAGAATTTATAGAGCGCGACTGTCACCGTTGCAGGCATCCTGGCGCTAATAGAATCCAGACTACAGAAGGCAGCGAAGTATGCCTGGGGAGCGAAGGCTAGCCAGGGAAAAGCCAAGTTTTTACCTTTTTCCTAAACTGCATAAGTTCATTAGTGGCCCTAATCTCGATGGGGAGAGTGTTCCAGAGTCTGGATGCAGTCACCTGAAAGGATCTGCCACCAGCTCTGAACTTCTTAAATCTGGGAACAACTACCAGTTTAGCATCCGATGAGCGAAGGTGTCTGGAAGGGGTGTACCAGACAAACTTGGACCTGAGGGGGACTGGGCCGCATCCGTGAAGAGCCCTAAACACAATGCAAAGGGCTTTAAATTGAATCCTCTGTCTAAGAGGAAGCCAATGTAGTTTTGCAAGGGCAGATGGACCATGAGATCTCCTAGGCAGCCCCAACGCCAATTTAGCCGCCGCAGATTGAACCCTTTGGAGTCTGTCCAGTAGATACTCAGGGGACCCGAGCAGGAGGGCATTACAATAGTCCAACCTGCTCAGGATGGTACATCTAACCACCTGGACGCGGGCATGAGATGGTAGCAGGGGCAGAACCTTCCTGAGTGAGCGAAGGATGGAGAAACAACAGGCCGATGTTTTCTGAACATGGGTGTCCATACTGGGCCCATGGTTCAGCATGACTCCCAGGTTACGGACAGAGTCTGAAGGCCGGACGCTAGAGCCGGATTCCGGGGGCCAAAAATTGTTCGGAAACGGGCGAGGGATCCTTGTTCCAGCGCTAAAAAGCACTTCAGTTTTCCCGGCATTAAACTGAAGCGAGTTTGCCTTTAACCAGCTGGCCGTATTCCTGAGGCAGTTGTGTAAAACCTCCACAGAGATGGACTACTCTCCTTCCAAGGAAAGGATCATCTGCGTGTCATCGGCATAATTAATAATTCGAATGCCAAAGCCTTTGATGAGCGAGATTAGTGGCCTAAGGTAAATATTAAAAAAGATAGGGCTGATGGCAGAGCCCTGGGGCACACCATGCAGGACGGGGGAGAAGGGGGATTGAAAAGGAGGCATAGAAACCGCCTACTGCCTGCCCTGCAAAAAAGAGTGGAACCAACTCAGAGCCGAGTCTCTCACCCCTGTCTCAAACAACCGCCTTAACAAGATCTTATCATTAACCGTGTCAAAGGCGGCAGACATATCAAGCAGAATCATAAAAGAAGCCTGATTTCTGTCTGCACGCCTCTGAAGTTCATCCATGGCGGTGATGAGGGCTGTTTCGGTCCCATGGGCCGGCCGGAAGCCAAATTGGTCCTCGTCAAGTAGGAGAAGTTGTTCTAAGTGGGTGGAAAGAGTGTTACTAACCACTCGCTCGACTATCTTGGCGGGAAAAGGCAACAGTGAAATGGGTCGGTAGTTTTTTGAACACTCTGGGTCCAGAGAGGGTTTTTTCAACAGGGGAGAGACGAGCGCACGCTTCCAGTGGGCAGGAACGGTGCCGGTTATCAGAGATTGATTGCAGATGAGATGGAGGGAGGGAAAAAGCTCGACAGCAAACTCCTTCCAAATTTTAGGAGGGAGCGGGTCCAGAGGGGAGCCGGAAACAATCTCTCTCGCTATATTAGAAAAATTTTCAAAGGTGAGTGGCTGGAAACTGAGCAAGGGGCTTTCCAGAGTCAAAACCGGGTTGGGTACCTGGTTAGCCAGTGGAACGGGTCCAGATTCCAGGGAGGAGTCACTGTCAAGGGGGATGTCCAAATCTTGAAGAATCAGATCGATTTTTTCTTTAAAGAATACGGCAAGATTGTCACAAAGATCTTGAGACGGGACAATCTCGTTCTTGCACGCGTCTGGATTGGTAACGCTGTTTAAGATGTTAAAAATACTCCTGGCATTATTGTTGGGATTACAGATCAGAGAGGAGTAATAGTCAGCTTTTGCTCTCACGATGAGGCTTTTATAAGCAAGAATTTTAGTTTTCCATATTTCTTTAAAGGATTCATTGTAATCGCGTCTCCATTTCCGCTCTGCTTGTTTGCAGTCCAGTTTTGCAGTTTTAAGAGCGTTGTTGAACCAGGGGGCAGAGACTCTGCCTCGAAGGATACGATTCTTTAGAGGAGCCCGTGAGTCAACGACCGATGATATGCTGGTGTAGAAAGCATTATAGTTTTCGTCCGCACCCTTGTTTACATCAAAAAGCGAGTCCAGATGGAACAGTTCGCCAGAAGAATGCAATCGAGAGAGCGTTTTCCAGTCTCTACATTTGATTTCTCTAGATGGAACTTGTAGCTTATATGAGGCCAGTTTCTTATATAGGAAGAATTTAATTAAGGAGTGGTCTGTCCAATCCATTGGCAGGGTGTCTCCCATTACCACCAAGTCTGGTCCCGCAAAGACCAAATCCAAAAGGTGGCCTGCTTTGTGGGTGGCTGTAAAAACCAGTTGGGAGAGACCACAACTGACACAGGTTTGAAGGAGGTTTTCAAGAGCTGAGTCGAGTGGACCATTACGCCAAAGATTAAAATCCCCAATAATAAGTAACTTTTGATGGGATAAGGCAATATTGGTCAGGGTGGTAGTTACCGCTTGTTGCTGTGGCAGTGCTACTGGCGAAACGTGCCATCCCCATGCGATGGAAATCTGCTTCTGCTCCTACACCACTTTCTTGGCACACAGAACTGACACGTTGGAGCACTGCAGAGAGTGCAAGTATTAGGCAAGAAGAATTTAGTGGTCTGCGTAGGATCCCTATCTCTATGGAATGGGATCAGATGTTGGAGGCATTTAAAGCCATTGATCCCTTGACTCCTTCGGCATCTCCGGTCAGGCTCATTTTACTCACACCTTCTGTATCCCTAGTAGCTCACCCGACTCAACCTGTACAATGTTATGTTATTGTTTTCTCATGCCTAGGGAATTATAAATGTGTATGTTTTGTATATATATTGGATTTCACACAAGCAAGCACAATCTGCTGCTACAGCCATATACAATCAGGACTCCAGAGAACCATGGAGGTGGGGGTAGTTTTCGTTTTATTGTAATAAGTTATAGACAACAACGTGGATATGAATCCTATAATATTTGGCTTTTTTATCTATATGAGCGATCCAACAATCCTACATCGCATTGACCGCTATATCATTTGGAGTCATTATGTATAAGGAACCATAATTATGCTCATAACCTGGCTGTACCATTTGTATGATGGCTTGCTCTTTCAATATTGTATCCATCATTGCCAAACTATATTTTACAAACACACTAAAAGATTTGAAAATTCAATAAAATTGTGTTAAAAAAAGTGTTGCATTGGTCACATGGATAATGGAACCTGTTGCCAGTATTGATGCTGGTATGATGGATACCGGATGCCCCTTAGGGAGCAAGGAAATGGCATTAGAATATGCAAAAGTCAATCAAAGTTCAAGACTTTCTACTTACACTTTGAATATAATTCAGATACCAAGAAATGAGGATTTTAGCGATGTAATGGGAGTCATCACACTATTTTAGCAATATGTTCGTCCCTCTTTCATTTCCCAGACCATCAGAGGAAATTAACTAGCATAGGGGATGGTTTGTTTGTCTAGTGGCAATTGGTCCATCTATCCCACTCATTTAACTTGTCATATGGATACTTCATTACATATATTGCGTTAAGTTAGCATGAGTGTATTACATGTTTAAACAGCCGGTTTGCCTTCGGCTTCAGTTTTGCACACGACACATACTTGTTGTTGTAGCTTTCACCCTAGAAGCGGTGAGGTGGTTTATTTGAGAATAATATGTTATTTCTATGCTATCAGCTTTGCCTGGTACACTTGGTACAACTGTCTGCACACTGAGAGCTGCACACTCTAAGATTAACCTAACACAAGGTTGCTGGGAGGCCTGATCCTCGCACCACATTAGACATAACACAAATAATGTTGATGCCAACATTTTGGGCTCTACGCGGGTTTAAGATAGAGTTACACGGAATGAACGTAGACACTTGGTGCTGCGCATGAAGAGAGCTGGTAGCTGTTGATGTGAACTGCTCCTACTGACATTGAGAGGTATGGGGCCGCCCTGCTAAAGCCCGAATGAGACCTTCTTAGATATAAAATAATATGCTAGATAGGGTGCGCGAAATATAGGTGATATAGATTTCTATAGGTTTTGCATTATAACATGCTAGCACCTTTTGCTTACTATGGATTAGTGACTATGCTGCTGACTCTGATTTTTATAATCTGCATTTTGGTATTATACAAGATACTGCGTTTGAGAACTTTGCATTGAATAATAAATATTTCAAACTTGCACTTGTGTTCTTTGACTCTCAGTTTTGGTTTGAAATGATTATATAACGAAAGAGTGTTCATGTGTTCCACGATTCCTGAGGTATTCTAAAGATCATGTTCTGGTTTCTCTAAGACATGGATCATTCCATAATGATCCATGAGACACTGTAGCTAGCTAGGTAAGGGGATTTCTGACACTGAGATGAGTTTTGGATCATCCTAACTCACTGAGGTTCTAGATCTCTATGCACAGTTCTGTGGGAGAACGGAAACCCTGCTACATGGCGCCCAACGGATTGGTTGGCCGTATTTCATGACACTCGAGTAGTATATCATTCATACCTTGACACCTTCATTCCCGTTTCCGGTAAACGGTGGTGTCGGAAAACCTACCTGTTTTTGAAATAGGTCTTTTCAAGCTTGAATTCTTCTTTAAACGGTTTCTTTGAATTACTACCCAGTTGTGCTACAAAGTGTTCTTTGTCTTTTTTCACTTCCTGTGCTACCATGGCCGTGGACATAGCGCAGCATAGCCGCGTCGCGGTTCGCGACCATTTGCGGGCATATAATGTCCCTGCGGAAGGTTTGGCTGTGGTTCTAGTGGTGAGTGCGGAACATGCGTACCCGTACGAATTGTTTTATTCCTGGGTGACGTTTCCGGAAGTAAACGCTAATTCGGGTGTCTACCATTCATACACTGCCTCGGCTGTTCCGGCGGCTTATGCTCCGTACAGGGCACTGGAAGTACCTATAGATGTTTGGCAGCACGGAGTTTGGTTTGGTGGCGTCCTACCCCATTCTTTAACGGCTCCGAGGTTAGGTCCGTTGTCCATTCCGGGCACAGCCTGGCCCGCCTTGGGTGGATTTACTCCTCATCCTAATCGCGCCACTTGTAATGTGGGTGATCTGCGGCGTCTGCATGATGTCGCGGTTGACGTGATTAGAGCGCTTGTTCATTACATTGGTCGTAATATACATGGCGCAGCCCCCGCAGGTGCGCAGCTTCGAGCGGAACAGGCTGGTTTGAAAATCAGTCCTGTCTTGGTGAATTCCGTAATGGGCAGAAAGCCAGAAAATAAGGATGATTTTCCTTACTGGCTTGCCGAGAAATTCGACCAGCTGGAGGCTGTGTTTCCTAATACGACTCCGGGTGAAAAACACCGGATTCTTACGCTTAGTTTACCTAAGGATTTAGCCCCTGAACTTGCTGACTGTGAAACATGGGGTAAGACTTTTGCAGCGGTTTACTCGAGGTGCTTTGGCACCCCGTCAGTGTCGAACCTGTCTGCGGTCCTAAAACGTGTTCAGGATGATCACGGACCGGAGTCGGCGGTTGAGTTGGGTATGCGCCTGAGCGGTTCATTTGAGACAGTTTGCGGTATTATCCTTGCGAATGTAAAAGGGGATGCAGTGAACTTTCAGGTGGCCAATGGTCTGGCGTTAATTCCCGATGCCGAGAAACCCCGTCAGCTGGCAAGAATTATTGTGGCGACTTATAAAACGGTTGGCCGCAATTCTAAGGGTGTAAAGGTTTTTCTTGAAAAAGAAAAGAAGCAGCCCCAGGGGCAGTCTTTGGAAACGGGTGGACAACCCAAGTCCAAAAAACAAAATTGGCCTAAAAAGCAGAATCAGGGTAAGCAACAACAACAACAGACACAGGTTTCTAGTCCGGCGCCTACACAACCTGCGCAGTCGGATCGAGTTTATGAATTGCGCGATCGCGCTACGATTAAATCGCCTGACAGATATCAGGCATCTGACCAACGCTCTCCTCGTTCCTTTCAGGACTCATCGGCTCCGTCAACCGGTGGTGGAGGGGGCGGCAGGGGCAGGGGTGGCCAGCAAGGACGTGGCCAGCCCCGCACGCGAAGTGAAGGGGATCAGCGGGACGACTCTACGCCAAAGAGACCGCAGTTTGCCAAGAAGAAAGTCGCAGCCTTAACGGCGCATCGATATGCCCCAGATAGTGAGAACGCGGCTTCGGAATCTGACGTGGGCTCTGACCTTGCTGGACAGCGCGGCGGAGATTACCATAGTGAGAGAGGCCCTCCGTCCACTGTTGAAGGTGACAGCGACTGAGACTTTTATTGTGATTGAAACAGCTGATACACATGTTGCTCCCCCTGAAAGACTTTTTGAAATTGTCCTGTTAATTGAAGGTGACATGCAGCGAACTGTAAAAGGGGTATTTTGGGAGAATCTTTCGGATACGTATGACATTTTGCTTTCGGAGGCTGACTGGCCCCCACCTTTTGTTCTCGCAGCTCCGCGAGGGGAGGAGGTAATCCTCCCCAGTTTCGCGCACACTGTTTCGAGAGTGGAAGCGCTGCATTTTGCAGAAGAGTGGGCTCTGGCGCTTGCGCCGGCTGTGTACCGAAATCAGTGTGGCTGGGATAAATTGTCCCCTAGCCATGAGATTCCTTTACGGTCACAGCCGCAGCCACAACCCCAGTATCCCATACGGCGTGAAGCTAAAGCTTCGGTCGCGGCTATCCTTGAACAATTGGAATATCAAGGTGTAATTGAAACGTGTGTGTCACCAATGAATAATCCCCTTTTTACTGTTAACAAGCCGGACGGCTCATATCGTCTGGTTTTGGATTACCGGCATTTGAACTCGCACTGCCGTAACTGTGCAGTACAGAATACTCACGGCTCTGCCCTAGTGAATAGTCTTGAGCGTAAACGGTTCAAAACCACGCTTGACATTTCCAATGGTTTTTATGCACATAGATTAGATGGTCTAAGTTCCCAATGGACCAGTTTTACGTGCGGCGGCGTACAAAAAAAGTTTAAACGACTCCCAATGGGATATAAAAATAGTCCTGGAGTGTTTTCCGCCCTCATAGTCTCTCTTTTAGAGAGTTTCGATCCAGTTGCATGTTCGTATGTGGATGACATTTATCTCACAGACGACGAACTTTGGGTGCATCTGTGTCGAGTAAACAGCATAATTTGTAACTTTGCAGACATGGGTTAAAAGTTTAACTTTGCAAAGTCACACATTGCGGAGTACACAGTGTTGTTTCTAGGTTATGAACTTAACCATGAAGGAAAGGGATTGGCTCCTCAGTTCCTGGAGAAGTGCGCGCAGTTGCGCTCTCCGACAACGCTGAAAAAATTACAGTCTTTACTGGGTTTTTTAAATTTCGGGAGGACATACATTCCGGAATATGCCCAGCGTATCAAGCCTTTATATGCCTTGGTACAACCATCTTTTTCCAAATCATGCTGGCTGCCTGAGCATTCAGCCATTCTGCAGTCCTTGCAGGCTGATATGCTCGCTTCTGACTACTTACAGACTCGTGATAACCAGACCAACCTGGTGATAAGAATTATCCCTGGGACGGTGGGTTTCACGTACCTGACTTTTAATGAAGGGGATACTGTACCTATTGCTTACAAGTCACACTTGTACACTTCGGCTGAACTGCGTTTTTCCACTGTGGAGAAAGTTTTAACGGCTGTGCAGATGGCAATTCTTAAGGAACGTGCCCTGTCGCAGGGAAAGCGCATGTTGGTTGTCACCCCGTGTCCAGCCTTGGAGGCGGTCACGAAAGCCAGTGTACCGAATTCTAAAGCTTTGCACCCTCGGTGGATTCAGTGGGCTACATCCTTGACATCTCAGGATGTCACGTTTATTTTTGACGCCGCTTTACGGTCGCAGGAGTATTTACAGTATGAATTTGTTCATCCTGCTCCTTTAGCAATGCGGCCGTTGGAGGATTTCCATTGTATCATTTACACTGATGGTTCGGCGCAGGTTGCGCATGGCTCTAAACACGCCTACGTTTCCGCTTGCGCCATTGTAGTCGGTGCCATGGTGAACGATGAGTTCAAGTCCAGTGTTGTGCACACGCAAACGCTAGGGGACTGCACCGCACAATTAGCAGAGCTTCGTGCTCTTATGCTCGCATTGGAGTACGCTGATCCTTGTGTGACGACTTTAATCGTAAGTGATTCTTACTACTGTGTCCAGTCTTACAATGAGAACTTGTTCTTTTGGATTCAGAATGATTTTCGTGATTCCAAGGGTAGCACAATAAAACATAAAATGATCTGGGTCCGAGTGGCGGAACTTAAAGAGAAACTGCCGCTCGTGTTTGTGATTCATACTCTCGGCCACCAGCGCGTGGGGGTCCACGCTGTTGGCAACTCGCTTGCTGATGAAGCAGCGAAGTCAGCGGTATCAAAATACTTAGTTGCAGCAGTCACGAGGTCCAAAAGCAAAATAGATGATGACATCTTGGCGGCTGTTGCTGCCACGGAGAAGGGAGGTAAATATCCTGCGGGGTTCCCTTCGAAGTACACATACCACTTAAGTCCCGATAAGGTTCCTTATGTGAAAATTCCTGAAGTTGGAGAGCGTCTAGTTCCCAACTCGGATCGCAGAGCTTCTCTGATTACAGCGGCTCATGAAGGTGTGGCGTCTGCGCATGCGGGCGTCTCAGCCACTGTATCTCAGCTACAACAGAGGTTCTGGTGGCGGGGACTGTACAAACAGACGCGCGATTATGTCCTTATGTGTGACATTTGTCAGCAGATCAAGCCTTCTACTGCTGCGCGTCCGCCTCAGACACAGTTGTACATCTCTAATAAACCACTTGGTTGTGTTTATTTGGATCACTGCGGTCCTTTTTCTTCTGATACTGCGTATAAATACATCTTAGTAGCAGTTGACTCATGCACACGCTTTGTATGGGTATGGCCGCATCGAAGCGCTGATTCGCGAACTGTCATTAAGGATTTGCGTGTCTTTGTGGGAATCTTTGCTTGTGGTACTTTCCATTCGGACCAGGGTCCGGCTTTCGCCTCTAAGGCGTATAAGGATGCTATGGTTTCGTTGGGAGTACAGGTGAAGTTTTCAAGCCCCTACAGGCCTGAGGGCAATTCTGTAGTAGAAAGAATGAACCGCGACTTAAAGCAATCTTTGACAGCTCGTGTTATAGGCACTGGTAGAAACTGGCTGACCCACCTCTATGGCGTGCAGCGTGCGCTTAATAATCTCCCTAGAAGGTCTCTGGGTGGGCGGACCCCATACGAAATGCTCTTTGGTATCAAGATGTACGTACCTGACCTTGATGGTGCAGACTGCCAGGCCCAGGCCGCGGCCTTTGACGTAGATGAACATTGCAATGTTTTACAGGATCTACAAAAGACCAGAGACAGTCTTGCAAAGGAACACTTGCCCTCCACGTCGGATGATGCGTTGCAGATCCCGGTAGTTGGCTGGCTACCCCAAGTTGGAGAACTGGTTCGAGAGAAGATCGATAACAAGAAAGAGTTTGGTCCCTCATATCGTGCACCTGTTCGGGTTCTTGGAGTGAAGGGCACAAGAACAGTCATTTTACCACCACTTCCAGGTCGTAAAGAAAACAGATTTATTTCTATTGACAATGTCAAGACACACAGGGTGGCCGATTCTTCATAGCATGACACCGGCTGTATCCTGTCCTTCCATGGTGAGGCACTCTGTGCTGGCTATTACATCTGGTGCAGATCAGGAGGTGTCCCTCGAGATGCCTGCCATAACTAGTCCTTTATTAAATACTATTCCTGTTACTAACATTGATGAGGTGACCTATGCAGATCCTGCTGATTTATCTATTTCCGATTTACAAGCTCGTTTGGCTAACCAATCCAGATTCTCTTTTGACTCTGATTCGGAACTTTCGAAGAAACCATCGACTATTGCAAAATATGCCACGTTGTTTAAAAAACATTTTTTAATTCCACCTTGGACATACATTTGGCTGATACTATTTTTATTTCATCTTTTTATGTCAATTGGTTTTGTGTTTTATTTTTTCCGACTGATCGATGGCCATTATGTGAAAGAAAGAACAGGAATTCGGTACCTTAATGGAACATTGGCCCCTCTTTCCTCCTCTCATTCAGTACACAGACTAAAGAGAGACTTACATTCAGTACAGATTACTGCTTGGCCAGTCCTTGATGGAATTGTGTGGGATGCGGTTAGGTTTCAGATACATGGCCCCACAGAAGTTATTAATGTTCCTAATGTGCTTAGAGTAAACATGGGAGATGTGATTAAGCAAAATGTTTGTTCTGATGATTGGGATCTTCAGGCCGTAGAAGCATTGTTCTCTGATTTGAAATATTATGCGGCCTTTGATGCTGAGGATTTGTACTTAGATTCTGTCAATTATGGTGATTTGTTTTGTTATCAACATTATGGAAATCATTTCTTACACAAGACAAGTTCCAGGAGGGTTCCTGTGAATTACACTCAGTGGGAACATTGCCCTACTCCTTTACAGGGGAGCTCAAGTACATTTCTGGGAAAATACTCTTATTTTACAGATTTTAATCAATCAAATCCTGAGTCGTTTTATTTTAAAGTGAACCAGAAATTCATGCCCAAAGTTAGACTTACTGATACAAAATTGCTGTATTCAAAGTCCTTTCTAGAAAGGTTATCTGTGGATGGCTATGAGTTATGGAAGGATGCTATTGACCTTAAATCGGTTTGGGGTACCAAAGATTGGCAGGTACAAGGCACTGAGGCTTTGCATCGTGCATGTCTCATCCCGAATCACATGTTGTTTTTAAATTCTACTGTTTCTCAAACAACATGTTTTGGATTGGCTACATCTAAAAAATTAAATACCCCTACTATCCCTGACTTGGAAGAATATTTTGGTTGGAGTAATTTCACTACAATATCCATCAGTGGGATACAAGCACTATTGCAGAATTCCTCCTTTAATATTTCCCGTTTTGATCCGGAGGGGTGGCTTTTGTGGCAAAGAAGCACTGATGCTTGCCAACGTAGGTTTTTGGGTTTATCTGAAGGTTTTACGCACATCAGGCCAGATCCCAGGTTTGAAACAGATCACACTGTTACCACTTATTCAGTAGGTAAATTGTGTCAGAACTGGTTACAACATTCCACTTTGGCTGCAGTTAAACTGCATCTGTCCCAGTTGAATGAGAATATAGAGCTAAATGATTTTATAAAAGGCCCGACTAGGGGTAGATCTAAACGCTTTATTTATGCTGTATACAATGAAATTTGGAAATTTTCACAGGTTGAGGCAGCTAAACGCCTGAGAGCGATTGATCAAGCAAATTTGGAAAAAGTGCTAGCAGTAGTAGATAACAGTATTAACATGCTTTCTTCCAGGATTTACACATTGGATAATATTGTTTCTTCTGTTGTTGATATTGTACATGATGAAGTGTCCACGTTATACCATGGTCAAAATCAATTGCGTTCTGTAATGCAGTTTGCCTGGACTCTACAGACAATTAAGGCAGGTCGAGTTCCCTGGAACTCATTGAACGTTTCATCCCTTTTCGCCCCTTTTAATCTTACTGAAAAACAGCGCATGCTTTCAATGCGTGATGCATCATTTTCTATGTTACATATTGAGAAGCTAGAATCCTTGCCTTTCTCTGTTGCTGAAACCACTACTGCCACGTGGCTGATTCATAGTTTAATTACATTACCATTTCCTTTATATAAATTTACTAACTGTATGCGGTATATTGCTATAGGACGATATGAACCACTAGGCAATGCATTCTTACACGAGGCATGGTCATTACCATACACATACAGATGTCTGAACGATGGAAAAGAAGTGAATCTTAATGGTGAGGATTGCACACAGTCACCTGACCAGTCATTAATATGCAGACACATTCAGTTACACGGTTCTTGTAATCAGGACCACCCAAATTTAGCATGTGTTTTAAAAGGCACGCCAGTTCCAGCAGTGGTTCCCACGTTCACATTATTAGCTAATGGTAGTTATTTACTTTTAAACAACGAATTATGTTGTGGTTTATTAATTGGTGTGGCTTATGTGGTAACTGTATCAGAGCGTGTGGTGTGCTGCAAGAATGTTCTATACCCACCCACGCATGGGTCTTCAGATGTCTCCATCTGGCCACGGATTCCAACCTTGGAAGCAAAATTCAATGGTTTAAGCAGAATAAGGGCCCTTTTGTCTCAAAAACAAGTGACCCTGAGTTCGGCCCGGGAAACTTATGTCCTTCACATAGCTAACACCCGCACAGAGGTGCAGGCGCTTTTAAATACTGATTTGCCGTTTCATTTCTGTGAGCTGGTGCACCAGATTTTTAATGCTTCTTCAACGACTGGGCTTGCACATTTTTTTAAGTTAGTAAGCAGTGGCCTCGTGACTACGTTTGAAAAAGTTTTTGGTATCATTCCCACGTTTTTCCACACTATTTTTTCGAGTCTGTTTGGTGGACTACCTGTGTTGCTGGCTGTAGCAGCAGGCATTCTGTTGGTGTTTTTCTTCATAAAACATGGATGCCCATCCTGCGCAAGACGCCGTTCAACGCCTCCTGACACTGTGCCGTAATCGGATGCTCAATTACTATGGAACATTGCCGCTTGCAGCATTAAGCACGGCCTATAGATTGTCATTTCGGTTCACCGACTTCACGTGTGTCCAACCTGTGTTTCACTGCCTGAGCTGCGAGTTCGATTGGGCCATTGATTTGTGCCTATGCTTGAGGACTGCTCCTGACGTCGATTTTGATCAGCTAATGCGTCCCGTGGTGGCTCACGAGCTGATCTGTTCTGGCGAGAGAGTTATGGCCTTGGCAGCGATAAATGGAGTTCTGGGCCAATGGGAGATTTCTGCAGCGGCGGATGCCTTTCTGACACACAGCGATCTGGTGAACCCACCGAGTTGTCCTCTGACGTTACAGGAGGATCCGATGCTGGAGGAGCACGTATGTTCTTTCCCATTGCTAAATTGGATTGCTGAACTATTTTCGGATGATGGCAGTGATTTCATGCTGGAGGCTGTGGCAACTTTCTTTGCATATACTTTCCAATCGTGAGATGCCTGGGAGGAATGCTTTGTTGTGAAATATGACTTTCCCCTCGCTGGATTGGAGGGATGGACTATGTTCAGCTGATGGAGAGTACAATCATGTGATGTCGCTGGGGATAACGTCAATGTGGCACATGACTTTGGAAATCGGATACGTGCCTTGTTTTTTCTCTTCCAAACATTTGAATTGATGAAACCTGGTCCTACGTTTCATATTTTTGAGACCTGGTGGATGACTTTTGGTTCAAAAGTTTTGTTTTTATTTTTAGATTTGAGGCCACTGTAGGCATTCATACATATTCATTCATACATATTTTTAGCTTATTTTAGCTCAAGATTATTGAACTTTGCTTTCAATTGTTGTGTCTGATTTAGTATTGCCTTTTCCCTTATGTTTGACGGTGCTCGGACCAATGGGGGGGGTGTCATATGGATACTTCATTACATATATTGCGTTAAGTTAGCATGAGTGTATTACATGTTTAAACAGCCGGTTTGCCTTCGGCTTCAGTTTTGCACACGACACATACTTGTTGTTGTAGCTTTCACCCTAGAAGCGGTGAGGTGGTTTATTTGAGAATAATATGTTATTTCTATGCTATCAGCTTTGCCTGGTACACTTGGTACAACTGTCTGCACACTGAGAGCTGCACACTCTAAGATTAACCTAACACAAGGTTGCTGGGAGGCCTGATCCTCGCACCACATTAGACATAACACAAATAATGTTGATGCCAACATTTTGGGCTCTACGCGGGATTAAGATAGAGTTACACGGAATGAACGTAGACACTTGGTGCTGCGCATGAAGAGAGCTGGTAGCTGTTGATGTGAACTGCTCCTACTGACATTGAGAGGTATGGGGCCGCCCTGCTAAAGCCCGAATGAGACCTTCTTAGATATAAAATAATATGCTAGATAGGGTGCGCGAAATATAGGTGATATAGATTTCTATAGGTTTTGCATTATAACATGCTAGCACCTTTTGCTTACTATGGATTAGTGACTATGCTGCTGACTCTGATTTTTATAATCTGCATTTTGGTATTATACAAGATACTGCGTTTGAGAACTTTGCATTGAATAATAAATATTTCAAACTTGCACTTGTGTTCTTTGACTCTCAGTTTTGGTTTGAAATGATTATATAACGAAAGAGTGTTCATGTGTTCCACGATTCCTGAGGTATTCTAAAGATCATGTTCTGGTTTGTCTAAGACATGGATCATTCCATAATGATCCATGAGACACTGTAGCTAGCTAGGTAAGGGGATTTCTGACACTGAGATGAGTTTTGGATCATCCTAACTCACTGAGGTTCTAGATCTCTATGCACAGTTCTGTGGGAGAACGGAAACCCTGCTACAAACTATTGCACCCAGGAGGAAGCACCCTAACAACAATGCAAGTGGTCTCAGGCTTCTGTACTTCATTTATGACCGAGTTCCTGCAGAAGGGACAATTATATCAACAAGGGCAGCTATTGTAGTGAGTGCAGGTTTAGCCATACTAGTACGTCCGAGAGATCATCACAGAGCTCAATAAACAAGCTTTTGTTGTGATTCTTGAAATAATGTCCTTATGTTGTCAGCTGTCTTCTTGAATGATGTCTAATGGTGCAGGGTAATGTTGCTTTAGTGGACTGAGTGGTCACACCCACATTGGTGGCTGTAAACACGACCTTACCATGATCACTCAGGTGAAACATTTGTGACATGGGCTATGATAATGCAACAAGGATCGTGTTGTGAAGTTGTAGTATTTCGATTGTGCAAATATACAGGAAAGTATACTCGTCACAAACCATACGTTTTCCTTCTAGGCATGCCGAATTTGCCTCAACTCTCAGATAGCATACGGGCCCTTGTGAGTGGTCTGTATTACGAGTTTATATGTGGCTGATCCATTCAAATCTGTATGTGTTTGACCTATTAAGAAGTATGCCAGTTTCTTGCTTACTTTCTTGAAGGCTTTTGTTCACTTTTGTCAGGACCTGCAGGAATTACATCAAAGCAGCCCCCATTAGCGTGTGAAAGTGAGTAAGATAAATCTGCCAGACTAGTCCTTCAGCATGTAGGGACCATTGTTGTGGTATACACAGCCTGGAACTTTGCATCAGGCCTTAAACAGCACCTGCAAGGACCTGTGTGGAGTGCATACACCTTTCAATCCAGAGTTCAATGTGGAAAACGCCACCAGCCCACCCCAGGAACTCTAAAATACCTGATATGATTTAACATTACACCAGGAACGAAGAGGCAAATCATCAGAGAATAAGGAAGGCAAGAGTAAGATAAATCACTGGCCTGGAGATGTGGGCTGATCCTCCTCTGACATCAGCAGCAATCAATAATATTGTGTAAGGGTGAAAATGTGTGTCAGCCTAGATTAGGAACACTCTCATAGTTAATATATGGTATCTTTGGTCTCCATCACGAGGATTATTCCACCTATTCTTCCTTTCGTTTGCATCAGTGAGCTGAATCACAGATGATAAGTTGTGTCAGTTCTTAGCCACACCATAGTTAAGAGATATGATTTAATGGCAGTCTTTCATAACCTGCTGTAATGGAAGTAACATCTTTCTAATGACCAGTAGCAAGACAGAACCTGAAGATGCAAATGGATAACTTCAAATTTATCATAAGTAGGTTCATGGCAGGAAGTTGGCAAGAAATCAACGCCACACGAGGTGCATAACCTGATAAAGATGTGAAAGGACATTGGGGGAAGAGCAAGCGCTGTTCAAACTGGCTATGGGCTCGCCGCATGGTAAATTTAAGAAGTCTCCCTGCAGGCTCTGGGTACAGTAGCTGTGAAGAGCTTCTTGACCCCTCGAACCAAGAAGATTGATGGAGCTACTCGGTGAAAGGGAGGGCAACAGTGGCAGGCAATAACAGTGGTGATAACTCTCCAAACATCCACACTTCCAACCCTTCCCACCTCACCCCCCCCCCCATTATCATCAATGCCAAAGTCTCAATGATAACCTCAAGGGGAGGTCGTCCCTACCACGGAGCCTTTGAATTCCAAATAATAGGGCCACCGGGGCAAAACTAGGAATTCAATTAGGGAAGGCTGCAGCCTGGAAACTGCACTTGCGGCCATGAAGCATGATTGGAGGGGGGGGGGAACAGGACAGCTGCGAAGACAGCAAGTTAAACCTAACCACCTCACTCAAGAGGAAATGAAGTCAAGTGGGCACAACATCTGTAGTAATGTCACACACAATGTTATTACATTTCATGTTTATTCACTGTTACCTGGCACTGTCTCAATCGCAGTCTTAACAGCCTCCTGCTTCTAGCAAACTCCACCTCTAACTGTCATGGAATGTTCCTATCAAATAATTCTTATTTGAGATCATAAAGGGCTGTGCGTGACCAACACTATACAACACCCCTCCTTTTATAAAGTTATATGTACATATTACTGAAACATATGTGAAATATAAATTAAACAGTACTAAACACAACAAATACACACGTTGTTTGTATATTTGTGATAATAAATGTTAACATCTGGTAGATGTGGAATCCAAGCAAGAATAGACCAAAGAAATCACTTACTCATAAATATAATCATTTGGCTGCAGTGGTTGGTTCACTCTCCTACCAAGTCTTCCAAACCTCCCTCTCGATTCTTCTTGATCAAAGTCAGTATGCTGATTTTCTGTTCTTGACCCAGTATGTGAAAAAGTAGACGGAGAAAGGAACATTCGAGAAGATACAATTACATTACTCTGAGACGATATCTTTCCATTTACTTGTATTATAGAACTTTCTCCTCATTTGTCATCATTTTCCTGTGATAGCCAACTATACCTGGAACTAGCAAGTACATTTCGTTCACAGTTGCCTTCTTTGCACACATGCGACTCATATGCTGGATCTTACTATCACTCAGAAGGAGCGAATTGCAAAATACTTTTTCCACATTTAAAAGTTTAGAAAATGTGTTCTCTACTATAGCAAGGAATCCTGTTTTTTTCATTCTCACAAAATCTCCCACCACCATAGTAACTTGTTGACAATGATTCCCACCATGATAATATTTTTTATGTGCTTCCTGGGCCTTGATCAATCTGCTTCTTACTACAGTAGGTGACCAGTCTACCTTTCTTGATTCTGTCATCCAGTCTGAATCATCTTTGGAAATTGCCACCCTGCCTCTCATGAGCGCAAAAGGGCTATGACCGTCCATATGCATAACCTCCTTCTCCCACTTAACTCCAGCATTAGTGGCTAATTGTATGGTACCTTTTATCATCTTTCAACTGCACCATTTCCTGTTGGGTGATATACAGAAGTGGTTGTATGTGTTATTCCATTCCTTTTCACCAATGCCTTGAATGCATCTGACATAAGTTATGGGCCATTGTCACAGAGAATTGTTTTCGGCAAACAATATGAACTTATCAAGGAATTTTACTATCCTTTCTGAATTGGCCCTAGAAAAAATGTGTTATTCTGGCCATTTTGAAAAAGCATTTACAATGCAACTGTCTCGCCGTTGCAAAGGTTAGAGCTATTGGCATTTTAAATGACAACATTTTCATTTATGTGTTGGTTTTGAAAACAGCTAAATAAATGGCATTGTCATTTACAATGCCAATAGATTAATCTCGCGCGAATGCCGCACACAAACACACAGACCCACACAGAGCCCCCCACTCACACAGAGCCCCCCACTCACACAGAGCCCCCCACACACACAGAGCCCCCCCACACACACAGAGCCACATACACACACAGAGCCACACACACAGAGACACACACAGAGCCCCCCACACACACACAGCCCCCCACACACAGCCCCACACAGAGCCCCCCACACACAGCCCCACACACACACACAGAGCCCCCCTCACACACACAGAGCCCCCCCCCCCCACACACACAGAGCCACACACAGCCACACACACAAAATGCCGCTAAGGAAGCCACCCCTCTCTGCGCAGCGCTCAGCAGACAAAGACTGGTGTGGGACAGCTCCAAGGCCGCAGCAGCATAGAGGGCGGGGCAGCCCGGGGGAAAGTGACAGACGCAGCACTACAAAGTGTTCAAATAGGCTTCACTCGTAGAGTGTGGCTGTGGCCTCCGTGCACCGCAATGGGCGCAAGCTTGGGGCTGGGTGGGGCACGTGGTGTGAGGGTGATCGTGTGCCCCTTGCATGGACTGGGCATGCACGTGCAAAAAAAAAAGAAAAGCGTGGACTGAGTCCTTTGTTACAAGTGCTGGAGGGGCTATATGTTCAAGGTGTCACACCTGTGTGTAAAAGTCCGGGAGGTGGTTGAGCGGTCTTTGTGCAACAGGTAGGAGGCGACCATTGTGCAGGGTGCAGGGCAGGCCCAGTGTTGGTACCCTTGGCCTTTCATCCGACTGAGGCCAGGGGGATGAGGGGCAGGCTGTGTCGGACGTGGTTCCTGTGGCCGCTCTGGGTGGGGCAGAATAGGGCACGTTGGGGTTGCTGGGGGGGGTCTGTGCGGGTTGGGCAGGGCGAACAGCGAGTGTTGGGAGATGGCAGTTTGGGTGCTACGGATAGAGGATGGGCATTGCTCCTAGGGCTGCTGCGGGTCGGAAGGGATGGGGGGGGCGCTGGCCTATTGGTTGGTGGATGTGGGAGTGTGCCGTTGGATGGTAGGGGCTTGCGTCCCCCCCCTCTGTGGGGGATGGATGTGTTTGGACCGGCAAGGAGAGCACCTGCTGCTCCCCTCCGGTGTGAGAAAGGCTGAGCTGACGAAAAGAAAGCGAGCCCCAGTCTGCGTACCCGCCTAAAGCCATTGAACGCAAAGAGAGCGGGAGGGTTTAAGGGGCTTTGCAGGAGGTGCGGGAAAGTTACAGCAGCCGCCGAGGTTGCCTTGAGGCTGCGGCTGCCCTTCATGCCTTTAATTAGGCATAACACCTACGTCAAGTCTCAAACTTCACTTTAAGGATGCAGTTTTTCCTCACGGTGAAGCTATCACTAATGTTACGAAAGAACTGCATCGGGTGTCGTTTTTGGCTGCTACTGTGCTCTTGGGAGACTCTGGGAATGCGTGTGACAGTAGCGTCCCTGGCTTGGTGATGTCTCTCTTCGCCCTCAGAGGTGGATGGGCTGTGATGGCCAGCCCCGGTGGAGCCCTGTTTCTTGCCTGTTCCACAGATTCCTTGTGTACTGTGCGAGGGGGTGGAGAGTAGCGCTTAAACAGCAGGACTTGGGCAGTGCCTGTAGCACACGAGCTGGGGAGCGGGCGGCCTGTGTGCTGCAGGAAGACCTCTCGGCCTGCTGGGGGAGTGGGTGCTTCCCCCCCAGCACAGCCGAGCGGGCACCGCCTACTGTGAGGATGGGGGTCGGGTTTAAAGCGCGCAGGCTGTGCTGTGGTTTGTTCGTGGATATGTGGTAATTAGTTTCTGTCAAGTGTGGTGCTGCGGTGCTCGCGCGCACAGTGGGAGTGTTGGTAGTTCCCGGCAGGGACCTGCAGAGAAGGGGCCGCCTTTGGCTGATACAGTGTTTTTGTTTGGGTTGGGATGTGTCTGGGTTTCATATGCCAGAAACCGGTCCCCGGTAGCTTGTCTCCTTTCTGGTAAAGAATTGGCTTGGTAGTTTAGTCTGCCCTGTTCCCATGATGCACTGGGCCAGGGACAGACTGATTTGCATATAGCCAGGTTCTGAGCTGGGATGGGGCAGTGAGATAAATAACGGTGATGGATCAAGCCCTGATCTTTGGACTGGGTAAGAGTGGTCTGCTCAATTCAGACACTCTGTTCATCACCACCCCCTTTTGTAAATCGATTTTGGCCACTATAGGTGTGGCAGGGTATACTCAGACATGAGTCCCTTTCTCACTGCTCCATCAGGATTCAAGCAAGCCGGGCCGAAGAGGCTGAAATGCCAGAAACCGGTCCCCGGTACCTTGTCTCCTTTCTGGTAAAGAATTGGCTTGGTAGTTTAGTCTGCCCTGTTCCCATGATGCACTGGGCCAGGGACAGACTGATTTGCATATAGCCAGGTTCTGAGCTGGAATGGGGCAGTGAGATAAATAACGGTGATGGATCAAGCCCTGATCTTTGGACTGGGTAAGAGTGGTCTGCTCAATTCAGACACTCTGTTCATCACCACCCCCTTTTGTAAATCGATTTTGGCCACTATAGGTGTGGCAGGGTATACTCAGACATGAGTCCCTTTCTCACTGCTCCATCAGGATTCAAGCAAGCCGGGCCGAAGAGGCTGAAATGCCAGAAACCGGTCCCCGGTAGCTTGTCTCCTTTCTGGTAAAGAATTGGCTTGGTAGTTTAGTCTGCCCTGTTCCCATGATGCACTGGGCCAGGGACAGACTGATTTGCATATAGCCAGGTTCTGAGCTGGGATGGGGCAGTGAGATAAATAACGGTGATGGATCAAGCCCTGATCTTTGGACTGGGTAAGAGTGGTCTGCTCAATTCAGACACTCTGTTCATCACCAGCCCCTTTTGTAAATCGATTTTGGCCACTATAGGTGTGGCAGGGTATACTCAGACATGAGTCCCTTTCTCACTGCTCCATCAGGATTCAAGCAAGCCGGGCCGAAGAGGCTGAAATGCCAGAAACCGGTCCCCGGTAGCTTGTCTCCTTTCTGGTAAAGAATTGGCTTGGTAGTTTAGTCTGCCCTGTTCCCATGATGCACTGGGCCAGGGACAGACTGATTTGCATATAGCCAGGTTCTGAGCTGGGATGGGGCAGTGAGATAAATAACGGTGATGGATCAAGCCCTGATCTTTGGACTGGGTAAGAGTGGTCTGCTCAATTCAGACACTCTGTTCATCACCACCCCCTTTTGTAAATCGATTTTGGCCACTATAGGTGTGGCAGGGTATACTCAGACCTGAGTCCCTTTCTCACTGCTCCATCAGGATTCAAGCAAGCCGGGCCGAAGAGGCTGAAATGCCAGAAACCGGTCCCCGGTAGCTTGTCTCCTTTCTGGTAAAGAATTGGCTTGGTAGTTTAGTCTGCCCTGTTCCCATGATGCACTGGGCCAGGGACAGACTGATTTGCATATAGCCAGGTTCTGAGCTGGGATGGGGCAGTGAGATAAATAACGGTGATGGATCAAGCCCTGATCTTTGGACTGGGTAAGAGTGGTCTGCTCAATTCAGACACTCTGTTCATCACCACCCCCTTTTGTAAATCGATTTTGGCCACTATAGGTGTGGCAGGGTATACTCAGACATGAGTCCCTTTCTCACTGCTCCATCAGGATTCAAGCAAGCCGGGCCGAAGAGGCTGAAATGCCAGAAACCGGTCCCCGGTAGCTTGTCTCCTTTCTGGTAAAGAATTGGCTTGGTAGTTTAGTCTGCCCTGTTCCCATGATGCACTGGGCCAGGGACAGACTGATTTGCATATAGCCAGGTTCTGAGCTGGGATGGGGCAGTGAGATAAATAACGGTGATGGATCAAGCCCTGATCTTTGGACTGGGTAAGAGTGGTCTGCTCAATTCAGACACACTGTTCATCACCACCCCCTTTTGTAAATGGGTTTCATATGGAGCGCAGTGTTTACAACATCTTTTCTGTTTTGCGCACGGGGAGGCGATTTCTGTAGCATTGTGGTTCCATCTTGATTCTTGTACGTAGTGGGTGAGGTACGTCAGAGCTGTTGGTTGTACTGCGCCAGATCGGCCGGGAAGGTATGGCAACAGAATACGCTCAAGAGATTCTGAATTGCACAGCTGGTTTATAAGTAACATTCTGTGAAGGTAACAGGCACGGTCTGGATGCGGCGGGTTTCAGTGACGCAGCATGTCTAGTTCTAGGAGTACTATTTAACCTGGCCGATGAGAGGGTCAGCTGAGAGATTCCACAGCCCCCCCAGCTTCATTACAGGGTGATGCCTTGTGCTATGTTACAATGTACCTTACTGGGTGTGTTTCAGTATGCCAGAGTGCATAAAAATGCAACAAAAGAAAACTGCTTAAGTTTCGGATTTGCCTCAACGCAAGTGATACAAAAGGGGGTGGTGATGGACGGAGCATCTGAATCAATCAAACACTCACACCCAGTCTAAAGATCTGGGTTTAATCCATCACCGTTCTTTAGCCCACTCTGCCACCCCAGTTCAGACATGACTATATGCAAATCAGTCTGACCCTGTGCCTCATGGGAACAGTCCAGCCCGAACTGCCAAGCCATGTCTTCCCTGGACCGGAAACAAGATTCCAAGGACCGGTTTCTGGCATTCCAGCCGTCTTCAGCCCGGCTTGCTTGAATCCAGTGGCAAAGTGAGCAAGGGACTCACGTCTGAGCATACCCTGCCACACTTATGGCGGCCAAAAGCGGTACAAAAGGGGGTGGTGATGGACGGAGCATCTGAATCAATCAAACACTCACACCCAGTCAAAAGATCTGGGTTTAATCCATCACCGTTCTTTAGCCCACTCTGCCACCCCAGTTCAGACATGGCTATATGCAAATCAGTCTGACCCTGTGCCTCATGGGAACAGTCCAGCCCAACGCAAGTGAGGCAGCAACGGTCGGGTTGCAGGGAAAGGATTGGGTTGGGGGAGGGGGCTGCCCAGGAGAAGAAATGTATAAAGGTAAGGATGTCAGGGTGGGCGAGGGATGACCAGTTTGGTGCCATTCGGAATTAGCCTGAGGCCTTGAATGCTGTTGGGGGGGTTGCGCAGGAATGGCGGCAGGTCCACAGTGCGGTGTGGCTGGGACGGGCACCAGAGAGCAGGGAGGATTGGCAACTGGGATCTGGGCGCCCTCCCCGGTTTCCGGAGGTTAAATAGGGACACAACGGTCAGTAAAACATGGTTACGAATGTTTCCAAGAAAATGTAGTAGCGACGAGGCTCAGGGGGGAATAGTTATTTAACTACTACTTCCTTCAACAGGGTTAATGAGCCAACTCCTCGTATTGGCAGTGGGAACGAAGAAAGCAAAGATAAAGTCTGAGGCATGGCTGTTACAGGTAGCAGTTGTTGCAAGGGCAGTAATTTGCTCGCGGGGGCTCAGAGGCAACGGTCCACAACATCACGGAGCGCCACAGCAGGTAGACATGGTGAGGCCAGTATTTTGTACTGCATGAGGCCTCCTCCCTTCCTCACAGCCGGCCGGTACTGGTGTCTCTCCGCCTTCGATGGGCGTTTATACGCTCACCTACCTTCCCAAGGACAAGATAACCACCAAGGTCCGATACCACGTAGCATTGTCCTGCCGTAAGAGCCCCATAGACCGCTTTCTGTTGTTAAAGTGTGAGGGTCAGGCCATCTGGACCCATAAAGAAGATAAGAAACCTTTTACGCCAGCAGTAAGTCGGGGAAGTCAATCTAAAAAAGACAGGGCTTAAAGAGAAAGGAGAACGTCACTAGGACCTCTTCTCCAATGGCTGGCCACCGTTTAGGAGGCCAGCCAATAGAGAAGAGGGGCGGGGCTTAACCCTCGCTAGTGAAGTTCTCCTTAAAAAAACATAAAATCTCGCAAGCTCGACTGCGCATGTGCGCAGTACTCAAAGCGAGACCTAAAAATGATCAATGATGACCACAATAAACATTTGTGTATCTTCCATTATAAGGTGACACATGATGTCTATGCCTATTTTTCCCAAGGCATGTTCTGTGCATTTCCAGGACATAAAGCAGGTTTAATGGTCACCTTGGTCTTTTCAGCTTCATTGCATAAAACAGATTTTCTCACCATAACCTCAATGTCCTTGTCCATGCCAGGTCCCCAATATGCTTGTTTCATCTCCTTTTAGTTTTTACCACTCCTAAATGGCCCTCATGGCACAATTTAAGAAGTCTGCTCCTGAGATGACTAGGCGGTATTAACCTGATACTTCCTAACAGTTTCCCCTGCAACAAGGAGAATTTATGCCTTAGTTCCCGAAATTTGTGCATGTCCTTGCTCCGAAATCTCTTCTCAGGCCATCCTTTAACTAACCACTTCTCGCAAAAGAGGGTTGTTATTCGGCGCACACATCATTCTTCTTGTGTAATGATCCAATATCCTCATCCGCAATAAACATTCCTCCTGCTCACTCATTGATACTTCCTTCAGAGGTAAAGGAAACAGACTCAGGAAATCTGCTGTCCTGTTTTTCACCCTAGGGACATACTAAGCTGTATAATTATATCCTTAGCGCTTCAGTGAAAACCATGCTAATTCTGGGGATAAATTGACCATGCCTTTTGTGGTAAATAGTTTTATGAGTGGTCTATGATCACTGCGTAGCGTTACATATGTTCCCTACACATACTGCTTATCATTCTCAAGATCCAACACACACACTCAAGTGCCTCATGTTCTATGAATGGAGTACTTCTCCTATGTCGGAGACAATGCCCGGGATGCAAACGCAATTACCACTTCTTTACTGTAAAGGTCAATCTGCCGTAGTACTGCTCTCAGTCCCTTTCCACTAGCATCTGTCATAACCATGCTTTTCAGATTTGCATCAAATCATTGTAAGGACGAAGCCATGCAAATATCTTCTTTCAGTCCTTTGAATGCTACCTGGCTTTCTTCTGACTATTCAAATCTTGCACTACTTTTTAGGAGTTGCCTTATAGGGTATGTCTTTCTGGAGAAATTGCTGACAAATTTAGAATAAAATTCAGGGAGGCCTAAAAATCCTCCTACTTTGTCCTTGCTTTTGGATAAGGGGAAGTTCCTGATGGCTTCTACCAATTCTGTTTTAGGTTTTATGCCCTCCCTAAAACCTGTTTTAGTATCTGGTCTTGTTCTTTTCTAGTCTTGCCCTTGACAAGAATATCATCTTGACAGAACATGACCATACCTAACCCCTTAAATATCGTGCACATCAGCCTTTGAAACATGGCTGCCACTGATGCCAACCCGAAGGGTAAACTAAAAAATTGGAAACCTCCAAATGGTAGGACAATAGAGGTCAACCTTCTGCTATCCTGTTGCAACTGAATGATAGGCCACTGTTAAATCTATAGTGATGAACCACTTGACACCCTTGGTCATTAATATAATTTCGTTGAGCCTTGGTAAGGGAAACTAATTAACTAGAATATTTTATTTAGATCCCTAAGATCCACACATAACCTTAATTTTCCATTGTGTTTTTTTGCTACTACCAATGGTGCTTTTTCAACCTGACGATTTTTTTGTTTCACAGGTTTCTTACTGTTAGCTCTTTGGCAACTGTTTCTGTTTCCTTTCCAGCCTTCTATTTTTTTCAGAGATTACTGCTTTTGCACATCTCCCTGTTAGTTCTTCTCTTTTAACTACGTCAGTTACCTCCTGCAAGGATGCTTTTCCTTTTACCCATAGATTTGCTTGTATATTTGGGTTTGCTGCATGCATGACTATCAGGTCAAGAATTTGTTCATCATGCAGGTCATCAAATCGGTCAGTGCTAGATTTTTTAAAGATGCAATAAAATCTTCAATGGACTCCTCTTTGCCCTGTTTTCTATAGAAGAATTTGTATCTTTGTATACCCACACATACTCTGTGTTTGAAGTATACATCCAAAGCCTCTAGCTTATTCGAAAATGCATCGCGTTTTTTTCCCTGTTTTCTGGTTTACTTGTTTATTCTTTTATAAACTTTTAATCCTCCCTGACCCAAACAATGGAGGAATATCTTTTTCTTTTTCTCAGGTGTGGCATCATCATAAAATGTAGAGATATAATTACAAAAACATTCTTGCCATTCCTCCCATTTAATTAAAGACTCCCCAGATACTGCCATAAATGGTTGTGGTGGAGTAAAATTCCATACATTTGATGACACCATAAGAAGATTGCTTCTGGTTAATTTTTGTAATTATTGTAACCTTATGACAATAATCACGGTATTTGCTATGTACATGTATAGTTCTTTGTAGAATATGCCTATACCACTAAATAGGACAATAATACTGTGCTTGGTTGCTGTCTTGCGTGTGTCTAGTAACTTTGTACTGTGAATTTGTTTAAAATTGGCTCCACTGCTACCCAAAATATGGCTGTGCTGCACCCTTAATGGAAATGGTTGTTGACAAAGTTGAGTTTGCCCAATACAAAATGTTTTTTTGTTTTGAAAACTAAGGAGTTAGGTCCGTACAAGGAGTGGGGGAGGCTAGACCCTATTTGTAAAGACAAAACACAATTTGCCAACCCCACCTATTTCTTTAGAAAGAAGCCAATTATTTATGAGCAACAGGACAAACACAATTTCTTTATATTTGACCTGGTATATTTATTTATACCCATGAACTTCAGTATTTCTATTATTTTATACTTTTTTATCAAAGAAGGAAAAAATACATTCACCTATTCACATTAAATCTGTACAATACTATCTACAAAACACTTAATATATACAATTCGATTACACAATTGACAAACATTCTACATGTAATACAAAACACAAACAAAAATTAATTCAAGATACTGTTATACAAAATGATCAAATCAATGCTCATACAGAAAAAGAAGAGACAAAGTCAATGAAGGAAGGAGTAATAGCTTGTTGTTTGAAACTTTTAGTGTTATGAATAACTCCCTCCAATGTCCTGGCCCGCGAGAGTCAATACAAAATGGTGGCGCCCTAAATACAGTTGTCCTACTTTCCGACAAATGATATTGCTGCACTCACTGCAGGTCTGCTCACATGTTCACATTATCCTAGTAGCATGGCACGTCCAATGCTTCCAGCTAACACTACTGACAAGAATCAGGTATCTAGCTTGCCTTAAGCATTTTTCCCTCAAATGGCACTGAATCTGGTAAATTGCTCACATCTGCTAACCCTCGATATCCGGCTCTTTAATCGTCTTCAGCATCTTTGCGTTTAAATGCACCTTCAGCCTCTTGCGTCTAACTCTCTAACCACACTAGCTGTGGCACTCCAGCGTATACTGTTCAAAAAGATACGATGGCCACAAGGTTTTTTTGTGCATATTAGGAAAGAGTGGCTTGAGTAACTGAGTTATGCTCACTCTCTATAACAACTGCTACACTGCTCTAAACCAAGATACTAGCGGGCATGAGAGTTCTCTAGGGTCAGGAAAGTCCACGCTCGCTGTCGTGCTGTAGAACGTTTGACTGGCACACAAGGAAAGATGTAGTTAGAACATTCTTCAGAGTGCCTGCTATTCCAACTGTAGACAAATGTCACTAGTGCACAGATACAACTTAAAGACTAACCACACGGATGGCCACACATAGCATTGGTTTAACACCTCTCCCGTTGACAGACCAACTAACACTCATGCTGCCAACACTACCCATTCAGTGCTTTTCAATCCTTACAGTGTGCCGGGTCTGTGTGGGGTACACGTTCATGCTACTCTCTTCTCCTCCGCTGCCTAATGCCGAAACAACACCAATACAAAACTGCACGAACTTCCCTTCCTGTTCTATTCTTTATACTTGTTCCCCTCTCTAAGTATTGCTGGTGTTTCACCTCGATTCTGATCACATTTTGCTCCTGCAGGATTTTTTGGGAACATGCACTCTCGTCCTAGTCTCGTCCTAGTCCCTCCCTAGTTAAACAAGAAATCTGCACAATCACGCTCTTTCTCTGGAAACGCGCCTACCGTCTGGAACTCCCTCCCTAAAGATCTACGTTGCAACCCCTCCTACCTCAGCTTCAAAAAAGTCCTCAAGCTGCACCTTCTCAACAAATACTGGGTTCCTTAATTCCTTGTCACTGGACACTAATTCTTACCCCAGCCCTGACTCTATAGGTTCCCTCTACTTACTGTCACCCCTTCCCCCCTCCTTTCATTCTTTCATTTACAACTACCTTTCCCCCTTTAATTTTTTGGGTAGTTCGCACCTGCTTTCTCCGTACCCTTCACTCTCCACAGTCGGCCTCCACGTTCACTCCCTCCACCCTCTTCATCACTAACCAACTATGCTAGTCCTGCTATCTATGACCTGTTGGTTGCCTAATGTGTTCCTAGTTAATTTACCTCATTTAATAATGATACTGTTTAAAATTCTCTAATTGTCTTGTTTATTACCTCATTGTACTAATGTTATATTGCAATTTTCCATTACCAAACCTTGTAAAGCGCTCTGATACCTTTGGGTCCAGCCAGCGCTATATAAAACCTTTTAAATAAAATAAAATTAAAATAAAATGCACTTCTCGTAGGTATTTTAAAATATAGCTCAGAATCTGGTCTATAGGTGATTTGCTGTAGTAAAGATTTGAAGCATATTTAAAAAGTAGTTGAGTTTGAGTCTTGTAGCAGGGTTTCCGTTCTCCCACAGAACTGTGCATAGAGATCTAGAACCTTAGTGAATTAGGATGACCCAAAATTCACCTTAGTATCAGAAATCCCCTTACCGAGCTAGCTACAGTGTCTCATTGGTCATAACAAACTCCCAATGACTTAGACAAACCAGAACATGAACTTAGAATACCTCAGGTATCGTGGAACACATGAACACTCTTTCGCTCTATAATCATTTCAAACCAAAACGGGGAGTAAAAGAAGACACGTGCAAGTTTGAAATATTTATTTTTCAATGCAAGGTTCTTAAACGCAGTATCTTATATAATACCAGAATACATATTATAAAAATCAGTGTTATCAGCATAGTCACTAATCCATAGTAAGCGAACGGTGATAGCATATTATAATGCAAAAATCAATAGAAATTTGTATCACCTATATTTCGCGCACCCTATTTAGCATACTATATTATATCTAAGAAGGTCTCATTTGGGTTTTAGCAGGGCGGGCCCATACCTCTAAATGTCAGTAGGAGAAGATCACATCATCAGCTACCAGCTCTCTTCATGCAAAGCACCATCAAGTGTGTTTGTGCATTCTCAGAAACTCTATCTTAAACCCGCGTAAAGCCCAATGTTGGCAGCAACTTTATTTGTGTTATGTCTAATGTGGTGCGAGGATCAGGCCTCCCAGCAACCTTGTGTTAGGTTATTCTTAGAGGCTTTAGCTCTCAGTGTGCAGACAGTGTACCAAGTGTACCAAGCACGACTGATATCAGAGCAATAACATATTATTCTCAAATAAATCACATCTTTCGTCTAGGTTGAAAGCTACAATAACAATTATGTGTTGTATGCAAACTGAAGCCGAAGGAAAATGTTGTTTAAACATTTAATAAACTCATGCTAACTTAACACAATATATAGAAAAGCAGTAACTATATGACACCCCCCCAATGATCCGAGGACGGTCAAAAACAAGCCAATAATATAATAAAGGCATAACATGAAAGCAGAGTTCAACAATATTGAGCCAAGCTAAATGTATGTAGATGTATATAAAAAATAACAATACAAAAATATATATGAATGCCTATAGTGGCCAAACAAAAATGTAATACAAAATCTCGAATTTGAGGCCAAATATAAAATCCTAGGCCTAGAACATATAAAGTCGAATGTCCGTAAGAAAAAAAAAAGCACCATTCAGAATTACTAAAAAGTCACGTGCCAGTATAGTGAAAGTCTCCAAAGCCACTCATGGGTAGATAGAATATGCAAAATAGGTAGCCACAGCTTCCAACATGAAATCACTGTCATCATCCGAAAACAGTTCAGCCATCCAATTAAGCAATGGGAAAGAACATACGTGCTCCTCCAAAACCAGACCCTCTAGCAACATCAGAGGACAACTCGGTGGGTTCTCAAGAACGCTATGTGCCAGAAACTCATGCGCCGCTGCGGGGATGTCCCACTGACCCATTAGTCCATGTATCGCTGCCATGGCCATAATCCTTTCGCCAGAACAAACCAACTCGTGAGCAACTACGGGGCCCATCAGGTGATTAAAATCGACTTCAGGAGATAACGGCAAGCAGAGACACAAATCAATGGCCCAGTCAAAATCGCAGTTCAGGCAATGAAACACAGGCTGGACACATGTGAAATAGGAAAATCGAAACGATAATCCAAATGCCGTGCTTAAAGTCGCAAGCGGCAGGGTGCCATAGTAATCAAGCATCCGGTTGCGAAACAGTGTCAGAAGGGGCTGAACGGCTTCTTGCGCAGGATGGGCATCCATGTTTTAGGAAGCAGAATAATATCAAAACGCCTGCAGCTAAAGCCAGCAAAACAGGAAATCCTCCAAACAAACTCGAAAATATTGAATGGAAGAAAGCGGGGATGACACCAAAAACTTTTTCAAATGTAGTCACGAGACCACAGCTAACCAATTTAAAAAAGTGAGCTAAGCCAGACGTGGAGGAGGCATTAAAGATTTGATGAACCAATTCGCAGAAATGAAACGGCAAGTCAGTATCTAAAGGTGCCTGCACCTCTGTGCGTGTGTTAGCTATGTGAAGGACATAAGTTTCACGGGCCGAGCTCAGGGCCACTTCCTTTTGAAACAAAAGAGCCCTTATTCTGCTCATACCATTGAACTCCGCTTTCAAGGTTGGGATGCGCGGCCAGATGGAAACATCTGAATTCCCATGTGTGGGAGGATATAGCACATTTTTGCAACACACCACACGTTCTGATACAGTAACCACATAAGTGATACCGACCATTAACCCACAACACTCCTCGTTATTCAAAAGTAAATAACTACTGTTTGTTAATAATGTAAATGTGGGAACTATTGCAGGAACTGGTGTGCCTTTTAAAACACAGGCTAAATTAGGCCGGTCCTGATTACAAGAACCATGCAACTGGATGTGTCTGCATATCAGTGAACGGTCAGGTGACTGTGTGCATTCTTCACCATTCAGATTCACTTCCTTTCCATCCTTCAGGCATCTGTACGTGTACGGTAAGGACCATGCCTCATGGAGGAAAGCACTGCCTAGTGGTTCATATCGCCCTATTGCAATATACCGCATACAATTAGTAGATTTGTACAAAGCAAATGGTAACGTAATAACACCATGGATAAGCCATGTAGCAGCAGCTGCCTCAGCTACAGAAAAGGGCAAAGATTCTAACTTTTCAATGTGTAACATAGAAAATGATGCATCTCGCATGGAAAGCATGCGCTGCTTGTCAGTCAAATTAAAAGGGGCAAATAGGGATGACACGTTCATGTAACTCCAGGGCACGCGACCCGCCTTAAGAGTTTGGAGTGTCCATGCAAACTGCATCACAGAACGCAATTGATTTTGTCCATGGTACAATACAGACACCTCATCATTCACAATGTCAACTACAGAAGAAACAATATTGTTCAACGTGTAAATTCGGGAAGAAAGCATGTCAATACTGTTATCGACTACTGCAAGCACTTTTTCCAAATTTGCTTGGTCAATCGCCCTTAGGCGTTTAGCAGCCTCAATTTGCGAAAATTTCCAAATTTCATTGTAAACTGCATAAATCCACCGTTTAGACCTACCCTTAACTGGGCCTTTTATGAACTCATTTAAATCCATATTATCAGTCAACTGAGACAGATGTAGTTTAACTGCGGCTAATGTGGAATGTTGCAACCAATTCTGACACAGTTTCCCCACAGAGTAAGTGGTGACAGTATAATCAGTTTCAAAACGGGGATCAGGTCTGACTTTTGTGAACTCTTCAGCCAAACCCAGAAAACGACGTTGGCAAGAATCAGCACTTCTTTGCCACATCAGCCAACCCTTCGGATCCAAACTGGATACATTAAAGGATGAATTGTGTAATAGAGCTTGTAACTCACGAATAGACAATTCAGTAAAATTACCCCAACCTGAATATTCTTCCAATTCGGGGATAATTGGTGTATTTAATTTTTTAGAAGTAGCCAATCCAAAGCATGTTGTTTGGGAAATAGTAGAATTTAGAAACAACATGTGATTCGGGATGAGACATGCACAGTGCAAAGCCTCAGTGCCTTGTACCTGCCAATCTTTGGTACCCCAAACCGATTTAAGGTCAATTGTTCCTTTCCAGAACTCGTAGCCATCCACAGCTAATTTGTCTAGAAAGGACTTCGAATACAGCAATTTTGTATCGGTAAGTCTAACTTTGGTCATGGGCTTTTGTGTCATTTTGAAATAAAATGACTCAGGATTTGATTGATTAAAGTCTGTAAAGTAAGTGTATTTCTTCAGAAATGTACTGGAGCTGCCTCATAATGGAGCTGGGCAATGTTCCCACTGCGTGTAATTTACAGTAACCCTCCTGGAATTTGTCTTATGCAGAAAATGATTACCATAATGTTGGAAGCAAAACAAATCCCCATAATTAACAGAATCTAAATATAAATCCTCAGCATCAAAAGCAGCATAATATTTCAAATCAGAGAATAATGCTTCTACGGCCTGAATATCCCAATCATCAGAACGTATATTTTGTTTAATCACATCTCCCATGTTTACTCTAAGCACATTCGGAACATTAATCACTTCAGTGGGCCCATGTATCTGAAATCTAACCGCATCCCACACAATCCCATCAAGGACAGGCCAAGCAGTAATGTTGACTGTATTCAAGTCTCGTTTCAGTCTGTGTGCTGAATGTGAAGAGGAAAGAGGGGCCAATGTTCCATTAAGGTACCGAATTCCTGTTCTTTCTTTGACATAGTGGCCATCGATCAGGCGGAAAAAATAAAACACAAAACCAATTGACATAAAAAGGTAAAATGAAAATAGAATCAACCAAATGTATGTCCAAGGGGGAATTAAAAAATGTTTTTTAAATAAAGTGGCATATTTTGCAATAGTTGAGGGTTTCTTTGAAAGTTCCGAAACAGAGTCAAAAGAGAATCTGGACTGGTCGGCCAAACGAGTCTGCAAATCTGGCATTGATAAATCAGTTGGATAGGTGTAGTTCAGCTCATCAATGTTAGTAACAGGAAAAGTATTTAATAAAGGACTGGAAATAGCAGGCATCTCGAGGGACACCTCCGGTTCTGCACCAGAAGTAATAGCCAGCACAGAATGCCTCACCATGGAAGGACAGGATACAGCCGGTGTCATGCTATGAAGAATCGGCCACCCTGTGTGTCTTGACATTGTCAATAGAGATAAATCTGTTTTCCTTACGACCTGGAAGTGGTGGTAAAATGACTGTTCTTGTGCCCTTCACTCCAAGGACTCGAACTGGTGCACGATATGAGGGACCAAACTTTCTTGTTATCGATCTTCTCTCGAACCAGTTCTCCAACTTGGGGTAGCCAGCCAACTACCGGGATCTGCAACGCATCATCCGAGGTGGAGGGCAAATGTTCCTTTGCTAGACTGTCTCTGGTCTTTTGTAGATCCTGTAAAACATTGCAATGTTCATCTACGTCAAAGGCCGCGGCCTGGGCCTTGCAGTCTAGACCGTCGAGGTCAGGGACATACATCTTGATACCAAAGAGCATTTCGTATGGGGTCCGCCCACCCAGAGACCTTCTAGGGAGGTTATTAAGCACACGCTGCACGCCATTGAGGTGGGCTAACCAGTTTCTGCCAGTGCCTATAACTCGAGCTGTCAAAGATTGCTATAAGTCACGGTTCATTCGTTCCACTACACTGTTTCCCTCGGGTCTGTACGGAGACGAAAACTTGACTTGGAACCCCAACGAAACCATAGCATCCTTATACGCCTTAGAGGCGAAAGCCGGACCCTGATCCGAATGGAAGGTACCACAGGCAAAAATAACTACAAAGACTCACAAATCCTTAATGACAGTCCGTGAATCAGCGCTCCGATGTGGCCAGACCCACACAAAGCGTGTGCATAAATCAACTGCTACTAATATGTACTTATATGCAGTATCAGAAGAAAAAGGACCGCAGTGATCCAAATAAACACACCCCAGTGGTTTATTAGAAATGTACAACTGTGTCTGAGGCGGACGTGCAGCAGTTGAAGGTTTAATCTGCTGGCAAATGTCACATTTGCAGGACATAATCGCGCGTCTGTTTGTACAGTCCCCGCCACCAGAACCTCTGTTGTAGCTGAGTTACAGTGGCCGAGACGCCCGCATGCGCAGACGCCACACCTTCATGAGCCGCTGTAATCAAAGCAGCTCTGCGATCCAAGTTGGGAATCAAATGATCGCCAACATCAGGAATTTTCACATAAGGAACCTTATCGGGACTTAAGTGGTATGTGTATTTTGAAGGGAACCCCGCAGGATATTTACTTCCCTTCTCAGTGGCAGCAACAGCTGCCAAGATGTCATCATCAATCTTACTCATGGACCTCGTGACTGCTGCAACTAAGTATTTTGATACTGCTGACTTCGCTGCTTCATCAGCAAGCGAATTACCGACAGCGTGGACTCCCACGCGCTGATGGCCAAGAGTATGAATCACAAACACGAGTGGCAACTTTTCTTTGAGTTCCGCCACTCGGACCCAGATCATTTTATGTTTTATTGTGCTACCTTTGGAATCACAAAATTCATTCTGAATCCAAAAGAACAAGTTCTCATTGTAAGACTGGACACAGTAGTAAGAGTCACTTACGATCAAAGTCGTCACACTAGGATCCGCGTACTCCAATGCAAGCATCAGAGCATGAAGCTCTGCTAATTGTGCGGTGCAGTCCCCAAGCGTCTGCGTGTGCACGACACTGGACTTGAACTCATCGTTCACCATGGCACCGACCACAATGGCGCAAGCGGAAACGTAGGCATGTTTAGAGCCATGCGCAACCTGCGCCGAACCATCAGTGTAAATGATGCAAAGGAAATCCTCCAACGGCCGCATTGCTAAAGGAGCAGGATGAACAAATTCATACTGTAAGTACTCCTGCGACCGTAAAGTGGCGTCAAAAATAAACGTGACGTCTTGGGATGACAAGGATGCAGCCCATTGAATCCACCGAGGGTGCAAAGCTTTAAAATTCGGTACACTGGCTTTCGTAACTGCCTCCAAGGCAGGACACGGGGTAATAACCAACATGCGTTTTCCCTGTGACAGGGCACGTTCCTTGAGAATTGCCATCTGCACAGCCGTCAAAACTTTTTCCACAGTGGAAAAACGCATTTCAGCCGAAGTGTACAAGTGTGACTTGTAAGCCATAGGTACTGTATCTCCTTCATTAAAAGTTAGGTACGTGAAACCTACCTTCCCCGGGACAATTCTTATCACCAGGTTGGTCTGGTTATCACGAGTCTGTAAGTATTCAGAAGCGAGCAAATCAGCTTGCAAAGACTCCAGAATAGCTGAATGCTCAGGCAGCCAGCATGATTTGGAAAAAGATGGTTGTATCAAAGCATACAAAGGCTTGATACGCTGGGCATATTCCGGAATGTATGTTCTTCCGAAATTCAAAAAACCCAGTAAAGACTGTAATTTTTTCAGTGTTGTCGGAGAGCGCAACTGTGCGCATTTCTCCAGGAAGTGAGGAGCCAAGCCTTTTCCTTCATTTGTTAGTTCATAGCCTAGAAACAACACTGTGTACTCTGCAATGTGCGATTTTGCAAGTTTAAACTTGTAACCCATGTCTGCGAAGTTACAAATAATACAGTTCACTCGACACAGATGCTCCCAAAGTTCGTTGTCTGTGAGATAGATATCATCCACATAGGAACAAGCATCTGGGTCGACCCTCTCCAACAGAGAGACAATGCGGGCGGAAAATACCCCATGACTATTCTTATAGCCCATCGGGAGACGCGAAACATTTTTTGGACACCGCCGCATGTGAATGAAGTCCATTGGGAACTTAGACTGTCCAATGAATGGGCATAAAAACCATTGGAAATGTCAAGCGTGGTTTTGAACCGCTTACGCACAAGACTATTTACAAGGGCAGAGCCGTGAGTATTCTGTACTGCACAGTTACGGCAATGCGAGTTTAAATGCCGGTAATCCAAAACCAAACGGTAAGAGCCGTCCGGCTTGTTTACAGTAAAAAGGGGGTTATTCATCGGTGACACACACATTTCAATTACACCTTGATATTCCAATTGTTCAAGGATCGCTGCGACTGAAGCCTTGGCTTCACGTCGTATGGGATATTGAGGTTGAGGCTGCGGCTGAGACCGTAGAGGAATCTCGTGGTTTGGGGACAATTTATCCCAGCCACACTGATTACGGTACACAGCCGGTGCAAGCGCCAGAGCCCACTCTTCTGCAAAGTGCAGCGCCTCCACCCTCGAAACAGTGTTCGCGAAACTGGGGAGGATTACCTCCTCCCCTCTTGGAGCCGCGAGCACAAAAGGTGGGGGCCAGTCAGCCTCCGAAAGCAAAATGTCATATGTAGACGAAAGATTTTCCCAAAATACCCCTCTTACGGTACGCTGTATGTCACCTTCAATTAACAGGACAATTTCAAAAAGTCTATCAGGGGGAGCAACTCTTGTATCAGCTGTTTCAATCACAACATAAGTGTCAGTCGCTGTCCCCTTCAGTAGTGGGCGGAGAGCCTCTCTCACTATGGTAATCTCCGCCGCGCTGTCCAGCAAGGTCAGAGCCCAAGTCAGATTCCGAAGCTGCGTTCTCACAATCTGGGGCATATCGATGCGCCGTTAAGGCTGCGACTTTCTTCTTGGCAAACTGCGGTCTCTGAGGCGTGGAGCCCTCCTGCTTGTCTCAACCGTTGCGCAGGCGGGGCTGACCACGTCCTTGTTGTCCACCCCGGCCCCTGCCGCCCCCTCCTCCACCGGTAGTTGAAGCCGATGAGTCCTGAAAGGAACGAGGAGAGCGTTGGTCAGAAGCCTGAAAACATTCAGGTGATTTAATCATCGCACGATCGCGCAAATCATAAACTCTATCCGACTGTGCAGGCAATGGAGACGCAGAAACAGATACCTGTGTTTGTTGTTGTTGCTGTTGCTGACCCTGTTTCTGTTTTCTAGGCCAATTTTGTTTCTTGGACTTGGGCTGAGCGTTCGCCTCCGAAGACTGTCCCTGGGGCTGCTTCTTCTCTTTATCAGAAAAAGTCTTAAGACCCTTGGCATTGCGGCCAACCATTTTATAAGCCGCCACAATAATCCTTGCTAACTGACGGGGTTTGTCCGCGTCGGGAATCACTGCTAAAGCGTTAGCCACCTGAAAGTTCACTGCATCCCCCTTGACATTCGCAAGGATCAGATCGCAAACTACATCAAAGGAGCCACACAGGCGCATACCCAACTCAACCGCTGCCTCCGGTCCGTGATCATCTTGAACACGTTTAAGGACCGTAGACAGGTTGGACATAGACGGGGAGCCAAAGCACCTCGAATAGACCACTGCAAAAGTCTTACCCCATGTCTCACAGTCAACAAGCTCAGGGGCCAAATCCTTCGGCAAACTAAGCGTAAGAATCCGGTGTTTTTCACCAGGAGCTGGTCGAATTTCTCGGCAAGCCAGAAAGGAAAGTCATCCTTATCCTGGGGCTTCTTACCCATTACGGAATTCACCATGACAGGACTGATTTTCAAACCAGCCTGACCTGCTTGAAGCTGCGCACCCCTAGGGGCCGCGCCTTGAACATTACGACTTGTGTAATGAACAAGTGCCCTAATCACTTCAACCGCGACCTCGTGAAGACGTCTCAGGTCACCTATGTTACAAGTGGTGCGATTAGGGTGAGGAGTAAATCCAGCCAAAGCGGGCCAATTTGTGCCCGGAATGGACAAAGGACCTAACCTCGGAGCCGTTAAAGAATGGGGTAGGGCGCCACCAAACCAAACACCATGCTGCCAAACATCGATAGGTACTTCCTGTGCCCTGTACGGAGCATATACCGCAGGTACAGCAGAGGGAGTGTACGAATGAAACACTCCAGAGTTAGCGTCTACCGCCGGGAATGTCACCCACGAATAAAAGAGCTCGTAAGGGTAAGCATGTTCCGCACTCACCACCATAACCACAGCCAAGCCTTCCAAAGGGACATCATAAGCCCGCAAATGATCCCGCACCGCAATGCGACTATGCAGCGGAATGTCCACGACTTGAGCCATGACTGCACAGGAACGTGAAAAAACAAAGAGTACTTTGTAGCACAACTGGGTAGTAATTCAAGGAAACCGTTTTTGACAGATTCAAGCTTGAAAAGACCTATTTCAAAAATAGGTAGGTTTTTTCCGACACCACCATTTTCCGGATACGGCAATGAAAGGGTTAAGGTTTGAATGATATACTACTCGAGTGTCATGATATAAGACCACCAACGTTGGGCGCCATGTAGCAGGGTTTCCGTTCTCCCACAGAACTGTGCATAGAGATCTAGAACCGTAGTGAATTAGGGTGACCCAAAATTCACCTTAGTATCAGAAATCCCCTTACCGAGCTAGCTACAGTGTCTCATTGGTCATAACAAACTCCCAATGACTTAGACAAACCAGAACATGAACTTAGAATACCTCAGGTATCGTGGAACACATGAACACTCTTTCGCTCTATAATCATTTCAAACCAGAACAGGGAGTAAAAGAAGACACGTGCAAGTTTGAAATATTTATTTTTCAATGCAAGGTTCTTAAACGCAGTATCTTATATAATAACAGAATACATATTATAAAAATCAATGTTATCAGCATAGTCACTAATCCATAGTAAGCGAACGGTGATAGCATATTATAATGCAAAAATCAATAGAAATTTGTATCACCTATATTTCGCGCACCCTATTTAGCAGACTATATTATATCTAAGAAGGTCTCATTTGGGTTTTAGCAGGGTGGGCCCATACCTCTAAATGTCAGTAGGAGAAGATCACATCAACAGCTACCAGCTCTCTTCATGCGAAGCACCATCAAGTGTGTTTGTGCATTCTCAGTAACTCTATCTTAAACCCGCGTAAAGCCCAATGTTGGCAGCAACTTTATTTGTGCTATGTCTAATGTGGTGCGAGGATCAGGCCTCCCAGCAACCTTGTGTTAGGTTATTCTTAGAGGCTTTAGCTCTCAGTGTGCAGACAGTGTACCAAGTGTACCAAGCACGACTGATATCAGAGCAATAACATATTATTCTCAAATAAATCACATCTTTCGTCTAGGTTGAAAGCTACAATAACAATTATGTGTCGTGTGCAAACTGAAGCCGAAGGAAAATATGTCGTTTAAACATTTAATAAACTCATGCTAACTTAACACAATATATAGAAAAGCAGTAACTATATGACAGTCTAGGATACAATGCCATCCTTTATTTCAGGCTGAACATTTTTTTCTTCCAAAAAACAGTCTTAGCTCCAATTATCAGGCCTACTACGTCGGTCCCTGTTTCCTGTGGTTTTGTTGGGTTCAGTTTAGTGTAAATATCTCTGTAGGACAAGAGGGAAGCGTTTGCCCAGGCCTTTTCTAACCTTCTCTCTAGCGTCTGCTTCCCTTGTGATATCCTCGTAGCTGTCTACTTGGTTGCCTATTTTTAAAGGTTGCCTTATGGTTCCTTCCCTCTCTATTCACTTCACAGATGAAATAACCATATCCTGCTTCTGTCAGTTCAGATCTCTCATAGTGAAGTATATCTAGAGAAATCGTCACCCTCTCCCATTCTTCATGAACCGCTCATTTTCTTCAGCTATCCACTCGGATCAGCTGAGGCAATGGAAGGGGGTGTGCTTTTCGGACAGCAACATTTTATTCCCACAAATAGGACTCAGCTGGACAATGAGATCTTGCACATCTTGAGAACCTGAGTTTTGACTCCATGCCTATCTCTTTGTCGTTGGTTTCAGCGGTGTGCATTATCTATTCCTAAGACAATGTGATTTCCAGTGAACTCCCTGTGCACATTGCCCATAACTGCTTCTGAGTGGCACACATTCATTAACACTGTTCAGCGTACAGATAAGAAGTATGCTGAGTTATTGAACAGAGTCACATGAAAGGGTCTTCCCTGAGTTAAAAGTTCTCCTTGTAAATGAGAAGCTATCAATATACCTTTTAGTTTAAAGGAGATGAATGTCATTTAGTGTGCCTGATTCAATAAAGCAGTCCTTTATCACACTTCTTTCCACTACTGTTTGTTGTAGCCACTGCCATGACTCTGCCTTCCTCTAGCATAACCCATCTAGGGCTTATCAGATCTGACCTTCAGATCCATTGGCTGCAGACAGCCTGTTAGATGCACCGCTCACCGAGGGGAAGTAGGATAGGCACCAGTGAATTGTCGGTTAGGCACCATAAAGTTAGATGGCAGTGCTTCCTCCTCACCATCTGTTGTTGACGTGGTTTATACTCTCCTTCTGTCTTCTCATGAATTTTTGAATGAGGTAGTAAATCTTGCAATTGTTCAGGAACCCTCTTGATATAGCTAAACTGTTCCTTAAATAATACCCATTCCTTTGTCTGCTCATGTAGTTTGGGTAGTGATAAAGCAGGCTGGAGTTCCAGTTAGGGCTTCTCTCCACTATTTCCATCTTTGGGAAAGGTAAGTACTTAAAGTTTCTAGAAAAGTCAAATTAACACCCTTTCTCCATTCCGAGTCCCCCTGTTTTGGGACAAAGAATCAAATACCCTTTTAAATTCACCATTTAAGCTTTTTAGTCTCACATCGGATTTTCATGTTTGTGGGTGCTAAACTCTTTCAGAATAGTTTACAATATCTTCTTTTTTTGGCTTATGTTATAATATCTCTTGACACTACACATAATATTTTCCTCCAAATAGATATTCAAATGCACTCTGGGCCATGAGGCATATTTGGAATCCTTCCAGGCATAGACTTATAGTTCTTGGATATGTAAGCTAAACTCCTTAGCAGCTCACAGTGTAGGCATTTCACATCAGTAACACAGAAGTGGTTAGGTGACAAAGCCTCCACTGGGAGAGAAAGACTTTTGAAATTTAGCTGCCCCAACTAAGACAAACCTTTACTCTCTACATTCTCTCTCTCTTTTATTTTGGGACAGTCCGAAGAATAATTGACTATCTAGTCGGAGAGTGCAGTCGTTTGTGGGACTTTGGAATACATGTAATAAAAAATAGCACCCTTTAACCACAGGCTGTCAATTAATCCATAGAACATACCTCACACCTTCAGTCGTTTCAATTATCACTGAATCTAGTTTCACAGCTTCTCTTGAGGATTTACTGATTGGCTTCTCACAATGCCCGTTTAATTTCTAGATAAAAATGATTTACCTTGTAGGATTGAGGTTCCTAGATAATGATGGCAATCGGCAATAACAGCCTATAGAAATAGTGATCATGTAGATGGCAAAGAAGATAACATCAGGAAAAGGAACCCAGAAACAACGTGGCTAAGGAATATTGGCCAGTAAACATTCGGCACTTTGGGAATAAAAAAAGGACATTCATATAGTAGGAAAGCTAAAACTCTATTCGCCACAAGTGCTGTTATTCCATTAGCCCATGTGCCGTATGTGTTCCTTGCCCGACGAGCAAGAGATTGGCAACTTTGTGCCTTACTTTGGGAATGAGAAATCCTCTCCCTTTATGGTATTTTACAGCAGATTTTCTTTTGTGTATGTTTCCTCTAGGTAATAATAATAATGAATATCTTAATTTGATAATTAAAACCATTCACATTTTTATAAAACACATGCATTCCATATATTGCAGAGAGATACTCGTATAAAACCTGAACATATATCAGATCTTTAAAACTTAGAGGAAACATTCTGAAAATAAGTCCAAAGTACAAATGCCAGGTGTGTGTTGAAAAGATTTCATAGAGATTCTGCTCTTGGAGAGGTCCAGGAGTTCGCCAATGAAACAGATTTTCCTGCCATCATCTTCACAAAGCATGTCCTGAGCCTGCACTCCCTATCCTAGAAGTAGTGTTTAATTGTCTCCTGAAACAGGCGAATATTCAGTTCTCAAAATAATGGCTTAAGCAAGAATTGCCTTTCCCACTCGAAATCAGGAAAGATGCACAATACATGGGCCAATGCTACCTTCAGATAGGGCCTGAGTCGGCAGGCGTCTCCTGCGAATTTCTATCTTTGGACTACTTCCCCCTACGTCAAATAAGCCCATCCCTAATCTTGGACACCTTAGTTTGTGAGAAGATACTCCTGACTGCGATTGAGCACAGGTTCAGCACCTCAATCATAATACCCACTTAGTAAAAAGTCCTGTGAAATCAACCTGCCGGGAATATTCGCTGCTGCCACAAGGAAGGCATATAGGACTAATTTGGCTGAAGTCTACTACTACTTCAAATGCACTGTGGGATCGTCTACCATCATTTTAATACGTTTGGATCCCTTTGTATATTACTTTCTGATTACTTTGGCCACAATCTACTGTTACCCTACCCTCATTGTGGGGCCGTTTACTCCTTTCCTTATACAGTTGGATCCTTTCGCTGACAATATTTTGCCCTGAAGTTCCTTCTAAAGAAACGAAACGTGTTGGCTGTTGTCCTGTCATCCGCTATATAAAAGAAGAATAAATGATACTGAAAAGACTATATTGAACAGAGTGTGACCTCATCCTTGGTGCTCCCTCCATTTTCTTCAATCATAGTTTGTAAGGTTTAGACAAAGGAAGTGCCAGGTTGGGTTGAGGATTCATCTTACAATAAGTTACAACTGCAAACCGGTTATGATACTTGAGTATGAGAATGTTGTTTTTTCCAACTGACTTTTAATAACCCTCCATAAAAAACCTTTAAATTAGTCGTATGAAATATTCATGGACCAAGGAAGGGCCATTTGTAGTCTTCTGTATTGCCACTTGCCAAGGTGATGATAAAAAAATTGAACATATTTTGGCCAATGTGAAATTTGAAGGTGCCAACATCTGCTTTCTATAATGTAAACTAAACCTATAGTGAGTTGGCCCTCTGAGCAAGTGTTTGGTCTATGTAGTCAAATTCTAATCAGACCTGAGATTCTCTGGAGAAATTAGGGATCGGAAAGATTTGCCAGAATAGCATTGATTACTGCTGATTTGACCTCCACCCAAATTTATTAGGAAAAGATTCCAGTCCATATTAGTATATGAGAATCAGAAACTTAGCTTTTATGACTTTCAATAACAGCAATAGTGAGGGGGCTGTGAGGGTACAGGCACCTTTTCTTAAACGTGCGGCAATCCTTGCGGCCCTTTATTGCTGGGTTTCCATGTGGAGACTTGAGGCATCCGAAGGCCTGAAATTCAATGGCGAGATATTTATAGGAATTCTTCTTGTCTAGGATATGATCTCCTAATTTCCACAGCCAGCTGCCTGTGTGATTTTGTAAAAGTAACCATTTTGTTTTTTTCTGTATGAATTTCCAGCCCGTGTTACAATAAGCGGCTAGGTTTTTGAGAGGACTACAGCCCAATGGCTGAAAAATCGAGCGCTACTGTATCGTCAGCATAATGGGTAGCTATTGATAAATCTCTAGGGCACGATTTTAGGTTTGACAGAGCAGGTTCTTTGTCAGCAGTAAATATGTTCAAAAGAATAGGGGCTAGAACACTGACCTGCTTTAGGCCTTTGGTAATGGATACTCTTTTCAGTAGGGAACCCTCCTTACTGAGTTTAACTTGTACCCAATGTTCGAATTAAGGGTGATGACGGCCACTGGATTCAAGCAAGCCGGGCTGAAGACGGCTGGAATGCCAGAAACCGGTCCTCGGAAGCTTGTTTCCGGTCCAGGGAAGACATGGCTTGGCAGTTCGGGCTGGACTGTTCCCATGAGGCATAGGGTCAGACTGATTTGCATATAGCCATGTCTGAACTGGGGTGGCAGAGTGGGCTAAAGAACGGTGATGGATTAAACCCAGATCTTTTGACTGGGTGTGAGTGTTTGATTGATTCAGATGCTCCGTCCATCACCCCCCCCCCCCTTTTGACCCCTCCTACTATGAAGCGCTTTCTGAAACTGGGCGACCTTCATGGTATTGGAATCTCGTCCATCGGATTCAAGAGTCTATGGACGGACGTTGTGGTTTTTGGTTGTTTCATATTGTGTGACGTGGGTCAGACGAGCTAGTGGCCGCACATGTTGGAGTAGAGCAATGTGTTGAGTGATGGATTATACTGGATAGTGACTGGCTAGATCCGTTATGGGTCTGTATAGAGCGTTATGTGCATGGATGCCTTTGTTTCTTTCTGCTAGAGGGGACGGTTGCCATGCTTAGCTTTAAGTCTAGGGTATGTTTTGAGTCCTTTGTCCATTATACGTGTGTTAGCACCTATGGCGGCACGGAGCACCCCTCAGCTCCTAAACTTCTACAGTTGTGAATGAGGAGTGATCTCTATGGAGCAGCTGATTTAGCACAAGAAGATGGAAGCCCCCATGTTTACTGAGGTTCGCATGCTGCATGAATTACTGTTTGTCTCAGACGAGCACTGTAGTGTGAATGCCAGCATGGGTCCCCCTGCAACAGGATGCTGCGAGGAATCCTGCCTCGTGTTAATCATTAGCTTCTGTAAAAAAAAAAATCTGCTTGTTTTATAATAATTTATATGCTTCGTGGAAGTGTGTGAAAATAAATGTTTAACTCTGCCGAGATTTATTTATCTCGTTCTGTTTCACGGCAGTAATTATTTATGACACATAATGCAACAATTAGATGGGCATGACGGCTACAGGGGAATATGGTTTTTGTCTGAATGTGAAATGTTGTGAATTCTCTCAGCAGAAAGCGTGGCATTTAATGAGGTCGCAGACAGTCAGAAGCCTTAACATGACATTTATTGCTGGAGGAGGTTTACACGGAGTAAACGGGTAGGGTGCAAATCAACAGGGCTAATGGGCAACAGAACACTTACATGCTATGATCTGGAAATTCGTTTGCTTTTTCTCAAGTTCTGAAATACTTTGAAGAAATCATTCATCTGACTCTTAACATTTGTAAAACACCTTCTACCAGTCATGTAGCACAGACGCTTCTTTATATTCTGGGTGCTACTTTCGTACGGTTGTGGGATGAGCATCCATTAGTTATGTATGGTTGTGTTGGTTGCCTGGAGTTAGTAGGGATTTGTAAAATGTCTGCTATAGTAATGCGTGGTGTTGGTTCATGTGAAATTTTAACGGCTTGTAAGTTACACCCACTTGCCCATCTCAAACAGAACACAACTGAGAGATCTCTAGATGCCCATCCCAAAAAACACACTACATAGATCTTTAGCAGGTTATAACTTACTTGTTTGGGATGGACATCTAGAGGTCTGTCTAGTTTGTTCTCTTTGAGATGGGCAAGGAGGTGTGATTGGAGCGTTGTGGTGCTGTAAGTATTGTTGGGCGGAAGTAGCAAGTGCTGTTAGGTAATGGAGTAACTGGGCATGTTGGAAGTGAATTCTGGCCAATGCGTACTGTTGGTGCGTTCCTGTCATGGTTTCAAGTGCTCTTGTGAGTACAGCGATAGCCGTGTTTGAGAGCTGTTTTTGATGCATGCATGTGGTCTAATTAATATCTTCTCTTGGAAAATGTATGTGCTTGTTGCCACCTGTGCTGCAGCATTCATATGTTTAGGTTTTTGGCCTGCTCATATGCATGTGCACAGTGCTAACCGCAGAAAACTTGGTAATCCAGATGGTACCAGGTGAGTGAAATATTACCAAATGAACCAAGTATACGTTTATGATATGAGTACTAGGTATGCAACTTTTTAAAGGCAGGAAGAGTGCCTAATCCTGTACTTTTGTGCCAACAGAGCCAAATAATAATCGGAATAACCCGGTATTTGTAAAGTACGAACTAATCACCACCCCAAGGGTTTCAAAGTGCTGGGGGTCGTCTGGAAGATTAAGCGAGCTATTGCCCGGAGTCACATGGTGCTGGGCTGACCTGCTGCAGGAGATCCAACTGTGAACCCCGTGTTCTGGAGTCAGCCGCCCTGGCTGCTGCGCGACCTCTTCACATTGGAAAAGCAGTTAAAGTTGCAGAGTTTACACACCCATACTAAGTTGCCGATTCCTCTAGTCCTCGGCTGAAAGAAGCCACATTTTGAGCAACAGCTTGCGCCCAAATCCTTTTTTATGCTCCTAAAAGGGAACCCTAGTCGGCTCATGTCTCTTTCCTGTGAAAGTTTTCCTGCATATTTTTAAGTACGTTTTTTGTGTTCTCCTAATATAAAGTTCCTGCTTCGATGAAATGCACTCTAAAAGTATTAACAAAAACAAATACTCTAGTAAGATTTGCACCCATCACACGTGAGGGTGGGTCACCAGTCGCTTAGGAGTTTACTTCTCTGACATCATCCACCATAAATCCATCCACTGCATCACCGCTGTGGACGATAAAACCAGGTTCATGGAATACCTCAACTTCCCACTCAGAATGGACATTAAAACCACCATCAGAGGCACCCTCATCTTTAGACCACCAGGACCCTCCCCGGCTTCTGCGACACGATCCGCAAATTTATCGCCCACCAAGTCATCAATACTATACACCATTCATGTTCCTAAAATACCTCAATTTTCACCTCGCTGACCCTAACAACGCCATCATCCTCAACCTTCTGGACAGCATGAATAGCATCAGCCTTACTCAGATAGTCACCGACCCCACGCACCTTGCAGGACACTCGCTAGAGCCTATATTCACCGCCAGTAACAGAGTCAAATACAGCATCCCACCAAGCTCACCTGGACAGACCACCCAATCACCCACGTTACCTACACAGCAGCCCCCAGCCAAGCCACCAGACCAGTTAGCGTCTCACACCCCAGCTGGAATAGAATTTCCAAGAGCCAATAGACAGATGCTCTCAACTCTAATCCCCCATCCCACCTCCCCCCCCAGCCAACACCTCTTTGAACATCAAACAAGCCGTCTGAAACTTCACAATTTGGATCTCCAAGTGCCCCAACAGAGTCCCTCCCCCAGCAAACCCTCGGAACACAACAGACCCTCCATATAAGCCAGCTGGTATAACCCAGAACTAAGAACCTTGAAATGTGACTGCAAACAACTGGAAAGGAGATGGCGCACCACCAAGGAGCCCACCGACCAGACCAACTTCAAGACATCACTCAGCCAGTACCACAGACTGTTGAAAGACACCAGAAAGAATGCACTAGGCAACCACATTGAAGCCCGCTCCAACCAAAGCAAAGAACTGTTCAGCATCATCAAGGAGTTCTCTAGCCCCTCTGCGACTGAAAACATCATCACCCTCTCCCAGGACTCTGCACCACCCTAGCTGACTTTTTCCACAACATCTCCCATCTCACCGCTCACCTTCCCTGCCAAAGTCCTCGAAAAGGCCATCACCAGCAACTGATAGAATACCTACAGAACAACAATCTTCTGGATGCATCCCAATCCGGATTCCACTCCAACCACAGCACCGAACCTGCCCTGATCGCTGCGACGGACAACATCAGAACCCTCCTTGATCAGGGAGAATTGGCCACCCTAATCCTCTGAAGCATCCGACACTGCATGCCACCACACCCTGATCGAGAGGCTTCATCAGATCGACATCCAAGACAACGCCCTCAAATGGATTGCATCCTTCCTTTCCAGATAAACTCAGAGAGTCCTCCTCCCTCTCTTCACCTCAGAGCCCAAGAGCATCATCTGCAGCGTCCCTCAAGGCTCATCCCTCAGCCCCACCCTTTTCAACACCTACATGTGCTCCTGGCCAACATCTTCCCAAACCACGGACTGAACGTCATCTCCTTTGCGGACGACACCCCTCACATCCTCTCACTATACAAAGACCCCTCCACCACCTATGCCATTTTCCACCTCTGCTTGACCAGCATCTCCAACTGGATGCAAGACAACTGCCTCAGACTCAACACAGTCAAGACAGAAGTCCTGATCTTCTGGAACTCTGCCTCACTGTGGGATAACTACTGGTGGCCCCTCCATACCCAGAACCTTGGCATCATCTTGGACAGTAAAGTCACCATGTAGAGCCAGATCAACACAGTCTCCTCTGCATGCTTCCTCACCCTCAGCATACTTCGAAATATCTTCAAATGTCTCCCAGTCTCCACCAGACATACTTTCACTCAAGCCCTCAGCACTAGCCGTGTGGACTGTGGCAATGCACTTTACGCTGGAATCCCATCACACCTCCTGAAGAGACTTCATACCATCCAGAACTCGTTGGCCAGACTCATCCTTGACCTCCCCAGATGGACCCACATCACCCCCACCTAAAAAACTCCACTGGCTCCCTGTCCACAAGAGATGCCAAATAAAGATTCTGATGCTCGCCTACAAAGCCTGCCACAACCAAGGACCAGCGTACATCAACCAACGCCTAAGCTTTCACCTACCCTCCAGACCCCTGCACTCCACCTTGCTCACCCCCCTCCGCAGCAACAATGGAGGTTGTCCCTTCTGTGACCTCATTGCGAAGTCCTGGAGCAGCCTCCCCATCCACCTCTGGACTTCGCTCTCCCTTTCAGGAGTTCAGAAGGGGACTCAAGACCTGGCTTTTTGACTGAAGCCCCTGAGCAGCCTGAACCTAGTGCCTGGATACCCCCACGGGTGATTAGTGTGCTCTACTAATATTGTTTCATTGATTCATTGATCATGCCATCTATGTGTCCCACCCTTCAGGGTGTTTACAAAAGAATGCGTGGTCTGTCTCGAATGCTAAATGATGTCATTAAAACAGATGCACATCCAATATCATGATCTCATGCGTTCCTTGATAGTTTAGGCACTTTATATTTTCTGGGTACTTTTAATTTGATTTCAAACTACTGGCAGAATGGCATAAACCTAGATGCCAAGAAGAGGTGGTCATGCTCAAATCTCAAGTCATTTTCAGTTTAAAAGGTTTGCAGATATTTAATATTACCCATCTGGATTACTTTGCTGGTGACAGCTTGATTTGGGAGGACCACATCGTCTACTTCCAGAAAATGCTACTGTCCCTGAAAGAGGGCATATTTACTTTCAAGTAGAGTAGATGCTAGATAGACCAAGTGTCTTTTTCATTCTGCCAACCTGTTGACAGAATGAAAGGTCCCCTTCTATCCTTATTGTAAAATCTCCAATGATTTTGATGATTTTTTCCCATTCATAAATTGTAGGGAAAGTGCAGTAATTCCATCTACTTAGGGAGTTCACTCTATTTCTTGATCTTTGGACCCCTGGAAGTATGCTTTCTGTTCTGACTGGAGACCTGCTGCCTTGACCTCAAACGTATGTTCTTGTTCAGTAGTACGCCCTTCATTCTCAGTGCAGTCTCTGCCATTGTTGAACTGGCCTGATTTGGCTATCAGCGAATGTGTATATTCCTTATAGGTACCCTATATAGGCGTAGGTAACATTGCAACCTTTCACCGATATTCTTCGCTACATTACGCGCATAATGGTTCTTAGGGACTGACCTTTTACCTACATACTAAACTGCATTAAGAAACACTGGTTTTTCCCTAGTTCGAATCTCATCCATTATGCATGAGGGTTCTTGGAAGCACAGCACGACTATCATCCCCTGTATAATATCTCTGTATAAAGTAAAGGCCCGACATCATCCTTTAGGCTGACACAGTAACATAGTGAGGTAGGACCCCTGGGGAGACCTATGGGTGTATATATACATCACATCTTGCTTAGAAGGACAGAGGAGACCGAGACTTTCCAGCTGACACACTGACCAGAGATGCTGCGGTTCCTGCATGCAAACGCTCTAGCTCGCAGTGGTCTAACATCCCACGCGGGGTGTCCAACTCGAGACCAGGACGGGTCCTTTATTCTCTCATTCTCAGGTAATGGGGTTGACTAGATCCTAGCGGGATTCTTGGCATAACACCTACATAGATGCTAGTTACATTTAGGTACACCTAGTTAGAGAGGCATCGTAGGAGTAATCACTTATAATGTATTTTATGTACTTGTAAATATTCATGATTACCTCAAAATGGTAGAACTGCACCATCCTTTTACTTTCCTAGTACTGCTAATCGTAGATCTCTGCTACTGTCTAATGGTTGTTGCAGCTCATCTATTCTACACTAGAATAACAACTGTAAAACAAATCTTTACTGACAAACGCCCAATATGTTTATTCTGTGTATCTCTGAGACAAACTAAGTGAGCAAGAGTGACTGAGCGAAAGTTAGTATATTGTTTCCACGATCCTGAGGGATCAGGGTTGTCATGTTCTGAGGTTGCCAAGAACTATTCTCTCCTTGACCAGAGTAGATTCTAGTGCACTGTGAGCTAGCTGATACAGACAGGCTAACATATCCGGTGGGGGTGAGTCTGTCTGCCACCAGTCCGACAGTTCATTTTATCCAAACGTGCAGTTCCTGTATATGTAATATAGGAACTACACAACAGGACATGTTCAGTTTTAATAACTAACACATTATACATTTAATGCGTTAGTTCTAGATATCCCAAACCAGGTACATCTTTATTTATGAGATGTGGCGAAGGGTAGTTTTTCTTCATACCCAAAACGTTACTTGTGGCCCACACAAAGGTCTCCCACACAGCTGACAGGTTTAAATTATTATTTGGTCATGCTTTTCTAAGGTTAGCAATGTAGGTTTGCCTGAGATGCACAAATTTGAAGACCGGTTTTAACTCTCTGTTGCTTTTCAGTTCTGAGAAATAGCGTATTGTGCGTCTTTTTAGCCTGAATAGCGGAATGCAGAAAAGACCATTCCTAGGTTTGTGAAGCAGGGCCATAAACACGCGTGTGGCCTTAATTGACCATGTGGGTTGTACCACTAAATATGGAGCCCAAGAATATTGACATAAAGGAATATTGTGGACAGAATATCGAGCGACAAAAGATTGAAAGCTAAGTGCATACAGGGAAGTCCTTGATGCTTGCATGCCTCAATAGTCTAAATTCAATATTCAGGGTGCACATCGACAATTTGCCTCTGTTCTGACAAAATAACAACATACAAGCCAAAGAGATTATATGGTTGCGCTTGTCTGGTCCACTTTTCCTGTCAAAGTGAATAACCCTGGTTCCATCTAGGTCCATTATCTAGCTACTCTTATATGGCATATTCTGTTGGTGTGATAACTTTAGGTACTCCATTGTATAAAACCTGTTGCCAGTGGGGGTACTTGGGAATGTGTCATAGCTTCTTCCCTATGAAGATGGCCTCCTAAATTTTAGATTTTTTTCTGCAGAGAGATTTTGCCTGAAACTAGGCCCTCTCACAGAGCACAAAATGCATAATGCTGTAAGACAACCGGGAAAAGGGTGGTGGAACATTTCTGTACGCCGTGGTGGCGACTCCAACTAATGGTACACATCTGCTGTTTACCAACTCTTCCTTTTCCCAGTGAATGTTGAAGTCGAACCTGCAACCCAAAATTAAGGAACATTTTCCTTCTAGTTGAGCTAAAAATAATGGATACTAAACTGAAAAAGTGGAAAAGTTTTCCTTATAGCCTCCTTGAGTCTTTTCTTCCAGGACTTGCTTCAAGAATAGAGAGAATGGTTTCATTTAACAGATTCACCGGTCCCTTTGGATATTGGTCTGCTGAGGGACAGCTACTTGTTTGTTACTACTTCATGCCCCTGAGGGCCTTAAGGACTGCAGGTTGAGACATGCTCTGCGAGAAGATGTTGCTGCTCCAACTAGAGGGATCTGATGGGCTCCCTCACCGAAATCAGGATTGGCCTCAAGACCTGGATGTCGAATGGCCTGACCCCACGCTGCGACTGGAAACACCACCCACGGGGCTATTAGCGTGCACTACAAATATTAATTGATGTATTGATTGATGGGCTATTTGGATCACTGTGGAGACCAGCTCCTGCTGGGTGGGGTCTACTGGTATTTACAAAAGGACCACTTCACTGAGACAAATCAGGACGAAACCAGTATCAGAGTGTTTAATGAGACCATTTTGCATTAACTATCTGTTTTTTGCTGCCAATACTCCTTTACCAGGGACAAACGCTCTGCTTTTGCACGTTCTGAAACACCTTGCAGACCCAAGAATATCAAACTTAAAACCCACCTTCTCAGCACGTTACATTTGTCTACCAGAGATCTTAAGCAAATTCTGTATGTACAAATTAGGCCCTTTTGAAAAACAGCAGTCAACTTCACCCAGTTGAACTATTTGGAGCTTTAGAACAGTTTCAAGGATGGAAGGTGGGATGTTTAACCGGGTGTACCTACTGCATTGAGTTCAGGTTCACATAGTCTCATTGTCGCTTCAGAGATTTTGTAACCATATTATGTCATTTATAAGGGCTCGCACATCGCATGTTTGACCTACAGGAGCACTGTTAAGATGGAACCTTCAGGTTTATCTAAAAGCTGTTGTAAGTATGAGGGTAGATATGTTAACCAGGCTCATCCATCTTTCTCAGTCCAGCTACAGGGAGGTCAGCAACTTAATGAATTAATATTCTGGTCTGAGCTCTGGAAAGAACTTCAACATTTTGAAACTATTTTTCAATGATACTTTGCAGTCACTTTTACGTTTGATTGCAGTAGGGTATTCTTCTTTGTAATTATCTTATTCTATTTCTTTCATTTTACTTGCACCTTGTGTGAGGTTTGAAGTGTTTTATTTCTGGACTGGGGTTTTTGGTTGACTTTTTACACAAAGCTGAGCCAGAAAGGAACGGGAATCCAGAGACCTATACAGGATAACAGTTTGGTAGAAGCAATGCCACTCTCCATCACCATCCTCCAGTGCCAGCCGAAAAGGGTTACTGAGCATACAAAAATGTTCCCCAACATGCAACCCAAAACATTCTAACTGTCTTACCATTACTCCTACGGGTAAAAATAATTGCTTTGAGTAAAAACTGTTTGACTCTGCAGAGCCTTCTGACGGAACAGTGTGGGAACTCCGTCACAGTTCACATCAAGAATGTGACTTCTGTCCTCCATGCCGTACCAGTCACACTTACAATTACCCAATGGGGCGCATAATTGGAATGGACATGTATTAGTCTTGATGCATACATTGTTTTATTTGTTACTTTGTATATCTGTGAAGAGGTGCTTACCCGTGTGGTATCCTAGAGCGAAAAGATTTTGCAATGAAGTTACTGATCTGTTGCGGTTGAGAGGGTGAGAGTGACTAGTTCTACGATGGCAGCACTCCTGTGAGGCTCCTTGCACTGGGTGTGCAATCCGCCATGATCTGCCTGCACTAGGATATCTGAAACCCATGTTGTGCCAGGAGACGGTCAGACGAGTACTCCTGATGTCCCTGTTTGCACCCTAGCAGGTTCTGTGCCACTCCTGGGTTAAATCTCACGATGTCACTTGTTACTTAGTGGAGGTTTGGTGCGCCCTTTGGGGCTTGCATAAGGGTGGAGTGGGAGGGAAGGCCACTGGCAGGTTGGGGTTTACTAGTATGGGTGAGAGTAGAGGGGAACGGGAACGGGAAGTTGAGGTCTATGCTCAGATCAAGTGGGCAGAAAGAAGCAGCACATAATCAGTTTCTACGTACTTGCACAGCCTTACCCCCTTCTTCTTTCCATCACATCACACGGCCACACATCATGCACACTGGCTCCATTGCCCCATAGATAAACACTATAGCACCTGTTAGCGGGCTGAAATATACCGACAGTAGGCCCCTTATTAAGCTTCTAACCTGGAATGTGCACAAGCTCAACAACCCTCGCAAGACTAGGCAAATCCTTGCTTACCTGGACAAACAAAGGCTTGACATGGCACTGTTGCGGGAGACTAAATGATGTCATTATAAAGCTCTGGACTTTAAATTTACATATGCAAGAGGTACTGCACTAATGTTAAAGCAAGGGGCACCATTCTTGCTACCATACAAATCCCAGGTCGCTATATTATCATACAAGCCATAATACATAACAAACACTTGACAATAATTATCACATTTGGACCCAACACAAACGATTCCCAGTTTCTCACACAAATCTGGGATACATGTTCACTCCTGTCTCCACAGGCTAGACTTTGGGGTGGGGATTTCAGTTTGATGCTTAACAGACAACTAGATTCCTCGGATGGCGATTGTTGCACACATAATGCAGCTGCAACTACTCTCTTAGATATTATGTGGCCTGAGGATCTGTTTGATATATAGTGACTACAACACCCGTCCCTGGCCTAGGGAACACGCGTCCACTGATCATGGCTCTTGGGAGAGGCTATACTGTTGGATTGGATCCAAAGATCTATGCATGTGGGTGCACTTAGTGGAATATCTCCCCCGCACATTCTCAGATCATGCCCGGGTCAAATTGGTGCTTCATGCCTTTGCTTTTCTGGAAACCATGTTCAGGGATGAACTCCGAACTGAGCTCCTCAATTTCTTTCAGCTGAATGACAATCCAGTGAATTAAGTTGGCATTTGAGAGGCATTTAAGGCACAGAGTCCACAAGGTACTGAAGGAACACCTGTATAGGCTTGAGAAGCACCTTAAGAACTTGGAGACTCAGGGAGGCGGTAAGCCATCCACCCAGGTACTGGCCCAACTCTGCACCAAACTTGACGAAGTCAGAGTCGCAGGTCAGGAACTTAAGCATCTGCACAAGTTTGCCATTGATAAGGCATATGTTAAAGCAGAGCACCCCAGCTGAACCCTAACTCAACTTCTGCGGCAAGTCCAGGCACCCCAAGAGGTTCTCCAACTCAAAAAGGATACTGATGAAACTCTATATGAAGCAAAGGACATCTTGGAGGAATGTGTTCAATACTAGACCACATTATATACATAACTCACTAGTATGGACCCATCCATCTATCCACATACTTTGAGCGCATTGCGCTGGCATGACTAGAGGGGCCCAGATGCCAATTTCTTACTGCACTTCTGACTTTGGAAGAGATTGTAGATGTGATCCTGAGTCTCCCCACATGCAAAGCTCCAGGAGGCAATGGCCTCTCCATGGAGTCATGAAAGGCTTTTCCTCCCATGCTTACCATCAGGTTATCACAACTCTACAATGAAGCGCTCTCTACGGGCACCCTTCCCACCTCATTTACTGAGGCAACACTCCTCACCCCGTACTGTTTTTGCAGTGTTGGACTAGCTAAACCCGGATCTGAACCCTGTAGCGGTCTTTTTGGACACTACCAAAGCATTTGACTCTCTAGAGTGGGATTTCTTTTTGCTGTCCTCTCGAGGATGGGGTTCCCCACTAGCTTCAAAAGCTGTATATAATGCCTATACCACAAGCCAACAGCCAGAATCAGGCTGAACTGTCTTCTGTCTGCTCCTATGCAGATCCCTAAGGGCACGTGGCAGGGACGCCCACTCGCCTATCTTATATGCCTTAGCGTCAGAGCCCTTGGCATGCTCTATCCACCAGCTACATGCCACCTGAGGGCTATACTTTATGGAGCGAAATCTTATTATCTTCCTCTATGCAGGCAACATCACACTCTTACTTTGTGATCCAGCCCGTAACCTAAGCCCACTGGTCAAGGAGATCTGCCAATTTGGGCTGCTCTGGGATCTCCATCCACTAGAACAAATCCACAGTATTCCTCCTTAAACATCACACACCCCAACAGGTATCTGGACTACCCCCTCCCATGGTGCACAAAATCGTTTAAATATCTTGGGGTCTTGGTTAGTCGAGATACTGACAACATTGCCTCTGAGAACTGTGAGGTGGCCCTATCCAAACTGAGGACCGCATAGCCATAATGAAAATGGCTATCCTACCTAAATTACTCTACCTATTCTATACCGTTTCTATTATATCCTCTTCAGGACACTCTAATCCGTCATGATAAGCCTAGCCTGGGTAGGAAAACAACCTAGAATCCATTGGATGGTGCTAACCCTGCCATATGCATAGGGTGGACTGAGTGTCCCCGACTTTGAGCTTTATTACAATTGCACATATGCACAGGTCGCCCACTATTAGTACACCCTCAGAGATATATGGCACATCTGGCAGTGGAGCACGATGCAGTTCATCCTCATGTACCGATCAATAGTGGGGCGACCCCCTAGAATTTGCTGTACAGAAGTTAACACTGTGAGCTGTGTGCGGTGCACCTGGGACAGTCTTTGCTGGCGCCTAGCTCACCCAATATTATATTCTCCAGACTAGCCCTTGCTCACAACCCACTTATACAGATTACAGAGTAAGTTCTGAAGTTGCGCAGGACATTTCATAATCTGTCCGGGTGCGGGTATAGGGAAACCTGCTCGGTGATGGACGGACACTCTAGTATATTTCATATTACGAACTCTCTGCAGAGTTTGTTCCTTCTCCTTTCTGCAGGAACCTCCTGCCTACAGAGTGCTGGGGATGCTCATTACCACTTTCTCGTCATGGATTTAGGGACAGTGTTTACTGACCAGGAATGGGAATATTGTTGTGAGAAAATAGGAGAGAGATGCCCAAATGGCAGGCTCCACCTTATTCACTTTAAGTTTCTACATCAATTATACCATACTCTCAAGAGTGTAACCATTAGGAGGTGGTGTTGGCGGCACTGCCTCATACTGCTGTCGCTGTTGAGCCCCTGCAGCGGACGTTATGCACCTTCCTTTGGATTGTATACATATTGGGGGATACTGGTCCGAAGTGTTCACTCGGCTCTCAGACATGACTGGTGTGCTGTTGCTGCCATCATCTAAAATGTCTCTTCTGGGATGCACATTTGACATGCAAAAAGATCTCCAAACCTTTGTTTCTGTTGCGCTTTTGCTAGCAATGCGGCAGATGGCTTGCGTATGGGGCAGAGATAGAGCGCCTATGGTAGACAAATGTCTGAAAGACATGGTTTATTGCAGTGCCCAGCTGGAACTATGCTATTCTACACCACTATCCCGAAGACCAACCAGCCAACAGACTTCGTTAAGTGCCAGTTCCAGTGTTTGGTGCCTAAAAAAAAGCAAACGAAGCACCGCCGAGGCGAGCATTACAGATTATGATGTGTTCTACCAACAGTTTAGGAGGTAATGGGAGCTGCCATCTATGGTAGATGTAACATTGGACCCCACATGTGCCGTCCTTTCAAAGAAGGAAACTATGAAGTGACCACTTACCATCTCATGTCACTGGTCTCTCTCTGCCTTTTTTTTTTAACAAAAACTGTGAAATAGTGAAAGGTATTTCTAACTCTACTTGTGGAGACACATTTCAGAGAAATCTGCACCTCGACTGTTGACTGGAATCCCGTATTTAATGTTCAATGTCATTCTCTCATCTATGCTCACTGCCGACTCACCCTAAAAAAACAAACCGATACTACACGAAGGTATCAAGAAATTATGGCCACCAAAAAAAAAAAAAATCAAGGAAAGAACAGTCTCGAACCATTGACCCGGGTGCACTTATTGCACCAGTCCTCCGCCTGTCTGTTATCACTCAGAGCTTGATCAGTGGAGACGCTTCTTGAGGTAAGGGAAGGCACAACTCGGAAATAACTGAACTTGTTTTTCTTCAAAAGGAAGCTAACCACTTCATAAAAACGTAAATCTTGTCAGTTGTGTTAATTCGGCTGTGGCGCCGTTGAATCTATAAAGGCGCAAGAGATCTCCAGAGCCGCCGGGGATGTTTGTGTCTTGGGTTTTATTGAAAGGGTATGGCTAAGAGAATCGAGGCATATTTGAAGAAAGTGGCACGGCAGCCATGGGGATACTTTTTAAATTAAACATCAAGCTAACGAAAACGCAAGTTTTTGCAATCACCCTCAGGATTAAATATCTTTCAATGCTAATAAAAGAGAGATTGTTTTAATGTCGTTATTCCTGTCTTCAGCCTTTTAAAACATGGATGTAAAAGTTGTACTAATAAGTGACTAATATGTTGACCATAGGGACCCCGGAGTACTTAACGATGGATGGTCTTTACGGATTCTTTCCAGAACTTTGCTCACTCCTGACTAATGTTTCCTGCAAGATATAGTGTTCAGTACGTACAAAACTAAATCCTAAACTCAGAAACCTCATGTCATCCATATTATACCACCATATGAAACACCTTCAGCAAATAGAATAGCAGAAAGAAACATAAATATTCTGGAAAAGAGACTGTGTTGGGCACAAGCTTTGCAGATGCATTTTGTATTGAATTGCGTGCATTAAAATTCGAAGGCTATGAGGAACCCACCTATGGGATCAGTGTTATCAAGAGGCTCATCATGCAGATACCACGCTGACATCCCAGAATGCTTTTGTATCCATTAAACACCTGCGTCATTGCTATAACATGAGTAATTCTTAACTAAAAGCATCTTTTTTAACATTAGGAATGTGTTTTTATTAAACGCCAGAAAATAAGTTCATTAAATATTGGGAGACATTCCTAATTCCAGTTTGTTTTGGGTTAATCATTTTTGGGGATGCGAGGATTATGTTAGCAATTTTGTAAATATGCTGGTTTTCTTTTTTATCACATCTCAGGTCAAACTTTATTTCTATTTAGTTTGATGTCTAGAAGTTGTGCCCATCGCATGTTGAAAACAAGCATTTACAATGCAATGGTTTCGCCTTTGGAAAAGTTAGAGCTATTGGCCTTGTAAATGACAAATTTTGTATTTATGTGTTGGTTTTGAAAACAGATAAATAAATGGCATTGTCATTTACATTGCCATTAGCTTAATCTCTCGCAAATGTGAGATCTATTGTACCCTACGGACGAGCTCAGCAGACAGCAATTACTACCATACACACACACCCAGAGCCACACACACACCCACCCAGAGCCACACACACACCCAGAGCCACACACACACCCAGAGCCAGCCACACACACCCAAAGCCACACACACACACCCAAAGCCACACACACCCAGAGCCACACACACACCCAGAGCCACACACACACACACACCCACCCAGAGCCACACACACACACCCAGAGCCACCCACACCCAGAGCCACACAAACACACCCAGAGCCACACACACACACACACAGAGCCACACACACCCCCAGAGCCACGCACACACACACCCAGAGCTACACACACACCCAGAGCTACACACACACCCGAGCCACACACACACCCAGAGCCACACACACACCCACACACACCCACACACACCCACACACACACACCCACACACAAACACCCAGAGCCACACACACACCCAGAGCCACACACACACACCCAGAGCCACACACACACACACCCAGAGCCACACACACACCCAGAGCCACACACACACCCAGAGCCACACACACACCCAGAGCCACACACACACACCCAGAGCCACACACACACACACCCAGAGCCACACACACCCACCCAGAGCCACACACACACCCACCCAGAGCCACACCCACACCCACACCCACACCCAGAGCCACACACACACCCAGAGCCACACACACTCACTCACCCAGAGCCACACACACACACACCCAGAGCCACACACACACACACCCAGAGCCACACACACACACACACACACACACACACACACACACACCCAGAGCCACACACACCCAGAGCCACACACACCCAGAGCCACACACACACCCAGAGCCACACACACCCAGAGCCACACACACACCCAGAGCCACACACACCCTGAGCCACACACACACACCCAGAGCCACACACACACACAGAGCCACACACAGCCACACACACACACACACACACACACCCAGAGCCACACACACACCCAGAGCCACACACACCCACCCAGAGCCACACACACACCCAGAGCCACACACACCCACCCAGAGCCACACACACCCACCCAGAGCCACACACACCCACTTTGCTCTTCTGAAATGTTGGCATGTATGATAGTGAGCTGTGTGTGGTGAGCTGTGTGTGGTGCGTGTGTCTCGTGAGCAGTGTGTGGTGAGCTGTGTGTGATGAGCTGTGTCTTGTGATCCATCAGTGTGTTGTGAGCTGTGTGGGGTGAGCTGTATGTGGTGTGTGGGGATCAGTGTCTGTCCCCCGCGCTGCGCTGGTTTTGCCCCCCGGTCGAATCCTGCGCTGTGCGCATGCGCAGTGCCGGCTGCCCCTCGGAGGCTCTTTCATTGTCTCACATCTCTCCCCGGCTCACCCTTTCATCCACCGGACCTCAGCCCAGTCACCGGAGACAACTGGACCGTCATGGCGGGGACGGTCCCTGCGGAGGTGAGGTGCCCTGTGCGGCTCTCCCACTGCCCGGGGGCGGCGGGCTCCTCCTTTCACCCACGGACCCGCTCTACCTTTCATCAGGGCCCGGGGACGGATCCTGCGGGGATGAGGGGCCTTGTGCAGCTCTGCCATTTCCTGGGGGAGGGGAATTGTGCTCCTCTTTTCACCTTAGGACCCGCTCTGCCTTTCAGCCGTGCCCGGCGTCACTGCCAACACTGGGTGTTTTAAGGCGCTTCCCGCTGTTTCTTGACAATGATAGTTGTGAACCTCAGCGCTGCCGCTTCTCGGTGCTCCAGAGATCCGTGCAGTGACCAGGTCCATGTGGAGCACAAGACTGACACCCGAGGGTCCCGGGACCCGGGCTCAGCTGAACAATTAACATAAGGAGCATGAGTCAGACACTGAACAACTGTGGGAAAGCAGAATCGTGGGCTGCGAGGAATGGCTGCGAGGAATGATGTAAACTCCCGAGGCTGGACAATACCGACAGTCGAGCTGAAAGGAGCCATAACAAGGGGGGCCGGAGACACGGACAGCGGGAGGGGGGCCCGGGGGCGGGAACGGGCACACGGGGTGATAATTGTTCTGTTTGTTGACCTGCGTCTACAAATGCTGTTCTCACGGTGCTAAGATCGCGCAAGGGCTCGTATTAACTGTCCCCCTACGCTTCCCTGGGGGAGACTGGAAAGGACAGAACCAACCGGGACAACGGCTCGGCTTCGGCTGGCGAAAGAACGAGCTGGCATCTGTACGTGGGATTTGCAACTAAGACAGCCAAAGGGGGTAACCTGTAATGTGCATCATTTGCATAACACTACAATCTTATTTTTAAAAGACACGCTTTTACACTATTTTATCTAAAGACGAACGGAAGGTTTATATCACTACGGCCCGCAGGAAAGACTCAACACATTTGGAACAATTAATGACACAATTAATGGCAGCCTCCCCCTACCTACCCGCCCGCCACAGCCCCATCCCCAGCCCCTATTCAGGTCTCTGTTACTAGAAAAACAAACCTGGTGTACGCCCTTTTGATTTCACAGCTGCAGGCGCCTTTCTTTTCACAACAACTTGATTTGTGTAGTGTCCCGGAAATACGTGCTGCCAAGCTCATGCATACGTTATGCTCCCAAGCTTACCTTAACCAATTAGGACGCTTATTAATTTAAGGAGGCAAAACTTCGAAAGGAGGGCCAGCAATTGCCACCCCGCACTGTACGCCAACACTGCCCATTCCCATTATTGTGAATGAAGATTTACTGACCGCGCCCTGGGCCATTTCATAATCGCCCCATTGTAAATCCATACACTGGAGCTGTATGCAGACACTCCCACAAATCTGATGTTCCCGCCTCCTCGCTGGTGCCTCGAGGGCGAGGAATAGTCCTCGCCCGGCCCAGCGCCGCCTAGCTAGCACACGTGCACACGTCTGCAGGAAGACTTTGCGCACCAAAACATATTTTACATACATCGTTTCTCGGGGGAGCACCAAACAGTGAGCACTTCTTTCAAAGCTGCTCAATGGTGTTAATCCCCTCCGCTCCTTAACACCAGCCGCCACTGCACCTCATGGTCAGGTACCATCACAGTTTACAACAAAAGGCCCTTAATAACGCTGTAGACTGTCTAACCTTACTCGCTGTAGTTTTTTCCGCCCTATCCTTTTCCCCTATGGGTGCTAGTTCTCTCGTGGCCTTCTCCGCCCTTGGGCCTCATCCCACAGCCGCCATCTTACCTTGCCACTTGCAGATCGCCAGACTCCACACTGTGTAAAAGTAACAGACGCAGCTGAAACGATCGACTGCCTACCATGTTCCTCGGCTCGTCAGTCTAGGACCTGCCCGGCTTTGTGCTAATTGGCTGTAGAAGAAAATATTGAGCTTCAATTGGTGAGTTGGTATTTGGTGGTAGCTGTCTGTCACTCTCTTTCTCGATTTTAATTCGCTTCAAGACTAAAAAAAACGCATTAGAGGCATAACGAAAATAACAACTATGGAAAAAAACATAATTCAAAGGCAGAGGCATACGCTCAAACTTGAATGATAGTAGTATTGGAAAAGTAAACGGATTTCTCTTGGAAAACACAATTTGGAGCCAAGCAGCTCCTCAAAGACATGGACAGCGGGAGGTGGGGCGGACGGACAGCGGGGGGCGGGAACGGGCACAGACGACATGAGACTGGGTACAGCAACAAGACACGCATACACGTAAAAAAACAAAAAGACGACATGAGACGGGGTAAACGTACAAAGGGAAAAGAAAATTACAAACAAAATGCTGCTTACCTGATCGCAAATATAAACTCCTTCCTGGCAACTTCAATTTCGCAGCCCACTCCTGGAGAATACTTTTGGTAACTGACCAAAACAAGGCGACCAAAAAAAAAAAAAATAGGAACCGCCCACCACCGCAATGACGTTGTCAAAGGGGCTGAATGCGAAAAAATCGCAGGAATGCCCACGAATCTGCTGCAGCAATGACGGACAGATCTCCCTTCCAATGGCTAACCTCCATTTATGAAGCTAGCCAATGGAACAGAGAGGCGGGACAAGACACACATTCTGAAAAACATAAGATTTCGCCTGTGCGAAACGCTGCTGCGCATCTGTTCGCCAGGCGAAACCTAAAAGTGGCCTTTAAATGTGTTCATTTAAAAGAACTAGCCTTCTCTCATATGCATCTTGTTACAGAGGCTGGTTGTGACAATTAATTTGCGGAACTCGATTATCCAAACCGTATTATTATTTATGCATTTTTTAAAGTTCAATATCCATGTTAAATACAGTTCCCAAGCATGCCATTTGTATTGCTGGTTTAGGAAATCCTAACTTCTTCCATCACATGCATCGAGCGCTAACACACCCTTTTAGTTTGCAAGGTTGACATGAGAAGCAATAACCTCTTGGATTACCTGGGATTCTCCTTGCAATGTTTCCTCTTGTGGTCTTTTATGCATCAGTGGCTTCAGTGAATTCGGAAAATTAAATTTTGCATCATTGGACTTCCATCCATGATGTACTTTAGAATAATTCCCTGCTGCCTGCTGTTTAGACTCCGGAAATCTGTTTCCCTAAATTATTTTTAAAGTGAGTGTAAAAATGTTAACATGATCAGTGGAAAAAGGATCTCCTCTAAATTCCTATCAAAGCAGAGTTTTTCCCCCCGAGTGTACACTCCAGAAACCAAGAAAACCCTTGCCAGAATTACATTGCAGCATTTTAAACCTACACTGCTACTGCAGCTTATGTCTGATGAACGAGGGCAATAGGAAGTCTGACATTAACATAGGGTGCACAATGGTGTCTGGGCCTTTAGGAAGCCTAGATGTTACCACCCCCAGAGTGCACTGCGAGTTCAGAGCCAGTTATTTTTCCCAGATTACGCAAGTTAAACCTAGGAACACTGTAGGAGTTTTTTTGCCCAATTTCTACAGTTTCTTTCTTTAAGACCCATGGATATTTCACCTTTATTTGATGTTTTTTATCTCTGGGAAGTATTTCAATGATTTATTAAGCTTTGACAGTGATATTTAACAGTCATGCCTTCACTCCTTATGAAGTGCCCTTCATGTGGTAGGAAAAAAGCAACTTCAGATTACCATAATGTCTGCTTAGTTCACCTTCTGAGTTCACATTCCACTGCTGTATGTAAATTTTTTGTTAAGATGTCGAAGAGGACATTAAAAGGCTGTGAAGAAATCTCACTGCACAACAAGTCCAAATACATGGAGGTCAAGGAGAGACCAAAACGGGCCTCCATAGAGGGTTCTACCTCTTCTGCGTCTAAATTCTCAGCAAGAAAGGGACCAAAAAAGGTGGATATCCAGGGGCAAAAGATCCGAAAGGGATGAAAAACGACAGCTTCAACAGTCGCACCACCCCCATCCTACTCAATATCAAGAAGATCAAGGTCAGCCAGGGGTACAGTGATAATGAGCCCCTGTTGTCTTGAGTGGATCTTCAGCTGAAGCACTATCATACGGTGTCAGGCAGATCTTCAACGTAGAATTCCTCCCACCTGTCTATATCAATTTGCTCAACATCAATGGAAGCTATGCCATCACGATGGCTATCTACAAAAATGAATGAAATGAAATGAAATTGAGTTTTGTAAAGCGCGTTACTACCCGGAGGCCTCGTAGCGTTGTGGGACGGTAGGTTTAGGAGGCTGCTATCTGACTTTAATGGAAAAGAAGTGTTTTCAAGCGTTTCCTAAACTTTTGTAAGTCAGGTTCGCTGCGCAGTGTAGGTGGCAGGGAATTCCAGACCGAGGTAGCGTTCCGTGAAAAGGAGCGTCCACCCCATCTAGCCCGTTTGATTTTCTTAGTTGTAGCCAAAAAAGCTGTGCTTGAGCATAGTGATCTAGGCGGATGGTAGGGGGTGGCTAAGGGGCAGATCATTGCGGGGGCTTTCTTCCACATGGCCTTGTGCATTATGCACATCGCCTTGAATTTTACTCTGGCTTGGATAGGCAGCCAGTGCATTACACTACTCCACTCAGATCAAACTGAAGAGTGTCAAGAGTCAGCGGTGAATTTGCTGCCTACTGGCAGTGTAGTAAAGACCACTTTCAGAGCTTATGCTTGACTTGAAAATTGTTTAATGGCCCTAGCTATCCAGTCATCTTTACCTGTACACTCCAACCTGACCTGTTCCGTCTGAAAATATACTTCTGCTCTGAACTCCTTTAATCGGTAGACAATGTTCCTGTGGGTGTTCTTCAGATACCTAGTCCTCGTGCTCTTGAACAGCTTGCCTCTGGAGTTGAGGAAAATGCAGATTTTTCCAGCATAGTACGTAGAAGACTAATATTTTACCTGGCTTCCTTTATTGCTCCTCTACAGCAGGGAAACAATAAACCAATACAGTAAAGGAAGAGTCTTGTGAGAAATTGAACATTCTAAATCAAGTACAAAACCTTTGGAATGTTCGGCCATCTTCCTTCTTTTATTCCAGGTATGGTGAAGAGCAGTTTACTTTCATCGTTGCTGTCACAATGAAACATAGAACTTCTCGTAATCAATAATTCACACCCGTTTCCTTGCAGTGTTCTCCATGGTTCTATTTAAAATCTGTTCTAAATCGAATCAAAATAAACCGATGTATAGGTGGATATAGCGCTTGGTGGGATATTAGCTCCATGTCTATAATAAGGTCATGATTTGCACCCACCTTAATTTGAAAAATCAGCATTTTCTAGTAAGGCTTGGAGGCTAACGTTATGTCATTTTATATCCTTGCCATTATATTTTCCACAGCGCTCTCAGTTGGCCTAAGTCAGAATATTCTAAAGATCAAATCACTTGATGAATCTGCAGATTTTTTTAACTACCTAGCAACCTTTACTTATATAGTGAGCCCCAAAAATAGATCTGTCCGCACCAGCCTCCTTAATCTTCCTTCAATCATCTGGCAGGTTTGTATAACGATGACGACTTACGTGATTTTCTAAAATTAAGTTAGTAATAAATCTTTTGTCCTTCTCTCATATTATTCATAACACTTAGTGACCCACAATGTTTTATGGCCTGGGGAAAAAACGGTGCAATGTACTAGAAGACATGAATATATTCTCCTTGGTCAAAAAGAACCATAGTTCCTCTGTCTGAAAACGTCTAAGGGTAACATCCAATACTTTAACATCAGAATCTGTTTCATATGATGCCAAGTATAAGGACATCATGTTCCTCTTCCAAGCCTCCAGAAATGGTAACACCTTATTTGCACCCCATATTGAATTGTATTGCGTGGCAGATGGTTTTGTTGCTCTCAGACGTTATCTCAAGAAAACATTTTGTCCCACTGACATATCATCTAACAACTCATATCCAGGTACGATTGCCAGTCTTCACAAATTAATCTTATTATATGATTAGCCCATGTGATTTAACAGAACTTACACATTTGAAACGGCTAGTAGTACCTAACAGTATCCACCTTCCGATACCTTACATAAAAAAACTCAGTTTTGCCACATCACTGTGTATGGCAGTGAGCCCAAGATTCCATAATAATATGCAAAGATTCTGTGACCTGCCAAACTCTCCTGTCACACGATTAACTTAATTTAACTCTCCAACGTGATAATCCTCCTACAAACCAGTAAACACTGGTAATTGGAATGTCACGAATGTGCACTTTCCTAGAATGTCAAAGCTGGGATCTGTATAACTGAGTCACTAACACCATCAGTTCCTTGTTCCTTGTTCCTTGAAACCCTAAGCAGCAGTCAAGAAATCATTGGGTATGTGGGAAAAATCTCCCACTCCTACTATCCTAACCACAAGGAAATGTGTACTCCCCCCTATCTTCTACAGAACAAGACTCCAACAGAATAATCAAGGATGTTGCATTTTCTGTTTGTTTGGAGTCAGGACCACTTCAAACTGATGCCATATCCTATGTCTCCTCAAAAACACTGAGTTGTTCATCTGCATCCCTGGAATTTAAGAACATTTTCTAGCCCAAGTCTTCTATAGTATGCCGCATCCTTGGTATGTGTTGTTTCTGGAGAGTTTTACCTCTGTCTAGACCAGGTGTCTCCAACCTTTTATGTAGTGAAGCTACCTGTGCTTAAGAAAAGTGCTGCTTGAGCTAGTGGCATATTTTATCACTGTAAAATATTGACAACATATGAAAGTTACATGATGACTACCCTAAGCAGGATTATCAGTAGTGACCACCCAAGCATTGCAGGTGCGGTTACTAGCAGAAAAACCAGGAAAAGGTTTACCAATATTAAATGCCTCACCCTGAGTAATGAAGTAACATTCAGATCATGTGGCACAAATGATATAACCACAGCAATACGTCTCCCAATCACAAACTGAACTATCTTTCAGCAATCAACATTTATTGTGTTTGGGAACTGCAATTTTTGTCTTCGTCAGCATATTAGTTTTTGAATATACACATTTTTAGGGCTCGTGCCCTGCGTTGCACAGCGCAGCAGTGCTCTCGCAGGCGAGAGTCCTTTTGTCCGGGGTTCCGAAATGGACCCTGGAATTGTACAAGCTTGTGCTTGTGTTTTTAGTGTTGTCTTCTTTTATTGGGCTTTGAGTGCGTGCTTTTTTTTAACAGAGCACGCAATAGACCATAGGCGGGCGCATTGCTCCGCCCACGGCCTATTGGTGTCTGTTACGCGCACCAAAGCCCATGTGGTTTCAATTATCATGCTCAGACACGGGCGCGATAATTGAAACCATATGGCTGGCTGTGGCGCACTCGCACGCACCACTCGCCAGCATGTTTTTTTTTTTTTTAAACCATAGTTTTTGTTGGCGAACGCTCCTAGTACCCGTTGCTCTTCAGTGGAAGTGTCCATTCACAGGTCGGTGAGCGTCAGGGTGGGAGCAGGATTATTTACATTTTAAGTTTACTATTTCAGACCACTGGAAATAAAATGACGTGCGCAGAATCACACGGTTTTCAGTCAAGTGCCGGAGCTGGGATTACAATCCAGGATTAAAAACTCCAAGCTTAAACGTGTTACACCAGCGCCTAGTTCACAACTCCTTCTCCTCAGTCTGCGCACTCCGTCCCTCCCTCTTTACCACCTCTCCCTCTTTCCCTCCTGCCGCTCTACTTTTCCCACCACTCCCTCCCTTCCTTGGTTCCGACCCTCGCTTCCTCCCCAGCTGTCATGGTGCAGGGCAGGCAGCAGCATTCTTTGGATATCAGGGGAGCGCAGCGGATTCCACGCTGTACTTTCACTTCATTAGGAGGAGGAAGTGAGGTCCGGGGTGTGGGGGTCACTGAGCGCACAGGTGCAGCATCTCACACAGTGGGAGGGGGCAGGGGTCCTAAGGGCCTGGCGGCAGATATTTCGATCCCCCGGACCACACCTCCATATAAACTGAGGCGCCCCCCCAGCCGGGTTCGTATTTAGCAGTACGGTCGGATGCTGCAAGCATCACTGGAGTCAAGCTATCCAGGCTGAAGAAGGCTGATAGCCAGAAACCTGTCCTTGGATGCTTGATTCCGGTCTAGGAAAGACATGGCTTGGTAGTTCGGGCTGGACTGTTCCCATGAGGCACAGGGTCAAGGCTGATTTGCATATAGCCAGTGTCTGACCTAGGGTGGTGTGGAGTGCAAAAAACCCATGGATTTAGGCCCAGATCTTTGTACTGGGGTGAATGTAAGACACTGTTCTGCATTCTTTCCATCAACTGTGTTTTTTGCAATTTTCACCCCGAGTGGGCTGGGTATGCTCAGAAGTGAGTCCCAGGCTCTCCACATCACTGCAGTCAAGCTATCCAGGCTGAAGAAGGCTGATAGCCAGAAACCGGTCCTTGGATGCTTGATTCCGGTTTAGGAAAGACATGGCTTGGTAGTTCGGGCTGGACTGTTCCCATGAGGCACAGGGTCAAGGCTGATTTGCATATAGCCAGTGTCTGACCTAGGGTGGTGTGGAGTGCAAAAAAACGATGGATTTAGGCCCAGATCTTTGTACTGGGGTGAATGTAAGACATTGTTCTGCATTCTGTCCATCAACTGTGTTTTCAGCATTTAAAGTCTGGCCTCATTTAGATGTATTATCCCCATCCCAGCCGAGCCCGAAGGCCTTCGTCCCTGTAACGGGGTTGTTTGACACACGTGGGTCCCCATAGTAGAGACCCCTAGTCTCCTGTTTTACTGTACCTGCTCTCGGTCTGTCACAGGTGCCTACTCTCGAACATGCACTACTGCTCCCCAGCAGGTGCACTTGCAATTACACCAGCACCACGAATGCTCCCACCAGCACCATCACCGCACCTGTGCCCATGGCACCAGCACCACATCCTCTTCCACAGGCACCACCATTGCACCCTCACCCAGTGGCCTCAGCCCCAAACCCTAACCTGCTGGCACCAGAAGCACAATCCCATCAACTGGCACCTCAGCCTCACCCAGTGGCATCACCATCGCACCCTCATTCAGTGGCACAAGCACTGCCCTCACCCACTGGCACCAGCATCGCACCATCACCCAGTGGCATCACCATCGCACCTTCACTCACTTACACCAGCAGCACACCGGCCTTCACTGGCAGCATACTACGTATTCTTGCACCCCCTTGGAACAGCACCACAACCACACTAGGACCCAGTGGCCCCACACTCCCCTGCACCCACCGGGAGCAGAGCCATGCTGTGCCCCCTGGCACCAGCACTTCCGCACTACATGCCCCAGTGCCAGCAACACACCTGCACACACTGGTGCATGCATCGCATCTGCAAACACACTTGTTGGTCCCAGCATCGAACTTGCATCCACAGAGTGGTACTGAGTTGAACACCGCACCGACAACAAGTGACACCAAGTGACACCAGCACCGCGCCTGCACCTACAGGTTCTGTGTAGCACTTACCACTTTGGGAAAACAAACTCAATATTCTAAAAGTAACTTCTTTTCTGAAGAAAACATAATACTTGTCCTTTAAAAATCATATCTGTTAGAGACTACTGCCTGCAGATTCCTTACCTTTGAGTTTCCCCAGAGATCAGACTGGATCTGGAAGACTTTTCGTGAGCAGTACTCCTGCATGCCGGTAGGTGGCGTCGATCAGCTTGGTGTCATCTGCACCGGAAGAGACGTCTGCTTCACCTATATAGGTGCCACCTCAGCACGCTGATATCAGTGCTTTTCTTTCCGCACCAGCTACCCCTGATCAGAGAAAAGAGCTACCCCTTTGTCAATTTTTGACAGGATTTTTTGTCGACATTTTTTGTGAGGTTTTTTCCTTCTGGTGTGTCGAGGATGTCATCGAGAAAGAGCGGTTTTAAACCGTGTGGCGCCTCTCACCATGCCATGTCGGTGACTGACCCGCACCTTGTGTGTTTGTGGTGTCTGGAGCGTGACCACAACTCCAAGTTATGCTCCGACTGCATGGCCATTACACCAAAGGTTTTGAAGTAGCGGTACCTGAAGCTGCTAGCGGCCCGGCATGCGGCTGCAGAAGTCAGGGTCCCACTCAAGTGAATGGCCTTGGGACCGTTCAGATGTCTGAAGTCTTCTTCGTCCCAGTCGAAATTGTCTAGACACTCTGGTAAGAGGCACAGAAAACACAAAAAGTCAAAGCGTGCTTCGACTTCTCCTCGTCCGTCGGCCGACGCAATAAAAGAACATCAGCATTCGAGGCGGAAGGTAGATCTTCCATTGTGGTATGGAGGGCAGCTGAGGTCCTGCATTCAAGACGAACATCTTGACGCAGGTGCTGCAACTGGGAGTCTCTTTCTCTGAACCCCTGCTCCCGCTCAACGAAGCCCTTGCTGTTGTCCTTCTTAGAACCTGGTTCAAACGCAGCACATGGGCTCCTGTGAAAAGGATGATTGCCCACTGCCCCGCTCCAGGAGACCCACATTTCCTCACCTAACACCCTACCTCAGAGAGCTTGGTGGTCTAAGCCTTCACTTCCCAATGCACATTCCCTGCCTTTCCTCCAGACAGGGAATCCAAGAGGCTGGACAGCTTGGGAAAGAAGTTGTTTTCTTCCACCAGCCTTGTATTGTGGTTAGTGAACACCGCATGCTGATTGGGCTGCTATTCCCACACGCTGTGGGAAATAGTTGCGCAAGTGCTGCCACAGGTCCCAGGGGAGGCCCGGGCCACTCTCTACCAAGCAGTTACAGACAGGAGAGGCACAGCAAAGTTCACTATATGCCATGGCTTGGACACAATCGACTCACTGGGCAGAGTGGTTTTGTTGACGGTGGCTCTAGAACACAATGCCTGGCTTAGAACATTGGCTTTTAGGGGTATGTCCAGGCTTTCCTCATGGACAAATCCTTCAAGGCATCCAGCTCATCGGAGACAAGGCAGACTCTGCGCTGGCGAGCTTAAAGGACCAGTGGGCTACGGCCAGGTCCTTGGGCCTCTCGGCTATCCCACATCCCCAGTCTACCTTTCGCTACTTTTGTGGCCATGGAAGGGGCTTTCAACCGCACCACCCCTATCCCAGCCACTGAGCAGTGCAAGTTTCCCAGCCTCTGCGTGGATGAGGGAAGTTCTACTGGCCTCGGGGTTGGGTAGCCAGTGGTCACTCCATGCCTTCATCTTACGACCGGCTGACGGAAGTCATGGCTGTCTTGGCCAGGTAGCCATAGAGAGGGTTTTGGTGCCAGAAGTAGGCTGTGTTTACTATTCCCGCTACTTTCTGGTTCTCAAAAAGGAGAAGGGTCTGCTCCCTATTCTAGATCTTCAAACCCTCAACTACTTCCTCAAACAGTAGAAGTTAAGGATGCTCACATTGGCTCAGGTCTTGTCTGCCCTGGACTCAGGAGACTGGATGGTAGGGTTGGACTCGCAGGACGCCTATTTCCAGATTCCCGTCCTGCCTGCTCAACAGCGCTACCTGTGGTTTACGGTGACCACGAGCGTTTTCAGCACAGCATGCTCCCTTTTGGCCTTACCAGCTCCCCTCAGGTGTTCACCAAGGTGACGGCGATAGTCACAGCTCATCTACGAAGATCAAGGGTGCCAGTCTATCTCTATCTTGACAACTGGCTGTTGAAGGCGGGGTTGACCCAGCCTGTTGTCTCCCACTTCATACAGCATACATATTTCATAGTCCTTGACCCTAAGCTCAGCTTTCAGGAAACAACACTGTTTATTACGGAGGGACACAATGTCAGACAGACACACACATAAATGAATGCAGATAGGGCTCTTAATTTTCTCTGCTCTGGATCCATACCGTACTCTCCTTAACTCTTGGTTCGCCTGCCCTATTTTGAGTCCGGTTTACACTGATGGAGTAAAATTTCCTTTGAGGGTCCAAAGGAGAATGGGTGGATGGAGGTAAGCAATCCAACTGTCAGCCCTGTTTAAAGAGGGGGGGTGGAGGGGGGGGGGGTGGGGGTGTCGTATGGCTTTTTTTTTTTAACTGTCCATCACAGACATAAATATCCCTATGGGGAGGGACAGTAACAATTGAAAAAAATGATCCGTACATCATGTATGAAAATTCCGATGGTGTTAAGGCCATTCTTTTTTAACCCCTTCTATGCTGATGACGGCCCCGTCCGTCATGAACCGCGGTGGGCGTGTGCTGATGACGGCTGGGGGCCATCATGAACCCGTCCACTTATTAAAAGCACCGCAGAGGCGCAGAATCACGGCCGCGCCCAAGGGGTTAATGTTCCCCAAAAACTGCCGCTATTGGGAGTTTGTTATTGGAAAAGAAAACACTTTTAAAGGTTTGGTCCAAATATCCATCAAAAATGACAGATGCATACCAAAGCTTTAAATGGTTGTGTTTGAACCTCCATGATGGTGGCTCATACAAAACCCATGGAGTTCAACGCAGGGCTGATTCTGAGCTCTAAATCTGGCGGGTGCAGTAAAGGCTGGATGGCAGATATAAAGTCCTTCACCACCCTGGCTTCTTTTACTCTATCCTCCAAGCTGTAAATCAGGCCCTTAGTCTGCTTCCTGAGCCGCCATCTCCTTACGAAATGAAGTCCTTTCTTTGATCTTTTCGGTCTCTTTCCTTTTACATCCAAAGTTGGCTTTTCAATCACCTGTCCATCACTTGTGGACGATACTACTGCTTGGATCTCCACATCCCCAGCAAACCAATACCTTTGTCATGTCATGGGATGCCTGGTCTTTCACTCCTTTGATATCCATCCTCTGGATCCTCCCTCCCCTTTTGCACTTCCTTTGGTGGTGCCTGTAAATAAGACCTTGGAAGTCTACACTGTCTCCTCTGGAATACACATTCCTTTCAAACATTGGTGCCTGCCCCCACACCTCCTTTGTGGAGAAAGTCCTGGAATATATACCACGAACACTTAACAGACTTATAAACATTAAACAGGAGACACCTTTAATGGCCCATGTGTTCCCAAATATGTCATTGAATTGGATACAAATGGGCACCCTGACCTGAATCAGTACACCCCATGTTGTTCACCTCATTAGAGTATGACCAAGCCTGGACCATCAGAAGTGGCCAGCCACTGTGGCATGCTAGGAAGATTAGAGCTCAAGTTCTCTGGAAACTAAAGTTGTGGCTTGTCCATGCACGCAAGGTGCAGCTGCATGAATTTGCATGGGTGTCACTTCATAAAGTTAAGCATGAACTGAAGCCACAAGAGTGTGCTTCTACCCAGCCCTGAACAACCCCAAACATCTACTTCATATCAGGGTTATAGTAGTGCTTGAACTATTGCCTGGGTGTGAGCCTGCATTGCTCCTTAACCCCCCTGACTTTGAAACAGTCTGTTCCTAGTCCGATATGTGTATTACCTTTTCACTGGATTCCTTACTGGTATGATGCTATCCTTATTGAAAGGTGGAGTTGGTCCCTGGCCTTACATTTTAGTTCCCTTGTTGCCAGTAGAAACCAGTAAGTCTAGTGGGTATCTCGTAATGTTTTTTGTCCACCTTACCCAAAAGGTGTGACAGTAGTTACCTCTTTAAGTGATATAGGCATACTGTTGAGTACGCCGCTGCCGTTCTTAGGATTCTGCATCGATCCCTGCTGGAGTATAGACTTTGGAGACCAGCTGAGGTTGTAACTGTCCATCAACTTAATGGCGTCCATTAATTCTGACAACAGTTAATCTGCTCCTGGAAGTTTGAAAATATGTTTACTATCTTAAAAGCAGCATCTTAGCATGTTAGATTCTCCGTTTCAGGTTTTGGTGTTGCTGTTTTGATTTCAGAGACTGTTTGCAGATTTTCAGACACCTCTGTTCAAACTTACTGAGTTATTCTTCTTGCTTCCAAGATTGATGAAACACTAGACAAATGACCACCTTGCTTTATGTGAAAAATTCTGTCTAGCACTATCTATTCCATGGAGAAACCCTGCACTACTAAAAGTACTGGGTACCAAGAGTTTTTGAAGATGGCTGTGAACTCATAATCGTTCCACCAGAGCATAACATTGTTCACAAGCGCCAGTCTTGTTTTTTTCTGCAGTCGATTACCACATAAGCTCTATAAAAACTTTTCAGGTGTAACATGCCCGTTCCAAAAGGCATAATAATCTTCTGATTCGTTTTGTTCATCATTATCATAACTACCCTGTAGTTCTTATGTGGCAATAAAGATATGTTCTTTTTCCAAACCTCTCACCATCTCCTGATGGAAACTTTGATTGCTCACTCTGATTACCCTTAGAGAATCAAGGGTAAGAAGAGATTAACTTATTTCTCCATTTGGAGTGCAGTAATATCCGAGTCTCTGGGTCACGAGAGGTAAAGCACCCGTTGATTGTGCGGTTCAGTTGCCAGTGTCTTCCTTGCTACCAAGAGGTTCCCAAGAGATGATCACTGCAAACTGCATAAAATAGCCTCACGTTGTTGTAAATATTCCTTTTCTTTATTCTCATTATGAACAATTGTAATACCTGATTTATGCTCAACGTTTGATCATTTACTAAACCTGCTTATATTCCACAAAAACCATATCAGAGCTAATAATTTAGAAATTATGTTAAAAGAAACTATTCCCGACCTATCAAAGCCACATGCTTTCCTGGCATCTAAGCGTGATTTTCCCTCATATTTCTCATTCAATACATTTTCTCTTTAGTATTGCTTTCCTTTGCTAATTGGGTGTGATACCTAGGAACTCATTCATTGAGCATTGTCTTCCTATTTCTATTTTATAATGGAATTTTCAAAAGGTATTGGCACAGTAATGAGGAAGCAGTAAGAGTTCCTGATGAGTTGATATATAGAGTTATAGAAGGCAACAGTAAATAACAGGGATGTTCATTTTATGTTATGTGTGACCCACAAAATCATCTCACCCTGCTCTAGTCTCAAGTGCTAAACAGAGGAGTAATCGGGGAGCCATACATAACATGACCTAATATACCTGGCCCTCTTCCACCCACACCCACCTTCTTCCATGCCGCCCGACATCCTCCCTTCCTAAAGCTGTGCAAAGCCAGTGCCGTGGAGACAGGCTCTCGGAAGGCTTTGTCAGAGCAGCCTGCAATTCCTTCATAATGCAGCAACAAATGGGTAACAACTTTTGTTTCTCACTGTTGCTATGTTATATAAGTTAATATTCAGATTTATAAACTGATATCCACGTTTGAGGCTTTCAAAGGAAGTCATGTAATATATAAGGTAGCATCTCTTGTGCATAGTATTCTATTAGGTTTATTTTATTGGTAGTGGTTTGTCATACTTTTCACTCACTTTTTCCTGCCAAAAGTCTAGAGCTGCCTTAATTCCACTTCTCCTCCATTTCACAATTTTCTTCCTGGAGAATGGTATGGTGGACTGCACATGGGAAAAGGCAGGCATATTGAAGTTTGGGGTATATCAATTGATCTGTATGGCATGCGAGCCAGTTGTCTTGCTCCTTGACTTACCTGTTCATCATCCCTAATCAAACTCTGAAATAAAACAAACATTATAAAAACGAGTCTTCTCTTTCTATATATTTTTTTAAATATCTTTATTGGTCTTTTCGTATTTTTGCAATTTCTTATATTACATGACAAAACAGAGTTATCTAGGACATAATTCAAATTTGCACAAAGCAATTTGATAATACTATATAAATCGACTGTTCATATTACAACTGAGTGTTTCTAATGTGTGATAACACACAAACTTATCACCATCGTTGTGATTGCCTGCCCACCGCGCATCCCCCCAGTTTCCAATCGTCAATGACAATCACCAACACCATGTACTAACTAGCATTGCTTGTTACATTCAATTCATTTGTGTCTAACTTTCATAACATTAGCAGACGTTGGAAACGATAATATTTGGTCATTTCAATATTCCAATGAGGGGAATTTTCCAAAGAAAAAGGAATAAGGATACAAGTAAATGTACTAATAAGACATACATTATCTGAATAACAACATTTAACAACATGTTTAAGGGACTGCCATCTAGAAGCAAATAAGATAAACATTACATGACTGAGTGTGGGACCGTATATCTTGTATGTTACAACATGGTGACTCGCCAGGGTTGAACTCTGACTGTGGGTGTTGGGGGTCAGTTTCATGGTGACAGGTAACTGAACAATAAGGGGGCAGGGGCCCACTACAGCATACCTTATCTATGGGATGACGTCTAATTGAGTGTGATTGCCATCCGCCAATGCCCCGCCCTCCGCTGCCCGGGATCTTCGGCATGTATATTATTTAGCAGCCAGCTGTGTGTCATCGCCTTCCCCACTTTCTTCATTGCTGAAGGCCGTGAGTATGGTGTCCCAGTGCTGCGCTATATGGTATTTGCGAAGCCCCGCCGTTGCTCCCTATGCACAAGTCTTCTCTTTCTATGAAACATTGTCGGATGCAGTCTAACTTCTTCCCAACCTTACAGACATTCAACAGTTTAATATTTCCAGATCATCATCTTTTTAAAATGTATATGGTATTGTAACTTCTCGCCTTTATCATAATGTAGGTTTTGTTATGAGCACTCAATCAACCATGTAGTGATGTTTATACAATATAAATTCTGTGATAAATATATGAAGAGAGGAGTCTGAAGCTGCATTCTCCTACAAGCTTTGTTTATTTTGCATGCCTTCCTGTTGTCATGTAAACCTATCACATCCCAAGAGGGGACTGGGAGATGTACATGCATTATTGGATCAATATGACCAATGCTTTAGTTGTCATACAGTTTGATTCGATACAAATGTCACCAAGAACACTTATTTTGTGCACAACCATCTCTGAAAGATGGTACATTAGCTGCACTATTGGAGACATTTTTTCAAGTAATCTTTCAGGTCAGCCCGGTTTTGCTTAGTCTTAAACAGTCCCCAATTTTTAATGTTCTTCTGGTGCTTGTGTAATGGTGTACAACTGATTGTACTACATTTCACCTTCCTGACCCACACTAATGTACCAAAGAAATTCCAGCTTCCCAAACATTGAACATTGTAGTGATATGCAAATAAATGTATCCTGACCATTAAACTGTGGCCCATACATGTGGGCAATTTTATTTATTTATAAAGTTTTATAAAGCGCGAACTACACCCGGTTAGGGTATCAGAGCGCTTTACAAATTTTACATCAAAAGAAAAAGTGAGAACTAGGCACATACGTATGAGTAGCTAACAGGAGAGCGTAAATACTGTCCAAAATCCTTGTAGGTCCAGAGGTATTCAGGAGTGCGTTAGCTATTCTCGCTTAAAGTTCATTGCGTTTCCTGGTAGGTGAGCTGCGTCTGGTAGGTACCCAACTCGCACCAGAACTGGGATCAGGGGAGAGATGTATTTATTAGAAGTAATTTGACTTCTTTTTTGAAGGAGGTGGTAGAATGGTTCATTCTGATTGCCGGGGGTAGGGCATTCCAGATCCTAGATGCTAGGCCGGAGAAGGTGCGGGTGTAGGTTTTCTTTTTCTGAATGTTTACGGTTTCAATAGCAAGGTATTGGTGCTTCTCATAGTTCTTCTGCTACTGCCTGATGATTCCAGTTTATTGGCTAGCTACTTTGGTGTGTTGAAGTGCAGGGCTTTGTGTATCATGCAGGCATTTTTTAGCTGTGATCTTGTGATCTTGCCATACAAGGGAGCCAGTTCAGTGCCTTTAGATCAGGGGAGATATAGTTGCTCTTTTTGGAGCCGGTGACAAGTTTTGCAGCCTTGTTGGGTGCGGCCTTTTAGTGAAGCCAGTCTGGATCTCGGCAAGCCCCATAGGTTTGTGTTCCCATAGTCTATTCTGGGTATCACTAGAGCTTGTACGCCTGTTTTTAGGTCATCGTCATTGAGGAAGGGTTTTAGTTTTCTAAGAAAGTTCATATGAAAGTTTGCTCCTCTGGTGGCTGTGCTGATGTGTTCCTGCATGGTGAGATTCTTGTCGAGTATAATTCCCAGTGATCTTGTGGAATCAATAATGTGTTGTGTGCAGTTGAAGGCTTATAGTGTTTCATCCAGTTTTCTATATCTCCATTTCCTTGTTGTGGGGAGAGTAGGAGAAAGTCAGTTTTGAGAGCATTGATTTTGTGGTGGTTTTTTGTCAGCCAGTTGTGGGTTTTTTGCAAAGTTGTGTTGAGTAAGAGGATGTCATCCGGAGATGATATTTTTAGGTATAGTTGGGTATTATCCGCATACAGGTGGTCATGAACATTGGAGAGTTTCAACATTTTGTTTAAGGGTTCCATGAATAGATTGAAGAGGGTAGATGATAAGGAGGAACCTTGAGGGACTCCTAGGGTGACCGGCGTGGTTGTGGACAGCGATTGGTTAATCTTGATTCTTTGAATTTTAGTTATCTAAGAAGGAGGCAAACCACTTTAGGGCAGCAATGGATAGATCAGTCCACTGACTAACTTTGCATCCACCACAATATTTTTTGATTATTTCCTTCTGAAACTAGTTTGATATCAAGTCAGCTTGTGGCATGATTTGTAAGAATATTAATCGTTTTTTCTCAATTCTCATAGTTCCAAAGTTAGGTCAGTCCCATCCATATTCTTTACAGTCATGGTGTTGCTGTGGCCCCTAAACTGCTTTTTAGCATTAGCCACTGAAGGCCTTGGCATGTTGCATTTCAGTTGACAATGTATTTTAGTTTTTTTCATTCACCATTTCAGGTACAATTTTTAAAAAAGTGTAACTTGCTCTTTGGTTTGATCAAAGGACACATATGGATGGCAAATTTCAATATTTTGTCCTTCACTATCTTTTTTACCTCTGTTAATGTTGTACTTTTGCTTAATACTGACAAGGTGAAATTAGGAATTAGATATGCCATGGTGTTAGATACCACTTTTATCTAGCAGTGGTTTAGCAAAGGCAGAATAAACAGTGGTTCTACGGTTGGAGATCTGGAAGCCTTGCTTGCAGAGAAGCTATGGTGATCCAGTTCATCTGGTAAGCTTTGACTCTAGTTAGTGGTACAGGCTAACAGCATGCTAGCTGACAGTGTGTATAGGACTGTTCGGGTCCAGATTCCTACTGGACTTGCTCTTGAAACGTCATCACATCATTTCTTATGGTCAATTTAGCTCCTTAGGTGAGCCGATCAGAACTGTAAATGCACCTTGGGTCTTTCAGCAGAAGGAATAAAGAGGGACACCTTATAATCAAAGGAATAGGGTTCCGTATTCTATAAAGAAAATATAAGTTTTTCCTTTGGCAAACCAATTATCACTCAATCTTCACTCTATTCTCATTGGCCACACCCTTCAATCATCCTTTCTTAACTTCAAACTAAGTAAAAAATATATACTTTTAAAAGTACTGTGCCACTACGCAAGTATAGACTTGTAGGCATACACAATATTTTATTAAAAACAATTATATTTGTTTTTTCACACCACAGCATTGAGAACCAAATACAGATGCAGGTCAATCACCCTAATATTACATAAGGGTCTATACAGTATATTAAAATCGGTATAAAAGATAGAAAATACTTCAATCCTACGAGAAGAAGGAAAATAGGAAAGGATATAAAAAGCAGTGGAGAGTATATATTAAATAGTACATTTTCCCATTCACAAAACCTATCTGTGACAGAGTTAACCCCTTGGCTGCTGGGGTAATTTTCCTACTGTGCTGGGGGGCGGGGGGGCGCACAACGCCCCGGTGCTCGTCACGGCCACACCCGTTTCAATAGAACGTTCAGCACAGCAGGGGAATTATCCCAGCGTGCGAGCGTTCTAAGGGCCATGACGAGCTCAGCTCGTCATGAGCACCGGAGCACTGTAGCTCATGACGAGCTGAGCTCGTCATGAACATGCAAGGGGTTAAGTTAAGGCTGGAACTCAATGATAAATAAATATTTCATCTGTTGTGCAAGACCATGTCACAGATTAGGGACCACGCGCGTCAACACGTTTCGACGGTATCGTCCTGGTTAACACCATCTTTATCAAGACCATCATTTGAACTGTTATTATACGTTTTTATATAAAAACGTCAACATCTTACACCTATCGGGTCAAACCCCTCAGATTGTACTGGTAATCCTCGTATTTTATAATAAACGAGGATCTGTTGTCCTAATGCATATCTTTTCCAAATCTGGACCAATCCTTTAAAATGCATACGCCTTACAGACGGGCTTCCTAGTCACTGCCGCGTCTTCCTGGATGTTTCACAATATCTTAATATTTAATCCATTGACTTTGGGGCCACCTACAGCCTTGAGGCCTCTAGTTTCTGTGATGGTGCCTGTATGTATCCCAATACTGTTTTTCTTCGTAATCAGTTGAATAATAAGATATGCTCGGGGACACCTTTGTTCCTCTTCTCACAGGCCCAGGGTCAACAGATGCAAGGGTGTCCTTAGACATCTGGTTTTTCCTTACCAGAGCAGTTGCAGTGAAGGGGCCTGCATGCAGAGGCTTCAGGCAACGTCGGGGAGTTCAGGAGAGATTAAACCACGATGGACTCGGGTTCTGGAGGGCTGGGTAACCTTTTTGGCACCCGTGTGCCACTTCAATTTGGGCCAGAGGCAACGGGTGCAGTGGTGGCTTTGGGTGTCAGGTTTTGGCAGTTCTGGCAGGGCTCAGAGTCTTCTCTTTAGCAGTTTATTCAGAACAGGTCTACTGTTAATGGGAGGTCTTAAGTATTTTTCGAATGCAGGGAGTCCCCTCAAGTTTCTGGAGTCAACAACTGCAGGACGAGTGGACTTTGGTGCAGTTTTCGACAAGGAATGCAGAGAGGCCGGTAGGGCTGGTACCAGGTCAGCTACTTCTTCTCTCCTCTTCTTTTGCGGCTCTTCGGTGTCCTCTCTCTTCTTAGGTCATCAAGATCTGTTTCTCTGGTGCCAGAGGCTGCCCTAAATTTTCAATGTAGTGTCATTAGGGGAGTGTATGGTAGTAGCCAATGGGCTACTGACCCTTGGGGTCACTATGCCCACTATATAACCACTTCCTGTGGAAAATGGGCATAGCACTGTCCCAAAATTCCTAAATATGCCACGGTAGACACCCAGTGGCAGAGGATGCTGTTAGCTGCTCGTGTGTGTGTGATGATTATTGCGATGCGCTGGTGATTTAAAATTTTTGATTTTAAAAACACTTTGAAATACTTTGAATTGCTCTTGCACCTGAGCTCCTCACCTTATTCCTCTCCCCAGCCCCGGTCCCACGCGGCAAGTGCCGATTGAGCAGAGGGATTCCTGGGAGTAACAACCACTTCCTGTTGAGGTTGGCGCTCTAGCCTTCGCGCCCCCAGCACTATTTAGCTTTCTGCCCATGCGCACGCGCAGCGGACACGGCAGACACCCAGTTGCAGGGGATCCTGTTAGCTGCTTATGTGTGTGTGATGGTTATTGTGACGCGCTGGTGATTTTACATTTTTGATTTTAAAAGGACTTGAAATACTTTGAATTGCTTTTGCACCTGAGCTCCTCACCTTATTCCTCTCCTCAGCTGCGGTCCGACACGGCAAGTGCCGATTGTGCGGAGGGCTTCCTGGGAGTAACAACCACTTCCTGTTGGGGTTGGCGCTCTAGCCTTCGCGCCTCCAGCACTGTTCAGCTTTCTGCCCATGCGCACGCACAGCGGACATGGCAGACACCCAGTGGCAGGGTATGCCGTTAGCTGCTTGTGTGTGTGTGACGATTATTGCGATGTGCTGGTGATTTTACATTTTTGATTTTAAAAACACTTGAAATACTTTGAAATGCTCTTGCACCTGAGCTCCTCACCTTATTCCACTCCCCAGGACCGGTTGGCACGGCAAAAGCCAATTGTGCGGAGTGCTTCCTGGGAGTAACAACCACTTCCTGTTGGGGTTGGCGCTCTAGCCTTCGCGCCCCCAGCACTATTTAACTTTACACACATGCGCACGCGCCAAAGGCAAACGCGTCTGCGTTCGTCCGCACCAGGCTGGGACCAGGGGTCAGAAACCCTGATAGTCTTCATAAAACTCTTATCTATAATGTGCAAACACTAATGACTTTAGGAGCTACCCCAGACCCCAAATGTTTACACTAATTGTCCCCCGCCAGTAGTTCCTTAAGTTGCCCCCACTGCAATTTTAAACCTCTTCTTTATGGAAAGGATGTCCTGGCGACCATACCTCCACTGAAAGTTTTCCTTTTAAACTGTCGTTCTCTCCCCAAACACTCAGTGGAACTGACACTCCTGATGGAGGATCTTAATTTAGACGCTCTACTCTTGACCAAGACCTGGTTACAGGAGGAAGAGGACCCAGCTAACACCCAGATCCTACAATTGGGGTACTCATTACATAGAGTGGACCGCAAGTCGGGAAGAGGTGGCGGTCGAACCATAATTTTTAAAGACAACTTCTGTTGCCGGTCCGCTGCTGAGGAGTTACCTGACTGTGAAGGCATGGCCTTCTCGTTAGAATTTTCACCGACTAGTACCGACTCTGGCCTCTTACTCTATCGGCCCCCTGGACCAATAGGACAATTCCGGAATACACTCCCGATGCGTGTTGCAGAACTAGCCCTACGTCCAGCCAACTTCACGGTTTTAGGGGACCTTAACATCCACTTGGACGACCCCTCTAACCATCTGGCCACTGAACTTCTAGCCAACCTTTCGGCACTTCAGATTGTGCAGAAGGGCTTTGCCCCTACACACGTCAAGGGGCACCTCCTTGACTCTGTGCTCAGTAATGCTCTGAATCTTTTAGTTGATACCCCTATCTCCCTTCTGTGGAGTGACCATCTATTAGTCCCTCTGGTTTGGGAAGCCGTTGCTTCCCCTACCGCGCACAGTGCCGCCCCACTGCTGGGAAGGAAATGGCCAAACCTCTCCGTTAACCAGTGGTCTTCATTGTTGGCCGCTTCTACCCCCTTTTCGGACCCAGACCCTGAGAAGGCTGACAGTAACTACAATCTCTGGATACAAAAGTCGCTTGACTCACTACTCCCAAATAAACCTTCCTTTAAGAACTCCAAACATAAACTGGCACCCTGGTTCTCCCCCAAATTAAGAGAGCTTAAACTAATGTGTTGGAAACTGGAAAGGAGCTGTAGACTAAATTTAGCAGGAAAAATGTATATAGAGAAGTTATCAGGAATTACAAGGCCGAAATCAAGATCGCGCAAGCCTCATTTTATGGGGACCGAACTAGCGCAGCTGTAAACGCACCCAAGGAAATATTCCGTATTGCCAAATCTCTTATTACCGCACCGCAGAAATCCCCCAATCCAGAGGACGCACAACCCCGCCGCAACAGTCAGGCGGAACACTTCCATCAAAAAATTCAGGTGATATGCCAAGCCTTTCTACCTTGCCAGAATGGATCTACTATCTCGTGCACCAAGAGTTCCTATTCTGATTCACAGTAATCTATCAATGAGTTTCCCCTGCTAGATAAGTTTGCTGAATCTACTTATCACTTGGGTAACCTCAGGTTCACCCACGGACCCTGCTTCGCCGTAACACCACACTTTAATTACTTATGTTATTCGTTCTGTAATCCTGAATGCTATTAATGCCTCCATTTCTTCAGAAAAGGTGCCCGTGGCATGGAAATGTGTGCAAGCCAGAGCTCTACTGAAAAACCCTAATTTAGATATCTCTAACATGGCCAATTATCGCCCCATCTCCCTATCCCCTGGCTGAGCAAGCTGACTCAGAAACACATAAACTCCATCCTAGTTCACTACTTAGAGTCTAACAATCTACTTCATGACTCCCAGACAGGTTTCCGTCCCAAGTTATGGAAGAGACCGCTCTTGTAGCAGTTACAGAAGAAGCTAGGAGACTCTTAGATCAGGGCTGCGCAGCAATTATTTTGCTATACCTTAGTGCCGACTTCGACACTGTGAACCACAACATCCTATTAGAGCCACTACAAAATCTCGGAGTGACTGGCCTGACCATTACCTGGTTTCCGTCCTTTTTACAGGACCGTTTCTTCCAGGTCTCTGAGGGTATGGCCACCTCTAATTGATGGCCTTTGAGCTGTGGGGTTCCTCAGGGCTCCTCCCTGAGCCCCACGCTCTTTAATACCTATATGACGCCGCTGGCTGGGATAGTGCTTCCATTCAGCATAGAAATTATTACCTACGCAGATGACACCCAGTTGGTGGTTGCGTTAAACCACCCCGAAGGGTCATCATGCGACTTAGGCATCTGCTTAGAGGCGGTTGCCGAATGGATGGCACTATCCCACCTTAAGCTGAATGGAGACAAGGCAGTATTAATGTTTCTGGGCAAGTCTCCTTCACCACCTTCGGCCTTCTCTTGGCCGCCCTGTCTCGGTTCAATGCCTGTTCCAAAGCACCAAATTAAGAGCCTAGGTATATAGCTCTACAGTTCCCTTTGCTTTAATTATCAAGGGGTTATCAGGTGGTTTGGCCTTCGTGAGCCACCCAGGCTTCAATGTGAAATGGGAGGTACGGAATTCAGTTAGCTAAAAGTCCTTCTATAGTAAACGTTTTTTGACTGATATTACTAGATGATGGGTTTAATGCTGAATTGTCAATAGTTTGTTTCTTCTGAATTTCAGAGCAAAGCAGTGGCGATATTGAGTTTGAGGCTAGTGAGCAAACTTACATTTGTAACTGTGCAGGTGTTCTACACAGTGCCCCTTGTCTTGCTACATTAAACGTATTAATCATCGAGAAAATTATATGGAGAGTAAAATAGTCATTGGCAATATTTGCATGTCTTTTTCCATTATGTTAGCTTGGAAAATATGTATATTTGAGATACTTCTAGCTGCATATTTCTTACCTTAGAATATTTCTCAGGCGTCAGACTAGATCAGGAACTTTTTCGTGAGCAGTACCCCTGGAGGTGGCGACTGCAGTGAAAGTGACGTGCGTGGTGCCCATATATGCACCAACCCCAGTGTGCTAATGTCAATTCATTTCTTTTCATGCCAGTCATTGCAGATCCGAAAAACCCCCAGTCAATTTTTGACTGACCTTATTTTAACCATTTTTTGAAGAGTTATGAGACAATGTCCCCTGGTGTGCCACGGATGTCTGAATGGAAGGCTTTTTTTAAGCTCTGTGGCTCCTGTCATCCGCAAATGCTCATGACGGACCTACATATCGTCTGCCTCTGGTGCCTCAAGCGCAGCCGCACTGCTAGGACCTGCATCAGTCGTCGTAACATACACCCCAAAGGCTTGAGGAAGCAGCCCCTCAAACTCCTTGCCACTCGACGTGCGACAATGCAACTGTCTAAATCTTGATCAAGAGGAAGGACCCGGGAATGGTCACAGAGCCAGTCCAAGCGCTCCTCGTCGCACACAAAGTCGTCCGGGTCTTCGAGTAAGTCCCACAAGTGCAAAAAGAACAAGAAGTTGAAGAGGTCTTCGACTTTGCTCCATCTGTCGAGGTAATCTGTGAGATGGGGAAGCATTGGAATTCATGCCCTGGCTCCATGGTTAAGCTTGTGTCTGTGCCGTCTCTGCACCTCCCTGAGTTTCCAGGAGGCAGAGTGACCCTTGCTCAACTCCGTAAATTTTAAGAGGACATGCACTTTGTTTTTGGGCTGCCTGTCCCTGCTGTATTGCCTTTGGTCCCTGTGGGCTCGGGAGGGGCCTCTACTGGTCTTCTGCCTGTGTGTTCGCACCCTGCACCAATCGGGCCCCTTGGACCGGTGCTGGTTGAGCCACCTTGACTATCTCCTTCGCCAACCCCATTGCCGACGTCCCAGGCACTGCAGGCACCCACAATCCTCTTCCCCAACTCAGACACGGAGCCGGATGGGTGGCATTTGACACTGACTGGAGGCATTCCATCCAGGCCGGAGCCTATGCCCTATTCCTATGGGCTAGGACTTGGGTATTGCTGGGAGGGGCCACTGGACCCTAATGAATACCAGCCCCTAGATATCACCAAGGACCCTGCTGTGAGAATTTGGCGGATGGCATTGGACTGGACACAACCACATCAATCTGTTGGAGCTCCAAGTGATCCCACTCATATTAAAAACCTTTCTATTCTCCATCAGTGGAAGGCTAGTGCAGGTGTTAATGGGCAACACCACTGTTCGCAACTTATGACAATTAACAAGGAACTGTACTGTGAGTAAAAGTGATGGCTGAGTCTAGTTAACTTGTAGCCTGATGTGACAATGACTGGTAGAGTTAGGAAGCTGAAAGATATACTTAAAAAGCTGGGAGAGCAATCTATTAAGCCACATACTGACAATGCTCAGAGAAGCCGGAAAGCTGTATACCAAAGAGGGAAAGTACTGTGCGCATATAACTGTAAGTAAAGGTGTTATGGAGGGAGCTTACTGATTGTTGTATAGACATTTAATAGTAAGCCTAAGTGATATGGTTGCCGTATAGGCTGTGAGGCCATTAACTATCCAGAAACTCTTGGCATGTTCTTCTCATTAAAGAGAACGTACGTTACCCAATAAGAATGCATTGCTATTAGGATCCAGTAGAAAGCCTGCAAAGAATAGACATTTGGAAAGTGGTTGCTACCTGCACATAGATTTTTATAAAGCCCCATTTTTTCACCATTCCGTCATTATGGGAGAGTGACCATCTCATGGCGATCATATGGAGCTGCTTTGGGATATGGTTAACCTTTGGGAAGGTGTGTAGAGGCTTGAATGTGGTAGAGCATGAGGTTAGCAGTTCCTGAAGTAGATTTGACTTAATACTTAACACTTCCAACTGGGCAGTTGAACACTAATGTTCATTTGTGATTTCTGGTAGTAGGACGGGGAGTAGCCACAATGAAGATCCACTTTTTGTGGCATTCTTCTAAACCTAGACCTGCTGTCCCCAACAAACCACAACCTCAGCAAAAGAAGATTTTGAAGTAGAGAGCTACCACCAGATGAATAGCAATAGATCAGCAAATTATTACTTGCACAAGGGTTTCATGAAAAAGCTTCTGGTGAAAAAAGTATTCTCAGTTCTCTGCCATTTGTATCTGCAGTGTGCAACCTGTAAAAATCCTACTCAATAATACAGGTTTAATAGGTGTTCCAGTATATTGTGTGTTTGAATATTTATGCCGCTAATTTCTGTGTGGCTTCCTGCTAAAGCACACATGTTCCCTCAAATAAGTTTTCTTGTGATCTAGGGATAGCTTATATTGTGATTATTTGACTTAGATGTGTGCACCTATTCAAAAATGTTTCTCAGTGGCTCTTCCCTACAATTAATGATAATGGAGAATATGACATCTATTTATGTTTGCCTTTTTGTAGCTATCAACCCAAGGAGATGCTAGCCAGGTCATTGGACCACTTACCGATGGACAAAGACGGAATGTCGCAGTAGTAAATTCGCTTTACAGGTTGCACCAGTCAGTCCTAAAGGTGAGTGTTTACTAATACTATGTCTCATCCATGAAATAGTGAATAGTGGGAACCTTTTTTCCTCATTACATTAATTTAATATTCGTTGATAAATTGAACCATATAGAGTTCTTGGTCAAGTTTTCAAGTGCATTTAAGATACAGTTGTGTCTCTTATTTGGCATTTGATGTTTGCTGTGTTAAAAAGAAAACGTCCATACTAAGTTTTGGGCCATCCAATAGCTTTTCATTTAAAGACAAAAACATGCATGTTGTGAAATGTGACCCCTTTGCACATTTTAAAGTGGTATTCCCCTTCAAAATAAATTACAGTTTTACTGAAATTTCCAAAGATATCTGACCAGTGCAATCTTAACCTAGTCATTCAGTGTTACTAGGTGGCACTGCCAGGATGATGACTATTTGAACTGAACACTTGCCGCTGACAAATGCTGTGATCTAAAGGTCACATGTTTGAATCCTGGCATGGCAGACTGCATTCCACCCTTTCCTTCTTCGTAGGTAAGCAAATTGAGCACTATAAATTGGGTTATAGTAATATGTTTTGTTTACATACTGGATTGGCAGAAGTGTGCTATGAGCACTATACATTATTGCTTGAATATGAGGAGGTCTAATTGACCACAAGAGGGATTATTGCATCTGTGGACCTGTAATATTTATTAAGTGTGATGTTAATGTAAACGCCTTCTCACAAACAAAACCGTAAAAATATATACCACCAAAATCAACTTTACAGGCAGAGATTTAGGGAAAGGCACTTATATTACCATAAGATGTTACATGTGCAAGCAGATACGTTGTCTCAAATGATGTATTCACTGTGAACAGTTCTTGTAGGGTGCACTGTAATAAAGGAACCCTAAGACATTGCCACAGATACAAGGTTTCTTGAAGGAGCTCTTCGTAACAAAGCAGCAAGTTTCCACGCCAGAATTGCAGCAAAGAATGGGTCTAGTTCAACAAATTATACATTTAAATTACCAGTCACAAAAAGGTACACAATAGCAGGACTTGGAGTAGCAAAAAATGTACAACTCATCCGCTGGATAGAAAATACATCGACCAAAATAACTCTGTTCAAAATAGTGATAATAGATCTGTTAGACCTAACATCATTGGCTTGAGTCTCTCCTCCATCTTTTCTGTTTGCCTCCATTGTTTTACGATGTTTTTGCTGGTTAATGCTTTGGGCACTGTGCCACTGCTGATCAGTGCCATGGTGCAAGTGCTCCCTATGTTAAATTACTGTATCAATTGAATTCCATGTTTGGCTTATTTGGTTTACTGTCAGTCCCTAGTCTAGCGCACCAGGAGTGCCGGGGCTTGTAAATACAAATGCTGCTCGTGGGCTTGCAGCACGTGTTGTGCCACCCACAGGAGCGGCCTAGTAAAAGTATGTCTGAGGGTCTGCCATTGCCAGACCCACGTGCAGTCTAGTACTGTCACGCTGACTGCGCAAGTACACCTACTTGCCAGTCCCGAAACCTTCCCTTAACTTCATGTTAGTCACCCCTATGGTAGGCCCATGGGCAGGGTGCATTGTAAGTATAAGGTAGGACAAGCCTGACCAAGTTGGCATGTCCTAATAGTGAATTACAGCCATATTCGTTTTTCACTATTGCAAGGTAACCTGCTCTCCATTAGTTAGTATGGGCTGCCGGGATTATTAATGCTATAATCCTAGCTGGCTCGGGGAGCATGGTGCAATGTCGAGTTTGGTATCCCTGAACTAGGGTTTCATAACGCATCCGTTTGGGTGGATGGTTTTTGGACTCCGGGTTTGAAAATAGCACTTTTAGAAAGTGTCTATTTTCTTGTCTAACCATTTCTGGTTTCTGCTGGTTTTGCGTGTGTGTGACAGGAGCTGGGTGGCTCCAGAGGTCTGAATGAGTCAGTGTGGGATGAGTGGGACATTTGCGTTGAGAGTAGGGGGAGAGTAGTTGCTGATAGCCTGCCCTGCCTGATACAATGCTGGCTCCACCTCCTGCCAAGCGACTGATGGCTCTGTGCCTGCCATGGACGATCCTAGCCCCACCTCTTACCAGGAGGCCGATAGCTCTGCTCCTGCCAGTGACAATGCTGGCTCCACCTCCTGCTGGGCGTCTGAGGACCCAGCCCTGCTCAGTGTATAGGCCAGGTGCCTCTGCCTGGCTCCACCCACAACAGACCCAGGATGTTGGGAAATTCCCCTGCATGGACAAAGGGATCAAAGCCAAAAAGGGGTATAAGAGAAGGACCCCATAACGAAGAATTTAGATCACTTCTGACAAGGAAACCGGAACCAATGACAAGAAGCCTGCTGATCCAAGGACTTGCCTACCCCTTCTGCCAGTGTGCTGTTTGCTGGGGGGAATCCTGCAGTGCTTCTTTATTTTTTCCAAGGGACCAGGAGAGAGAAACTGTGTGTGTACTCTCACGCTTTGCTAAGAAAATCTCCAAGGGCTGGAAGAGTGCCAGTCTCCTGCTGAAGTCACAGGGCTAAAGGACTTCATCTGCTTAAAGTGCTATTTGCTGGAACCTGTGAATCCAGCACCTCTGAAAGAACCAGCAATCTCGGCGCCGACGGACGACGCCGAATCCAGCTCGACATCGTGAGTAACGGCTCCAGTGTCCCGCTTCCTCGACGCCGGCCGCCGGGCCTGATCGACGCCAGCAGCAACGCCAGTGAGTAGTGAGTTCGGCTCCAGCTCCAAGGGACCTCGTGTCTGCACCGCTGCTGATCGCATCGACTTAGTGCCCTCTCGACGCCGTGAGCGCTGCTCACTCTTGCAACAGCATCATCGACATCGACGACTACTGAGGCCAGATCGACACCGACGACGCGACGCCGGATTGCTCGACGCCGCTGATCATCGTGTGCTTCAATTTCCTAAGGTACTGTGTTGGTGGGGGTCCGTGTCACTCCGGGCTCGATGTAGCGCTCCTCGCGGTCGACGCTGAACCTTTGGATTAACTTTGCCTCGACGTCGTGTAGCTCCCGTGTGGGTTACATTGTTGCCAAGAACTGTGTTCTCAAGAAGAAGAGTTGCTTTTGATACGAAAGACTTTGTGCTAAAGAAGAAACTACATTCGAACTATTACCTTCCCTTCCAAGAGTATTTATTAAGATTGTGTATATTTTTGTTGTTATTTGGTCTTGTGCTAAGCCTTATATAAAAATACTTATTTTTATAATACTACTGTGTCGTGTCCATTTGTAGTGTATTCACCTTATTACTGTATGTGGTCATAAATGCTTAACACACAGCCTCTGAGATAAGCCTGTCTGCTCTGCCAAGCTACCAAGGGGGTGAGCAGGGGTTATTAAAGGGTGTGATCCCCTTGCCCTGACTAGAAAAGGTGTGTCCCTATTTGTCAGAAGTGCATACCTCTGCCAACTAGAGACAGCCGGTTCTAACAAGATCCTAAGTGAGTTCATATATATATATATATATATATCCTAAGGTAGACTTCTAAAATAACATTTTGCAAAATGAGGCCCTTTGTTTCAATCTAAGAAAGAGCTGACTGAGGATAGTCTTTTCAGCAAAGTTGACTGCAGTTCTAAATCAACATTCATTAGTGGCCTTTTGGGGAGGTTTACACAGACCTCTTTCACTCTTTCTCTGCATCTTGTATGGACAAGAGTTGAAATGAGAGTCCTGGATTCAGCTCCAAGCTTTTAAGCTCCTCTGGGTACACTGCTGGTATTTATGATTACTGTTCTTAAGACTTTACCACTGATCCTTATTGACTGTCCTCTCTCCAGGTAGGGGAAATGTCTGACCTCTCGGACACATCACGTCATAAGTAGCAGGATCTTTATCTTCTCTTCCTGGTAGAATGTGGATCTGCCTTCTCTGATCAAACATGTTCTTGGATACCTTGAGTATGAAGCTGAAGACCAAGGACTCTTTTCTTGCAAATCCACTTCAACTCTAAGTGCACTTTAGTGCAGCTCCTGAACTTTGCTTTGGCTCTCCTTGGTATCAGAGGTACAACCTTTCCTAAAACAAACTCCCCTGTCTCTTTTGGTCCTGCTGGTATAGCTAGTTCTGTTGCTAGAAGCCCACAGAGGACTGTAAGTAGTAGGCAAATCTCCAGTGTACCCATACCCCAGTTTTCCTTACTTCAAAAAAAGCCACATTTATGGAAGCTGGAACCAAGTTCAGACCCAACACTAGTTCTTGTCACCACAAACAGCTAAAACTAAGCAGGTAGTACTACTTAGACACAGTCTAGTCTAGGTCCTCAACACTCTATCCATAGAGATACTGACAGAGAAGGATGGCTTCTATGCACTTGCCACAGTGCCCCTTCCCCTCTAACGTCAGTCCTCATCATCAATAGGTTCGAGATGTTGTGAAGCCAAACTCTTGTCTTGAGTCTCTTTTTATTAAATGTTTGCGATTCAAGGACAACTCTATCACTTGTTTTTGAGAACCTCTCAGCTAAGTGTGTTGTGATAAAAGCTTTCAAGAGGTGCGATGCTTTCGTCTCCCACATGGACAAAGACAACGTTTTTGAAGATATAATGCAGAATATGGATCAGTATGATGTTCTCTCTCTCTCCCCCTCTCTCTCTCTCTCTCTCTCTCTCTCTCTCTCCCCCTCTCTCCCTCTCTCCCCCTCTCTCCCTCTCTCTCTCTCCCCCTCTCTCCCCCTCTCTCCCCCTCTCTCTCTCTCTCTCCCTCCCAGAAAGGTTAATTTGACAGGCTGTCTGCCATACTTGTGGCACAATTTTGACAGGAATATCTTCCTGTGTTCATGCTGTGAAAAGGAGGAATATTAGTTTATGTTTAACTTTCACTGATGTAGTGGGGCCTTGTTGTAATCTGCTCTTTCAATGCATTAACGAGCATGACTAAGGTCTTGGAACTTTAAGCCAAGGACCAAGTGGACATTTTTTCACCTTACGTCCATCTGAAAGTCACTCCAGGGAGCTGGAGTGACTTATGGATGTTTCCTGAAGGCAAATACCCCCTGATGCTACATCCTCCAACTCCCTAAGGTTAATTACAGCAGACTTAGAGGTTGTTGGTGGTGGAGATCGGTTATTTAGAGAGAGGGGAAAAGATTAGTTAATGGTAATGAATGGGTGAAGAGAGGTGCAGGAAAGTAATGGACAGGGGTATTTGAACATTTTTGCAGTTCTGCAATGGTTATGGTGAAATACCTGCTGCCACTTCAACACCTCTGTTAGTTAACCTTGTTAACTAACTAACTAACTATTGGACCACCAGTTGGTGGTCCAGTCACCTACTACCTCCCGGGATGTAGGAGCATATCATCCGATCAATGGGTGCTCCAGATTGTGGCACAAGATTAATGTTCATTGTAAGCTTGTCTATTCTTCAAGGGAAAGTTTAGGCTCACTTAGAAAATAACAGGAGTAACAACCAGTTTCCAATTTCTGAAATTGGAACTCTCTCTATCACTCCCTTTGCTAATACCAGAAAAGGATAATTGCCCTCGTCCCATTTTAGCTCTTTGTTCTCTGAACTTCTTTTTTAAGAGAGTACAAGTTCAAGATGCCCCCTCTAGCTCAAGTTCTATCTACCCTGGATCCGGGAGACTGGATGGTAGTGTTAGATCTGCGGGATGCGTATTTTCGCATTCCCATCTTGCAATCTCTCAAACATTACCTGCGTTTTCAGGTAGAACAGGAGCATTTTCTGGTTTCCGTCCTCCCCTTTGAGCTGACCAGTTTACCGTGGGTGTTCACAAAGATGATATCAGTGGTTGTGGTCCATCTAATGAGGTTGGGACTACCAGTATTCCCATATCTCGATGACTGACCATTGAAGGCTAATGGTTGAAGGTGATCTCGCTTCAAGCAGTCGCAAACCATCTGCAGACGATGGCGATCTGTTAATATAGTTGCTTGTTTACCACTATACTCCTTCGCAGAGGCTCTCTTTCATTGGAGTTATCCTAGATAAGGTGTTGTTTCGAGCTATACCTCCACCCAAGTGAGTCCAGGGCATTTGGGCTATGATCCCGATGTTTCAGCCTGCAGCCTGTGTCTCAGTGACAGTGGTTCTGAGATATTTGGGATCTCTGGCCTCCTGTATCCTGCTTGTGGACCATGCCAGGTGCCACCTGTGGGCTCTGCAGTGGAATCTGAAGCATCTGTTGCTCAACACCAAAGAACAAGATACTTACCTCCAGTAACTCCTTTCCTGGTAGAGACTCTCCCAAACTGCTGATTTCTCACCTGCCCTTCCACCTCCCTGTTCCATGGAGTGGTCTCATAAAAATCAGTTTATAATAAGATTAAAGTTTTTTAAAGTTTTCACCAAAAGTCCTTCAATGCTGACTTCTTAAAGCTCTACCTCTTTTGGTACGGACGGAGTACAGAAAGAAATTGGCACAAGCAGGTAATGTATACGAGAATTGATGTCACAGTCGCATGAGATGGAGCAGCTCAGGGAACCATGACGTCACACAACACCACCTGTTGACGCTGGAGGATATTTCTGCAGAAACGTTTCTGAATCCAATCTGACATCTAGGGGCTTTCAAAAGGTGGGGAATCTGCAGTTAAAGTCCCTACCAGAAAAGGCATTACTGAAGGTAAGTAACTTGTTCTTTACCACCTTTCTGTCCTTGGTGTGTCCTGTCCCTTGGTGGTGAACCGATCCACCAGGGGCGTTTGTTCAATAAATAAAGCACATTCAGTTCCCTCAAAGAAGCTGCACAATAGTTGAATGGCTTTCCAGCATGCTAGAGCCTCCCGCTTAGTCACTAAGTTGCTGTTCTAACCCCCCTTCCATTACCTTATTTCAAAAGCTACCACATCTTCATAGCCACCCTACACTTTTAGAAAAACTGCATTTAGACTGCTCTTAGTGTCTATCACTACTATGCTTTGGTCGCATGTATTGAATACCTTCACAGAGAAGCATTCATAATATCCTTGTTTATCTCCCTGGATGCTTTTTCACCATTACCACCCGATACAGATTTCTTGCACACTATAACAAAACTCCCATAGCACTTTTTGCACAAAGTGAGACACAAAATTTCCTCAGACCAAAGAAGAATCTCAACGGATAATTTCTTGTAGGACAGGCAGCTTCTCTTACAGCCTTGGCCATATACTAAGTCGAATCAACCTCATCCTTTGGCACTTAATAACCCAGGAAGCAGCATCTCCAACCTGTGTTACATTCCAACAAATACAGTGACGTTTTAAGGCATTGGTAAAGTAGGCAGTTGCCAACGGCCCTGTCCTTCCAGAAGAGGCCCTAGTATCCCTAGTAAAATGATCAGGGTAGGTACAAGAGTATCCTTCTCTTTCTGTCTTTCTCTCTCTCTCTCTCCATCTCTCCTCTCAGTTTCTTTTCGGTCTTCACCTCTCTCTGCCTACCTTATCTTCTGTCTCTCTTTATCTGTCCCTAACTCATTACACTCTACCTTCCAATGCAGTTCTCTTTCTCTAACTCACTTATTTCTCACTGTCTTCTCTCTCTACTGTGTTTACCCTCTTCAACAAAGGCTTATGAAGAAGTTGAGACTACAGTTTGTTAGATTAATTGATAGCAGATGAAGGAATAGTGATACCCCTGGATCTTTGGTAAATTCGGAAAGGTTTCAGCTGGAAGATTGTTGGGATTGGTGCATGAGATCCATATTGGTGTGAGTGCCATGAAGAACAGGGTTAGGGAGGAATTTTGTGGTCTGCATTTAACAGCAAAAGACACACAACTGATGGACAGAATGCAGAACAAATCAAAACATTAACCCCCAGTCAAGAGATCTGGGTTAAATCCATCAATCTTTTGCTCACCATGCCACCCGAGTTTAGACCTGGCCATATGCAAATTAGTCTTGACCCTGCACCTCATGGGAACAGTCCAGCCCAAACTGCCAAGTCAGGTCCTTCCTGGGGACGGGTATGCCCAGACATGGATGCCATGCTCTCCATGCCACTGGAGTAAAGCTATCCTGGCTGATAGGGGGTGAAACCCCGAAATTGGTGCTAGGGTGCTTTCTTCCAGTCCTGGGAGGACCTGGCCTGGTAGTTCGGGCTGCACTGTTCCACTGGGCGCTCGGTCAAGACTGATTTGTACATGGCTGAGCTCAAACTCGAATGGCAAGAAAGCGATGGACTTAGGCCCAGATCTGTACTGGGGTGAAAATTTGGCATTGTTCTGCATTCTGTCAATAAATTGTTCTTTCTGCATTGAACAGGTCAGTGGAACGCAAGCTGAAGCCACTCTACATGGTATCTTCTTGAAACAATATGCCCCTTCTTGCTTAAGAAAAGAGGCAAAGTTACACACGTTTTTGGAAGGTCGTTGTTGGGTTGGTAAGGGACCAACACAGACACCAAGTTGGGGAAAAGAGGGCTTTATTGCCTTCAATAAAGTTTTTTGTCTTAAAGTCAGACTTTCAGGAGCCTGCTTTACAAATTCCACTTTTTGGTAGGGGCTTCGTTCTCTCCTGGACTCTCTTCTTACTCGCTCCCTTCTGGACTGTCGGCCGTTTCCAACGGGCTCCTGTTCCATATAGCAGGGAACACAAAGACAGGAACACTTTGGTCAGTTTCCTTTTTCCCCGTTTTTAAATTGCAAGGGAGTGTAGTGAGGGAACACCCGAACACATGTTTTGTGCTCGTGACCTGGTTCCGATATGTGAAACGTGGCGTGCTCAAATCGTGGGTGTGTCCAAAACGAAAGATAATAATTTTTTTAAAACGGAAAAGTAGAAAGGTGAGGACGCAGCCTCTGGAGCTACGGGGGTGCTCTGTCCCGCCTCCCCACCCAGCCCGTGAAGCGAATGCGTACCTGTACAAGCCACGCTCCTCCAGGAGCGTGGCTTGGCGGGGGTTGTTGGCCTCCTGGCTCCTCCGGACGGCCTCGGTTCCCAGCTTCTACGTCCTCTTCTTTCTTCCCTGGTCTTGGGTATCCGAACAGTACCACCGACTTGCCTTCTGTCACGTCTCCTTCTTTGGGGTTGGGCCACACCTCCTTCCGGGATTCCCTCTGGGTTAAGAACGCGTAGGCGGTGACGTCACAGGCGGAGTCACGTCTTCTGGGCTTCCCCATTCATAGATACTTCCCTCCAGCGTATCGTCGAGACAGGATGTGCTTCTGGTTTTGGTAGTCCAGGGGTCCTGTCGGGAAGAAACGAAAGACACAGAGGGATGTTTTGCGATCCACCAGTCCTCATTATCAGTGCTATTAGGTAAGTTCTTCATATCACAGTTCGTCATGTCACAATCGTGAACACCACTACATAAATGCCATCATTTTGCTAATATTTGGCAAGATGTGGTGATCTAACCCAAATATTGGTGTCAATGTCTCATACGTCCACACACGCACATTAAGTAGACAACTAGCCACAATCACTTAGAACTGTGTATCTCCTCTAATGTGATTTCCTTTTAAACTTAATCAGACAAACTTTCTCCATTTCTTTAAAAATTATATCTGAAAGAAACACGTTAGTGTTAGATTCCTTACCTTAGAATATCCCCAGGCGTCAGTCTGGATCCGGAAACTTTTGCGTAGCAGTACCCTTGCGCGTCGGTAGGCGTCGTCTGCAGGCGTCTCCTGCGGCTCCGCGTCCGTCGTTGGCGTCGTGCGCCGTGATGACGTCGCTGGAGTATATAGACGCCGTCTCCGCGCGCTGACGTCAGTTCTTCTTTTTTCCGCGCCAGTGGACGCAGATCTGAAGAGCGGTACCCGGTCTTTTGACCAAGTTATTACTAGTATTTTCTATCTTTGTGCCTGGTAAGGATGCCCGGTTTCAAGAATTGTGACGGTTGTGACCGCACGATGTCGGTCACGGACCATCACCGACTCTGTCTCCGGTGCCTGGGCCCCGACCACGATGTCGACGCCTGCGTCGATTGCCGGGCTCTGACTAGCAAAGCTAGGCGGGAGCGGTCCCGCAAGCTGCTCGAGCTCCGGGTGTCGGCCCGCGTCGAGAGCGGTCTCGGTCCGGCCGGAGGTCCAGGGAGCGTTCGAGGGAGCGGTCGCGGAGCCGCGCCGGACGCTCCGGAAGTCGACATCACTCGTCGGGTTCGTCAGGTAAGAGACACAAGAAGTCGGGGCGTCGTCATCGTACCCCCGACTCCCCCCGACGCTCGCGCGATGCGGCCGGGGGTTCGGGTGACCCCAACCCCGCGGCTCCGCGAGAGTCGCCGGCGCGGCCTGCCCCATACCCTCAGGTCCCTGGGCAGGGTGCGACGCCTGAGGAGATAGAGGCGTTCCTCATGGCCATGAGGGCCCTCTCTTCTCCGGCGGGTTCCACGGCGCCTACGGGCCCAGTGAACCCGTCCGGAGGCCCTAGCGGTTCAGCTGACCCTACCTCGACGCCGTCGGATGCTCCGACACCGGCGCCGCCGGCGGCGCCGACTCCGGCGCCGCTAGGGCTTTCGGGATCGGCGCCGGATGGACGTCCATCCAATCCGGCGCCGATTCCATCGGGGTTACCCCCGACGCCGCCCCCGTGCGACGCCGGTTCCTCGGAAGCCGGCACCGGGGCTCCGGCGCCGGCTCCGGGCGGCGCCGTCCCCATGCCCTCACCAAATTAGGACGCGGAGTCGGACCGGCGTCGCCCAACGCCGGGCTCGACGCCGATGGGGCCTGTTGACCCCGTGGAGCCGGTCTACATGGTTGACACCGACTATGGTGATGATGTAGAGTACGGTGAGGGCTAGGAGGGGTCTGAAGACCCTCTGTCACGCGAGTGTCAGTATGACATGGACTGGACAGGTGATTTGGGGGACGCCAGTGGATTAGATGACTCTCCTAACCCTGGCTTTGTCTCTCCTCCTTCCGTGGCATCAGAGGAGGGAGCTGCCTATTCAGTGGTGTTGATGAGGGCTGCCAAGGCCTTAAACCTTGAGCTCCCCGTCGCGGCCGTGAGGCCTAACATCCTCACTGAGGTCTTCAAACCGCGGTCATGCCCACAGGAGCCTCTGCTGCCGTTTAACGAAGCCTTGTCAGACGTTCTGTCGGGCACTTGGTCCAGGCCCTCTTCAGGTGCGCCTGTTGATCGGAACGTGGCCAGACGCCACCGTCCTTGTCTGGACGACCCCAAGTTCCTGTCCACCCACCCCACCCCTGAGAGTCTGGTGATCCAGGCCTCTACCTCCCAGTCCGCATTCCCGTCGGCCCCGCCCGATCGGGAATCCAAGAGGTATGACCAATATGGCAAGAAGGTCTTCTCGTCCCTGAGCTTAGGACTGCGGTCTTGCAACACCGCTTGACTCTTGGGCCGCTACACCCACTCTGTGTGGGATACGGTCGCGGAGCTGCTGCCAGAATGCCCCATGGAGGTGCGGGCAAAGCTCGGCAAAGCTGTAGCTGAGGGCCGAGATGCAGCTAGGTATTCTATTCGATGTGGTCTTGATACGACCGACTCGCTAGGCAGAGCGATGTCCACGACGGTGGCGATTCGTCGCCACGCCTGGTTGAGATCCGCCAACTTCTCGGCAGATGTCCAGAATACTTTGATGGACATGCCGTTCGATGGCTGTCATCTGTTTGGTGACAAGGCGGACCACGCGCTGGAACGCTTCAAGGACTCCAGGGTCACGGCCAAGTCCTTGGGTCTCTCGACCCAGCGCCAGCAAACGGGTTCGTTTCGCTCCTTTCGTGGCCAAGGAAGGGGCGTCCCCACACGTGCTGCCAGCCACGCGCCGCAACAATCTTATCAACGTGGTGGCGGCCGTGGAAACCGCCGTTGAGGCGGTCGGGGTCAAAGGCGGGGTCAGGCCACATCCCCCCCCCCGCAGCATCTGCCTCAAAATCCTCCTAGTCCGTGCTTTCAGGCCCACGTGACGCCAGTGGGTGGCAGGGTTCGCCATCACCACGCCCGCTGGCGCACGATCACTTCGGACAGGTGGGTGCTGCAAATCGTCCGAAGGGGCTACTCCCTCCCCTTCGAGACAACTCCTCCAGCCATGCCACCGCAGAACCACCGTGTGTCGGGGGACCACTTGCAACTTCTGCAGGAGGAAGTTACGGCCCTCTTGGCCAAGGGGGCCATCGAGCGCGTTCCTGGGCCAGAAGTAGGACGTGGTTGCTATTCCCACTATTTTCTGGTACCCAAGAAGGACAAAGGGGGCCTACGTCCTATCTTGGATCTAAGGAACGTCAACGGCTTCCTCCGGAAGGAGAAGTTCAAGATGTTGACTTTGGCTCAGGTCTTGGCTGCCCTAGACCCACAAGACTGGATGGTAGCGTTGGACTTGCAGGATGCGTATTTTCACATCCCCGTCCTGGCGGCCCACCGGCGTTACCTGCGGTTCACCGTAGGCCAGGAGCACTTTCAGTTTATCGTGCTCCCCTTCGGCCTTACCAGCGCCCCACGGGTGTTCACAAAGGTGTTGGCGGTGGTCGCGGCCCATCTGCGCAGGTTAGGGGTTTCAGTCTTCCCCTACCTAGACGACTGGTTGTTGAAGGCGGGCTCGCCCCAGACAGTCGTCCACCACCTCCAGATGACGGCAGACCTCTTGCACGGCCTGGGGTTCTCCATCAATGTGCCGAAATCACACCTGTGTCCCTCTCAAAAGCTCCTTTTCATCGGAGCGGTTCTGGACTCGGCGCAGTTTCGGGTCTATCCTCCGGAACGGCGGATCCCGGATATTCAGGCGTTGATTCCCATCTTTCAGCCGCTATCCCGGGTTTCGGTCAGGTTGACGCTGCGGCTGCTGGGGCTGATGGCTTCCTGCATCCTTCTGGTGCATCACGCCCGGTGGCGGATGCGGGCTCTGCAGTGGGACCTGAAGTTTCAGTGGGCCCAGCATCAGGGCAACTTGTCCGACCACGTCTTGATCTCGGAGGGCACTGCGAGACAACTGCAGTGGTGGCTTACGGACCGCGATTGGGTCAGGGGCAAGTCCCTCTCCCTTCCCCAACCGGAGCACGTTGTCGTGACGGACGCGTCCCTCCGGGGCTGGGGAGGCCACTTGGGAGAGGTGGAGATCAGAGGCATCTGGTCTCCGGCGGAGTCCCGGCTCCATATAAACCTGTTGGAGCTGCGGGCGATTCGTCTGGCACTGAAGGCATTCCTCCCCTTTGTCAACGGGAGTGTGGTGCAGGTGTTCACGGACAACACCACCGCCATGTGGTACTGCAACAAACAAGGCGGGGTGGGGTCGTGGACCCTTTGCCAGGAGGCTCTGCGCCTCTGGCAGTGGCTGGAACGTCAGGGCGTGACTCTGACGGTTCAACACCTGGCAGGTTCTCTGAATGCCAGGGCGGACGAACTCAGCCGTCGGTGCTCGATGGATCACGAATGGCGTCTGAACTCGGACGTGGCGCAAGGTCTCTTTCGGCAATGGGGAGAGCCTTGGTTAGATCTATTCGCCACAGAAGAGAACGCGCAATGTCATCAGTTCTGCGCGTTGGAGTTTCCAAGACGGCACTCGCACGGCGACGCCTTTCGGCGCGAGTGGAGTTGCGGTCTGTTATACGCCTTTCCGCCTATACCACTTCTGCCCAGAGTGCTGAAGAAGATCAGGCGCGACCGGGCCCAAGTTATCCTTGTGGCTCCGGACTGGGCTCGAAGGTACTGGTATCCCGAGCTACTCAGCATGTCAGTCGGTCCCCCGATCCGCCTGCCCCTTCAGGAGGACCTTCTGTCGCAGCAACAGGGGACGGTCCTCCACCCGAACCTGTCCAGTCTCCACCTCCATGCTTGGAGATTGAGCGGCGGCAGTTGAGGCCATTTGACTTGCCTCCTGAAGTCTGTAATGTAATTCTGGCAGCCAGGCGTCCCTCCACGAAATCGGTATACGCCTGTCAGTGGAACAAGTTTGTGGCATGGTGCACAGCAAAGGCTGTGGATCCCCTTTCTGCCCCTCTCTCCGAGGTTCTTCTGTTCCTTCTCTCTCTTGCCCAGCAGGGCTCTGCTCTGGGCACTATCAAGGGCTACCTTTCTGCCCTTTCAGCCTTCCTTAGGCTTCCTGATCAGCCTTCTTTGTTCAAGTCCCCAATTGTAACGAGATTCTTGAAGGGCATCACACACATGTATCCACCTGTTCCGTTTGTGATGCCTCAGTGGGACTTGAACCTGGTTCTAACCTTTTTGATGTGTGCTCCCTTTGAGCCCCTTCATTCTTGCCCTCTCCGTCTCCTGACTTTAAAGACGGCTTTCCTGGTTGCCATCACCTCTGCCAGGAGGGTGAGTGAGCTCCAGGCTCTTTCTGTCAAACCTCCTTTCTTGTCCATCCATCCTGACAAGGTGGTTCTGAGGACTAGACCTTCTTTCCTGCCCAAAGTAGTTTCTGCTTTTCACATCGGGCAGTCCATCACCCTCCCTTCCTTCTTCCCGCCTCCGCATCCTTCAAAGGATGAAGAGCGGCTCCACCGTCTGGACCCAAAACGTGCGCTTTCATTTTACATGGATCGCACACGCCAGTTCCGGGTGGATGACCAACTGTTTGTTGGCTACGTGGGTGCGAAGAAGGGACGGGCGGTACACAAACGGACCATCTCTCGGTGGGTCGTTCTCTGCATCAAAGCGTGCTACTCTTTGGCTCGGAAGGAGCCTCCTGTTGGGCTGAGGGCCCATTCCACTCGGGCCACGGCGGCTACTACTGCCCTGGGCCGGGGAGTCCCCTTGCAGGACATTTGCCAAGCGGCTACGTGGGCCTCGCTGCACACATTTGCGAGGCACTACTGCCTGGACAGTCAAGTCCGGAGGGATGGCTTCTTTGGCCGTTCTGTCCTCCAGGACTTTCTGGTGTAGGAATGTATTGGTTCGCAGACCCACCACCGGGGTTGGTATTGCTGGGGTATCTATTCTAAGGTACGGAATCTAACACTAACGTGTTTCTTTCAGATGAACAAGTTACTTACCTTCGGTAACGATATATCTGTAAGAAACATTAGTTAGTGTTAGATTCCTTACCGAACCCACCCATCCTCCCCGTTCTGCGAACTGATACCTAGGGTTAAGGACATCCCTTTCAGGGCCCTAGTTTCAAAAGGCACCAGTGTTGGTTCTCTCATGGCTCTGCGTCTTCTGGCGCGGAAAAGCTGTGTGCAAAGAACTGACGTCAGCGCGCGGAGGCGGCGTCTATATACTCCAGCGACGTCATCACGGCGCACGACGCCAACGACGGACGCGGAGCCGCAGGAGACGCCTGCAGACGACGCCTACCGATGCGCAAGGGTACTGCTACGCAAAAGTTTCCGGATCCAGACTGACGCCTGGGGATATTCTAAGGTAAGGAATCTAACACTAACTAATGTTTCTTACAGATATATCGTTACCGAAGGTAAGTAACTTGTTCTTTTGGACAATTTATTTTATTTTCCATATTGCAATTAAAAAAACTTCACTAGGGAGCATAGATTGACTCTGGAGCAACATGGATATTTTCACTGCAGTCTGTAGGATGTCCGAAGGAAATTAATAGTTTGACTATGAACCTGAAGCTGTGCTTCTAGCTCAATAGTTTCTTTGTTTGTGATGAAGAGTGTGTTTTTCCTGCTCCTTCCTCTGTCCATGTGATACATTGCAGAGGGTCCGAATGGACTTCTCTGTGGAGTGGCATGGCTGTCCGTCTTCCAGCCTTGTCAAATCTACTGGTAAATATTCTGGATACAAAGAGTTAGGCTGATGGAACTAAAGTATTGATGTTGCTGATGAGAAACTTCTCAGCGTGAATACTAAGGGAGTCGTCAATGTAATGTGATACCTTTTTGAAGTCAAGCAGAAGCAGCCCTCTGGACAGAGAGGTAAAGAAGGAAGACCCTGTGGCCCTCATTCCGGGTTGTCTTTTAATATGAATGAACAAAGTGCACGAGAGCTTCTTTTGCACCTTTTAAATGTTAACCCTTTCAGTTAGTTGATCCTTGATCATCTCATCTTGAAAGTCTCAGTACTTGCAAGCCACTGCTAGTGTTTGAAGGGTAAACATAATAATTCACATATATGCCCTTTGAAGAATAAGTGTCTTTAATACGATATTTATGATCTGTGTCCAGTCACTGTGTATTTCTCTTCCTGATGTGATATATGTTTGAACTTTCTTCTTCCAAAGGATCAGGTATTTTATTTCTTTCATATGTACTTGACCACCTGGGTTTCTTGATTGGTCCCAAAACCTTCTTTACAGTGATCCCAATCTAACAATGGTGCCCCATGTGGTGAATTAAAAAAGGTTGAAATGGTAACACATTCTGGAGTCTAGCATTTTACTATTTAACCAAAAACAACTTCCAGGATTTCTCTACAGTCATGCTGATGTGGCATGCAAACAATCTTCCCAATAATCAAGACCAAAATGACTTGACAAGGCCGCTGTCCCCCAACCAGCAATGATCCAGGAATGCATTTAGTTACCCAACAAAGTGTTCCAAGAGCAACCCCCACTTGAAAGTCATTTGTATAGCAGCTTCTAGTCTTGCTGTATTAGTATAAATGTGAAAGCATGCAAGTCACAACATGAACACAGTCCACTTTAACCTTTAAAGGCCATCTTGAACATGAGCACGCACCAGGCACAGAAGGCGTGCCTGTATGCGTGTTTTCATATCTCCTAGGCCCCATGCAGTGCATGAATATTGATGGGACACACTCTCCTGTAAAGGAATTATGCTCCAGTGTGTGTTGTTGTGTCACTGTGATGGTTGTGGAACCTTTAAAGATTGCGAAGTTACATCACCTATTAATGCACAATCCTGTCTCGGGCAGGCACATTTCTCCAATTCAGTTTGCATGAGGGATACATTGTGTATGTTCAAAGGTAGCCGACACTGGTTACCGGTGGGCACTTAGAGCACTTACTCATGGGGACCAAGATTCTTTTTTTTTTCACCTCCCACTGAAGGTGAACCAGAACATTTACCTTTTCCTGTTCCTTCAGGGCCTACGTCCTAGACTCAGCCCTTTAACTACCACAGGCCATCACACGGTTTACTGTGTCCACCAGATCTCTGATTTAATAGACTGCTCTCTTTCCACTCTCGGCACAGGTATTGCAGCTTATTTGTACGGTGCCTCTAGTACTGCTTATAAAAATCCATCTGACATGAGTGCACACACTTCAGGACACTCCTAGGCCAGACTGATATATTCAGCAGAATGGGCTGCACTCACATTTTGCCAACAACTAGAAAAGTACTAGTTTGTTGTGCGCTGCATTCTGATTGGCTGAGCAGTCAGGGATCCCCAACTTACATGATGCTGGTGACCGTGCTAGAATCTGTATCATGGCCCTTCTGAGACCCCAGAGTTATTAAGGTGCAGTCAGAATTAGTGTGCAGCACTGTTGTGAGGGAGATGTAGGGTTGACAAGTGGCAGTTGGAGGCAAAAGGGAGAAGGTGAGACAGGAGCACAAGAACTTAAAGGGGGCAGGAGGAGAGTCCGCCAATGACAGAATACCAAGGTTAAGGATAATATTGGCCTCAAGCAGGCTACAGATGAGAGTCATATTCTTTGATAGTACTTAGTCCCTCTGACCGAGACCAAGTACATACCTCGAAAAGAAGCCCTAAGCTCAGGAGGGCCTTAGCATCTGGATGACTTGGTCTTGCTCATTCATTTGAAGATCAGTTAGAGAAAGTACAGTTGTAAGGATGAGGGTTTGCTGTTGATTACATCAGCTTACCAATCCTCAGACCACTGACCACCAGATCTTTTTTCCTGCATATATAGCAACACACAGGTAGGTTTAGAGCAGTTGGAGGCACAGCCTTGTGTTCAGAGTCCTGGGCGTCATTTTTTGTTATGTTATTTTGACACCATTTCATTCAAGACTGTTTAGTGCAGTGGTCAGTGCAAGTGATGGAAAATGGCTACTCCACTCTGTGTCTTAAGGTGTTGCAGTGAGGAACCTGGGCAGTTGCTGCCTAAGAATACTGCTTGGCACCAACATTTATTTATTTACAAATTAAGCACTGGTATCCTGGAAACACTTGATGTATATGTACACGTGCAGCACTGCATAGGAATCCATGGTTCTAGAAATAGACTTGTGCCAAAGCAGGTAGGTGGTGCACTACTAAACCTCCAACACTGGTGTTTCAGGGTTCTGAAGAATGCGTAAGGGAGGGCACCATTGCATATTTCAGCAATGTCATATAGAAGGAACTAGACTGCTAGTGTTGACAGTTTAGTGATGGCCTCATCAGAGTAGTTTGTCATTTTGCGTACAGAGGAGCCTGGCGAAAATGTTTCAGCATGTGGAAGTAGGTCACCTACGTGATGTCAGAAACTTGCCAACACTGAAAATGAACAATCTTCCTGGTGTTGATTCAATATGTTTATTAAGGAAATACCAGAGTATTTGGCACTCCAGACAAGCAATGCCTACTACTTGAACCCCCGCAGGACCTTTCACATTCCTTAACAACTCCCAACAGTTCCTTGGTAATTATGTGACGAAAGAACCCAACAACTGTTGAATAGACTTATTTTGTAATCATGCATAAATGTTCCATGCTAGATGCCAGGACAATAACAATCTCGCCATTAGAGATGATTTAACAAGTCCCTAGCACTATCTGCTAACACTATTTTGGGGTTTACCTGTTTCAGAAGAGGGCGCTAAATGTTCATTTCCCTTCCACAACGTCGACTGGGATATTAAGTTTCTAGACTCATTGGAGCAGGGCAATGAACTCTTGAAAAGCATTGGTGGGATCATGTTGGCCTGGGTTCTGAGTTTATGGTTCTTGAGTAGGACTTTTGAGACACAATCGATCTTGTTAACTATTCAGTTGTCTTTTGTTTATGTCTTCCTCAGCTTCCACACTTTCTGGTGAGCTACATTTCTACCTTGCCTCTTTGAAACATGCTATCGAGGTCCAGACTTATTGCTTATTACTCAATATCCTGTCTTCCATAACCAGGCCAACATTATAATCTACTGACAGCTATTCCTGTCTTTCAGCAAGGCCATTAAAGTTCCCATCATGTAGAGTTCAAATAAACTCTTAGTTCCCCTGACTCCACCTACAAAGCCTTAAAGAGTTCTTGTGAGCTGTAGAAGAGCAACTTAAAGATTATTGACCCATGAGGCATTGATGATTCAACAAACTAATGTTACAACAACACACAGTGTCTTCGACCTCTTATCCATCAAACTAGGAGTTTGTGGGTATCAGCTAGGTCTTTTCTCAGGATTGAAGTGTACAGTTATAGTAGATGTTTGTGTTCTGCAGGTGCATCTTAACAGATAGAACATTGAGACACAAGCGTGCAGCAATGACGACACTACACAAACCAGGAAAGCGGTCTGGCCAATTGGCTGGTGTAGGAGTCGGCCCGAAAAAAGCATTGATGCTTTGTGCAGGAAGATGACATGCCACTCTAACAGGACACCATTAGGAGGATGTGCCTCCAATGAAAGCATCTCAGACAACCACCCTCTGTCAGCCTTACTGACAATAACGTAGCTGGTGTTCCTTGTCTTGCCAGCAGTGCCCCGATGCACACAATATTCCTCAGCCACATTGGCATCTCAGACAACCCAATGTCAGCCTTACCAACAATAATATGACTGGTGTTCCTTCTCCTGCCAGCAGCGCACAGATACACACAATCTGCCTCAGGGCATTGTCATCTCAGACAATCACCCAACGTGACCCTTACCATCAAGAATATGACAGGTGTTCCTTGACATGGCAGCAGTGCGCAGATACACACAATATGCCCCAGCCACATTGGTATGGTAGTGCACCTGAGAGTGTGGGCCAGTGGGTTCATACTTGTAGGGTCGGTGGCGGGATCACTCATTCCAGATTTGTACTCTCTCCTGTTCCATTTGGGGATCCTCTCCACACAGTGGTGATGAATAATGGAGCATTATTTAGTACCACTGAGAGAGAACCATGTAGCTAGCTGACAATTAAGTTCTGTGATTAAAACTACTTTTGTGGTGAATGTACACTTTACAAATCGCATATTAAGTTTTGGTATGAAGTGCTACTGACTGCGATTCACCTTAATCATATGACCAGTTTGGTTTTACTTATGTAGGGCTCCGCCGAGCCATTTTGTTACAAAATGTACTCTTTATAAAGTCCTTCCTTCCTGTGTTAGTGCATCTTGGTATTCCATCGTATAGATGATAAGTTTAAGAAAAATCTCATGCTTCACCCCCACCATGTCTGAAGCAGAAGTAGTGCTCATCGAAAAGCTGGGGAAAGATCCCTCACTCTGCACATCTTACCGACCTATTGCCCTTTTGAACACTGACGCGAAGATCTTTACAAAGATCCTCGCGAACCGTCTGAAGCTTTACCTACCCGCCATTATTGACCCGGACCAAGTCGGATTTATCCGCCACCGTCAGGGGGCAGACAACATACGCCGCATAGCCCATCTCATCGAAAAGGTACTGCACAGAAATATACCAGCCTTCCTGGTGTCACTAGACCCGGAGAAGGCGTTCGATCGAGGGTGCTTCCTTCGGGAGGTCCTACAACGAATAGGCTTCGGCCCGACTATGATCTCCAGACTGATGGCCCACTACACTTGACCGTCCATGCGTATCCGTGTCAATGGCCGCCTCACCCCCCCTATTCCTACACACGTGGGGCACCAGGCAAGGCTGTCCGCTCTCCCTGCTCCTTTTCGCCCTGGTGGTGGAGCCTCTAGCAATTGCAGTGTGCCGATGACCCACCATCTCTGGTATCCCTTTTGGGGGTTACGAGCATAAGATTTCCTTATTCGCTGATGACCTTCTTCTCTCTCTTACCACCCCGACCACATTTCTTCCAGCAATAGCTTCACTTCTCCACTCCTTCGAAGAAGCCTCTGGCTTTAAAATCAACTTTTCCAAGTCCCATGCCCTGAATCTTACCCTCTCGCCCTTGGAGACCCAGGGGTTACAGAATCTGTTCCCTCTGCAATGGTCTGAGAGTTCGATAAGATATCTAGGACTTGACCTGACTCTCTCCTTATCTTTCTGGACCCACGCTAATTGGCCGACTTATAGACGCGCCATACGGGAAGATATACGTAGGTGGAAAAATCTCCCTCTCTCCTGGCTGGGGCGAATTAACACAGTTGAGATGTCTCTCCTTCCAAAAGTGCTATACTTATTTCAAACCCTTCCTAACCCAATCCCACAAGCAGATATTCAAACTCTCCAATGAGATTTAAGCTTTTTCATATGGGGCATGGGTCGCCCCCGCTTCTCCAATAAAGTCCAGATGCTACCCCACAACCGGGGAGGATTAGCATGCCCTAATCTTCTGGAGTACTACTGGTCCTAACATCTTCGCTATATCTCGGAATGAGTTGTCAGTGATAGCGAAAAACACTGTTTCTGCATGGATCGAGCTGTTTCATGTAGGTTTTTTAGGGACTTAGCTCGGCTTCCACGAGCGACCCACCCCCGTAGTGCACAGATAGCCACTCCCACAAAAAACAGTCCTGGACATATGGGACAAACGTGCAACATCTTGAGGCCTGACCTCATTCACATCCCCCAACGCCCCTATAGCACATAACCCCATGTTCCCGCCTGCATGTCAGCCTCACGCCTACATGCCCTGGACGGAGGGAGACTGTCGCATAATCCAGGACTTATTTCATGAGGACACATTCATCACCTTATAGCAGTGCAAAAATAATTTCACGTCACAGACACCTCAACAATGCTGTACTATCAACTTGGCCACTGGCTGCTCTCCCCCGCATACATGCAAGGAGCGACAAGGCCGCTTATCCCCTTTGAGTCTCTTGTCCGGGCTTTTGAGGGTTCGAGGGATTTGATCTCTCGCACATACAAAGTGCTACAACACTCGCGTCAGCTCCAACCCCACACATACCAAAGACAACGGATATAGATATAGATGCTGGCGGGGAAGTCTCGCCGGTGAGCTGGTATCGACTCTGGCATGATATTCACAAAATCTATCAAAGTATTCCCCAATGTGAGTCGGCCTACAAACTCATGACACAGTGGTACTTTACTCCCTTTCGCATCCAGAAGATGGTACTGGGCTTCCACCAACATGTTGGAGATGCCAGAGCGGAATTGGTGACTTCAGCCATATCTGGTGGTCCTGTCCCAACCTGATGCTTTTCTGGAAGGAAGTCCTTAGCCATATTGAAGAACCAGTGGGATTCCCTATACCAAGCTCTCCAACGGTGACCTTGTTAGGCATTAGACCCTCACAGTTAGTAGCCATGACCCATTCAGACTGGCGGCTAATTGCACAGATGTTAGGGGCAGCAAGACAGCCCATAGCCCTTTACTGGAAAAAATCTATGCCTCCACCTATCGCGACATGGTTTCTTCTCCTATGGCATGTCCTGGCCCTGTAGTTACTCTCCGCCCCCCTCAATCATGCAGACACCAAATTCAACCACACCTGGCAGCCGCTTATTCAACACCTATCCCAGATAAAGAACTCTCGCCTTGCTCCCCCGTGCCGTTGAGGTCTGCAGCTCTTTGAGAACTCTCTCTTGCCTTTCTCAAGAGGAGCACACAAACAATCTCCTCCGCCACGGGATCCTGATGAGGTCTCTTCCCCCCCTATTGACACTCTGAGCACATCTCTTCCTCCCTGCGCCCGGTTTCTCCCACCCCCGATACCTGGTTTGCTAAAGTGTTCTTTAACCTGAACTCTCATTAGCAATGTCTCCGCCACACCTGTATATACACACTTATTACACAATACACTCCCTTGAATTTGTCTACTCAAGACCCCCATACACTTTGTCCCTCACCCGCGGTGGGCCTCTCCTAATAGGGTGCCTAATAGACCTTCACACCCATTCATACCCCGGTCCTCCCCTGGTTTTTGCTGTAAAGTACAACTCTTGCAAGTTCTTACAAGTGTATTATGTTAATTGTGATGAATATTGTTTTTTGTTTTTTTTAGTTAAATTTACTTTCAAAAACATTTGAAATAAAGAAAAATCTCATGATGTAAAATGGAAGCAATTTACCCTGTGACAGTGGTTCTCCAGTGAGGATAGTACTTATTCCTACATTTCAGAGCTGGTATACCATAAGACTTTTCAATTTTGAAAGGTGGAAAGAAATATTTACCATTTTAAAAAATAAAAAAAGAGTTTCGGAATCATACCTGATGCAGTGTATTTTTAATAGATTGGGAAGGTAGGCCTGTTAGGGCCATTACAGAGCCCCTGTTGCTAGAAACTTAAAACAGAGTTTTATATAGCACGAACTTGACCCGAAGGTATCGGTTATCAGAACGCTTTACATAGCACCAGTTATGTTACATGAGGACACATTTGTTTTTTTGTTATTTTTGTTTTGTGTTCATTGCAGTAGCAGCTGACATGCATGGAGAGTAGGTGGTAATAAAATAAAAAATTAAAAATGGCACTTATTTCCTGGCTTGCTAACAACGTCCTCCTTGCTCGGGGTTGTATTCTCTCCTCGAGGCTCCAAAGCAGGGCCCAGGAAACTGCACTAACCAATTCTGGTGATGCTCTCATGCTGTTAAACATCATGAGAGTAGCGTCCGGATTGGAGGGAGTGGCCTCTCTCAGTGCTCTTTAGAGCACTGGAGACCTGTGGTTTCTCTAGTACAGCTGTCTTAGACAGCTAGGTTATAGAGGTTTCAAATGTGCATGTCTGGATGGCCATCACAAGACAGCTAGCCAAAAAGACATGTGGATTTTAAACTTAAGTGCACAGCTTGCTGCTGCCACTCAGCAGCAATAACCCCACCCCATTCTGACATTCGGTGTAGGACAGGTTGCTGAAAAATAATTTTTTAATAAATAAATGTTATTACCATTTTAATTTTTCATCTCTGGGGCTTTTCTGTGGGTATTATTTAACGGGGCAACTCTCCTCTGCTCTAATGTAGGAGCCTCTCCTGGTTCATTGCTTATTTGCATCATTCAAGTGTTGCGATTCTCTTAAAATCGTTATGTTTTTCTGGTCAGGGGAGCCAGCAGTGATATTTACGCTTAACACCCCAATGACCCCCAGTTAAATAATCAGCAAAACAATAGGTCTTGGGGCCCCTACAAAGTTGTTCCTTGGGTCACAGCACTTCAATGAGACACACAGGATGTGTATCCTGGCTTTAGAGAGCTGTGTTCTGTAACTGTGTTTGATCTTTGATGCCCAGTAGAAGAGAGAAGGATGCAACCCTATAGTTGGTGAATTGCATAATGTACATCCAAGAACCCTGGTCGAAATTGCAGCATCCCCACTTAAATTGTGCAAGCCTCAGCACAACGCTTTACTTCTCTATGCATCATTTTCTTTAACCCCTTAAGTGCTGCTGACGGCCAATGGTCGTCAGCAGCGCTACCTCCCCAGTGCTGCGCACGACCATTGAACGTCCATTCAGCACTAGTTCTAATGGACAGCGCAGCACTGGGGAGAAATGTTTACACGCAGCTAAGGTGTTAACCAAACAATTTGTGAGCACATTGAAGTAATTCATTTATGATCTGTGCTCTACAGTAAGGTTATCATAAAATAGTCATGCTTCACATTAAATAACAATATTATAAACAGAATACATGAAAAAACGACGTTTTGTGTAATTCCTGAGAGGACTTTAAGGCATTGGAGTATTCTTGAATGGATTGTTTAAAAAATATTACTTTTAATGAATGCCACTCAACTCAGGGATATCATATTTACTTAACAAAGGCACTCAAAATGTTGCAAGATGCACTTTTTTATTTTAAAATCATTGTCTTTTTTTACTGATATTTGTTGCCTTATTACATATTTTGATGATTCAGCTCGTGCTTTGGCTGTATGAGCAAAAACTGCTGGTTGAGCTCTTGCCAAGGCTGTCCCTGTCTTCCCCAGAAATGTAGTGTCTCCTACGCCCTTGCTTGGCAGATTGGCCTGGCGGCTCATAAAGGTTTCAGCCAGGAGCGCCCAGATGTTACATTTTCCTTTTTGAGAATGAACTGGCAGGTTTTCCAAATATGCTAATATCACAACATGGTGCCCAGAAATGAGCTCTGGTGCACCAAGCTGTATTAAAGCATTCTCATTAACGGGCAGATAATGGGGACTTTCTTCCCTGCGCTCTTCACCTTCAGCAGGTCAATTGTTTAGTAATGGATCCAGACCCTCTTGAGAAGTGTTGCAGCCTTGCCTCGCCTTAGTCGTATATTAATTACATTGTCTACTGCATATCATTCCTAGTTTTAAATTGTTAAATGCATCCCCTGTTAAAGACCGATGGGACTTGTTAGAAGGGCGGTTTTTAGGTCGAGCCTGGGCAGCACATGCGTTGTTCTGCGCTGCATGCGGTATTCGATTATGAATGTGTAAGTCCACCCACCGACCGCCCATATTTTTCATTGGCTTTTGTAATTGGCCCTTGTAAATGGTGGCTTCTGATTAGTTAACAGGCATGTTAGGCCCTCCTTAGTACCGCCTTATCTTAATTTGTAACCTCCCATGAGGATTGGCCTTTTTACTTCAGTTGATACACAGTATGTCTTTAGTCTGTAAACACTATTTTCTTAAATACGTTCCTCTTACTGCAGGCCTGACATACTTTCCGGCAACATTCAGCACGCTATGCGTTTTCACATTCCAAGCATCCTGTGGCAGTCGAAGGCTCGCATTTACAAGAGTTTGAGCTATTGGCATTGTAGATGACAAGGCCTTCTATTTGTGCTAATTATCAAAACATAAGTAAAAGGCATTGTCATTTACAATGCCAATAGCTTACACTCTCACAAATGCGAGACCTATTGCATTGCAAATGCTTGTTTATTGTGTAATACAGCCCAAACTACATGAATGGAGTAAAAAATCAGAGCAGCGACGTGAAGCGGACATAACTCCTCCATTCATTCACACAGGTTTATATGCCCAATCCTGAAGTAAAATAAACGTGTGCGCATTCACAACGGCTTGACGTCGTGCCCACGGGAGGAGAGCATCGCCCGTCTCCTCATGTCGTACGTACGTACGGCCGCTCTATCCAGAAGGCTGGGGGGATTGAAGGCAGGCCGCCGAGTGAAGTGCTGGCCGGAGACGCTGGCGTGATCAATGAACCGCCCTCCGCGTCCTTGTACGAAGCAGTCGGCATCAGTGAGATATAATTAGAGATTGCAGGTGCCACCGGATGACTAACGATTGGCAGCGCTGTACGTGCAACGCGCCGCGGCGCAGCGAAAGGACACGCACAGCGGACTATTAAAAATGCATGATCCGCTCACAGTCTTTACTCATTCTGGCTAATATTGTTGAATAAATTACCCACATTACAGCGAGAATTGATTTGTTTTATACACGTATTGACGCTCAGCCTAGCTAGCATTCATGTGGACATGTGAAACAGCAGTAGATCTATTTAGAGCACATTATTAATTCAACATTCCGTATTGACACTCGTGGCTGCGCCTCCGTGAAGTGTCTCCAATCGCAATGTTTGCTAATATTTTATTCAAGCTACTTGCCTTGGTTTGTATGCTTGAGAACAATAATTGTAGATTTCAGGTTGCCAAAGCACTTGCTCTTCAAATATTTTAATGCAGAAAAATAGTAGTAATATTTAACATTAAGAGGAAATGCTCTGGCCAACTTATGGCTTCTTTTCGAGGTCTCAAATCGTCTTGAACATAGAACTGTTTTTAGAGGATTTCTTATGGGAAGGTACATTTTCGTGTCCAGGTCCAGCCCAGACCTGACACACATTGGATCAAAAGCAGAACTCTCATGTAGATCATTCTCAGTCTCCACCAGGGTAATTTGGCTGCTGTACATAAAAAAAACAAGCATTTACAATGCAATAGGTCTCGCAACTGCGAGTTTTGGAGCTATTGGTATTGTAAATGGCAATGCGTTTTTAAACATTAAAAGGCATTGTTATTTATAATAGTAATTACCTAGAGTGGGGGATGTGCCTTACGAGCCACCGAGGACACATCCCACACGAGTAGCCTCGCACACTTTGTCTCGGCAAGATTGTTTGCATAGAGGTGCGGGTGACACCTTAAGCAAATCGACTTTTAAAGCTAATCACAGTTGCATTGTGAGAATTTAAGTTTCGTTTTTCATCGTGAGTGTAGATTATAAAAAGCTAGAATTGGGCTAAGGTCACCCACATGGCGATGGGTAAATTTGGCAGCTCCGTTTCAAATAAACTGCCTTATGCTTAAAAAAAAGTATTTTTGTAAAATTGAGATTTGTTTTAGATAGCATGGATGCAGTCAAGTCGCCGTCTAATTGCTGTACAAAGAAATCATAAAAACACTGTGAAAAGACATAAATACATGTATCAATATAGGGGTGTTGCTAAGGTGCTATGGGGTCTAATACAATGCAGTGTTAATCAGAAAGAAGCATGCATTCAGAAGTAAAATGGGGCTTGCTAACACTGTTAGGCATTTCATACACACATATGCCACAATGACGCAGCCTCCTACTCAAGCCCTATGTGACAATCTTGCAGCATTCTTCATTAATAAAATTAACACCATTATTCGCAATTTGAAGTCCCCCCCCCCCCTCGCTGGGAGGTTCCAACAGCCCGGGAGCCAGCACCAGCTCCCAGGACTTGACGCCCTTAGGCTCCATCCCTACGGCTAGGTTACGGGAATTCCCCCCTATTTCTGAATCCGAGTTTGAAAGACTGACGCTTGGAATTACCTCGGGTTCTCCGCTTGACCCCCTGCCTCCCAAAATTTGGAAAAGCTCTGGAACAGAACTTTTCGGCACTTTACGCCAAATATGTAACCAGTCTCTGCACTGCGGATACGTTCCTACCCCTTGGAAACAGGCGCTTGTCACCCCGCTCCTGAAAAAGCCTTCCTTGAGCCCAGATTGTCTTTCAAACTACCGACCCATCTCCCTACTGCCATTTCCAGCGAAAGTCGCCGAACGATGGGTCAGCTCCTGTCTCTCCACTCACCTGGAGCAGAACAACTTCTTGGATGATCTCCAATTCGGTTTCCGCCCAGCCCACGGTACCGAAACAGCTGTACTGACAGCTATGGAGGATCTTCGCATGCGTGCAGACAGGGGCCAGCAAGTAGCATTGATACTGCTGGACTTGTCTGCCGCATTCGATACGGTCAACCACAGGACACTGTTGGAGAGACTCGGTGAGGCAGGTGTGGATGGCACGGCTCTGCTATGGTTTCATTCCTACCTGCGGGACAGGAGACAGGCTGTGTCCCTCCCCCCATTCCAATCCGCATTTGCACCTGTGCCCCAGGGAGCTCCCCAGGGCTCCTCCATCAGTCCCATCCTTTTTAACGTGTACCTCAAACCTTTAATCACGTTAATTAAGTCGTTCAGGATAAAATCGATCAACTATGCTGACGACACCCAGCTCATTCTCTCCTGGGAGGGAGAAGACTCCATCCCCTTAACTTCCTTCCACGACTGCCTAAGAGAGACGGCTGGGTGGTTGCACAGGAACTCCCTACAATTTAACTCCTCCAAAACAGAGGTTTTGTTTTGCGCTGGTAACAACATACCTCGCCAGTTCCCGAGTGATTTCTGGCCTCCAGAGACTAGGGACAAACCTCAGCCAGTTACCTCGGTCCGCAACCTGGGAGCCATGCTCAACAACAAACTGAGCATGGAAACCCAGGTCACCAAAACAGTGGGGATTTGCACAGCTCTTTTACGTTCCCTGCGTAAAATTATGCCACTCCTCCCTGCTCAAGCCCGGGCGTTGATAGTCAGGTGCACTATTCTTAGTCGCCTCGACTATTGCAACGCACTGCTCCTTGAGTCCCCAGTCACGCTGCTAGACCGGCTTCAAAGAATTCAGTCAGCCGCTGCCAAGCTAGCTCTCGGCTGGACGAGGAGATCTTCGGCCACAGCGGCCCTAGCCGAGCTACATTGGCTACCTTTAAAGCAGCGTGTGGCCTTCAAGTCCCTCTGCATTGTCTTTAAGGCTCTGCACGGACTTGGGCCCAGACCTCTGCAAGCTCTGTTCCTGTGGTACACTCCGACCAGAGACCTGCGATCGTCCTCGGCCTGTCTGGTAAAAGTGCCCAGATACAACAAAGCCAGAACCGGGGGCAGATCTTTCAGGGTCGCTGCGGCCAAACTATGGAACAGTCTGCCCATTGACATACGCCTGATCTCACAACTTCTTCCCTTTCGGAAATGGATCAAGACCTGGTTATTCCCCTAAATCTTCCCGCCTGCTATTTACTCTGGTCTCTCCTCATTAGAGTATTCTCCAGCGCCAGGAAGCCTGCAAGGTATCAGCTGCGCTATACAAATACTCAAAATAAATAAATAAAATAAATACACACACACACACGTGATGATATCATTTGCCTGTAATGATTTTCTATAGTCCCACAGCGCCCTCTGTGACCCCGCCCCTCTCCACCCGGGTTGTGCTCGTACCTTTGTAGCACTACTCCAACATGTCCTCATAGGCCCGCACATACTCCTTCTCCTGGCTGCTGGATCATACACACCATAGCATGCATCTGAAAATAACCCATTCTCACGAGAGCTTTTATGATTCTGCACCTATTCTGTCACAAAAAAATAAGCAAAGGGCAGCTTCAACTAGCTAATGCCATTATCTCCCCGGACAATCAGTTGCATAGGTTAGAAGACAATTGAGGTAATATAAAAGAGCAAACAACGCCATCGGCAATAACGGTTACCGCGTTAAGACAGCCCCTGAAGCAGTCCGCCTTGTAAGTTTGAGGTCTTGTAGCTGGAGTTCTTTTCTGTTTTGGAATGTATATGTCTGTACTGTTTACTAGGTAATGTGTGTATGCTAACGCAAAACTAGCTGGCACAGCAAATACAAAGAAAAAAATGTGCATGCCAACGCAAAGCTATGTGGCACAGTGCATGCATCACATACAAATAAAGATTCCTGCGCCTTGCATATTTGGAGCAGTACAGAAAGCACCAACAGATAACCGGCTGGAGAAACAGAGGCAGACCATGGAGGGAACACCAAATCTCACCAGGGCTCCTCCATCTCTTGCAAGGGACCGGGCCAGCCCCCTCCTCCCTGCTGCTACCGCTGCCAAGGATCTAGCACAGGCAGAGCTGTTAATCACTGTTGATGTCACAGCCTGGTGCCAGCCTCTGAGAGGGGACAGAGCAGTGGCTGTCTGTCAGCAGTTCACACTGATAGTTGGGTTTAACAATATAACATTTCAGGAGTATTTGTACAGCGCAAGTTCATTCCAAATGATATGGCGGCAGTGAAAACGTACGTTTCTTTTTACCAATTTTGTCGATCTCAGAAGGATGAAAAGCGCAGTAGGCCCCCTGGGATATTTGCACCGCTGACCATGATGTCATGAAAAGATTACTGCATCAGTCACTCCGGCTTAATTTCGGACGGCTACCTTTTTACAGGCAGCTGAAAGAAAACAGCTAACCCATAGATTGGGTAGACTTTGGTGCTGGAAACCAGCGTTGGAGCCTCGGGGTCGCGTCCACAGCCTGTGAATCTGGGCAAATCACGTAATCTCCCCGTGCCTGAATGTGTAATGTAAATACGGTGCTCATGTAAAGCGCTCCAATACCTTCGGGTCGAGTTCGCGCTATATAAATATGCAAAAAAAAAAAACAACTTACAATAGGGACCCGACCGCCATACTTTGGTTTGGGACCGAGTGCAATGGAGCCCCCACCACCAACTCGCCCGGTTTGGGTTCCGCTGCATTTAAAAAAATATATATAAGTTCAGGGGCCTGTTGGGACCTAATGTGAAAGGTCCTAAACAGCGTGCGGAACCCTGTGTCACAGTGACAATCGGCTTCATCCAGGCCCACCCTCCACCTCCTCGACCGCTGCCAGGGTGTGCTGGAACCTAATCTGCTCCGCTGCAGCCTTTGCGTCTCGGGCCACGCACCACAGCCCCCCCAAAAAAAAATTCCACCTGGGGCGGTACGCCCCCTCCGAGCCCCCTTAGCTACGCCACTGACCACCTGCCTAAATGTGACAACCCTTGAAACAAGATCCAAGCAGGCGATGTCTTGGGCGGTGCCAACATTTAGGCTGGTAATGACGTGGTGCCCTCCAGCTGCCCACAACCCTCACTTTTCAGGCTGGTAATGACGTGGCGCCCTCCAGCTGATCGCAACCCTCACTTCCGAGGGCAGTGCCAACATTCAGGTTGGCAATTAAGTGGTGCCATCCAGCTGCCCGCAACCCTCACTTCCGAGGGCAGTGCTAATCGTGAGGGTGGTGAAAGTGTGACACTCTCCGTTTCACAGACCCTTCTCGGAGGCTGGCCCTGGTCTGCACGGGAGGGGTGGTCACTGTCCTTCCACAGAGCCCTCCTATAGGCTGCCCCCTTTCTGCCACTGCATTCTACTGTCTTCTGCTTTCCAGGACCCTACCTCCTCATGCTGCTGGAAGTTTGCACTTTTCCTTTCACGGTCTTCTGTTCTCTCAGGTGTCCGGTGTCTGCACATACTACTGTTTCTCTTTCATGAGCACTAGGCACCCTTACTTCTGAGGGTACTCCAACCCCCACCTGGCGTGGTTTCGTATCTTCTCTTTCACAGGCCCCTTGCTCTCGCACACACTGGCATCTTTCTGCCCTCACATTGTAAACCCCATGAGGATGGCTGTCCCACACCCTCGGTGCGGACCCTCACTTCTGTTACAGACCCCTCTCCGAGACTGATTCCTCTCAGCCCTCACATTTCAAGCGCTACAAGGCATGCCCTCCAGACCCTCAGCCCGACCCTCACTTCTGAGGGCAGGGCAGCCCAGGCTGGGCTAGCTCCTTTCCTGTTACAGACCCCTCTCAGAGACCGATTCCTTTCTGCCCTCACATTTCAACACTAAGAAACTTGCCCTCCAGACCCTCAGCCCGGACCCTCACTTCTGAGGCAATAGCGAGCCTATGGGATGTGTACAACACCCCCTTTTCGCAAGCCCCTCTGATGTCCCTTGGGTGGGCTCTGCTTTGCTGAGTGGCGTTCGAGGCCTCAGCTGAGTTAATCAGACATTCAATAAATGACATACAAATGGGGGCGGGATGGGCTGCCCTAGGGGGGCCCGGGCTCTTGGTGCACTGTCACCTCGAGGTAAGGGATGCTTGAGGAGCGCTTCTGTCCTCACTAGGGGAGCTGCAGGGGTCCACCGCCCTCTCCACGGGACCTCTCGAGCACGTCACGGAAGTCCGCACTTCCCATGACAACAACACTTATTTTAGCCAGTATCAATCATTACCCCTTTTAATACTGCGAGAAAAGAAAAACAGCCGACTAACTCGAGTAACCTCAAATATTTCTAAAAATATTGTCGTGCTACCGTAAGGCAGGTCATGGAGTCCTCGAGAGGCGGTATCCAGAGCAGACAAGTCTGCTAAACAGGAGCTTTTTCTAATGGCAGGCCTCCGTTTCGAGAGGCCTGCCAATGGAAAAAAGGGGCGTGGCTTCACGCCATACTGAAATCCCCTGCTCACAATATCTCTTTGCCTGCAGCAGGGCATGCCCTGCAATGCAGTCTTCGACCTAAAAACTACAGTGACATCCTCAGCATTTGTGGGGCCTCGGGCAGGATATATTTTGGAACCCATCTGTTTGGGACAAGTTTGTATTTATTACCCAGTCAAGCCTTCGTGATGCTAAACAATATTGAATTATAAATTAAATCTTCCGGAACGGGTCACACGTATAGTGGAAAGAGCAAGCTGCCTGTTATCCGCTATCCCAATAGTACCAAAAGAACAAGCATTAATAAAGCCATTTCTTTTTGTGCTTGAATCTAGATTTAATTTACTTACAATAACGTTTTATGTGTAGTTCAGTGTATACCAGTTTGTCACTTCTTTACATGCTAAGGGTGACTTGGTAGAGGTTTAGTGGACTTGTGCATAATATTAAAATAAGACGTGCATATAGCAGTTGAAAGCGTAGCTTTAGTTGCCAGATATTTGGAATCACATATATAGTCTCCTTTATTATTGGGGATCTTGCTGCACACAGTGAAAATCCAAGTGCTTCTCCGAGGACTTTCAAAGCAATAAAGGTCTCTACTTCAAATATACAGTATCACTCTCACCACCTTATGTGGATGTGCAATCAAAACAAATTAGTATCAAAGCAAAGACACAATTCGAAAAAACGTCAGAAGAGCATTGCACTATATATCAACAAGGCAAAACATTACTTTAAAAACATCAGATTTTCTTATAAAAAAAGAGGGAATAGCATCCACAGTTTTTGTATAGGTGGTTTTAATTTACCCACATCGGGATCTGCAACAACGCAAACGATAAAGCAGATTTGTTGTTGTTTTTTAAAGTGTGATTACTAGTCTTCATAGACTAGAGGTATGTTTGTTTTTTATACTACTTGGTTACTAAAACTCAGAAAGTTAACATAAACAGATTTTCCTTGTTATGATGACCAGTGAGATGGATATACATGAAAAAAAAACCTTTTTTCTATAAATGATTGTCGGGTTAGAGAATATGTATGTAACTCTGGCCTTCTGTTTTAACCCACAATTCCTGAAAATAGAGCTATGTATAGGGTAGGTTTTTAGCTTAATCAACTGCTGAATTATTTTTAATGTAAAACTATTTGAAAATTAGTGAGTATATGTACGTCAGTATTCTATGGAGCCTGCAAATAATGTATGCATTTCTTCTGTATAGAAAACCGTCCTGAAGAAGGTGTCACATCACTAAAGCACCGAAACGCTGCGTCGACTGCTTGGTTTTTCTGTATATGAAATGTATATTTTGTTTTTTTTAAAACTGTGGAGGCTAACCCCTCTTTTTAGGTTTCGCCTGGCGAACAGCTGCGCAGTAGCGTTTCGCGCAGGCGAAATCTTTTGTTTTAACAGTATGGGCACTTTGTCCCGCCTTCTCTTCCATTGGCTAGCTCCATAAATGGAGGCTAGCCATTGGAAGAGAGATCTGTCCGTCATTGCCGGAGCAGATTTGTGGGCGTTTCGGCGATTTTTACTCATCCCGCCCCCTTGTGAACGTCATGTGGCGGTGGGCGGTGGTTTATTTATTTATTTTTTAAATGTTTGTTTTGGCCATTTTGAAGGTGCCGTTTGCAGGGGTGGATTGCGCGATGTCCCGCTGTCCGTTCCCGCCCCCCCTCCCGCTGTCCGTGTGCCCGTTCCTGCCCCCCCTCCCGCTGTCCTTGTTCCCGTTCCTGCCCCCCTCCCTCTGTTTGTGTTCCCGCCCCCCCTCCCGCTGTCCGTTCCCGCCCCGCTGTCCGTGTGCTCTTAGGTGCTCGTTTAATACATGAAGTGGAACTTGCTTTTATAGCTTCATGTTGCGGCAACGGGGATTACTTATAATATGGATCTTGTTATACACCTAAAATGGCCGCCGCCTAAACATGACTCCGCTCAATAAAAAAAAATCCTTGGGTCGTCGCCTAAAGTGACGCGTGTAACATAATGATACGATGACGCATCTTGAGTGCGCGGCAACGGTGCGGCTGCTCCAGGAGATGGCGGACTCTGCTGTATCTCGCTGTAGAGAGATACATTGGTAAAGAGTTCAAAGAGGTTATTCGGCGACAGACCTGAGCGATTCACTGAGGAGAAGCGAATGTAAAAGTATCGTTTTGAGCCGTGTCTTGAAGCCACCGGGGCCAGGAAGCGGATTCCGTTAAGGCCTGTCCCTGGAGAGCAGCCTGCTTCCACCCAGGGCGCCTAGGTAAGCGTAATACGGGAGTGACGCTGAACCTCCTCCGCAACTGAGACTTATCCAGTATTTGGGTGTCTTTCATAGATTCACATGCCTGAATCATTCCCCGTCGTCGAGACGGGAGCCTCCGGTATATAAAAAAGTAATGTCCTAAGACATACATATAAAAGAATAGGCCTAAGGGTCTCACCTTAGTGACCTATCTAGGTCCTTATGTAGGAAGCACCAAACAGAGTAGGCCCCAGGGTCCCACCTTGGTAGCCTATCTGTGTCCTTTTGTAAAAAGGACCAAAGTAAAAGGAACAACCAATCAGCTACTACCTCCCTCTAGAACCTTCCTGTGAGGAGCCTCAGTCTCTCAGATTTTCTACCGCACGTTGTGCTAGGGAGTCTCCACCTGAGTTCTCCTCAGGAATCTTGCTTCTTCATCTAAATTCGATAGTTTCTCCACTTCTTTGCTATGGCTGATAGCAAAAAGACAGGACTTTTTCGAGCCTGTGCCTCTTGTGGCAAAAAGAGGCTTCACGTGGATGATCAACATGAGACCTGTTTATACTGTCTCTACCCTCACCACCAGGCCAAGGACTGCAGAATATGTCGTACTTTCTCCCATAAAACCCAGAAGGACCGGGAGGGACGACTTCTGATATGGCTGAACAGACTTAAAAACAGACCAGAAGGCGACTTGGTTTCTGAAGGTGAGAGCATGTCTGGCGCCTCGCAGTTTTCCTTGAAGAGGCCTAGGGTTTCCTCGCCTGGCCCATCAGACACCCCTCCTAAGAAGGCCAAAAAGTCTTCAGAGGGCAAGCCTACCGTGTCTGGCAAGGACCTTCCTGTCCCCAGGAAGCAGTCGCTGATTGCAACGACGACGAAAACGTCGACGATTTCCTCAGCGCTGAAAACCGTCTCTACGTCGACGACAACAGTGTCGACGACGACGGCCTCGTCGGCGTCTTCCTCGTCGACCAAAACGACACCTTCATCGTCGACGAGTAGACCACTTTCATCCACTGTTCCCTCGATGACTAGGAGTACGTCGTCGACGACAAGGCCGTCGACGACGACACCGTCGACGAAAGCCACGACGGTGACGAAGCCTCCATCGTCGACGAGGAGCACCCCGACGACGACGATGAAGCCGCCGACGACGGAAAAGTTGTCGTCGACAAAGACATCGTCGACGAGGACGTCGACGACGGACATACCGTCGACGAAGAGTAAAGTTCTGGCGACGACGGAAAGCTCTTTACTGACGCCATCGTCACAGGCGTCGATGGCAACCGGTACCTGGAAGGAGTCCGAGCTCCTCTCACATGCTATGGATGCCCAAACATCCCATGTTACAATCAGAATTACCAAAAAGCCGATTACACCGGAGATGACATCACCTAGTAAGGTGCAGCAACTAACACCATCCTGTTTCTTACAGGACCAAGAAATGGACGAGGAACCGTTTACCCAGGCCACTAGCCCTTTGGAACTGGTACTTAAGTGCCAGAGTACCGATGAAGAGCAAGATGTTGAGGAACCTGTGACTCCAACTGTCCATACTCAGGTTCACACACAAGTGACACCAATGGTGTGCCTGCCAGCATCCTTAGTTTCGGACTTGCGTTTCCTCATACAAGACTACAAAGAGCGGTTTCCAGAAAAGGCCACTCCTGTTGCTCCTCCAACTCCGCAGGTAACTGCGCCTGTTCCTGCGCCTGTACCAAGGCAGAAGCCCCCTCCACTGGTGCTTCCTAGACCTCAAGATCCAGCACAAGACCCCATCTCGTCCGATGACGATGAGAGGGACCATGAAGAGGGGGAAGTCCGCGACGATGACACAGACCCGGACGCCGACCAAGACTATGTCACTCACTCTCCAGCCTCTCCGGAGCCGCAGTCTTCGGAATCTCCGCCCGCAGACATTGGAGGTTTCCATAACCTCATGGAAAGGGCAGCCAAAAGGTTCCATATGGCCATGGAAACGCAGGAGACTGAATGTTTCCTCTATGATTTTAAGGAACCAACGAAGAAAACAACAAGATCGATCCCGATCATTGACTACCTACTGAAACAGGGCAAACAACTCATGCAGTCTAAGGCTTCCCTGCAGGTAGTAGTGCCCAGACTTGACAAAAAATATAAAGCTACATCATCGGCTCCAGCATGCCTCACGGGTCACCCCAAGGCGGACTCCGTGGTTACTCAGGCGGCGCAGAAGAATTTGCGAAACCCTGCATCCCCCTTATCAACTCCACCTGATAAAGAAGGCAGGAAGCTGGATGCCGTCGGAAAACGTTTTTCCACCACGTCTGCGACGACGGTGAAGATCGCCAACTCTATTGCACTTCTGGGACGCTACAACCGTCAACTCTGGGCGGACATCGCGCCCTACCTTGCTGACCTTCCAGAGGATATGAAAGCGGAGGCGCACTCGCTTCTCCTCGAAGGCCAAACTTCGGCTTCGGAATTGATCGACTGTGCCATCGACGTAGCCATGACTGGCTTCAGACAGTTGGCAGGCGCCGCTGTTTTAAGACGTCAAGGTTGGCTTAAGGCCACCTCCTTCAGACAGGAGGTCCAAACCAAAATAATTGATATGCCCTATGACGGCGAACATCTTTTCGGTGAAAAGATCGACGAAGCCCTCACCGCAATCAAGAAGGACACCGATACAGCCAGAGCTCTGGGTACTCTACAATCTCGTAATCAGTCCTTTCGTACCAACAGGGGAAGAGGACAATCCTCATACAGAGGTTCCTACCAAAACAAGTCCTCCTATTCGTACTCACAGGGCAAGACGCAGTTCCAACAGCGTCAAAACCAGTCGGGACGTCAAACCTCCTACAACAAATCGTCCTACAGAGGAAAAGGTCAGAAGAGACCCGCAGGCAATCGCCAATGACTCTATCAATTGGCCAGCCCCTCCACCATCACACTCTTTACGACTTGGAGGAAAACTCTCTTTTTTCCTACAAAATTGGCGACAAATAACAACGGACCGGTGGGTTCTACAACTTCTTTAATTCGGCCACTCACTGGAATTCCTCTCAAATCCCCCACCGACGCCACCTGTCAAGCGCCCTCACAGACACCTACGGCTGCTTCTTCAAGAAATAGCTTCCATGCTTCAAAAGGGCGCAATAGAAAAAGTTCCACACGCCCAAAAGGGGGAGGGGTTCTATTCCCACTTCTTCCTAATTCACAAAAAGGGCAAGAAATGGAGACCGATCCTCGACCTGAGGGCACTCAATGTGTTCCTAAAGAAACAGTTGTTCCGTATGGTCACGCTACAAGAGATCCTGGGACTTCTGGAAAAAGGCGACTACATGACTTCACTAGATCTTCAGGACGCCTATTATCACATCCCTATCCTCAAAGGACACAGGAAGTACCTCAGATTTGCAGTAGCAGGAGTCCACTACCAATTCCGTGTTCTCCCGTTCGGCCTAAAATCTGCCCCACGGATCTTTACAAAATGCCTTTCTCCTGTCGCAGCCTTTCTTCGCCAACAGGGACACCTGGTCTTCCCATACCTGGACGACTGGCTGGTAAAGGCTCCGTCGACAGCAGCCGCAGCCGCATCTTCCAGCACCTGTCTGCATCTTTTCCGCCAATTAGGCCTGACCCTCAACAAAGAAAAGTCATCGCTGAAACCAAGCAAAGTTATCACTTTCCTTTGAGCGACCCTGGACACGGAACGCGCAAAAGCCTTCCCATCACAGGAGAGAAAATCGAAACTTATCTCCTTAGCCAAGTCAGTGGCATCCAAAAAGACTCTGACTGTCCGTATCTTCAAGTCGCACCTCGGCATGATGTCGTCATGCATTCTGCTCATCCCGCACTGCCGCCTAAAAATGCGTCCCCTTCAGGAGGAACTGACAAGGCAGTGGACACAAGCTGCGGGATCCTTCGAGGACCGCATACGAGTCACCCAATCTATAATCAACAATTTACAATGGTGGAGGTCGACCAAACACCTGTCGCAGGGACTGCCGTTCCTGCTTCCGGCGCAACCACATATAATCACCACGGACGCATCCTTAGAGGGTTGGGGTGCAGTCCTGCAAGAACTACAGATCAACGGCAAATGGACGCCGCAGGAATCCAAACTCCATATCAACATTCTGGAGCTAAGGGCAGTTTTCCTGGCGCTTCAATCATTCCTCCCACGCATCCGAAACTCCCCAGTGCTCGTCAGGACAGACAACACCACGACGATGCACTACCTGAACAAACAGGGAGGGACGCGTTCTCTCTCTCTCTCTCTCTCTCGAATCTCAGAAAGTCTGGAACTGGCTCCTCCAACATGGCATAACACTCAAAGCCGAATACGTTCCGGGCAAAGACAATGTCCTAGCGGACGCCCTGAGCAGAGAACAGTCTCTATCCCACGAATGGGAGCTGGATGCGGGAGCGGTGAACTACATCTTCGCGATGTGGGGAACACCACAGATGGACCTCTTTGCCACCAGGGAGAACGCCAAATGCCCAAGCTTCGCAAGCAGGCTTCCCCAACCAGGAACACTAGGGAATGCATTTTCCATAGCTTGGCGAAACGTGTTTGCTTACGCCTTTCCGCCATTCCCACTGATACCCAGGGTAATCAGGAAGATGAAATCGGAGCCCTGCACCCTTATCCTCCTCGCCCCATTCTGGCCGAGGCAGCATTGGTACACGGAACTTCATCGCCTGTCTATCCAACCACCTCTTCGCCTACACAGTCATCCGACCCTGCTCACAATGTCCCAAGGACAGGTTCTCTACCCGAACCTGGGCCCTCTGAAGTTATCAGCCTGGCTCCTGAATACCGCAAATTCAGCCACCTGAACATTCCGCAGGAGTGTAGAGATGTCCTGGCTAACGCTAGAGCTGACAGCACTAAAAAGACCTATTCTCTCAAATGGAAACGCTTCTGTGTCTGGTGTGCGAAAGAAGATCTACACCCTTTCCATGTCACCCCACCGCAACTGCTGCCATATCTACTACACCTGGCGCAGTCAGGACTTGCCCATGCGTCCATCAAGGTTCACCTGGCAGCAATATCTAGGTTCACAAGAACTTCTGAGGGTCCTTCCCTGTGGGCGGACAGGCTCATCAAACAATTCCTGAAGGGCCTTTTCAGGTCCTTTCCTAGGCCAAAACCTGTCCCTCCGTCATGGCAACTCAACGTGGTCCTTCACCAATTGATGAAGCATCCCTTCGAACCTATCCACAAAACGGATATCAAATTCCTGTCGTGGAAGACAGCCCTCCTCCTGGCCCTAACCTCCGCCAGAAGGGTCGGTGAATTGCAAGCCCTCTCCATCCAAGACCCTTTCTTACAATTCAAAGAGGACAGAGTCATCCTGCGTACTAACCCACGATTCATACCCAAAGTCCCATCGGATTTCCATCTAAATGAGCCCGTGATTCTCAAATCGTTCTTTCCGAACCCATCTACTTCGGCTGAAAGAACGCTGCATTCTTTAGACCTTAAGAGATGCCTCAAATTCTATCTTGACAGAACAAGACAATTCAGGAAATCATCCCAACTCTTCATCGCATTCAGCAGACCAAGGAAGGGCATGCCCTTAACAAAACAAAGTATATCGAGGTGGATCTCTTCAGCGATAACTTTCTGCCATGACAAGGCTGGGCGACCTTTGGACTCACGGGCCAAAGCCCATTCCACCAGAGCCATGTCCACGGCACTGTTTGCTGGAGTGCCACTCCTGGACATCTGTAGAGCGGCGACCTGGAAGTCCCCGCATACCTTCACCAGGCACTACTGCTTGGATGCTGAGCTGACGAAAGACGCAGCAGTGGGCAGAGCAGTGCTTCGCCATCTATTCCAGTGAGGTGAGCCCTCCTACTTCCCGCCATCCTTGACTGGTATGCACATCTCTTTATTACTAGATACTGCATGACTTTGTATGTTGTTGGTTTACAGTCGCAAATGTTTCTTATCTGCAGACTTATGTATACTGTACCAACACAGAATGTGCATATTGTATTGCTTGCTACTCTGATTCAGGCATGTGAATCTATGAAAGACACCCAAATACTGGATAAGAAATGCGTTACTTAACTGTAACTGCAGTTATCCAGTATTAGTGTCTTTCATAGATTCACATGCACCCTCCCGCCTCCCCTGGAAGGACTCACCTCTCTCTCCTACAGGTTTACACCTAACTAGCTTGGTGCGTACGAAAATCTGAGAGACTGAGGCTCCTCACAGGAAGGTTCTAGAGGGAGGTAGTAGCTGATTGGTTGTTCCTTTTACTTTGGTCCTTTTTACAAAAGGACACAGATAGGCTACCAAGGTGGGACCCTGGGGCCTACTCTGTTTGGTCCTTCCTACATAAGGACCTAGATAGGTCACTAAGGTGAGACCCTTAGGCCTATTCTTTTATATGTATGTCTTAGAACATTACTTTTTTATATACCGGAGGCTCCTGTCTCGACGACGGGGAATGATTCAGGCATGTGAATCTATGAAAGACACTAATACTGGATAACTGCAGTTACAGGTAAGTAACGCATTTCTTTCTTTAGCAGGGTTCTCTTTATCAGTTAGCTACGAGTCATCTCACCTACGCTCCTACTTAAGCGACAAAGTCAACCACATCCACAATAATCAGTGCGGTGTGTTCGCATTTCCTCAAATGTCCTGTATTGCGGCTAATGAAGCTCCAGTCTCCTTTTTCAGCAGGCCATAAGCCACTGTCCAAGTTACCATTCACCCCTGCCTAATACAGTTCTGCCTTTTAGTTTTGTAGGAGTAAATGGCTGTCCGACCTTTTCTTCAATTCAAAGTATTCACCTGTATAAATGAGGCGGTGGTGGTTTACTATTAATTAGGGCAGATGAGGTTCTTGCAGTTTCAAAAGTTCTTATGATACATGGTCACCCATACCCATCACTTTTTTCCAGAGCTCAAGTCCTAAGCAAGCATTTGCAATGCAGTAGGTCTCGTATTTTCGAGGGTGTAAGTTATTGGCATTGTAAATGACAAGGTCATCTGTTTTGAAAATTAACGCATAAATGAAAGGCATTGTCATTTACAATGTCAATAGCTCAAACTCTTTTAAATGCGAGACCTATTTCATTTTAAAGAAGCCAACGCCATTTTCCTGTGCTGCTTGGAAAGTGAAAGTATGCACGGTTCGCTAAATGTTGCAGGAAAGCATGTCGTACCTGCAGTATGAGAAATTCAATAAAATAGTGCTTACAAGGGGGGACTCTCCAAGTTAGGCAGAAACGTGACATTCAGCATGTGACATTGAATGTGACTTCAAAGGAAGTGCGTATATCAAGAGGGAGAGAGAGGACCAGATAGCTAGTCCAGATCCCCAGTTTATATGTCAAGTAATCAAAAGGAGACTAGCTATGAGTAGGGTTGGTATGATATTTATATTATAAAAATCATGGTGACTCAGTTAAGTTTTGTCAATGGGGGGTGGCACCTGTTGGGTGTCTTAAGAAAGCCCTCACCCACCAACCTAGTTGGTGGCATGCTTCATCATCGGGCCCACCCAGTGACACCTAGCGTGTCCCGGGTGTGCTACGACGCCTGGTTACAGCGGAGCAGGTATGTCACTGTGTGTGCGGTGAAGGTGGTGAGATAGTGAATTTAAAACAGCTTGGCGGGGGTCCCAGTCCTCGAGAAACTTTATTAATTGGGCCTCCGTCAGCGGTTAAAAATAAGGCTGATGGACGTTGGGGGCGAGTTACGACCTCCCACGTCCTTTAGAGTGTCAACATGTTTCAGCCAGTGCCTTATCAATATGCTGGCTTTCTTCAGGACTAAAAATAGGGAGTGATTTAAAATTTAAAAACTAGTGGGTGTGTAGTGTGGACTATGTGTCTACACGCCCTAAAGTGTATCTAACTGTGAGAGGGGGGGGGGTTCCCTTCTCAAGATCACCTGTACAATTAACATAAAGGACAAAGACAAAACATACAGAGGAAAAAGAGTCACTAGAAGATATAGGTCATATATATCATGGCAGCCGGCTTAATAGCGATGAGGTGCAGGCTATAAGCGGCTCAAGTGTAATGGTATTGGTGGTACCATTATGGTGGGAGATCGCACTACAACTTCGTGGTGAAGTGGTTAAAAAAAAACGGAGTATTGCAACAATGGTGAAAGACAGTGAAAACAATGAGGAGTAAGGCTTCTTGCTTACGCTAGTTTTAAGGTGTATCCTCTTCAAGGTTAGTAGAGGTGGCAAGGGGTAGACCCTAGGGGGGAGATAAAGGGTAGACCACTGGAGTTAAGGACCCTGTAGGGAGAGAAGAGCGGTAGCGCTTACCCATGGTCGAGGTGGTAGTGACTGTATACTCACAGGACTTCTGGTCAGCGCCGGCTTTGGACCTGTTGTGCCTCCTTCGTCAAACCGATAAGGTATGGCCTGTGCTGCCGGTTTATATACTGAGGCTGATTGGTGGAACGAGCGCACCTGGAGAATAGGGGGAATGGTGGAAAGACTCGTATTTGCCGAGTCATTATCGTGCCCAGGTGAGTGCCGGTATTGCCGCGTTGGGACGCTGTGTAGTGTGCAATGTATGCACATGCGCGGTGTGGTTATGGCATTTTGCGCATGCGCGGTAGAGACGAGCTATTGCGCATGCGTGTACTGAGAGCGCTATCTGTCGGACTTCAATCGATGTGCGCTGCGGGCAACTGCTTTAATGCACGTATACACATGATAGTGGCTATATTAATTGGTTCCTTATGATAAAGGCGCCCCTTAAATTAGTGGGATTGAGAATTCACTATTCAGGCAAAGCCAATGGGTGAGGCAACAAGTTATGAAATATCCAGATTAATCTGAAGGGCAAGGAGACCCAGCATCTAGGGCCATCAGACTCAGGGGGTTGGTCAATTAATAGGGGGCAGATAGATGAACCCTGGAATCACAAGGGGGTCAAGGGATTCCAAGGGATCTAAGGCCACAAGGCTCAGGGGTTTGTACAGAAGGTTTTGTACAGAGAACAGAGGAGGGATAGATGGGCTCTGGACTTACAGATCGGTCAAGGAGTTCCAGGGGATTGCATCGTTCAGACCCTGTGTTGCAGTGGAGAGGCGGTATATCCATCTCTGCTCTTTACTGAGTAGTTTCTTGTCATTGTTGATAGGACTTACAGGGATTTGCTCAATGACTGTCCAGGTAAAGTCATTGGGTGTGTGGTGGTGGATGATGAAATGGTTAGTCAGTTTACTGATGTTTTTCTTACATCGCATAGTGCTACGATGCTCAGTGATCCTGGTTCTGACCTTACGTGTGGTCATCCCCACGTATCTGAGGCCACACGTGCATGTGATTAAATAAATCACATTCCGTGAGTTGCAATTGGTGTGGCTCCTTTGGGACCAGATCTTGTTGGGTTCGAGGTCTAAGGTTTTGGTGTGCGATGTAAGATGACACACACTACAGTCGTTGCAGGGGTAGTGTCCTGTGACCCTAGGCATGCCCCATGCATTAAGTATTGTGTTCTCCGGTGGTTGTGGTGGTGGTTTAGGTCGGGTGCTGACTAGTTGGTCTCGCAGGTTATGGCACCTCTTGTACGCGAACCTAGGGAGTTCCCAGTTCCTGTGTCCCGAATTGATAATTTTCCAATGTTTCTTGATTATTTTTGTAACCTCATTGGAGGCAGTATTATAAGTGGTGACACATGTAGTTGGTTGTTCCTCATCTTCTTTGACGATGTCTTCAAGGAGTGCTTCTCGGTTTTGGTTCCTGGCCCTCTTCTGTGTTTTTTTAATGATGGCTTTTGGATAACCGCGGTTGCCTAGTTTAGTGGCTAGGTCTGCTGATTGGGGTTTGTAGTCATTCACATTCGTGCAGTTTCATCTGATACGGAGAAACTGGCCATAAGGTAAGTTTTCTCTGAGGGGGCGAGGGTGGAAACTGGTAAAATGAAGTAATGAATTCCTCGCTGTGGGTTTGTAATAAGTGGTGGTTACAAGGGTTCCGTCTTTAGCTGTGATTTCCAGGTCTAGGAAGGGGAGTTGGTGGTTGCTGGCTGTGCTTGTGAAATTCAGATATGGGTCTTTACTGTTTAGCCAGTTTAGAAAGTTGTCTAGCTCGTTCTGTGTGCCTTGCCATATTACCAGTATATCATCAATATACCTGTGCCACTTCAGGATATGATGTCTGAACGGGTTGGATTCCGCTGTGATGTTAGTGCTTTCGAAATGATGTACATACAATCCAGCCACACTTGGCGCGAAAACACTGCCCATGGATGTGCCGTTTGTTTGTAGGTAAAAAGTGCCGTCGTATTCAAAATAATTTTCTTTGAGCGCGAGGGTTGCACAGGCCAGTACAAAGCTCCTTGGGGTATGGTACGGCCAGGGAGAGTTTTCCAGGATGTCATGCAGCACCTGTAAGGTGGCATCTTGGGGAAGGCTAGTGTAAAGGCTTTCCACATCAAGCCCTACCAGCAGCTGGTTGTCGGGGTCAAAGGCAATGTTGTTGATAACCTGCAGCAGGTGTTTGGTGTCCTTTATGTAGGTGGGGGTCTGTTGTACCAGGGGGTTCAGAAAGAAGTCACAGTATCTAGAGAGTGGTTCTAGTACAGAATTGATACCAGATACTATCGGTCTACCCGGGGGTGGGGTTACCCCTTTATGTACTTTGGGTACCGTATAGAAGTATGGAATTCTGGTGTGTTCAGGGCAGAGGTATTCGGCTTCCTGCTTGGAGATATGTTCTGCGTCTGCTGCCCTCTTAACCAGTGCGTTGATGGTGGTACGCAACTCTTCTGTTGGATCATGATCCAGTCTGCGATAATTTCTGTTGTCGCTGAGTAGTCTGCGGCATTCAGTATCATAGTCTGTTTTGTCAAGGAGGACAATTCCTCCTCCTTTATCTGCTGCTTTTATTATTAGCGTGGGGTTGTTTTGGAGACGTTGTATAGTTTGTCTGTCCTCCCATGACAGGTTATTGAAGTGTTCTGTTGGGTTGAGGTTCTCAATGTCATGATATACTGCTTGTTCAAATGTTGTTATCTCAGCAGGGATAGAGGAGGGTGGTGGAACAAAGGTGGATTTGACTCTGAGGCCCGTGGTATTCGGGTTGATGTCAGGTTGTGCTGTGTCGGTGGTTGGTGGAGTTGGATATATTGGCCTCCTTGGCCTCCTTGGTGGGTGGGGTGTAGTTCTCCTCCGGCCACCCACCAAGGAGGCCAATATATCCAACTCCTCAGGTGACGACAGCTCCGTCTCCAGCGATTCCAGTAGTGGATCACAAAAACGGGGAGGAAGAGGACGAAGAGGTCAACGTTGGCCCAACCACTGGCAAGGAGGACAACCAAACCAATTCTATGGTTTCCCACCCAACATAGGCCATATGCAGAACCCCTACTTTGGTTTTCCCAACATGTACCCCCCAGGACCGATGCCGCTCTTTGCAGGCAACCAGGGCCCAAACTTTCCTTTTTTAGGACGGGGCCACAGGACACGGGGACGCAGAAGATCAAACCAACACAATAACGCACAGGTTCATTGGGCAGAAGAGGAAAACCCTGTCAGCTCCAACACACGCCAGAAGACAAAAGAAGCAACACCAGGAACGAGCAAATAACCAACCCCACGGACCAACCGTCACTGGTGTTCAACCTATCTAGCACCCCACTATCCACAAAGGAACGTGCAGTATTGGAAAGGGGTTTGTCATTTGTGCCCACCACTAGACTTGACAAATTCAAGTTACATGCTGAACTAGCACAATTTTTCAGAAAGCTGAAACTTAAGTCTTTCTTTGAGAAACCAACCACCGACACAGCACAACCTGACACCAACCCTAATACCACGGGCCTCAGAGTCAAATCCACCTTTGTTCCACCACCCTCCTCTATCCCTGCTGAGATAACAACATTTGAACAATCAGTATATCATGACATTGAGAACCTCAACCCAACAGAACACTTCAATAACCTGTCATGGGAGGACAGACAAACTATACAACGTCTCCAAAACAACCCCACGCTAATAATAAAACCAGCAGATAAAGGAGGAGGAATTGTCCTCCTTGACAAAACAGACTATGATACTGAATGCCGCAGACTACTCAGCGACAACAGAAATGATCGCAGACTGGATCATGATCCAACAGAAGAGTTGCGTACCACCATCAACGCACTGGTTAAGAGGGCAGCAGACGCAGAACATATCTCCAAGCAGGAAGCCGAATACCTCTGCCCTGAACAGACCAGAATTCCATACTTCTATACGGTACCCAAAGTACATAAAGGGGTAACCCCACCCCCGGGTAGACCGATAGTATCTGGTATCAATTCTGTACTAGAACCACTCTCTAGATACTGTGACTTCTTTCTGAACCCCCTGGTACAACAGACCCTCACCTACATAAAGGACACCAAACACCTGCTGCAGGTTATCAACAACATTGCCTTTGACCCCGACAACCAGCTGCTGGTAGGGCTTGATGTGGAAAGCCTTTACACTAGCCTTCCCCAAGACGCCACCTTACAGGTGCTGCATGACATCCTGGAAAACTCTCCCTGGCCGTACCATACCCCAAGGAGCTTTGTACTGGCCTGTGCAACCCTCGCGCTCAAAGAAAATTATTTTGAATACGACGGCACTTTTTACCTACAAACAAACGGCACATCCATAGGCAGTGTTTTCGCGCCGAGTGTGGCTGGATTGTATGTACATCATTTCGAAAGCACTAACATCACAGCGGAATCCAACCCGTTCAGACATCATATCCTGAAGTGGCACAGGTATATTGATGATATACTGGTAATATGGCAAGGCACACAGAACGAGCTAGACAACTTTCTAAACTGGCTAAACAGTAAAGACCCATATCTGAATTTCACAAGCACAGCCAGCAACCACCAACTCCCCTTCCTAGACCTGGAAATCACAGCTAAAGACGGAACCCTTGTAACCACCACTTATTACAAACCCACAGCGAGGAATTCATTACTTCATTGCACCAGTTTCCACCCTCGCCCCCTCAGAGAAAACTTACCTTATGGCCAGTTTCTCCGTATCAGAAGAAACTGCACGAATGTGAATGACTACAAATCCCAATCAGCAGACCTAGCCACTAAACTAGGCAACCGCGGTTATCCAAAAGCCATCATTAAAAAAACACAGAAGAGGGCCAGGAACCAAAACCGAGAAGCACTCCTTGAAGACATCGTCAAAGAAGATGAGGAACAACCAACTACATGTGTCACCACTTATAATACTGCCTCCAATGAGGTTACAAAAATAATCAAGAAACATTGGAAAATTATCAATTCGGGACACAGGAACTGGGAACCCCCTAGGTTCGCGTACAAGAGGTGCCATAACCTGCGAGACCAACTAGTCAGCACCCGACCTAAACCACCACCACAACCACCGGAGAACACAATACTTAATGCATGGGGCATGCCTAGGGTCACAGGACACTACCCCTGCAACGACTGTAGTGTGCGTCATCTTACATCGCACACCAAAACCTTAGACCTCGAACCCAACAAGATCTGGTCCCAAAGGAGCCACACCATTTGCAACTCACAGAATGTGATTTATTTAATCACATGCACGTGTGGCCTCAGATACGTGGGGATGACCACACGTAAGGTCAGAACCAGGATCACTGAGCATCGTAGCACTATGCGATGTAAGAAAAACATCAGTAAACTGACTAACCCTTTCATCATCCACCACCACACACCCAATGACTTTACCTGGACAGTCATTGAGCAAATCCCTGTAAGTCCTATCAACAATGACAAGAAACTACTCAGTAAAGAGCAGAGATGGATATACCGCCTCTCCACTGCAACACAGGGTTTGAACGATGCAATCCCCTGGAACTCCTTGACCTATCTGTAAGTCCAGAGCCCATCTATCCCTCCTCTGTTCTCTGTACAAAACCTTCTGTACAAACCCCTGAGCCTTGTGGCCTTAGATCCCTTGGAATCCCTTGACCCCCTTGTGATTCCAGGGTTCATCTATCTGTCCCCTATTAATTGACCAACCCCCTGAGTCTGATGGCCCTAGATGCTGGGTCTCCTTGCCCTTCAGATTAATCTGGATATTTCATAACTTGTTGCCTCACCCATTGGCTTTGCCTGAATAGTGAATTCTCAATCCCACTAATTTAAGGGGCGCCTTTATCATAAGGAACCAATTAATATAGCCACTATCATGTGTATACGTGCATTAAAGCAGTTGCCCGCAGCGCACATCGATTGAAGTCCGACAGATACCGCTCTCAGTACACGCATGCGCAATAACTCGTCTCTACCGCGCATGCGCAGAATGCCATAACCACACCGCGCATGTGCATACATTGCACACTACACCGCGTCCCAACGCGGCAGTACCGGCACTCACCTGGGCACGATAATGACTCTGCAAATACGAGTCTTTCCACCATTCCCCCTATTCTCCAGGTGCGCTCGTTGCCACCAATCAGCCTCAGTATATAAACCAGCAGCACAGGCCATACCTTACCGGTTTGACGAAGGAGGCACAATAGGTCCAAAGCCGGCGCTGACCAGAAGTCCTGTGAGTATACAGTCACTACCGCCTCGACCATGGGTAAGCGCTACCGCTCTTTTCTCCCTACAGGGTCCTTAACTCCAGTGGTCTACCCTTTATCTCCCCCCTAGGGCCTACCCCTTGCCACCTCTACTAACCTTGAAGAGGATACACCTTAAAACTAGCGTAAGCAAGAAGCCTTACTCCTCATTGTTTTCACTGTCTTTCACCATTGTTGCAATACTCCGTTTTTTTTAACCACTTCACCACGAAGTTGTAGTGCGATCTCCCACCATAATGGTACCACCAATACCATAACACTTGAGCCGCTTATAGCCTGCACCTCATCGCTATTAAGCCGGCTGCCATGATATATATGACCTATATCTTCTAGTGACTCTTTTTCCTCTGTATGTTTTGTCTTTGTCCTTTATGTTAATTGTACAGGTGATCTTGAGAAGGGAATCCCCCCCTCTCACAGTTAGATACACTTTAGGGCGTGTAGACACATAGTCCACACTACACACCCACTAGTTTTTAAATTTTAAATCACACCCTATTTTTAGTCCTGAAGAAAGCCAGCATATTGATAAGGCACTGGCTGAAACATGTTGACACTCTAAAGGACGTGGGAGGTCGTAACTCGCCCCCAACGTCCATCAGCCTTATTTTTAACCGCTGACGGAGGCCCAATTAATAAAGTTTCTCGAGGACTGGGACCCCCGCCAAGCCGTTTTAAATTCACTATCTCACCACCTTCACCGCACACACAGTGACATACCTGCTCCGCTGTAACCAGGCGTCGTAGCACACCCGGGACACGCTAGGTGTCACTGGGTGGGCCCGATGATGAAGCATGCCACCAACTAGGTTGGTGGGTGAGGGCTTTCTAAAGACACCCAACAGGTGCCACCCCCCATTGACAAAACTTAACTGAGTCACCATGATTTTTATAATATAAATATCATACCAACCCTACTCATAGCTAGTCTCCTTTTGATTACTTGACTTCAAAGGAAGTGACATCAGATCTTAAGACCTCACCTATGTTTCAGGTCTATCATGAGTACATTACAACATTTAACAAATTAGATTTTGCATTGGGGCTGTGCCAAAATATTGATTTAACCCCAACACAAATTCTGGGCTTCAACTCATGCATTTATTTATTTTAAAGCCTGCCACCAAAAAATTGGCAACAAGGAGCAACATGGCAGTAAATCCGTCCTGCTTAATGGGTTTCAATGTCTGTGTTTAAGAATTTCGTTTGGGGTTAAGGCACCTGCTGCAAAGATCTTTGTGTGCCAGCTAAATCTCAGGGAGTAATAATAATGGTAAAATAACTCTGGAGGCGAACCTTTAGTTACTGTATCCGGTATCCCGGCGCCTTTGTAGTACACATTCACTCGCCACCAGTCTGAACCAGGAAGCATGCACTAAGCAGGCCCAAGGATTACAGCCAGCACTCACTCCCATAAACCCCCCCTCCTCCATTGCTACAGGTAATATCTCCCGCCTCTTTGCTCCATTTGCCCCTCCCCATTGCTCTCTGCGCTCTGATGCTAGGATGCATGCAATTTAGTCTCTCCAGTGATGGGTGCATTAGTGCTCAGAATATGTAAATCTGTGGGCTGGAAATCTTGCGGTTTCTGTCCGGTTGTCCAGTGTGAGGTCACATGGAGTGCTAATGCTGCTCCTTGCCATCTGTGTCGCTTGCTATTCTTCCCTTCATCCTGAACCCCAGCTTGGGCTTCTTTCTTCCACCCCTGACAATTTTCATTCCCACTCTGCAGATCCCACCCATTCCTTAACACCCACTCAGCCTTTTTACCTCATAACCTGTTGCCAGACCTCTTCACGTGCCACACACCTTTTCAATCTCTACTACTCATATTCCTGTACCTCCTTTATATTACCCAGTTACTTTTTATCTTCTTTGCAGCCTTGGCTGGCTCTGTGTGTGTGTGCGCGACTGGCTCTGTGTGTGTGTGTGTGTGTGTGTGTGTGTGTGTGTGTGTGTGTGCAGCTGGCTATGTGTGTCTGTGTGTGTGTGTGTGTGTGTGTGTGGGGCTGGCTCTGTGTGTGTGTGTGTGTGCGCGCAGCTGGCTCTGTGTGTGTGTGTGCGGCTGGCTCTGTGTGTGTGTGTGCTGCTGGCTCTGCGTGTGTGTGTGTGCGGCTGGCTCTGTGTGTATGCAGTATGAGAAATTCAATAAAATAGTGCTTACAAGGGGGGACTCTCCAAGTTAGGCAGAAGCGTGACATTCAGCATGTAACATTGAATGTGACTTCAAAGGAAGTGACATCAGATCTTAAGACCTCACCTATGTTTCAGGTCTATCATGAGTACATTACAACATTTAACAAATTAGATTTTGCATTGGGGCTGTGCCAAAATATTGATTTAACCCCAACACAAATTCTGGGCTTCAACTCATGCATTTATTTATTTTAAAGCCTGCCACCAAAAAATTGGCAACAAGGAGAAACATGGCAGTAAATCCGTCCTGCTTAATGGGTTTCAATGTCTGTGTTTAAGAATTTCGTTTGGGGTTAAGGCACCTGCTGCAAAGATCTTTGTGTGCCAGCTAAATCTCAGGGAGTAATAATAATGGTAAAATAACTCTGGAGGCGAACCTTTAGTTACTGTATCCGGTATCCCGGCGCCTTTGTAGTACACATTCACTCGCCACCAGTCTGAACCAGGAAGAATGCACTAAGCAGGCCCAAGGATTACAGCCAGCACTCACTCCCATAAACCCCCCCCTCCTCCATTGCTACAGGTAATATCTCCCGCCTCTTTGCTCCATTTGCCCCTCCCCATTGCTCTCTGCGCTCTGATGCTAGGATGCATGCAATTTAGTCTCTCCAGTGATGGGTGCATTAGTGCTCAGAATATGTAAATCTGTGGGCTGGAAATCTTGCGGTTTCTGTCCGGTTGTCCAGTGTGAGGTCACATGGAGTGCTAATGCTGCTCCTTGCCATCTGTGTCGCTTGCTATTCTTCCCTTCATCCTGAACCCCAGCTTGGGCTTCTTTCTTCCACCCCTGACAATTTTCATTCCCACTCTGCAGATCCCACCCATTCCTTAACACCCACTCAGCCTTTTTACCTCATAACCTGTTGCCAGACCTCTTCACGTGCCACACACCTTTTCAATCTCTACTACTCATATTCCTGTACCTCCTTTATATTACCCAGTTACTTTTTATCTTCTTTGCAGCCTTGGCTGGCTCTGTGTGTGTGTGTGCGACTGGCTCTGTGTGTGTGTGTGTGTGTGTGTGTGTGTGGGTGTGTGTGTGTGTGTGTGCAGCTGGCTATGTGTGTCTGTGTGTGTGTGTGTGTGTGTGTGTGTGTGTGGCTGGCTCTGTGTGTGTGTGTGTGTGCGCGCAGCTGGCTCTGTGTGTGTGTGTGCGGCTGGCTCTGTGTGTGTGTGTGCTGCTGGCTCTGCGTGTGTGTGTGTGCTGCTGGCTCTGCGTGTGTGTGTGTGCGGCTGGCTCTGTGTGTATGCAGTATGAGAAATTCAATAAAATAGTGCTTACAAGGGGGGACTCTCCAAGTTAGGCAGAAGCGTGACATTCAGCATGTGACATTGAATGTGACTTCAAAGGAAGTGACATCAGATCTTAAGACCTCACCTATGTTTCAGGTCTATCATGAGTACATTACAACATTTAACAAATTAGATTTTGCATTGGGGCTGTGCCAAAATATTGATTTAACCCCAACACAAATTCTGGGCTTCAACTCATGCATTTATTTATTTTAAAGCCTGCCACCAAAAAATTGGTAACAAGGAGAAACATGGCAGTAAATCCGTCCTGCTTAATGGGTTTCAATGTCTGTGTTTAAGAATTTCGTTTGGGGTTAAGGCACCTGCTGCAAAGATCTTTGTGTGCCAGCTAAATCTCAGGGAGTAATAATAATGGTAAAATAACTCTGGAGGCGAACCTTTAGTTACTGTATCCGGTATCCCGGCGCCTTTGTAGTACACATTCACTCGCCACCAGTCTGAACCAGGAAGCATGCACTAAGCAGGCCCAAGGATTACAGCCAGCACTCACTCCCATAAACCCCCCCCTCCTCCATTGCTACAGGTAATATCTCCCGCCTCTTTGCTCCATTTGCCCCTCCCCATTGCTCTCTGCGCTCTGATGCTAGGATGCATGCAATTTAGTCTCTCCAGTGATGGGTGCATTAGTGCTCAGAATATGTAAATCTGTGGGCTGGAAATCTTGCGGTTTCTGTCCGGTTGTCCAGTGTGAGGTCACATGGAGTGCTAATGCTGCTCCTTGCCATCTGTGTCGCTTGCTATTCTTCCCTTCATCCTGAACCCCAGCTTGGGCTTCTTTCTTCCACCCCTGACAATTTTCATTCCCACTCTGCAGATCCCACCCATTCCTTAACACCCACTCAGCCTTTTTACCTCATAACCTGTTGCCAGACCTCTTCACGTGCCACACACCTTTTCAATCTCTACTACTCATATTCCTGTACCTCCTTTATATTACCCAGTTACTTTTTATCTTCTTTGCAGCCTTGGCTGGCTCTGTGTGTGTGTGCGCGACTGGCTCTGTGTGTGTGTGTGTGTGTGTGTGTGGGTGTGTGTGTGTGTGCAGCTGGCTATGTGTGTCTGTGTGTGTGTGTGTGTGTGGCTGGCTCTGTGTGTGTGTGTGTGTGCGCGCAGCTGGCTCTGTGTGTGTGTGTGCGGCTGGCTCTGTGTGTGTGTGTGCTGCTGGCTCTGCGTGTGTGTGTGTGCGGCTGGCTCTGTGTGTATGCAGTATGAGAAATTCAATAAAATAGTGCTTACAAGGGGGGACTCTCCAAGTTAGGCAGAAGCGTGACATTCAGCATGTAACATTGAATGTGACTTCAAAGGAAGTGACATCAGATCTTAAGACCTCACCTATGTTTCAGGTCTATCATGAGTACATTACAACATTTAACAAATTAGATTTTGCATTGGGGCTGTGCCAAAATATTGATTTAACCCCAACACAAATTCTGGGCTTCAACTCATGCATTTATTTATTTTAAAGCCTGCCACCAAAAAATTGGCAACAAGGAGAAACATGGCAGTAAATCCGTCCTGCTTAATGGGTTTCAATGTCTGTGTTTAAGAATTTCGTTTGGGGTTAAGGCACCTGCTGCAAAGATCTTTGTGTGCCAGCTAAATCTCAGGGAGTAATAATAATGGTAAAATAACTCTGGAGGCGAACCTTTAGTTACTGTATCCGGTATCCCGGCGCCTTTGTAGTACACATTCACTCGCCACCAGTCTGAACCAGGAAGAATGCACTAAGCAGGCCCAAGGATTACAGGTAGCACTCACTCCCATAAACCCCCCCCTTCTCCATTGCTACAGGTAATATCTCCCGCCTCTTTGCTCCATTTGCCCCTCCCCATTGCTCTCTGCGCTCTGATGCTAGGATGCATGCAATTTAGTCTCTCCAGTGATGGGTGCATTAGTGCTCAGAATATGTAAATCTGTGGGCTGGAAATCTTGCGGTTTCTGTCCGGTTGTCCAGTGTGAGGTCACATGGAGTGCTAATGCTGCTCCTTGCCATCTGTGTCGCTTGCTATTCTTCCCTTCATCCTGAACCCCAGCTTGGGCTTCTTTCTTCCACCCCTGACAATTTTCATTCCCACTCTGCAGATCCCACCCATTCCTTAACACCCACTCAGCCTTTTTACCTCATAACCTGTTGCCAGACCTCTTCACGTGCCACACACCTTTTCAATCTCTACTACTCATATTCCTGTACCTCCTTTATATTACCCAGTTACTTTTTATCTTCTTTGCAGCCTTGGCTGGCTCTGTGTGTGTGTGTGCGACTGGCTCTGTGTGTGTGTGTGTGTGTGTGTGTGTGTGTGTGTGTGTGTGTGTGTGTGTGTGTGTGTGTGTGTGTGTGTGTGTGTGTGTGTGTGTGTGCAGCTGGCTATGTGTGTCTGTGTGTGTGTGTGTGTGTGTGTGTGGCTGGCTCTGTGTGTGTGTGTGTGCGCGCAGCTGGCTCTGTGTGTGTGTGTGCGGCTGGCTCTGTGTGTGTGTGTGCTGCTGGCTCTGCGTGTGTGTGTGTGCGGCTGGCTCTGTGTGTATGCAGTATGAGAAATTCAATAAAATAGTGCTTACAAGGGGGGACTCTCCAAGTTAGGCAGAAGCGTGACATTCAGCATGTGACATTGAATGTGACTTCAAAGGAAGTGACATCAGATCTTAAGACCTCACCTATGTTTCAGGTCTATCATGAGTACATTACAACATTTAACAAATTAGATTTTGCATTGGGGCTGTGCCAAAATATTGATTGTGTGTGTGTGTGTGTGTGCGCAGCTGGCTATGTGTGTGTGTGTGCAGCTGGCTATGTGTGTGTGCGGCTGGCTCTGTGTGTGTGCGGCTGGCTCTGTGTGTGTGTGTGCGGCTGGCTCTGTGTGTGTGTGCGGCTGGCTCTGTGTGTGTGTGTGTGTGTGTGTGTGCGGCTGGCTCTGTGTGTGCGGCTGGCTGGCTCTGTGTGTGCGGCTTGCTGTGTGTGTGTGCGGCTGGCTATGTGTGTGTGTGCGGCTGGCTATGTGTGTGTGTGCGGCTGGCTGTGTGTGTGTGTGTGTGTGTGTGTGCGGCTGGCTGGCTCTGTGTGTGTGTGCGCAGCTGGCTGGCTCTGTGTGTGTGTGCGCGGCTGGCTGGCTGTGTGTGTGCGGCTGGCTGTGTGTGTGCGGCTGGCTGTGTGTGTGCGTGGCTGGCTCTGTGTGTGCGCGTCTGGCTCTGTGTGTGTGTGTGTGTGTGCGGCTGGCTCTGTGTGTGCGGCTGGCTGTGTTTGTGTGTGGCTCTGTGTGTATGTGTGGGTGCAAATGCAATAGGTCTCACATTTGCGAGAGATTAAGCTAATGGCAATGTGAATGACAATGCCATTTATTTATCTGTTTTCAAAACCAACACATAAATACAAATTTTGTCATTTACAATGCCAATACCTCTAACTTTTCCAAAGGCGAAACCATTGCATTGTAAATGCTTGTTTTATAATAAAATCTGATATTTTTAAAGTGATGTTTTGCCTTGTTGATACATAGTGCAGTGCTCTTCTGACGTTTTTTGGAATTGTGTCTTTGCTTTGATACTAATTTGTTTTGATTACGCATCCAAATAAGGTGGTGAGAGTGATACTGTATATTTGAAGGAGGGACCTTTATTGCTTTGAAATATTGCACCCTGTCCCAAATGGATTTGAGGGTATCTCCTTTTGTTTCTCTGAGGATTTTCACAATTTTATTGGTTAAAATCTGATAATTTTCTCTTCATCCCTCCCGGGGCCCCAGCCTTATCCCTCTTGTCCTCGATGTGCTCTTCTGTGGCTACACAGTTGTCTGTGAACCTGCTGAGTAAAGACATTTTGCAGGGCAAGATACCAGAGAAGAACAGAAGCATAAAGAGAATGGTATAGCGAGAGGTGAGAAGTATAAGCAGAATGCAGTAAAGATACAATAGAAAGTTATGTGAGTTAGGGAGAGATGACGTATGTAGAGAAAGGTGAGGTAACCAGAAGGAAAGATAAAAAGACATAAAGAGGAAAATGTAGGTAGAGAAATAAGTAAGGGTTTAGAGTGAGGTAGAGATAGAAAAGGATAGAGGAAATGAGAAGGAGATATATAGAGAGGCAGAGGAGTACAGTGCCCAAGGGGTAAGGTTGAAGGATGTAATGTAAAAATATAGATGAATTAAAGAGAGGTACAGAAAGTAATGTGGAGAATCTTGAGGAAATACAAAGAGCTACAAGCAAAAGCAAAATGAGAAGAGATATAGGAAAAATGGTCAGGTAAAGAGTAGTAGGGAAGAGAGAGTCATAGAGAGAGAAGTGAAGTGTAGAAAGAGAAATGTGGTGTAGAACAAAAACGGGTAGTTGGGTCATACGTAAAATGGAGAAAGAGGTGAGAGTGATACAGAGTTAGACACAGTTGTGAGATCGAAAAAAGAGGAAGAGACAGTGAGGTAGAGAGATCTACAATTAAAGAAGTCGCAAGAGATAATTGAGGTGAAGGTGGTGAGTTGAAATGGAGAATGAGGTCCAGAGAGAGCGATGTGTTTGTGTCTGTGTGAGAGAGAGAGAAGTGGGAAAATAGGGTAAGACATTTAGCCCTATGACTTCTACAGAATTATCAGCTGCATTTGCCTGGGTGTGTATAGAGGATGTATCTCCTTCTTCCTCAAAACCCATTTTCTAAAAGTCCCATCATGCAACAAAGTCAAGTGAGAACCTCTTTCCTTCTCCCTGCTCTTAACACCTCTTGCTTACTGTTGAAAGGCTTTACACAAACTCACATGGCCTAGTGCTTCAGCCAGGCAGATTTCTGTGGATAAATATGTTTCTATTTGTACCTTCAGATCCTCATTTTCCACAATCATGGCTCACCCAATCATCCTCTTATTAGAAGCTTTTTGTTCGCATTTTCCAGGTTCTTGAGTCTGTCTTCCATTTGATATACCAAAGTTACTGTACAGTCCTGAAATTGGAAGATTTTGACATTGACCTCATGTTGCCCAACTTAAAGATCTCCGCTGTAGCTAATTTTGGTCTTCAGAGTTGTACATTTAAGCTCTGTCCCTGAGATCCTAGAAGTCACAGTCAAACTCTGTCTCCATTGCAGTTATTTAGGCCTCAGCGCAATCAATATTTCAGTACATGTCCTCCAGTAAGCACGAAGCCCCTCTCACCTAGTCAAGCTAGCAATTGAATCCTCATTGATAAGAGTATTGTCCTATGCACCTTTTGATGTTGAGGCTTGGGTAAAAGAAAATTGTCCATGGGGCACACACTTACCCTTTTTTGGCTAGGCCTCCTTTCCAGCAGAACACTGATTTCTCCAGGTCTTCTCCAGCACTAGTATGCCATTAAGCTGCAATCTAAGGTGTGACAGAGCAGGCAAAGCTGTGTTGTTGTTGTGTCCTGTCCCTGCTCTGTCTTTGGGAGTCCAGCTGCTGCTTGCGGACACATGCCTAATCCGATCACTACAATCCCTGCGCAGCCACTGGCCTTTGGCATATGTCAACTGAGCAATGGGTGCAGTCCTGGGTGCCTCCTTGAATGCACTACATATCTCCTATATTGTTCTGTCCCCAGTGTTCGGTGGCATGTTACAAATCCAGCTATACAGCTCTGCAGCTCCTTAAGGCTGGAAGCACCATCTTGCTCTTCATCAAAGAGAGGAGTGGAGGCCTTTTTTGTCAGTCTCCGGATGCTATGATCAATCAATCAATCACCAGTAAGGGTCTCAAGGCGCTGGGGGCGGGGGAATGAGAGCTGCAGGTCCGTCGAAGGCGCTTTGATTCTGTCAAAGAGCCATGTCTTAAGGTCCTTCCTGAATTGAGGCAGTGACTGTGATTGCCTGAGGTGGAGAGGCAGGATGTTCCAAGTCTTTTCTGTAAGAGTGGAGAAGGATCTTCCTCTGGCTGTGGTCTTGCGTATACATGGGACGGTAGCCAGGGCCATCAGGGCGGAGTGGAGGTCTATGGTGGGTATGTGGAATGCGAGGGGTCATTGAGGTATGCAGGTCCCGCGCCGTGTAGGGCTTTGTAGGCGTGTGTGAGGAGCTTGAAGGTGATTGGAAGTCTATGGAAAGTTTGTTCCAGCCTTTAATGTTATAACCACATCCCTGGGAATCAGCATGGCCCTCTCCCCTCAAACTTTCCCGTACAGTCATCAAGGCACAGAGCCCTGGGAAGCTGCTAACCCTGCGTGCACATGTCCCCCTCCTTCCGTGAAGTATAAAAACGACCGGAGACCTGCAAAGTAATCTAGATCTTCCGTAAATATTTTCCCTGATTTAGACCTTATGTCTACTTTTCTCTCTGAAAACGGGAATTGATTGAGGGCCGTAGAAATACAAATTTAGTTGTAGCATTAGAAATTCGGCCATTTTATGTGAGGCACTCTTCATTAGCCATGCACACTACTTCTTTGCCCAGAAAAGTTGTTGCAGTTGAATTAAGGAAGGAATTAATTCATATTGGCTCATCTTTTATTGATGCAACATTCAATATCTGTTTGTTACCGTGGCCTTCTCTGTTAACAAAGAAGCATTTTCCCAAACTTTAAGACTGCATGACATAGGCAGCCTTTCAATGTGTCCACCAGGAGAGCATGCGTTTCTTTTAGAAGTGTGCTGTCCCTGAAGGCATTAATGGTGTGTTACCAGACATACATCCCTAACCGATAGTTCTGGCACACGGAAGTATAGGTATCTCGAGCCCCCTGCACCTATGCTGTTCTTTCTCTTGTCATCCCTTAAAAGAGAATGAGAGAATCAAATTCAGGCACCGCTTTTCTGGGACTAGAATGGCGCCCTCAAAAAAGAGATCATTACTGATTACTGATCTGAGAAATCATACTTTGTTGGCCCGTCGCAAGTAATTCTGTTCCCTATTGTAGATCCAAAGGATTCTTACAAATGTGGGTCCCTCAGAATTCAGGTGATGCTACCATGAGCCACTGGGCAGCTCTCCGCATCCTCAAAATAAATATTTTGAAGCTCAAATCCATGCTACTGTATGTCTATGAACCTTCAAAGAAGGCTCATATCTATACTGATACCAGCCAGCACTGGCATATTTTTGGTGAACATGTAGGATATCTATTTGGTGCCTTTCCGAGAGACATGCAACATGAATCAGCTCACAATAAAATGTGTGTTTATAAGTTTGATGAATGTCGGAGTTGAGCAACTAGGGGGATTATCTGGGAAATTGGTCTACTATTTTAAATATTTTTTGGAACATGAATTACTTTCTAAATTAATGCAATTATATGTACTTTACTATCTATCCATGTTTGAGGATACCAAAGAAGCAATAACGAAGGTGGGCTCCTATCATGATTATGGAAGAAGTGATCTCAGGCTGGGTCACCCACAACACAAGGTCATGAATCCACATGTTGGACGGCTGTATGTAAATGTTGGGCTAGAAAGAGGGCTGTATGTGTGTCTCCACATTAAGAACAAGACAGGCACCTGCTGAGTGCACATACACTATGGCCTCTACTCAAAGGGCAGGCTCTGAGCCCATTCTCAGGTATTAAGAAATTATATTTTCTCTACAGGGGGGGTCGCGCTTATCATTTCGGTACATTCTGACATCTCTTTCTGAGAGCCACCAGGTTGTTTTTTTGATCTATGCAACTGTTGTAATTTTATTCACAAATTGTAATTTTCCAATGCTTTCAGGTGGTGTCGAGTCAAAGTTCATTCCCGGCAGTGGCTGAACAAACGATCAGTGCGGCTCTGAAGGTAAATTAAAGTATATGCTCACAAGAAATCATCCACAATATCTCTTGTACTGGATAGTAACTTAAATTAAAGTATCTGCTCACAAGCAGTTAACAATGAGGTTGACTTAAATGTATCTGGCACGTGGTTTTGACACATGCTACAACTGGTGTTCCCGTCATTTATTTACTTAAAAAAAAAAAATCAGTACTAGTTAATTTACTGTGTGTTGTGTAGAGTTACATGTTGGCAAGATTTCCAACAAACTTTAGCAACTCTTCTTTGTGATCTAATGATTCGCTGGTATGGTACGAGTTCCCTACAGGTTGCTGGTGCGGTCTGCTGTGCATGCATGTGTCTCGTTTATGATTTGTTCTGTAATATTAATGCTGTCGACATGTTGTATTGGGACAGGAATATTAGTTAGTCAAAATAGGGGGGACAGGAGCTAATAAAGGTCCCGTACCTGTGCTCCCACCTAACCATAGTCATGCATGACTCCTATAGCGAAATAAAAATAAAGGTTGGAACTCTACAGAAGGAGGGGGATCCTAATGATCAGAAGATAAAGCCCTCACACACCCGGATGGGTGTCATGCTTCATCATTGGGCTTGCCCCTCTCTGGGCCAGGGCTGCAATGCCCAACGTGAACAGCAGGGGGGCCTGTTTGTCGGCGATCTTCTGGTTTTGCCATAATGATGAATGAGGATGTAGTGAGTGTACGGTACAAAGTGGTATAAATTCACTTTTAATAGAGTGGTCCTACTGACCGGGATAAAAGCAGGGGAGAGTGCTGTCGATTGTGATCTATGGTCCTCAAAGTGAGTGTTGTAGGGTCAAGATGTTTCACGCCTTAATGACCAAGAATGGATCCGTGGCATCTTCAGGACTGGCAAAATCTCTACCCTACATCCACTTGGGGTATGTGACAAAAATAGGTATTCACAAATGGACTGATGTCTGCTACACTTGTTTGTATGCTGTAAAAAGTGGGAATGTGCCAACCCTGTTTTAGTAATTCAGTATTGCCATATGCAACTTTGCGTGGAACCATTTTTGTCCGGAGCTATATGCAGTACTCGGCCTAGACAGCCAGGTGCACAGAACTCACATTTCATTGTGCCCATGTTTTAGTTACTCCTGCTTGGTGCCAGCCCAATTTGCTACCTACCTGCTGTAAGAGACATCATGACTTTGCACAAATCTGTTTCTTGGAGCAGCCTGAAAATGACTTTTGAAAGGGAACCAACTCAAACGGATTCTAAAGTCTGAGACAGTGGATCCACATTCCCTGTCTCTATAAAATAGGCTCCTAACCTCCCCAATGTTTACAGTGCCATGTACGTCTTGACTAAGGAAGAGTAGTGCTCTACAGTGTACTCCAAGATCTGCTGTGTGTGCTTGACAGACTGTCTCCCTGAGATGAGGGGACATCACCTGAAGTGCACATCTTGCTGGAGAAGCTGTGGATCTGCTTAACACATAGATGTTTTTTTGCCATCTTAGAGCAGGAAAGAAAGTACGATACCCTGTAGGAGGAAACGCTGTCCAGGAGTAACCCAGCACATGTCCCAGGTGTGTAGAGTCCCAGAAGGTGGCTACAGCCAATAAAAGTGAAGCATGCAATGGCCCAAGGGATCTTTCAGTCTCCCCGAATGTTATGAAGGAACTGAAGCCAGAAAAGTAGTACACTATTTGGAATTCCCTGCAGCTTGCCCAAAGGACTGGTGCTTCCACTGCCGGACATCTGGTGTATTGTACATGGAGATTTTGTCACCACCAAAACAAAGATCTGCCTCAAACGTCAGAGGCTGCAACTGCTCAAGAGGATGCATGGCCATTCAGGCCTGCATGCTAATCACCTCAGTGATCTGAATGAGGCTGCCAACTCCGTTCCATGATGTTGGAGAAGACGTGACAGTGTGATCATGATGAGTGCACCATTCAGCTCTGCAACAGACATGCCTCCGCTGAGCAGGTAATATGAACAAAGTTAATCATGCACAGACCTCCAAAAATCTACTCATCCACTCTCTTTGGCGACTCAGATTTCATCAGGGCAAGTTATTTTTAGTGCCTACTGACCCGTTCTAGTTAGAGAGCGTGAACTAGTGGAGAAGTGTGGCTCACTGGTTAGAGCAGGCAGACCCTGAAGCAGAGGTCAGACCTGGGACCAGGGTTCAATTCCCGACGCGGCAGGGTCTTGAGCTCAAATGTCCACGGACTCGATAATTCTCGCTTCGGCGCCTGACCTAATCATGGGTTCACACTCTGCAACTCTGGGCATTAAACTTGCTTAATCTCCACAACGGCCCCCCGCAACGGGATGCCTGGCTTTCACCTTGGGGATGCCCTGTAGGGGCTATCTCACAGGGAAAAAGCCAGGACGGGTTCCCAAGGCAAGCGCTTAGAAACCCCTGGGTGATAAGCGCTATATAAATCCAATATACAATACAATACAACTAGCAAAGAACATGTGTTCTCTTCATTCAGAAAGTGATTGAGGAATAAAGATGCCTTTAAATCTGGCCACATTTGCTGTACCTTCAAAGACAGAAGTCAAATGTCAGCTTATATCGTCTTAAAATTTGCTGTTTATTTTATCCTGGAGATTGGTGTTTATTTTTCTTTCTCAGAATGCAAAGTTAGAGCATTTTGTAAAGTGAAATGTCTGACACTTGGGCTGTGGCACAGGAAGTGTAAAAAGGATAGGCTTAAGGATGTCACTTTTTCCTAACACACATCATTTAAATAGCTTGTGTTAGAACTGGCTATTTCTGGTAGGCTAAGGCTGACGCCATAGCCAGGCAGAAACCACCATTCTAGTCAGGGCAAGGAAGTCACACGCCAAGATAACCTCTGCTCACCCCCTTGGTAGCTTGGCTCAAGCAGTAAGGCTAAACTCGGAGGCAATGTGTAAAGCATTTGCGCCAGCGCACAACAGCAACAACATACTAGGCACACCACAAAAGAGACTCCACACAAGGTTATTATAAAAATAACTTTTGTATTGTAAAAACACACCAGATAAAATCACACATATACATGGTGCCAACTGGCACGGGCAATATTCACAGGGATTATGTACACAAGACAGGGCCTCATGGGCGCCTGTCAAAATCAGATATAGAACTTCTAGATAAAGTGTAGAATCTAAAATCACTTCTAGAATGAAGAATAAATGTAACATAAAATAATAATCAAAGATAACCACCAGTAACCACTGGTAACAGGAACCAGGACCTTACTAGGACCACCTGTACTAAGAAAGAAGAACCACCTACGTATCACACAGCATTAGGGGTCTAAGAAAGAATACATTACTCATGATGCAATAAACCTACATTCAGAGGAGTAGAAAAGACAACCACCTAAGTATCACTCAGCATTTAGGGGTCTAGGAAAAGGACACATTACCCATGATGCAATAACCTACATTCAGAGGAGTAAGAATAGAGCACATGATGCCATAAAATACATTCAGGGGTGCAGCGCAAGAAGACACATGATGACTAAACATTCAGAGGTGCAGCGCATGAAGACACATGATGACTAACCATTCAGAGGTGCAGCGCATGGAAAGGAAGACACATAATGCATAAACATTCAGAGGTGCCATAACATAAGTCAATAGCGCAAAAACACACAGTAGGCAATTTCTATTAAAAGCATAGAAAGCACATTGCGCCAACACTACATAAGCCACCACCTGTGGCAGTCCCTAGGCCAACCGGCCTTGATGGGGCAAAGATGCCCTGGGTCCAATGTCAGGGCGCGCTGCCATGCAGCGCCAGTCCAAAGTACAAAAAGCCTAAACGTGGCAGGTGCCCACAAAGTGCTGGGCACCTGGGCATCGCAATATAATAAACTGCGACAGGGTCCTCACTGACCCTTGGGCGCAAACTGCGCCATGCTGGAGCCACACAGGCTCTAAAACAAACACTGTGGCCAAACGTTGGAGCCCTCAGGCTCTGCAAACAATGCCCCTTCGAGCCTTCTCCTGGCTCTGGACAACGTTGGGGCGACCCGCTGCCAACTGGGGCCGCCCTGACTCTGCGCCGTTCACGTTGGAGTCCCCTACGGGGGACTCTAATTTCTCAAACTGCCCCCAGAGCCTCTCAGGGCTCTAAATACGAAAAATGGGGGCGGGGAGCCTCTCCTTGCTCCGTGCACGTTGGGGCGACCCACTGCTAACCGGGGCCGCCCATGAAGCCTTCATGGCTTCCTACTCGCGTTGGTGCGACCCACTGCCAACCGGGGCCGCCCTTGAAGCCCTCATGGCTTCAGACAACAAGCAGCGTGATCTCGCGCTACTGCGGGGGGGGGCGGACACCGACAATGTGTCCTGGCGCCCCTCCCCTGCTCCATTCTGCCCAGCCCCAGCCCAGACTCACCGGGCTCTCCTCTGCGGGGCTCATCCGGGCGGCGGCTCCTTCTTCTGGCCAGCGCGGGGCTCCTCTTCTACCACGGAGCCCCGCCGGCCCGCTCAGACGTTCTCGGCTGCTCTCCTCTCGCTGCAGGGCTCCCTCCGCTCACGGGAGCCCAGTAAGCCGGCGGCCATCACTCTTCTCCTCTCTCTCCCCTCGCCTCGCGGTCGCCATTCCTCGGCACCCGGGCTGCGGGGGCGGGACTTCCGGCCGGCCGCGCTGGGATTGGCCGGCCGGCCATCCACTTCCGGGTCGCTGCGGGCAGCGCAGCGGCCCTTCTCCTTTAGGCAGGCAGGCGGGGAGGCATTTAAAATATCGGTAATACCGAAATAAAATAAAAGTACAGATAAGCGAGGTGGGCACTCGCAATGTAAATAATCCAATAAGCGGGGTGGCACCCGCCAATCCTCACGCAAAATGCGTGCAACGAAATGCTCGAAATGCAGCCAGGAGCGCTCTCAAGCGCTAGGATCCCAGCACAGCGCTCCCAGGCGCCAAAGGTCCCCAGAGCAGACCCCTACAGCAAGAAGGGTCCACAGAATGCTCAAGAAGTCCAGCAAAAGTCCTTAAAGATGCAGCCAGACAGGGGGACAGCCAGGAAGAGTCCCCCAGCAGTCCATCAGATGTCCAGGAGCTGGGCAGAGCCCAGGGATTCCCCTGAGCCCCAGCAGCAGCATGCCCCTGGCAGATTCAAGTTGAAAACAAGAACAATTTGGAAGGGGATGCAACCCCTTCTTATACAGTGCAAAACCTTTGAAGTCCTTTGAAGTCCTTTGAAGCAGGCAGTGTGAGAACCAGCTGGACTGGTTTAGAGGGAAGTCCCCTTCAGTATCAGGGACAGAGGTGTCAGTCGCCCAGCGGGAGGTGGAGCCAGCTTTGTAGTTACACAGGAACAGCCCTTCACTATCAGGTGCCATCTCCTCCCACTTCCCTGGCAGCAGATGCTGCCTTTCATCCATGGGCTGACTCAGACAACCTCCTGGGCTCTCCAGCCCCTGTCATCCTCAAACCAGACAGTCAATCCACAAGCAGGCCCATGCACTCTGGGCCAGGCTCACCAGCCAATCACACGCTAGCAACAACCTACACAAATATGCCAACTTCCAAAAGTAGGACTTCTAGACTAGACACAGTCACGTTGCATACATCATTTTGCAGCATTCACTCTCACGAGTTGATACATACCAAACTCGCCCCTGCACTCCCCACACACCAGGAACTACCATGGGCATACATACTCCCCATTCATTCCTATGGGAGGGCAGGTCACTCACCACACATACAGAGAGCTCATGCACTTTACACTGTACCACAGTGAAAAAGTGCGCAGAGGCCTAAAATCACCAACACCAGGTTCCATAAATAGGCTAGGAAAACGCAAAAAGTCTAGGGATGAACCTGCCTAATGGGCCGGGTCCAACAGCTTGTATATGAACAGTACAAATATTTCAAAATATATCAGCAGTTAGGGAGGCACTTTTCTGACATTCATAAGTGGAATAGAAACAAAGATTTTAATAGGATCAGAACACTTTACATGGTGATGTGCAAATTATAAATATTTGCTGAAACCCGATTTCCAAACATTGTTTGTAGGCTTACATAGTTTTATCAGTAAAACTGGATGTCAGTTGGAAATGTTGTGGTCAATTCAATGGAAAATGCGCTTTCTGTAAATGACTACACGCGTTACTCCATCATACTTTAGTAATATGTCTATTAAAAGTGAGAGTTTTTAAGTATGAAGTGAGAAAGAACCTGATCCTGCCCTGATGACCATGCTTTTAGTGAACTAAGAGCAAAAAGAACAATTAATGGACAGAATGCTGAATAATGTCAAACATTCAACCCCAGTACAGAGATCTGGGCCTAAATCCATTGTATATTTGCTCACCAGGCCATTCAAGTTTGGACCAATCCATATGCAAATTAGTCTTTACCCTGCATCTCGTGGGAACAGTCTACCCAAACTACCTAGACAGGTCCTCCCTGGACCGTAAACAAACATGCTCGTTCGGGGTATCACTCTTCATCAGCAAGGCTAGCTTGACTCTAGTGGCATGGTGAGCACGGGACCCATGTCTATGCAGACCCGTGCCACTCGGGGTGACATATGCAAAAAGAAAAATTCACCCTCAGTACAAAGATCTGGACCTTAATCCATCGCTTTGTTAGCTCACATTGCCATTCCAGTTTCAACCCATATGCAAATCAGTCTTGACCCTGCTCCTCATGGGAACAGTCCAGCCCGAACTGCTAGGCCAAGTCCTCCCTGGACCGGAAACAAGCATTCTGGTACCGGTTTCAGTGTATTAGCCCTCATATGGGGAGCCGGCCCCAGACTGATTTGCATATGGCTGAGTCCAAACAGGGGTGGCGTAGTGAGCAAAACATCAATGGATTAAACACAGGTCTGTGACTGGGGGTGAATGTTTGACTTGTTCAGCATTCCATCCATCATTTGAACACAACACATTACACACAAAGGACCCAAAGGGGAATGAAAAAAACTGAGAAATCAAAGGAAAGGTTCAAACAGTACACATGGGTGATTGTAGTCCATCAGCTCCCTCACACCACCGCCCTCAACTGGGAAAGAGCTCTCCTCCCAACATAATCCAATGTTTCATCTCCCATAAACTCATCCCAAAGTATTTCCAGCATGTGCATAGTCTGAGAGTCACCGCTGCTCCAAATTCAACCCTCTATGGAGTTAAGAGACTTTTCCTGTTCGACACTGCTCTGCCTATTAATTGGTTTTCTTATGCATTTTTTCCGCATATTGTTCTTTTTTGACTTGTCCCCCCAGTACAAAGCTTTGTAATATAGCCCCTTGTCTAACGGTTGGGACTGTGGTGATAATGTTGAGATAAATAAAAAATCACCATAAGTGTTGAGAGTCGTAAACACTTTTGGTTTATTTATTTTTGTTTAAATATGTTCGAATGTTGTGCGCCTTATCAGTGTCAAGGAAGGCAAAATATGTGTGTTGTATGTCTGTGTGCCCTGTTATAAAATCCTTGCCTTTTATGCTCATTTACAATTGCAGACTACGAAGTATTACGCTACATTTAGAGTCGAGGCCGCTGGTCCAACACAGCTTGAGATAGTTCCCTTCATTTGGTTCAGGGCCTAGGTTTAGTGTTTGGGCTACAACCTGGGCTGTGGTGGGGTTAAAGTTAAAGGTTGGGTTTAGGATCAGGGTTAGTGTTAGGTCAGTGGTTCCAGATCGGATTTACGTTACTGTTATAGTATATGATTTAGCACTGCAGTTTCAGTGCAGGTGAGCACACCAGGGGCCCTTTTACAGATGACTGCGCCAGCGCTAATTGTCGCTGTGCACCCGAGTATGTCTGTGTTTATGTGCGTTTGCGTCTGTGCGCTGATACAATATGTGCACAGACGCAAACGCACATAAACACAGAGTACAAAGTCTGCGCCAACATCACAACAGCATTACAGACCGATCCTCTGTTATGCCATCGGGCGCACAGCGACAGTTAGCGCTGGTGCTGTTATCTGTAATACGGCCCCAGTTCCATACTCTGACACTCACTGATTGTACCACTAACGTGGCCGAAATTGCATTCCTGAACAGTTCTTCCTGCATAATTAAGAGGTTCTATGCGGTTTGAAGTATTTGTATAGATAGCTAAATGGTTGGGAGCATCGGATAGTGAAAAGAATGCAGGTTTCATTGTTTTTGCACTTTTTTTTTGTTCAGCCCAGCTTGTGTTAACTGCCTTACTCCTACCAACTCTTTCCCACCTACAAGCTTGCTCTGATTTCGTGTTTGTATGTAGTCTTTGTTAATTTAGTATTATTCGACATCCCCCCCCCAAATATGTTTGACTCCTTTCGTGTATTTCTTTTCAGGTTATCCATTTGCTAATGGGAAGTGCGGTGCAGCCTTTACTAAATTCTGTTGCTGACTCGGTAGAGGCAATCATTATCACAATGCACCAAGAAGATTTTTCAGGGTAAGAAAGTTAACTTTATCCAGAAGTAGCTAAAACATATCATAGTGATTAAACACAATAAAGAAGGAGCATGGCATACACAAGCTAGTACACAACGTAAATAAATTGTACAATAAAACACAAAAGGTCACACTTAATTGACTATTTTTTTTACTGATTGCTGAGGTAAGCATGTAGGAGTCGTGGTGACCTAGAAACAAGTTACATATACCTAGTATATTTATTTAGCTATTTATTAAGGAATTGTGTAGAGCGCTGCACATCAACTTGTTCCCATTCCTATGCACCATGGTATACAGCTATATGGAGGGAATTCCAAATGGTTACCACTCAGATTTAAAAAATGGGCAGCACTCTATATAAATGTATTCAGACCATTAGCTCATAGTGCAAAAAATGTTTAAAGCAGGAAGACCACAGTTCTTGGTCATAGTTATTTCAGTCCTATCTTTCCACTTATATCATTGTCTCTGTTGGTACACAGTTCATGCTTTCTAGCCTTAGCACAGGTGACTGCTGGGGTATAGCATCCTTTTTTTCTTTTTTGTGGAGTCTATATATAAATCCTACTTTTTCAAATCTTGTGGAGTCTATATAAGGATCATACTTTTTTATGTCTCCACATTAAGAACACAAACCATGTTATTGGAAAACAATCATTTCTCTCCTTCGGCCCTTTTTTGATTGTTTGTACAACTGTCATAAGTCTTTGTGATGTCCAATAATTCATTTCAATCTGATGTTCTATTTATTTTTAAAGACTAGGCTTCTAGTCTAGGTGAGCATGAATTTTTGCATGTAATGCATGTAAGGTGTGTCCTGTGGGTTGTAATGTTTGAACCTGGAGTCTAATCATCTGCCTCTTACTTCAGTGCTATGTGATCTATTCCTACAAATTCAAAGTGTTTGCCTCAACTGGATGTATTTCATAGACATGTCTCGGCATGGGGTATGAGAAATAATTTTGCTGTGTAACACTCATATTTTCGAATACTTTTCTATTCAATTTACAAGGACATTAAAGCTCATCCAGTACTTATTCACTGGCACATGTAATTATTTAGCAAATTGCATATTGTCTTACGCCTATTTTTAAATATGATAAATCCACATCAGCACATGCCTTGCATTTCTTATATGTAACAACCAATTTTCCTCCTTTCTCTCCACCATGTCTTTTATGGATACTGTTTTTTAGTCAGTGTTATTGATAGTATATTATCAATTTCATTCCTCTGATGTTCATCGCTTGTTAATATCAGCCAACGCCTTGATAGCATTATTCTTACTTTCCCTGATTCCGTAAGGAATTTTGCTATAAATGAATTCTGACTTTTCATAGAGTTGTTCTTTCTTTCCTATACAATTTAGAAAATAATTCCTCTCAATCTCACTATCTTTTTCTTTTGTGTCTTGCAGTAGTGGGCACGAATTTACCTAGAGACCCTCCATAGAAATCTAACAGCCTTATGTTCTATAATTTTTGACTTGTGCCTTCAGGAGGGGTCTGATGATGCTGATATCCTTTCTGCCTTTGGTGGTGTTTGTCGCTCAGTGAGCTTTGCCTTAACGGCAACAATTTTATGATCTTTTCCTTGCCATCTACTCTGGTTTGATAACAACAGCTTATGAGCAGACACGGATTTAGAAAATTATTTGAGAACTAGTGACAGACAGTTGGCCTCATCTTGTTGACAGTTTTATAGAAAGGCTATAAAGGACAGGAAAAGGACCTGAAAGAGGATGCTTAGGATAAACTTCAGTGCTTACTTAAAACGACTTTGCACAGGAAAAAGACAGGCACAAAGAATGTACTGCTCTAATGTCATAGCCACCTATGCCCTATCCAAAGTAGTGCTCAATAGAAATCCAATCCTAGTCCAGCACGCATAAGCAGGCGGGCGTGAACTTGGCCTGCGCCTCCGACCATAACAACTGGTTTCGGCACCTTCAGGAAATAGCCTGGCCCTGCCCCGCTTTCAAAGTTCTCGCAACACACGCACTGCCGAATTAGAAGGCAGCAAAGAAGAGTGATAATGATGCTAGTGAATGGCAAGTAATGGGTGAGCTAAAAGCCCCTTTTTAGATTTTTTTTTTTTTTTTAATGCAACAGATTGTCGCCAAGCGGCAGTGCGAGCGCACTGTGTGCAGACTCGACCTAAAAAACACAAAGGGTGAGCTCTCTCTTCTTATTGAAAAGCAAACATGACCTCAAGTGCCATTGGTGTTTTGTTTGTACCAAAGACTTCAACCTCACCTGTGATCATGGAGGCAGTTTCTTCTTAGGTCCAGGTTTTACTGTGACAAACCCTGAAGACTTTAGTCCTTGTGACATTGACGTGATACTTCCAACCTTTTCACCACCAGCAGACTTCTTAAGTCAAATTGAGAAAAAAAGACTTTGCCTCCTTAAGAAGATTTACAAACAGTTTACAGCTGAAACATGATGTGCCAGCATTCATGCAGGCAAATCCTGGTCCAGCCATTTTGCCCTCTCCTCGTAGACATTTGTTTATAAAAATAGCCAAGAACATTTCTAGAGTCTTTCCAGACAATGAAGGTCCAGTGAAGCAGATTTATGGGCCAGAATCACCAGCTCCCTTTGACAGACTTCAGGGTTTGTTTTTAGCCCTACAGATTAGAAATGGTGTTGACACTTTACCTATGCTGAAATACCCTGCTTCATCAGTTCAACCACATCAAATGACAGTCTTCTTTGACTCCGTGATGAAGGGAGTGACAAAAACCTTCATTAGCCACTACCACTGGTGAAACCAAATAGAATTTATTCACTGAAATGTTATCAAATAAGTCTGAATCTATAGAATCATCTAGCCCTTCAACAAGTTTTTAATGGACGTGATCACATTAGTGTAGGACAGACCAAAATCAACATATGCAGTCTGCTGGCAGGGAGGCAAATGGCTCTACCCTGAATTTCAGCAAAAACATGCCCTTTCTCTTTTATGTGATACTTCTAGAAGCGAGTCTAAAATGACTGAGTAGATGGAACGCAAGTTTTTTTCTGCAAGTTTCGCATTAAGAAGATGTAACCTGACGTTCCTCGTGGCGAGATCTTCTCACGCCACATGGGAAATAACTAATACAGTAACAGCAGATGTGCCAGAGCACATGTGGGCTCCCTACCTCAGCCTGTAGTGATGCATGAGAGCAAGGCAGGCTCCTTTTCACCTTGATGTCATTTGGACGCAGGTGCCAGCGTTTATGACCTCTTCAACCAAACACTGTGTCATTTACGCAGGCTCCCACTGACTCACTGACTGCATACCGCTAATTCCAATTGAAGTGCCTATGGTATAAAGATGAGAACAGATAGAGTGTAAGTCTTAGCAAGACTGGAGTAGACACTGTAGAGGGCCTGGAAGATGAGACCCAGAAGGGAAGGGTCACACACAAGTCAGAGCAATGACCCTGTTGAGCAGGATTCACCCACCTTCCCTGAAAATCAATCAGGAAGAAACATGGGATGGTTCAGAGCATCTCAAGCTCGAAAACACTTGGTCTTTGGAAGAGGAACACTGTTATGGCACTATATAGGACTCCAGACGAGTGGAGATATCTCAATGCGAAGGATCCATTTCTGCCCTGATGAAGACCTGATTAGTTTTACTTACAACTACAAACAGACGTCGAAAAGAGTCAACTGATTTTTCCAGGAACGCACAATAGATATAAAGAAAGGATTCAGCACTTGTCACCCTTAAAAAATACTTATATGGAGAGTCCAATATCACACCTCGGAAAGCAACCCGAGCCATAACTTAGCCTCAATTCTGATCCACATTGCATATGAAGTGCATCATTGACTGTATGTGTCAAAATTAAGTTCAATATATGCTTCATGGTTTAAATTTTCATAAAAGATACTTGTGGTATGTCATAATGTACACCACAGTAGTCAGTTCATAGGTTGAAGTATTACCCCTATATGAGCACAGGGTGGAATGTGCGCACAAAGAATGAAATATGGTGTACTGTTTTTATGAGCTCATTTTCAGATGGTAATGTAATGCACAGTCTCTCATATTTTCAGCTCCACAAGAGGAGGGGAGAGGCCATTAACAGGTATTTTGCAGTACAGATCTACTAGGTAAAGGAGAGCTAAATTACAGGCATCCACCTTCTCAAGGAAAACAGAATAAAGAAAAGAACTCCCGAATGTTTCTAGCGCAGGTGTAATTATCCACATTAAATCTTGATAATATTCCAACATAGAAATTCTAAATTACCTGCTCAAGCGCCTGCTTCTTGGCAGTCTCAAGAATTTAGGTGAACAAATTACTGTACGTGCAAAACCAGGAAGTGGCTTTTACAGACACCATTCCAGGAAGGTTATTTACACATACATTCTGCTGACATGTCACCCATTCCCACCTGGAACAGAGCATCTGCTGACATGTGAATCACTCTTGTTAGAGCTCCCCATAGGCGTATAGCAAATGCAGGCACACGCCACTCCTCACAGGTAATGATGCACCCACTAGGGATCGGCTATCTGTGAAGGTAATGAACTGCTTTGCCTTTAGGAAATCGGACTGAGGGACAGCCACATTCCAGGTTATGGGTTTTAGTAGAGGTTTTCGTCAGTGTCACTTGTTGTTTTCATGCAAGGTTTTTAATGTTTTTACATTTATTTTTGTTTTAGCTGTTACTGAACATCTATGTGCATGTTTATAGTTTACAATTTTGTGTGATTTACACTATAAAATAAATAAACCGAGTTGGTTAATTCTACTGAGCTACTCTAAAAAGACCCTCTGTGCGGGCTTATGCGTCTAAAACTGCTTCTATCTTCGGTGTTGATCCCTGTTACTCTAAACTGTTATTCTTAACTGGTTATTACTCTCAGCTGATCAAGACATTCAACATATTGACCCTTAATTTTACTTGTTAGAGTAGTAAGGCTTCCATACTTCAGCAGGGCTTACAGATTTGTACATAATGTGATAGTAATGCATGTAGAGGAACCGCTCCAATCCCAAAACTTGTTTGCAATCCAGGTCCTTCGGTAAGGCCAAATCACACCACAAGCGCAAGAAGGCAAAATGGAATTATCCCACCTTCATCTTCTGAGCCTGTCCGAGGCTGGTCCTGGTGCACCCAGAATTGCCCGCTCTGTTGACGACCCGTCAGCCAATAGAGACCTTTAAGAAGGACATGTTGCAACTCTTCAAAGCAATGCCATCTACTTTTGGAGTGTCTCCGGAGCCCACAGAGCCTTGGGGGACAGTCACACTTCTGCCACCCAGCCCCTCCCAGTAGTGTCTGACCCCGTTGGGCCTCCTTCCTGTTCATTGCTAGTGCTGGCCATAGCTCCACTCCAGCCTGGGGACAATGCTATTCCTGGTTGCACCCATGCCGACCAAGACTTCAGGAACGTCTCTGCTGGGTCCGTCCCTGATGGGTCCGTCCCTGATGCCAATCGCCAGTGTCTGCCTGCGCCAGACCTATGTCATGCTGCAACATCAACAAAGCCCAGACCCACCCACCTTAAAGTGATTCCCATTCTCTTTCTTGATGTCTATGCAATAGGTGTCTGGAAGGCCTGTTTGGCTCCGATTGGGACGCAGAGCTTCAGAATATACCAGATGATGAGGAGGCAGACAGTTTACTCACCCTCAGTACACTGATTCTGGAATATACCCGGACCTCCAAAATGCTATTGGGTGAGACACTTCTCCTCCTGGACTCAGTAAGAATCTCCACCAGGTCTGCTGACAAATAAAGTGCCTAGTTTGCGGTGGTTTTTTGCAGGACAACAAACGTTCCTGACTTACTGTTGCCTACAGTAGAAACAAAAGCTAATTTGCTGGCAGAAATCTTGCAGTCAGGCCCACTACGTTAGAGTAATTGCTGCCTTTCAGTGAGCCTTAATGCTTGCTTGGATGTAGCGATGCTTAGCTCCCACAGTCATTCACTCAGTGGCTAGATGATATAGACCTGCCACTAATGACCCACTCTTTCACTCAACATCTAACTCTGAAAGCTCAGTGGTACCGCCGTACATGAGCATGATCAACCCAAATGAATTCCCCTCTGCTCTGCTAGATGGGGATTCGAAGCGTGTTGAGGTGTTCTCATTCGCCAGTTTTGCCCTTCCATCTCTCACTATGGTCTGGCTACTAGGCCAGTAGACCTACACACTCTGGGGCAATTCCATTGAAATTGTGCTTTTGACCCTGATTATGTCAGATCAGCCTTTGTCCAAACGATTCAGGGCAGACAAAACACTGCCAAAGACATGCTACTTACAGGCCTTGATTAAACTGATTGTGTGTGTGCTGTGTCATGGGCACCAGAATTGTGATCAAATGGCTGGATGCGCTACCGGGTTTTTCTGCAACATCTAGGCATCTAGAATCCAGGCTGTTTTGTAGAAAAGGTGATTCGGTGCTAGAATCCCAGACTGATGTATTAAGGCCCATTCCATAGGTGTGCTCTCACTAGCCTGCTACAGAAATCATATTTACATTTGGCTGCAAGAATTCTTAGGTCATTAACAAAATAATCTATTGACTCGTTGGGCAATTGAGCTCTACTCAAAAATGTGTGTCTAGTAACAACTTCATTAACCTTTTTGATGTATAAAGTATCCAATTGTAACATAGCTGTATCATAAACGTCAATATCCTCCTCATCATCTTCATCTCCATGGCTTAAAACACGCCTACCTTCCATCCCCAAACACCATTCTTCTGCAGAAAGTCAAGTAGCTTTTGGCCAAATGGACCTGCCAAGAGGGTACCAATCTCGAAAATGGACATGGGGTTGTTCCTTCCACTAAACCTGGTGTCCAAGAATGACGGAGGGCTCAGGCTGATTTAAGATCTTTGACCACTGAATGCCTCCTTACAGAAGTGCAAATTCAAAATGCTCACTTTGCCTCAAGTTTTTTCTGCTCTGAATACAGCTGATTGAATGGTGTCCTTGGACTTGCAAGATGTGTATTTTCACATACTTGTCCTGCAGTACCACAAATGTTACCTATAGTTCACAATGGGAATGGAACACTTGCAATTTTCTTTTCTACCCTTATGGCCTCATGTCAGCCCCTCCGGTGATCACGAAGGTGATGATGATGGTCATAGCTTATCTTCGCAGGTCATGGGTGCATTTATTCCCCTACCTTGATTACTGATTGCTTAAGATGGGCACGCCACAGTCGCGGACCACATCGGAATGATGGTGGCTCTTCAGTCATCCCAGGGCTTTTGCATCTGCGCAATAAAACCCCACCTGACACCTGTAAAGAGGATTCCCTGTATTGAGACTGTCCTGGATACAGTGAGGTTCAAAGCAATTTGGCTGCTGCAGTGAGTGCCCAGACATTCAGGATATGACCCTAGTCATCCAGTCAGGATTGTTCCGAGCCTTCTTGAACTTCTAGACGTGTTCATTTTCCTTGTCTTGTGTGCCTAATCACACATGCATACACTGCAGGAGACCCTTCAGTTTCAGGTGAGTTCAGCACCGCAGTGCAACACATCTGTATCTTGGAGAACATTGACTGAGACCTTCAGAGGTGGCAAGAGAAATTCAACGCTGCTTGTGGAAGGACTCTTTCTCTGTTCCACTCAGAGTTCACAGTAGTGACATCTCTGATGTTGGGGGACAGGGAGGTGGGTTGTCTGGGAGAGGTTGGAATCAGAGGCCTGTTCCTAATTAAGCTTTGAACCACCCGTCTATCCTTGAAAAGGTTCCCCTCGATCATTGAAGGAAGGCTGGTTCCGTTTCTGACAGTTGCTTTTGGCCAAATGGATCGAGCAAGAGGGCACCAATCTCGAAAATAGACGAGGGGTGTTACTTCCACTAATATCTGATGTCCATAAATGACAGAGGGCTCAACTTTCCTACCAACCATTGAAGGAAGGCTGGCTCAGTTTCTGCTGTAACAAGCAGAGTGGAAGGCATTCTTGGACCTTGTGCCGGGAGACCTAGTGCTTTGGAGCTGGTTGGATCAGCAGGGGACTTTTCTGGTGACCAATCACCTGGCAGGGTCTCTATGTCTTCTGCACCCTTTCCAACCACCATCCCAACTGCCTCATGTCATGAAGAAAATCAGGATAGACTGGGCACAAATAATTTTGATATCTCTGGATTAAGCCATCAAAGGGATGCACCTCAGTCTCTAGAGACTGAGTAATTGCCTGCTTGATCCTTTGTAGGCTAAATTATCAGAAATATTATTCATTTTGTAATTGTCCCAGCAAGGCTTTGCAGTGGGCACAGTTAAAGGTTGCATATGTTCCATGTTTTCCTCTTTATTTTTAGCCGACCTCTGTAAGTCACCGCTAGTGCTGAGTTTTCTTGAAAGACTTGATGCTTGTTTTCCTCCAAACCGTTTATTATGCCTTAATGTGACCTTAACTTGGTGTTCACATTTCTTTAGTGCACGCTGTTTGAACTCATTCATAATTGTGCCTTGCATCTCTTAACTATTGAAACAATCTTCCTTATCGCAATGCCTTCTATGCGCTGTGTCAGTGAGCTCGAAGTGCTGCCAGTGAAACCTCGATACACCACTGTCTTCCCTGACAAAGTGGTGCTGAGGACCCGGACAACCTTTCTGCCTAAAGTTTTTTTGCCTTCTCACATTGGACAAACCATCACTCTACTGCCATCGTTCTCTCTCCCACATTCCTTGAAGGAGGAGGAGCAGCTTCATCAGTTTGATCCCAAAACAGCCCTAAGCTTCTAAATCAGACACTCAAAGGGGCATTGCGTGATCATGAAGTCTTTGTGGGTTTTCCCAGTGCCAAAAGACCACGGCGGTGCATAGGAGCACTCTATTGATGTGGATAGTCCTGTGCATAAAGGTGTGCTATGCTCTAGCCAAAAGAGGGACCCCTGAAAGCCTAGTAGCTCAATCCACCAGATCTAAAGGCACTACAGTGGCATTATCAAAGGGGTTCCTGTTTGGACATTTTTCAGACTACTACATGATCCCCTGTGCACATGTTCACTATAATTTTGCCCGCTCAGTCTTACAGGATTTTTTGGTTTAAGATCACTCGTCAGACCCTTCCACCTTGCCAGAGTTACTGCTTGGGTATCTATTTTAAAGGTGAAGATTCTGCAATTAGAAATATCCAGGAGAAGAGCATGTTGCTTACCTTTAGTAACTCACTTTCTGGTGGCTACTCTAAATGCATCGTGAAATGGAGAGCTGCTCATTCTTAAAAGGTCACCTGCAATTTGTCTGAGTTGATCAGTGTTTGAGGGTGCAGAAGAACAACACAACAGAAATTGAAGTTCGTGTGCAGGGGTGTGTCCCATATATGGCTCCGCTCCATGTCGCGAGGTTGTCACGAAGTTAGACGGCACCACCTAGCAGTGCTCCGACGCTATTACTTTGAAGATCTCCCGATCCGGTGTGGTGCCTGGGAATATTCTAGAGGTGAGACAGCTGCAGTTAGAGTATCAGCCAGAAAGATTGTATCCGAAGGTAAGTAACGTTCATTAGTTATTACAATGAGTCAAAGTGTAAAGGCACTTGGTGTAGTTCCTAATGCCATTTTCTCATGACATCGTGATGCAGTTGGCCATGTACCACATGTACATCTAATGCATAATCACAGCAGTTTTCATTTGCCTCATCACCTCGCCTGGCATTGGCACTTTTTGCATAACTACAATATTATCTAGCTTACAATAGAGGAATGTGACATGTTGATGGAACCTGGTGCATATCCCAAGGCACCACTATTGCTGTGTTGACAAGGGCAGTTCTTCCCGCAGTCCAACTTAATGCTTAGTAGTGTTTTGCGTCCTGTTGTGTGAAGTTATTGACCCATTTTAGTGCAGTTGAAGGTTTATGTAAAGGGTCATCATTCAGGGATGTAGTGGATACCCAGAGTCTCTTAGCGGAGAGACACGCAAGCGAATGATTTGAGTAACAGTGTAAGGTAATTAATTGAAGATTTTAATGTCCCATTGTTTGCATGTCATCCTTCTAACCCTTTGTACAACTTGCGACCATCGTCAGTCCTGTGGTATTTGTGCTGTTCAAATGATGCATCTGTGGTATTGTTGGATCCCTGCCAGTTAGTGTAGTTTTAAAACAATCTGTCACGGATTTGAGAGTAATGTGCTGTCATTCTGCTTTGGCACATAACGGTGTCTGTCTATAATGCATCCAGACGCTCTGTTGGGTCTGTACTTTGTAGTATGTTCAGCCTACAAAGTGTAGAAGTGTCCCAATGCATCTGCTCAGGCAGACCAGTCATGTCCTTCCAGGAATGATGGGTCCATGTGCCAATCTATAGTTGGAATCAGAGCCGGCTCTTGCTCAGCTAACGTTTTAGGCAGAAAGACATTTGGCGCCCTGGCTGCAGCTGGTGAATAACATGAGCAGTTAAGGCTTTCCTTTGCTGCGCGCTGCGCTGTGGTATTTAGGCGCTCTGTGATTTTTAAAATACCCCATTTTTGTCTCCTCATTTACTTTTCTTTTAAAGCATTTTCCCTGTTTTTAAATAACTCCCACTTACTTGCACCATAATTGTGCCCTTCACGGCGGCTTCAGCGGGTCCTTTCTAGCGCGTTTCGCGCTTTCTGGGAACATCGGCGCCATCTTGGGGGTAGGTAGGGGACGCTAATAGGACGCCAGTCCAGGGAGCGCTCTAGCAGTCAGGCTGACTCACTAGAGCCCTATATAGGTGAGACATGCAAGCGCGCAGCGTGTGCGCGCGGCGTGTGTGCCGTAGTAACGCCGGAGTCACGCCAGAGTCCAGCCCGTCTGCGCCCGTCCGCGCTAAGGACGGGCTGGATGGCTGGGAGACTGGACATACCGATGGTGAGCACACTGAGATCAGTTATTCCTGGCAGGAACTGATCACTCTTAAGCCTCCCAAGCTGCCTTGCCATCATAGGCACGCCCCGGAGTCGCTTTTGACCTCCCCAGGCTGTCATTGTTTTCGGCCTACTCTTACGGTGCCGGCTCCTGTTTCGGCCGCCACACCGGTAGGTTTGAGTTCTAAATCAGGAACTACGATGAGGAGTGATAAGGGGTTTCTGATAAATGCGAGGTCTTTGATCAAGAACAATCTCGCATTCAAGGATTTCGCCCTGACCAGAAAACCTGCCTGGGACTTCATCACGGAAACGTGGGCCAAGGACTCCTCGGGACCCGATTTGGTTGAGGCAGTACCGGATGGTTATTCGCTGGTGAGGGAGGACAGAGTGGGACGTATTGGGGGGGGGGGCATCCTTTACAGAGACTGCCTTTCCTGCCATACTATCCCACTGTCCGCACCTCAGAACGCTTTTCAGGCCCTTCAGTTTTCCATCAACGGATCATATGTAGTTCCGTTCACGGGCTTTCTCATTTATAGACCTCCGGGGACCAGAACAGATTTTGGCCATCATATGCTCACTATTTTAGAGCCACATTTTGGCTGTGAGCACTTTACTGTTCTGGGGGACTTGAATTTCCATTTGGAAAACCTGGAGTCAAATGAAACTCTATCCCTACTGGATATTTTCTCCGGATGTGGGTTGAAACAGCTAGTTAATGATCCCACCCATCAGGAGGGTCATACGCTGGATGGGGTCTTTTCTAACGACCCCCGGCTGACCATCGAGACTCCCATCCCTCTTTCTTGGTCAGACCACTATGCGATCCCTATAGAACTAACGATCGCTACTGCTAATAGCAAGGGGAATGAGCCAAGTAAAATGGAATTGAGGCGTAACCTCAAAAGCATTACCAATGACATGCTCGCCCCCAGATTGCCCAGTTGAGTGATTTCCTCAGAGGAGGACGTAGGTAATGCAGTAGAGAGGATGGATATTGCCATCAAAACAGCTATTGATGACCTGGCCCCAGCCTCACTGCGTTACTCAGCGAGGAAAAGCCCATCGGCACCGTGGTTTTCGGAATCATTAAGACTCCTTAGGCAGGGAGTACGAAGACAGGAACGCCTGTGGAGGACCAGTTGGGATTTGCGAGAGAGGGATAGTCACAAAACCCTCCTAAGGAAGTACAAGATGGAGGTGATAAGGACTAAACAAGAGTATTTTACCTCTCTTACCACCTCACTCTCCTCGCCGAAAGAGCTGTTTAAGATCGTAGACACGCTCACATCATTGAAGGTGCCGGATCCTGTTGTTAGCTCACAGCAGCTCTGCAATGATGTTGCACAATTCTTTCAATCTAAAATTGTGGATATATTTTCGGCTCTAGAATCTCAGAGGTCGGCACTATCTTCCTCTCCATGCTTTCCTGTCCCCTCGTTAACATCATCCGAGGAGATATCGTCAGGGTGTTTGTCCAGCTTTCCACCCTTGCTCAAGACTAGGTCGGGGTCTCCCCTAGACCCTTGAAACTTCTTAAACAATGCAAGGAGACTCTCCTGCCTCTGCTATTAGAGATCATGAACAGGGCAATGAGGGATGGGATCTTCCCCCTACAATGGAAAAGGGCGGTGGTTAAACCATTGTTAAAAAAGCCCACATTGGACCCGGGTGTTCTCAAAAACTTCTGCCCCAATTCGCTGCTCCCAGCCCCGGTGAAGATGCTGGAAACACATCTTAACCAGCATCTTGCAGCCTTTCTGGAAACCTCTGGCCTTTTAGATCACTCGCAGCATGGATTTCGGAGAGAGCATAGTACGGAGTCGGCCCTTACCACTGTGCTCGATAACATCCGCACTAGAGTGGATGAGGGCCAGACTACCCTCCTCATCCTGCTAGATCTTACGGCTGCGTTTGATACCCTGTCTCCCTCAGTGTTAACATCTCGACTGAGGGAGATAGGGGTTGAGGGGCCCGCACTTAGTTTGCTGGCCTCTTTCCTCGGCCAGAGGGAACAGAGAGTCAAGCTGGGGGAGTTCCTATCTCCATCCCTTCCTGTGCATTGTGGGGTCCCTCAGGGGTCGGCATTAAGTCCGACCCTTTTTAACATCTATGTGACCCCACTTGCCAGGCTCATTAGATCTTACGGGATGGAGGTAGTCTCCTATGCCAACGACACGCAGATATTGATTTCTCTCGCCCAACCTGTCATCTCGGCTGCCTCCAATTTTAGACACTGCGTGGAGGCAGTGGCTCAATGGATGATTTGCAATTCATTGAAGCTCAATAGCGAGAAGACAGAAATTCTAGTGTTCGGAGGTAAGGAGGACATCTGGTCGGCGGAATGGTGGCCTTCATCCCTGGGCGTGTGCCTGACACCCACTACCCTGGCCAGGAACTTAGGAGTCATGATTGACCCTACTCTGGGGTTGGGTCAGCAAGTAAATAGGACTATCTCCACATGCCAGCCAGAAAGCAAATTGTTATAGCATTAATAGGCTCAAGACTTGACTACTGTAATGCCTTATATCTAGGCATTAACAAGAGTCTGATAATGCGACTTCAAATGGTGCAGAATGCCGCCGCGAACTTTGTGCTGGATCTCCCCAGGCGGTCCTCTGCCACGGCTGCCAGAAAAGCATTGCATTGGCTTCCGATTGAGGCCAGGATCTCTTTTAAGTCCCTTTGTCTGATGTATGGGGCTTTGGCCACAAACAGATCTGGAGGCCTGAGGGATCTGTTGATTCCTTATACCCCTTCCAGATCTTTGCGCTCTGCTAATAAATCCTTGTTATCAATCCCCCGTGTTCGTAGAGCTAAGTGGAGTGGCAGAGCCTTTTCAACTTTGGCTCCAAGGTTGTGGAACACTCTGCTGACTGAGATTAAATCCCTTCCCTCAAAGCAAGCCTTTAGGAAGGCTCTTAAGACGTGGCTATTTGCCTAAGCCTATCCTTAGCTCTGGATTTGCCTTTTATGATTTTCTTTGGTTAGGCGCCTTGATGCCTTCGGGCTTAGTTGCGCGGTATAAATTTCATTTCATTCGAGCATCATGGGGTCCAATTTTATTTTCAAAGTTCAGTCACACACCAACGCAGTGACTGGCATCTCAGGCAAAATTCTTGGCAAATTCCTCAAATATTTCGATTCACTCACATCGATAGCTTGATCACGCTAGAGCCAGCTTGTTGGTGGTGCCAATGGCAGTGTTGGTCTGCATGTGGGGGTTGAGACGGAGATAGGAGGGAAAGTAACAGCATTTATGGGGTGTTGAACGTCACTGAGTCAAATAAAGATGATTAAAGTAGTTTAGTCTGCTTCATTGGTGTCAAGAGCGACTCTGCTGTCCGCAGGTCTTTAATACAGACAGCCTTTTGCTCCCCCCTGAAGATTGGCAGCCTGGAACCGGGCCCAGCTCATCAATGCCAAAAGGCAGGCCCTGGTTAGAATGTAAGCAGATCACATGTAGAGGGGTTTGTGTATCTCCATATGTTGTGGGCCTTCTCATCCACCTCCTGTGTGGCAAGGCCCTTGGAGGCTGCACAACATACTGCTTCAGAGGTTGTAATAGAATTTGTTAGGTCAAAATGTGGAAATGATGTGGCCTGCTGCATTGGTGAAAGTGTACTTGCACAATGGTGGCCAGTTTTCTTCATTTGTGAGTTGGGATGGGGCCTGGTCTCCTTATGTAGGATGGTTTTTTTGTGGACCATCTGGTTCCTTTTAACAATTTTCCTCTCCCCATTCGAGTGTATCGCCGGTGTTGGCTGTTGTGTCTGTTGACATTCCACGCTTTAAGTTTATGATTTTTATTTTATTCCAGGGTCATTTACAAAATGTATCTCCCAAATCCTAGGTGGAGGATAAAATCGCTGTCAATTCCCATGTGCTGTCTCATGAAGTTTCTAATTTTGGAGGTCCTTTTGCTGCATGCGGTACTGTTGCATGCACAGATATAGGGCCTTTTAAACTGGTATCACCACATGGGTGTTTACTTGTGATTGCGTGAAGTGGTATTGAACATTGGAATGCTGAGAGCTCCATCAAAGACAACAAATTGGATCTGGGCTTATAATGGTTGGAATAAGCCTTCTGCTCCAGCATTCCAATGTTTGTCTTCCTGTTCTCCCTTTTTTTGTCTCGCCTAAGCTGCATAGAAGGACCTTTAGCCATCGCTCTGCTCTTGTTGGAAGCACTACTCGTGCTTGTGGCGGCATCCACCTTGCGGGAGCGAGCAGGGGCGCGCCACAAGCAAGTGTATGTGCTTCCAAAAAGAGCAGACTGCGCACGCACCACTGCCGGGCTTGTTTTGAAATATTTGTAAAGGATAACAGTACAAACGCGTTTCCCTTTCATCGCTGCTTGTTTATTTTTTCCTTTACCCCTCTCACTTTGCATTCTGAGCCCCCCCAATCCCCACTAACCGAGAACAAAAGCATGGGGTTCCTAAACAAATGTGTACGCTACCGCGTCTACCTGCCTGCTCGTCATGGTCACAGTTACCGGCAGTACCACTCCTGTTGTGTTATTGATACTTTGTGCTAATTTGCCGTAGTTATTGCCATGGTGCCGATTTTCATGCCTCCGGCTCTGTCACAGCAGTTTTTATGCTACCGTTTAATAAAAGTAGCCTGCAGATACATGCCCCGTAAAAATGCTTATTGATATAAATGATATCAGAAAAGGATTCCTTGTTTTTGTTTCCTGCTTGTTATTATAGTTCCAAGTGAGATGAGTAGAAAGGCAGTGTTTCCCTTCCGTTGGTGCTTTTTATTTTTCGCTCTCCCACTTTGTGTTAGGAGTCCTCTGCCCACCTTCCAAAAACAAACGCACAGGGGACCTAAACAAATGTTTGTTACTGCGTCTACCGGGCACCGTGCTTAATGGCACACTTGGTGTATTCAAAATTATCGGCACCACCGCCCTAGAAGCTCATTATTACCATTTCCCATTTACTGTGTAACGTTATTGATTGTGTTGTGCTAATTTGCCTTGATGCTGATTCACATACCTCTCATTAATTTCAAATGTTCACGGCTAATGTGCTATAATTCACATGCCATGCTGCCCGTCCTCCTCCCATTCCCTTTTCCTCTCCCTATAGTTCATTATTTCAACCCATTGTATTGTGTCCCTGCTCCTCCATGACCCCGTCTGCTCTTGTCTCTGGCTGGCTGCCATTTAGGGATTATGATCTATAACCATAGCAGGCTTTAGTAGCTCATCCCCCGTGTGTCTCAGCCCGGACTGATGCAGTTTCTATGGGGAAAACCATACACATACAAGAACTGCTGTGCGCTCCATGAACAGTGTCTCGTGTCTTATCTCAGACTCACCTGAGCATTTCATAGGTCTTTAAAAGTTTATTTACATCCCAATAGGAAATGGTTAACAAGGCTTTGTAATAGATTCAGTGAATACCTGCCGCACTGGTTCATGCTTGTGAGAAACCGAGGCGAGGTGGATTGAATTGGAGAGCGTGTGGGCCAAGTCTCTTAACGTAAGCATCTTCCTCCAGCACAAGCAGCAACTTTATGTTGTGCTTGTTGTACATAGCTTTGTCACGTCACCTTAACAGTAGATGTTGTAGCACCCAGGATAATGTGCTGCATGGCTAAACACTTTATAAAGTTCCAAAGGCGAGACCTTTTGGCAATGCCAGTGCTTGTTAATTTAGAGCATTCTGCCCTCAGTGGGTGGAATGGTCGAATAACCTTAGTGCCCTTCTGCCTCAGACTATACCAGTTTTTTAAAGGCCCTCACCGCTATAGTTTGTGTTCAGGGCCTTAACAACTGGTTTAGCCCTCGGCAGTGGGCTAGTTCCAATGTTTGTCTTTCTGTTTCTCCTTTTTTAGGTCGAGCGACCTATCTCAATGCGCATGCACATTGAGCGGGAGCTCGATATATAGCAGCTTAAATAAGCTTTACCTAGACTGGCGATTGACTGGCGATTTGATGCTGTGCCTGTGCGCTTTTAGGTCAATGCGCAAGCGCATTGACCTAAAATGCGCGTGCACACCATCAAATCGCCAGTCAATCGCCAGCAGCACTCCTCCCCTGCTGCTTCACACCCTCATGCCGCTCTCCCCGCTCCGCCCCCTCCCCTGCCCGCCGTGTCGCATTTCTCCTCCCCCCTCCCCACAGCAATGCCCTCCGCCGGCCGTACTTTCACTTGCGGCCGTCTCTCGTGTTTCTCCTTGTTTCGCTCTGTCCCTCATACTTTTTTCCCGCAACTGCTGCGGGCGTGCAGACCTGTTAGCCTATGTTGCGTGTTTCCACTACGACCCACGAACTCTTGCTTCACAACTGTTTTTCAATTTCATATGGAGGGGAAAAATGCCTAAAATGCCTCTTGATGGGGCCAAGTTGTATATTTCGCCATAGCGCCCTTTGTTTGAATGACTCCGGGGACAAACACCAGTGTGCTCATGACACATCACCCTATGAACAAGAGCGCACTCTTAAGAACAATTCCCTATAGCCAGGGTCGCTTGTTCGTGTGTTTCTTTAATCTGTTGTGAAAAGCTCTCCCGCCCGGGGTGTTTCAAGCAACTTGGAGAGCCTATGACTGATTCTGACTCCCCTGGGGGTGGGGGGCTATTGTGCGCGCGTCACGCCACCTGAAAAGGAAAGCTTTAATTGACCATTTTGTAAATAATTATCTTTTGTTCGCATCTCCTCTCCTGGAAGGGAAGGGCCAAGGGAGCCCTATGGCGGTGTCTTGTAGATGTTTTTGTTATCGGCAGGCTGAAATCCAATCTCCCCCCCCCCTTCATTTTGTCTCACGCGCTCAAAAATACTTACATTCTTACTTCCCCATTGGCTTCATGGATTTGCTTGGCCTTCATTACTATAGAACGAGGGGCGTTAATTGTAATTTTAATTTTCAATCATATGCCTGCCGAAAAGTAGAAAGTGTTTTTTTTTTAGGGGCACATCTATCAACTGTACAGCAGGTGCAGTGGGACCGGCTTCCACGGGTGAAAGCGTCTCATTGGACCCAAATAATTCTTTATCCCGCAACTGCTGCGGGCGTGCAGACCTGTTAGCCCATGTTGCGTGTTTCCACTACGACCCACTAACTCTTGCTTCACAACTGTTTTTCAATTTCATATGGAGGGGAAAAATGCCTAAAATGCCTCTTGATGGGGCCAAGTTGTATATTTCGCCATAGCGCCCTTTGTTTGAATGACTCCGGGGACAAACACCAGTGTGCTCATGACACATCACCCTATGAACAAGAGCGTACCCTTAAGAACAATTCCCTATAGCCAGGGTCGCTGGAATTATAAACCAAGAGAGGACCAAACTCAATGACCCCCTCACCCTCATACCCCCTCACACCCCCTCACAACCCCTCAGTCACACCCCACACCCTCACACACCATCACTCACCCTCACACCCCCTCACCCTCACACCCTCACACACCCTCACCCACCCTCACACACCCTAACACACCCTCACCAGCATAGCATAACAAAACATAGCATAGCATAACAAAACACAGCATAGCATAACAAAACATAGCATAGCATAACAAAACACGGCATAGCATAACAAAAAAAGCATAGGATAGAAAAACATAGCATAGCATAACAAAACAAAGCATAGGATAGCAAAACAAAACCTAGCACAACAAAGCATAGCATAGCATAACAAAACAAAGCATAGCATAACATAAAGCATAGCAAAACAGCATAGTATAACAAAACATAGCATAGCATAACAAAACTCAACAAAAGATAGCAGAACAAAACATAACATAACAAAACATAGCGTAACAAAACAAAGCATAGCATAACAAAGCATAGCATAACAAAGCAAAGCATAGCAAAACATAGCATAACAAAACACAATACAACATAGCTTAGCATAACACAACACAGCATAGCATAACAAAGCTTAGCATAGCATAACAAAACAAAGCTTAGCATAGCATAACAAAACATAGCATAACAAAGCATAGCATAGCATAGCATAACAAAGCATAGCATAGCATAACAAAACATAGCATAGCATAACATATTAAAACGCAACAAAGCATAGCATAACAAAACATAGCATAGCATAGCATAACAAAACATAGCATAGCAAAACAAAACAAAGCATAGCATAACAAAACAAAGCATAGCAAAACATAGCATAGCGTAACAAAACACAATACAACATAGCTTATCATAACACAACACAGCATAGCATAACACAACACAGCATAGCATAACAAAACAAAGCTTAGCATAGCAAAACAAAGCTTAGCATACCATAACAAAACATAGCATAGCATAACAAAGCATAGCATAACAAAACATAGCATAGCAAAACAAAGCATAGCATAATAAAACACAACTAAATATAGCACAGCGTAACAAAACATAGAATAGCATAACAAAGCATCGCATAGCAAAACATAGCATAGCCTAACAAAACACAGCATAGCATAACAAATCAAAGCATAGGGTAGCAAAACCCAGCATAGCATAACAAAACAAAACCTAGGATAGCAAAACAAACATAGCATAGCATACAGCATCATTCAGCACCATCACAGATTCACTCATTCAAATATGTTCTCTCAATGTTTCAAGCTTTATTACAAATGTCACAAAAAATGTTAATACTTCTGTTCTTGAATTTTCATCACAATAAAATACACAAAAGTTATTTTCAAAAGTTTAAGCTATTGCCATTATAAATTACATTCACTTTCATTTAAGTATTAATTATTTGAAAAAATTAAAAGCCATTGTTATTTGTAATATCAATACATCTAAGTCACGTAAATACAAAACATGTTGCATTACAAATGCTATAGGTGTCACATTCGCAAAAGTTATAACTATTAGCATTGTAAATGACAAAGCTATCAATTTAGCTATTTTAAAAACCAACACATAAATAAAATAATTGTCATTTACAAGACCAATAGCTCCAACTTTTCTAATGCGAGACCTATTGCATTTCCAATGCTTGTTTAATTTAGAGCATTCTAACCTCAGTGGGTGGAATGTTCTAATAGCCTTAGTGGCCTTCTGCCTCAGACAGACTACCAGTTGTTTAAAGGCCCTCATCCTTGTTATAGGCCCTCACTGCTATAGTTTGAGTTCAGGGCCTTTAACAACTGGTTTAGCCCTCTGCAGCGGGCTGGTTCCAATATTTATCTTCCTGTTTCTCCCTTTTTATTAATTTAGAGCATTCTAACCTCAGTGGGTGGAATGTTCTAATAGCCTTATTGCCCTTTGGCCTCAGACCGACTACCAGTTGTTTAAATGCCCTCATCCTTGTTATAGGCCCTCACCGCTATAGTTTGAGTTCAGGGCCTTTAACAACTGGTTTAGCCCTCTGCAGCGTGCTAGTTCCAATATTTGTCTTCCTGTTTCTCCCTTTTTAATTTGGAACATTCTAACATCAGTGCATGGAATGTTCTAATAGCCTTCTAACCCTTCTGCCTCAGATTATACCAGACCTTATTGGCCCTTGCAGCTATAGTTTGGGTTCATGGTCTTTAACAACTGGTATTCTCCTCGGCAATGGGCTATAAATCTATATTAACGCATGAAAAAAAAAGATAATACTATTCCGTACGACTCATGATTGGGGATTTAGAATAGTCCTTGCTATTGCAAAGCTATTAATGTTTGGAAAACCCTGGTCCAGTCATTGGCAGACCTTCTGAAGATGTGATTCACCGTAAGCAGAGTAACATAGGAATACCAAATGCGGGGGTGATAGCAAGCCTTTCTGCAGAGGGATCCGCAGGCGGGAGCTTCTATTCCCACAGCACATCTCTTGCCAGTGGAGTGATACAGCGCATCTTCGTGGGAACAACCTGTCCGTCTCTCAGGATTATGGGATTATCTCGCGTTGAGAGCTCTTTACAGACATTCTCTCTTAGAGAAATGCGAGGAACCTAGTGAACCCAGCAAAAGCTGTCATGAGTGTGCCACCTGTCCGATTTTGTACCTTGGGGAATTTAGGTTCTATAATAAAATATAGCATCTTTTTTCTCCTCATTCTGCAGTTTATACAGCGAGAATCGATCCGAAGGCAGTGGAGTGGTTTACATGAGCACCAGTTACACTACACAAGGAAACGCTCATTTTTTGTGGGTTGTCTTTTTAGACACGAGAAGATTAGGTGACCTGCCCAGAATCACAGGATATTGAGCCGACGCCGGGACTCGATCTCTGTTTCCCAGTTCCAAAGTGGGTAATTTTAGGAGGACTGCCAGTGTTCCGTAGATTTTGAAACCGTTTCTGGGCAATATTTGCACAGATGCAGGCCCTGAGGTATTTGGAAAATATAATGAAGCACAGGGCTTTAAGTGGACCGGCTCCTGGCAGTGCTCAGCACCAGCAGTTCTAACAAGCATTTGCAATGCAATAGGTCTCGCATTATTTAAGTTTGAGCTATTAGCATTGTAAATGGCAATTGTTTTTTGCTTTCTGCTATAGTTTTTTTTTACATAAAAAGCTACATATAAAATATGTTTTATTAAAGTTATTTATGCAGTATCTAAATTGTGTTTGCATAAAAGAGTACAATAATATCTTAGTAAAAAAGTCAAATATTTTAATGGTAATTCACCAAATGTTCATTTATGTGTTGGTTTTGAAAATAGCTAAATTAATAGCTTTGTCATTTAGAATGCCAATAGTTATAACTTTCGCAAATGTGACACCTATAGCATTTGTAATGCAACATTTGTATTTACGTGACTTAGATGTATTGATATTACAAATAACAATGGCTTTTATTTTTTTTTAATACTTAATAAAAGTGATTGTAATTTATAATGGCAATAGCTTAAACTTTTGTAAATAACTTTTGTGAAGATTATGTTCAGTGTATTTTATTGTAACGAAATCCAAGAACAGAAGTGAAATATTAACATCTTTTTGTGACATTTGTAATAAAGCTTGAAACATTGAGAGAACATATTTGTGCTGTGGTGGTGCTGAGTGATGCTGTGGTGGTGCTGAATGGGGCTGTGGTGATGCTGAGTGATGCTGTGGTGGTGCTGAGTGTTGCTATGGTGGTGCTGAGTGTTGCTATGGTGGTGCTGTGGTGGTGCTGTGGTGGTGCTGAGTGATGCTGAGTGATGCTGTGGTGGTGCTGAGTGGTACTGTGGTGGGTCTGAGTGATGCTGTGGTGGTTCTGAGTGATAATGTGGTGGTGCTGAGTGACTGTACTCACTGTCACTCTGCACTCACTGTCACTCTGCACTCACTGTCACTCTGCACTCACTGTCACTCTGCACGCACTCTGCACTCACTGTCACTCTGCACACACTCTGCACTCAGGTCACTCTGCACTCACTGTCACTCTGCACTCACTGTCACTCTGCACTCACTGTCTCTCTGCAGTCACTCTGCACTCACTGTCACTCTGCACTCACTCTGCACTCACTGTCACTCTGCACTCACTGTCACTCTGCACGCACTCTGCACTCACTGTCACTCTGCACTCACTGTCACTCTGCACTCACTGTCACTCTGCACTCACTGTCACTCTGCACTCACTGTCACTCTGCACTCACTGTCACTCTGCACTCACTGTCACTCCGCACTCACTGTCACTCTGCACTCAATCTGCACTCACTGTCACTCTGCACTCACTGTCACTGCACTCACACTCACTCTGCACTCACCCTGCACTCACTGTCACTCTGCACGCACTCTGCACGCACTCTGCACTCACTGTTTCTGCACGCACTCTGCACTCACTGTCACTCTGCACTCACTGTCACTCTGCACTCACTGTCACTCTGCACGCACTCTGCACTCACTGTTTCTGCACGCACTCTGCACTCACTGTCACTGCACTCACTGTCACTCACTGTCACTCTGCACTCACTGTCACTCTGCACTCACTGTCACTGCACTCACTGTGCACTCACCCTGCACTCACTGTCACTCTGCACTCACTGTCACTCTGCACTCACTGTCACTCTGCACTCACTGTCACTCTGCACTCACTCTGCACTCACCCTGCACTCACTGTCACTCTGCACTCACTGTCACTCTGCACTCACTGTCACTCTGCACTCACTGTCACTGCACTCACTGTCACTGCACTCACTGTCACTCTGCACTCACTCTGCACTCACCCTGCACTCACTGTCACTCTGCACTCACTGTCACTCTGCACTCACTGTCACTCTGCACGCACTCTGCACTCACTGTTTCTGCACGCACTCTGCACTCATTGTCACTCTGCACTCACTGTCACTCTGCACTCACTGTCACTCTGCACTCACTATCACTCTGCACTCACTGTCACTCTGCACTCACTTGTATCTGTCTGTCTTTGCTTTATTTTTTTTATATCTGTACATGTCTGAATTAGCTCATATGTGCGTGAGTGCTTGTGCGGTCATATATGTAACAGTAATGAATGTAACTGCATGAACGTGTGGGTTTGTGCTTGTGTGTGTGCGCGTATTGGGGTAACTGTGCATGGTGTGGATTGCATGTTAGCATGTAACCAACTGATTTTGGCCTCAGAAGTTCACATGCCCACAATTACAGATTTCACTCACTGGATCAGGCTGAAATCCTGAGCCAACTGAAACGCCCACACAGTAAGCTGTAACACAAAGACAAAAGACCCACGGGCATTTGAAGTTCCACATGTTTTCAGGAGTCAGCAGCCAATTTAAAACACATTTATGCAAATACGCAAAGAAAACTTCCAATCCTGCATCTGAACTTCAGTAGCACGAACAGGAAGGAGAAGCCAGACAGGACCTGTAGTGTTTAAGAAAGAAAAGTCTGAAAGTAACGGGGGGAGTGGGTGGGGTGCAAATGAATGCTGAAATAAACAATAGAGGAAAATCAGGAAATGTACTTGCTGCTCCAGAATTGAATGCAGTCATCTGTAAATGAAAAGCAATATTAAACACTATTGCATACTGGATCATCGGCAATGCATTGTGATTGGCTAGAATGTCAATTTATACATATCTGAGGCTTTCGACACACAACAAATCAAGTGTAACACCTGCCTCGATTTTGAGGAAAGTTACTGTGTATGAAAAACTGACCTTTGCAAAAAAGCTAATCCTGAAATGATACCACTGACTGACTGCACTGGACTCTACGGAAGAACTGACAGTGGTAACATAACGTTTTATAAAACTTAAAACTCTACGGAAGAACTGACAGTGGTAACATAACGTTTTATAAAACTTAAGAATTCACCTCCCTATACCACGCAAACACCAAACTGCCCATCCCCCTGCTCAAGCCGCCGGCCTCTCCTTGGAACAAGCATGGCGCGTGCTGCAGTCCGCCGCCGGCCTGTACCAGGAAGTCAGGCAGGCCGGGCGGGACAACCGGAAACAGGAAGTAGGAGGGCGGGAGCCAACCCCGCCTCCCACGGAAGAGCCGCGATTGTTTTGAGCACCGGAGCAGGCAGGAGCCTACCCTGCGCCCCGGCGCCCCGGTGCCGAAGAAGGAAGGAAGAGTCCTGCTGCCGGTGAGAGCCGAGGAAGCCGGTGAGTGGGGCTTTGCCTTGTTGGGGGGGGGGCATGTGTGTGCGCGCGCGCCCGTGCGGCGGCGGGCTGTGTATGTGTGTGAGCGTGCATGTGTGTGTGTGTGTCTGTGTCTTGGAGTCTGTGTGTATGCGTGTGTGTGACGGGGGGGGTTGCCTGTCTGGGTGCCTGCGTGTCTGTGTAAGTGTAAATGCGTGTGCGTGTGTGTGGAGCCGGGAGGAGAGGGGCTGGTGTGTGTGGAGGGGTCTCTGTGTATGCGTGTAGGTGACGGGGGTGTGCATGTGTATGCGTGTGTATGTGCGCATGCGTGAGTGCTGTGTATGCGTGTGGCTGTGAATGTTGGTGCGCGTGCACGCAGCTGAATCCAGCCAAGGATAAGCTCGTCACAGTTTCTTGTCCTTCATTCCCCCGTGTCAGACAGAATCAGTCTTTATCCTGTGTAAATAATTAACTAGTAGTGGCATTTCTTTTTTTTAATACTTGGAATTCTTTGGGCTGTGAAGAACCCTGGCCTCTGACATCGAACATTACATATGTATTTGTAAAGCAAGCTTTCACCTGAAGGCGTGCCTTGGTGCTTTATCAAAGGAATTTGTTGTTACACAATTCGGTTGTACTCATTGTATCGACTTCAGAAAATGTAAAGTTGAAATTCGAACCTGTGACTGTTGGGTCGGACACATTTCACTGCAGAAGATGCTTTAGTCCAATTAGTCATGAGACCAAAGGGGAAAACTGCTTGCATGGTCTCCACTCTACACTGTCATTGCCTAATGTACTCATCTGCAGAAATGCCTTTAGGTGTTAAGCATTGCTTTGGCATTGCATTACTGAACTGATCAGCCAATGAGCTGTAATCTAGACCTAAAGATGGTGGTCGCTTTTTTTGGGGGGGTGGGGGGCGGGGGGGGGGGGGGGGGTCGACCTGTTGAGTTGAAATATTCTTCTGCAGGTTCAGTACATTTTTATTTTAATCCATCAAAAAAGATAGAAACAAAAAATCCTTCTCCACTTCCCCAGTAAATCTACAGTACCAGGCATTTTCTTAGAGTGCATATTGCAGCACGGTTTCATGGGCCAATGAATGGCCTTGTGGCATTCCCAGACAGTCTCCCTTTATTGTCCCCATCTCATTATCGGGACAATCTTTAGGGCTTTCAGATTCCTTGGAATAGTAATCTAGAGCCACCCGAGAGGAGCGCCAACAATGAACTCCATTGTTTACCACAGTCCTCATTGCCAGCCGTATTATAGGAATTCTTTTCCATTCTCAATAAGAGCCAGTCTAGCTTCATCACCGCTGTGTGTGGTCGCCTCCAGTAACAACACATATACCAGATTCCTGGTGCCTTTCACAGGTCCTCAGTTCACTTTGGGCTACCAACTATCAATATATTAGGAGCCAGAGAGGCAACCCTAATACCAGTGATTTGGGTGGCGTCATCTAGAACCTCCTGCTCAGAGATTATTATTTTAGGGCATCACCACATATTATGAGGTATCAAACCTCTGTTCCTACATCCCCTTTAAAAGATGAGCTACACTGGCTTCCTATAGCCCGACGTATTGATTTCAAAATCCTGATCCTTGCCTTCCGGGCAATTCATGGAACTGGTCCGGCCTATCTGAGCAAAAGACTCAAGATATCTTCTTCAGTAAGGCATTTGAGATCAAACAGCCTTCGTTTACTGAATGCCCCCAGATTTAGACTTGCCCGTAGTGGTGGCAGAACTTTCACCGTTATAGCAGCCAAGCTCTGGAACAGCCTTCCTCTGGACCTTAGGTTCATTGAATCTGAGCAAGTCTTCCGATGCAAACTAAAAACCTTGCTGTTTACCAAACGTTGATAAAAAGCTTCTCTGTAGCCCTCGGTCTTTTTTGGATGGATCTGAACCAGGCAACCCTCTCCTGTGATAAACTTGTAATCTTAGCGCCGGGACACCCCCGTCGGAGGTAGCCGCGCGCTTTATAAGCGTCTTAATAAATAAATAAATAAATAAAAGGATGAGATCTACCATTATCGAATGCATGCCACCAGACCAGAGAATAGTTTCCCCTATACAGTAGCTCCAGGCCTTACTCTATTGATGTTAGTTCCTCACCTTGACATACAGTCATAGATATTGGCCCAGCCTATGTCACTAAAGGGATGCTCAGTTTACTCTCCCAGGAGCTCTGGAAATTCAGTTTAGGGATACCTTCTGCTGCGCTCAATGCAAAATATGCAAAAACAACAGGTGATGGACCGAATGTGGATCAATGTCACACACTCACCCCAGTCCAAAGATCTGGGCCCAAATCCATCGTTTTTTTGCACTTTTGGAGTCAAGCTAGCCGGGCTGATGAGAGGTGTTACCTCGAAACCGGTCCGGTCCTCGGATGCTTGATTCCGTTCTGGGAAGGACATGGCTTTTGTAGTTCGGACTGGACTGTTCCCATGGGGCACAGGGTCAGAGCTGATTTGCATATCGCCATTGTCTAACCCAGGGTGGTGTGGAGTGCAAAAAAACGATGGATTTGGGCCCAGATCTTTGGACTGGGGTGAATGTGTGACATTGATCCACATTCTGTCCATCACCTGATTTGTTTGCAATTGCCGCCATAAGTGCGCTGGGGATGCTCAGACGTGGGTCCCAGGCACTCCACACCATTGGAGTCAAGCTAGCCGGGCTGATGAGAGGTGTTACCTCGAAACCGGTCCGGTCCTCGGATGCTTGATTCCGTTCTGGGAAGGACATGGCTTTTGTAGTTCGGACTGGACTGTTCCCATGGGGCACAGGGTCAGAGCTGATTTGCATATCGCCATTGTCTAACCCAGGGTGGTGTGGAGTGCAAAAAAACGATGGATTTGGGCCCAGATCTTTGGACTGGGGTGAATGTGTGACATTGATCCACATTCTGTCCATCACCTGTTTTGTTTGCAATTGCCGCCATAAGTGCGCTGGGGATGCTCAGACGTGGGTCCCAGGCACTCCACACCACTGGAGTCAAGCTAGCCGGGCTGATGAGAGGTGTTACCTCGAAACCGGTCCGGTCCTCGGATGCTTGATTCCGTTCTGGGAAGGACATGGCTTTTGTAGTTCGGACTGGACTGTTCCCATGGGGCACAGGGTCAGAGCTGATTTGCATATCGCCATTGTCTAACCCAGGGTGGTGTGGAGTGCAACAAAAACGATGGATTTGGGCCCAGATCTTTGGACTGGGGTGAATGTGTGACATTGATCCACATTCTGTCCATCACCTGTTTTGTTTGCAATTGCCGCCATAAGTGCGCTGGGGATGCTCAGACGTGGGTCCCAGGCACTCCACACCACTGGAGTCAAGCTAGCCGGGCTGATGAGAGGTGTTACCTCGAAACCGGTCCGGTCCTCGGATGCTTGATTCCGTTCTGGGAAGGACATGGCTTTTGTAGTTCGGACTGGACTGTTCCCATGGGGCACAGGGTCAGAGCTGATTTGCATATCGCCATTGTCTAACCCAGGGTGGTGTGGAGTGCAAAAAAACGATGGATTTGGGCCCAGATCTTTGGACTGGGGTGAATGTGTGACATTGATCCACATTCTGTCCATCACCTGTTTTGTTTGCGCTCAAGGCAAGGCACACTTTGGATACTAAATGTTTGTCTATATTTATTGTTTGTGGGAGTTCTTCAAACGCAGCCAAGTCTCTTAAGGACCCTGACTTGATATAGTGATGTGATGCCCCGTGGCGCAACTATGTGTCCTGCAACCTTTCACTTTCTCCTGTATTGTCGGAATGCCGTCTGGGCTGGAAATGAGTTCCCAAAGAGAGGAGAGATGGAGTTAGGAAGACTCATCAAACCCTTCCTCTTACTGGTTGCATCCTAGACTATGAGTTGCAGCTAAAACCTCAGACCTTAGCACTGCTCCTGCTCTTCCACTCCTTTTAGTCCATGGCTACTCCCACAAGGACCGACTGGCTAAACCATGATCCATCGAAGAAGCATTACTGGAGTTCCGATTCCTCTCGCAGACACTCTCACGTGTACCTCAACTGGTCTGCTCTGTGATAAGATCCCTAGTCTAGGGCTCCCATACCTTCTGGCCTTTGGGGAGGAGGCTTTGTTAGAGACCCTACAACATATTTTTACTTGAAAGTTTAACTGGATTGATTCGTTTTAATTGAATTAACACAAAGGGGGGTTACATTCTAGTAACGTAGCGACAAAGCACAAGTGGAAAAGGACTTGGATTATATGCTGATAGGTTTGGAGAGCAGACGAGCAGTGCTGTTCGATCCGATGTTTGTGCCTTTGGGGCTAGCGCCTCTTACTTTAAAGTGTTTAGAAATAAAAGCTGAAATGGTTTTACATCAAGAAATATTGCTTAATGTGCTCATACATTTGCCATCATGGTGGCTGTCAGGTTCGACACTGCTGCAGATGATGTCACTCTCCTTTCAGTTTTTGTACTGAAAGATCAGTACCACCTTTTTTGCCTTTATGGTATTTTTATGTATTTCTATGGATCTTTGAATGTGTACGTGATGTAGTCCAGCATGTTAAGGAAAACATAGAGAGTCCTGTTTGACCTACTGAACCTTTCGTATTTGACCGTACATAAAGAATCTTTGCACCTGTGTATAACTGCAGGGGGAGGTACAGTGGAAAATGTAATCTGTGAGCCATGCACTGTTGTTTGTATTGTGGTTCCTTTTTACTGAAAATGATAAATCAAAATAAAAAAAGAATCTTTGGACCTGAACATTACAAAGAACATGCATTTTGGATTGAAATGATGTAGCCAGGATAAATAAACGAGTAATTAATAATATTGATGGTAAGAACCTCTTCACAAAGTGCTCTCTTTCTGCTCATTGGAGATGGCTTTTCTGCAATTTCAGCGGTGCAACATACTTTGAATACTTAATTTATACACAGACGATAGTTTGCTTTTATTGTATTATATTTGTTAAAAGGTCTTAAAAATAGTAAGAGAATTATGTGTGGAGTTATCGCCTTGGAAAGTTTCTTAGCATGATTCTTAGATTTCATAAGAACGAGATGATTGCTTTGGGGCTATTTCTATTTTTTTAAAGATTTTTATGAGGTTCAACCTCCATTAGCATTATAGGGTCCAAACGCTTGGTTTGTAGAACATAAAAGTGAAGGTTCATTTCCTCCTAGAAAAGGAGTGGTTGCTAAGTAGGGTATGGGTGGGAGTAAGAGAAGCTCTCAATTTCTCTCTCTAGCGGTCATTGCAAAAATGTCAAATATAACCGAAAGCAGTTTGACTTAAAGAAAACTCTTTAGCTTTGCATGTCTTGACCTCTCAAGCTTTGAGCCATGACATATTATATTTAAGTATGTTGATGTGCACATACTTGTTGGTGCACCCAAGGTACCATAAATGGGGTTACACGTGCAGTAAATATCTTCTAACTTCAGATAATTGCTGGTACTGTGCCCTTACAATTCTGACAGCTATACTAAAATCTGCTGGCCCTGGCGTAATGGAATGGTGCTTTAGAGAGAGATGTTTCTTCTTCTGAAAGGAAAAACACAGAACAGGAGAAGCTAATAGGATGGAAGATAGAACCAGGCGGGCAGGACTTGCAGGAGGAATATAAGTGCAGAACAAGTCAGCATTTTGGAAAGGTTATGTCTTACTAATTGACATCTTTAATTTCATTATTAACCTATACTTGTGTAATTTTTTTATTTCTTACCAGTGCATTGCTTTGCTTTACTATTTTAGGATTTAATAAAGTTGTTCTTTACTTTAAAAAAAAAAAAGGGATGATGTGTGGTGCAAAGCTTGATTCCCGCCTGGTGCTCATGCATTGGTAAGGCCATCAGGTTCTAGAATGCCTAATTTGGTTTCCGTCTCTACGTTCCAATATTGGCCGTTTGCAGGGGAGACACACTGGGCCAAGGTGCCAATAATTAATCAAAGTCAAATGTATTAATGCTTGGTTAATAAAAAACATTACATAAATAGATTCATAAAACATTTATCACATTAAAAAAAAATTTCATGATTTGTTTAAAATTGCTATAAAATTGTAAGTTATGCTTCAATGTGATATTTCATTTGTTATCATCACTTGAAACTTTACCTATATATAAAATTAATAAAGAAGGAAACAAGAAAAGGTTAAAGTGCAGCAGTTATTAAAAATTAGATAAATGAGCTTGTAGTTTCCTCTCTGCAAGGTTGAAAATGTTACAGTTTGCGCATTAGGTCTTAAATTTTTGTGTCCACTGTAGCATTCTGTAAAGGCTTGGCGACAAGTTCCTACTCCCAAACATTTAAATGGTGCTGTTGTAGGCGCCAACGTTGAAAGAGAAGAGCAAAGCAGATGATGTGCACAATGGTTTCTTGCGCTTGGGGACACCATCTGCAAATGCTGTCATGTCCTGTCACTATCCAGTTAGGGCGATTAGCTAAGGTTGGGAGGCCTCCTAGACGCTGTTTTAAGCTCTCAGAGTCATGATGTTAGCATAATAAGTGTCTAGGTAAGACTGTTGTCTAAGACCTTGATAAGATCTTATAACAATCCACACGAGTGAGCCCTTTGCAAGGACGGTTTTGCTTTGAAAATGGGCTAACGTCCGCATGGAGCGTTTAACATACTTGTCGGAGACTGCAAATGTAGTCTGCTGATCCCACAATTGGTTAATTTGCAAGTTCCTTATGCGCTTCCTTAAGTACTCTGCACTGATTTCTTAAAGCCATTGGCCAATTATTTCCATAGTAAGTGGTCGAGCAAGCCCTCCTTGGCAGCTTTTAACTTAAAACTAAGTTGTAAGAAAGCCCCTTGTTTTACGATAGATTGCTTGACCAGATCAAATTTCAACCTGATTTAAGATGGAGAAGCGTTGCTCGGTAGAAAGAAAAGTTGTCTGTAGATGTTCAGATTAAGAATGTCTAATATCTTTGTTTCCAAGCCACAAAGGGGTTTGCACCCATATGAGATTGTTGGAAGGAGTTCTACGCTAACAACTTTCAATAGTGGCAACAATGTTGGGCCCCGCAGGGCCTTCTGTAATGTAATAATTAGCCTCTTCTCTTACTTGGCCTTCCTGTGTGCTTTGTAACGCTATTACTTGCAGGTATGCCTTACATGTCATTTCGCTTTGTTTCTTTTATGTTTTGCAGACAGCTGTCCAATTCGGGAAGGCCAGATGTGCCTTGTTCCTTGTATATGAAAGAGCTGCAAGGTTTCATAGCCAGAGTTATGAGTGACTACTTCAGACACTTCGAGTGTTTTGACTTTGTCTATGACAACACCGAAGCCATTGCCCAGAGAGCAATCGAAGTGTTCATTCGCAATGCCAGTCTATTGAGGCCCCTTGGCGAAGGTGGAAAAATGCGACTTGCTGCAGACTTCGCACAGGTAGATACTCAACATTCTTTTCTTCTGCTGTCAAGGGTCCGGGGATCAGTATTATTGGATACTTGTATAGCAATATTGAATTTCTGTCCTTCAAATGATTAATAATTGCCCTTTCTTCGAATGCAGCACCAGATCCATCCACTTGCCTCTCCAAAGACTTGTCAATTAATCTCATATCGTTTCAGTGCCCTTCAACTCCCAGTCTTCCCTCTTCTTTTCTCTTTTAACTAGCTGAGTTTCGCCTTCGGATTGACATTTATTTTTTCACCTCCTTTTTACCTAGGTGACGTTGTTTTTTGTTCTCCTTCATATAGTATGACTTTCTTTTGCCATTTTTACATTTCTTCTCTGCTTGTTACCATTCCCCACAGTCTAAGCACTCCACAAATGGTAAATGAGCTTGTTCATTCGTTGGAAATGCTTATGCGAATTTAGAGTAGATCACTTTTCTGATAGATACTTTTAAATCCAGATTACTCACCTTTTGAATCTACCAAGCGTCAGAATGCATCTGGATATCTCGCTGCTGTAATTCCTCGTGCTGGCAAGTGGCACCATCGGACTCCCTTAGGACTCCGTCCGATCTTTTGACATGACACAGATCCACATATAAATGCCACTCGTACGTGCTGATGAAGTTTTGCTTTCAACTTTTTTCTGTTTACAAAAATAGTTTTTTTCATGTTGTACAAGGATGCACCCCCCTCAAATCACAGGTTTTAAACTGTACCATGCCTGTAAGGAAACATCTGGAAGTCATGGACCAGTGTCTGTCTTTGGCTCTTCGACTACAAACACAATTTGAAGACTCCAAACACAACTTTAAGATCTGTGACAAAGGATCCCTAATGCATCCGAAGGCCATCTGAGAGTGTGCAGCTATGCTGTATGTCACAGAGCAAATGAAGCTGGGTTATTCCTGATTGAGACCTCAAAACTATTTCTAGTTGCAGTTCTCTGGTCAGTGGCGGCCACCACAACACAAAGGTGGGGTGGGGGGCCGAAGGAGAGAGACGGGGAAGGGATGGGAATAATAAAACGTACCTTTCGCTGCTGTCCCCGACTCCGACGGCCGCCTAAGTGCTCTGCCAGCAGTGTCTAAGAAGGTAGAGGCTGCCCAGCCAATCCAGACACTCTTCTCATGCAAGAGTGTTGCACCAGGATTGGTCTGATCGGCCTGATCTGCTGCTCAGACACTGATTTGTAACGTGCAACTTTTCACCCACCCCGCTGTGATCACACAGCAGGGTTGAAGAAATAGAAGTGTGCCTGTGTATTTGGCCAGCCTAGGATGGCCGGTAAAACGTACATGCACACTTCTAAGTGCTCACCACCTGCCTATCATGACCCGGCCCCACCCTACACGCGTGTCAGAGCCAGTCACAGAAAATAAAAGGATATTGTTTTATTATCATTTAATTTGCTGTGACCGAATCGGACGAGGGGTGCACCGCTCCTCTGCCATTGCGGAGGAGCCGCCCCCGCTTCTGGTAAATCCAGGACAAAGTCAAAAGACAAATTCTTACACAAGCGCTAAAAGGACAGGGAGAACTCAGCTCTGTCCTGCTGTTCCCATTCTAGGTAGAAGTTGTGCAGCTGACATTCAGAGTTGAACCCAATTCAAAGTTTCCACAGCAGATGGAGGCCTTTAAGGAAACAATACTGCATTTATTCCAGTTTGCGCACCGTAAGGCCATTATCTCCAGTTGGATTTCTGCTGGTTACCCTCACAGTCGGCTGAACTGGTTGGGCCTTACGCATTCACACTAGGAGAGACAAATGATGAGAGCCCAAGCACATCCTTCTAATTAAACAAAGAAATCACAAACAAATGCTTGTGTGCTAAATGGACTATGGTGACATTTACACCTGAGCCAATAAAACCTAACTTAGAGGGATCAAAAAATAAATTTTAGAGATCTCTTCACCCACAACTTATTGTGGCATGTTTCATTTTTGTTGACACCCCCACACCAGAGTAGGATAATACCACTCTGGTGGACTAGACCAAAAATGAGGTTTTTAAATATTCTTTTATCCAGGACAATTGAGGGGTTCAGATGTCTTATTTAAAAATACCTAAGGGAATACCTAAAATATTTACTTTTATTTGTAGGTGATCTTAGTATATCTGTAAAACACATCTTCTTGTTCAAAGGTAAGGAATAATGGTTCACTTAACCACATATGACTGCCAACATGTCTCTACTGATTATTGGGTCTGTACAGGCCTACAGTCTTCAGGGCTTGAGAACTCCTCCCTGACTGATTAATGCATATATCTCATGCAATATACAAGGCATACGGCTCTCATACCTGTCTACTGTAATGCAGCAATGATATCCTATTCTGGGGTGCCTCTGAGCATCATGTTCAAGAGTGGGGGCACCTCCTCTGTAGTCACACAGTCGTCAAAGGGTAGAATTAACCTGCCAAACCTATTCAGCAACCAATCTGCTGCATAGTGGAGTGCAACGCTTTCTGCTAAATATTTTTCTTCCAAGAGTTTGGCCGTAAGTTCTTTGAACCCTGTTCTTTGAGCAGCTAGGAACATGCCCTTTGGGACATGGTGAGCAAGATCTTGCCTGCTCTTCCTGATGATTTTTGAGATTCCTGTTATCAAACTGCTCATGACAGCCAGGATGCTTCAAGATACAAATATGGACACAATATGGACACTAGAGTCTGTATCAGCTAAGATGCATGCTAATATGTTAACCGGAGATCTCAAGGCATTGGTGATGAATATGCCATGTGATTGAGTCAAACTGTTCAGAGTGAAAGCAGATTCAGCAAAAGAGCCCTTTAAAGTCAGGTGGGCTACTGCCTAGTCCTCGGTTTCCCTTCCCCACCTGTCAGTTCGACCAACAATACTGTTTTTTCCAGGGGTACTTGAGTCACTTTGCCTACTGATAGGCTCACCACCTGTCCAGCTTCTTTGTGGCTCCAGTGGGAGTTGGGGTAGCAGAAGTCATGGCCACCAGTGGATGCAGGAGTCCCTTTATCGTCTACCTCATCAGCTGCAGCCTCTGCCAAACCACATTTAGTTTCCTCTTCACTGGTCATAAGGGAGCAGCAAGAGCAGAGTTAGATTTTTGCCTCTCTGCCTGGCATGCAATTACTTCCAACCGGTGAGTTCTTCAGGTTGTTCAATTTGGTTATGTCTTTATGTCTACACCCAACTCCGATTCCACCAGTTTGTGGGAAAATATTGGCTGAGTATGCCACCATCTCATCCAGAGGAGTTCAGACATTTGTTTGCCAAGCGTGCAATCAAATTATAGTCTAGTTGGAGAGAAACACATGTTGGTACTCCCAATACTTCTTGGTCCTCAAAAGGACCTGAGTCTGAGGGTGATTCTGGATCTCAGGGTTCTGAATACCTTCAACATGGAAGGACAAGTTCCATATAATTTGATATTGGCACATATCCTGTTGGGCTTGGATCAAGAGGACTTGATGGTTGTCTTGGACATGCAGGATAGTTACCTTTTATTTTCTGATCCTGCAGTCCTACAGGAGTTTTCTCCAGTTTGTTGTGGGATTAGAACATTTCCAGTTCACTGTCCAACCCTTTGACCTTACCTCAACCCCCAGGGTATTCACAAAAATCATGGCTTACTTATAAAGCTTTGTATTTAGAAAACAAGGGAACCCCAGTATTTGGACCCGGGTGGGTTAACATGGTTAAAGAGAACGAAGGTCTGTGTGAGGCCAATATGGTACACTGGTAGTCTGGGCTACAATTCATTAGGAGCAGGGTTGTTTTTTTCATTCTTTTTATTAAAATAACAGGCTCCAAAAAACAGTTGCATACTGTAAAGCATCGGATAATATGTGGACACACAGAAGGCAAGCTCATTTATAATACAATTCTGAACATTTCGATCTGCATACAAAGACAAAGATGCATACATAGCGCTAGAAGGTTTCGGAGACAGACTGGATTTCCAGTAAATCCCCCCTGTACATTCTCCATGCCGCCCATATTTTCTCCCATTTCTTGGGACACCCTCCACTTTTATTATCACTTTTTCAGCTCTTTGACACCAGTCTAGGTCATTTTCCCAGTCTTCCACTGTTGGTAAAACATTACTACCCCATAATCTCGCTATATTTCTTATGGCAAACATGCTCGCTAATGCCAGCCAAATCTTTTCCCACTTGGGCCATGTAATGTCGCTCGTAACTTCTAAGATGTGCCATCGGGCCTCCAGTGGAACCTCAGTGCCGACCACTTTAGACATTATGTCCGCCAGTCTGGACCAGTATGTCCGGATCTTGGCGCAGTCCCACAAAATATGGAAGAATGTTCCCACCTCTCCATCATTAGGAGCAGGGTTAATCAGTTATAGCGGCGTAACAAGACCAGGCGGGGCTTGTAGAACAATGTATGAAGGGACACAAGGTTTTTGAATGACATCACATTTATTCACATCATAAATGGAGTATCATTCGTTACTTTAAATAGTTATGGTGCTCACACAGATACGTGAAAAGTGCGTGAAGTGAAGGTGCTGGTGACAGTTAAAATTAAAATTGCATTGAAACAGAAGAACAAAACTCCAAATTAAATTATTAAACATTAGGGAGTTAAGGTTGTAATAGTCGACGGCGGTTCGAGCTCAAATAGTGGAGATCATCATCAGGACGAACATGGTGTGAGCATGTAGAATTTATGGAAGTCGCAGAGCGAGGAAGGAGTTAAGCTGGTGTGGAGAACCCCGGCAGGTGTGGGTAACTTGAGAGGTGCTTATTCTTGTGGTCAGTGGTATTTACGATCTGGTGTCTACAAGGGAATCAATCCTTTATTACTTATAAAGATAGGAATACATGCATTGACATACCTTAATGACTGGCTGCTAAAGGCGGGCTTACTTCGATTGGTCTCGAACCCCTTGAAAGCAACAGTTTTGGTACTGTCAACCCTGGAATTCTCCACATCAGTGAGCTGAAATCCCATCTTCAGACTGCGCAGAGGGTTCCCCTTTTTAAGGGCCATCTTGGGCTTGGTAGCTTTAAAGGCCCCTGCCTTCATAACCATAATGGGTTTGGGACATTCCAGCAACGATCCTGATGTTTTAAGATCATTCGCTCTTTCCTCCCAAGATTTCTGCTCATTGTTTCAGTAAATTGCAGGTGTTATCTCTTCAGCTGCCCTATACCACTTTTCCCCCCTTCAGGTTGGTGCTTTGGACTTGGACATCCTTGCGAAAAATGATATCTCCTTTTTATGTTGGGAAGTCCTTCTTGCTCCCAGTGTTCTTCTCTTCCCCACATCCCACTTAGGAGGATAAGAGGCTGTGCCTGTTGGGCTCTCAGTCTCTACAATAATAGGACCACGGAGTATTGTGTGGCCGATCAACCCTTTGTTGGTTTTGCTGGTGCAATAAAAGGAAAGCCAGTCCAGAAATTGACATTATTTAAATGGATTACCATTGCAACTTCCTGTGGTCCTTTAATCTCATTCCACCAGGGCGAAGGCTGCGACTCTGGTCCTCTCTAAAAACCTTCTGATGTTGGATATTTCTGAAGCTGCTAGATGTGTGTCTGTCTGTACTGTATCGAGGTCCACAGGAAGTTCAATTTTACTTGCTTGTTGCTATGTGACTTCCAGGTGTACTCCTCTGATTGACCATCTTTGATGGGTAAGGCTTTTGTTATCAGTTTAATAGGTGAGAATTATGCGGTTAAAATTATCTGTGATAAACTCAGTGAGCAGGGGTGGCACCTATATGTGGCTCTGTTTCATCACTTCCTGAGATGGACGGAGCTGTGTTGGAATCTGATGGCACCTCCTCGTAGCGCACTGAAGCTGTTGCAGAAAGTATTCTGGATCCAGTCTGACACCTGGGAGCTTTTAAAACTTGAGGAATCATTGGTTAGAGAGAGAATCCAACAGAAAGAGTGCTACTGGACGTAAGTACCTTTTATTTTTAAGCCAATGCTCAAATAAACCCCATTTCCACTTTTAGGTTTGTTGAATTTGTAAATGAGGTTATCATGTATATAAAGCTTTTCTGTAAGGATAGTTGAGCCTTGATTTACAAATATTATCTGATTTAGACCTTTAGCAGCTTGCTAAAAAAAAGGTCTGAGGAGAGGCGGATGGGGGCTACAGACACCATACATATCTTTTCAATTTGCTTTCACATTTTTGAGGACGTCTGAAAATAAATTTAGTTTGTTCTCGTTAGTGTAGTTTCATTCATTATTTTTGTCATAAAATTAGAAACATTGATATGTAATTTTAGTGTCATTGTCTCATACACCTGAAATTATCAATGCGTGATTGATAATTGTTCCTTTAGTAAATTTATTAGTAATTAGTAATATATTTTGCAGATTTTTCACAAATTGTTCTTATAAACCAACAGCTTGTCAGTCACCTGGAAAATCATGGACTGCTGGATTCTTCACAGTCCGGTTTTAGGACGACACACAGTACATAGACAGCTCTGGTTGAGGTAAAGGATAATATCAGGCTGGCTTTGGACAGACGTCAGTCTGTCATTCTTGTCCTGCTTGATTTGTCCTCCACCTTCGACACCATCGCGCCTAGCATCTTAGAACACCAGCTCTGGGAGATTGGTGTCAGGGGGAACGCCCTCAAGTGGTTCAAGAGTTACCTTACTGAGCGAATCACTACTGTACAAATGGGTAAAGATGTTTCATGTGAAAGACCGGTCAAGATGAGAGTGCTACGGGCTCTATTTTGAGCCTGAGTATTCTCTATCTTTATATGATGCCGCAGGCCAAGCTGATATTATGGCTCTGATGTCATATCTTATGGTGACAATTGCAAAAAACACAGTTGATGGACAGAATGTAGAACAGTGTCATACATTCACCCCAGTACAAGGATCTGGGCCTAAATCCATCGTTTTTTTGCACTCCACACCACCCTGGGTTAGACACTGGCTATATGCAAAATCAGCTCTGACCCTGTGCCTCATGGGAACAGTCCAGTCCGAACTACCAAGCCATGTCTTTCCCAGACCGGAATCAAGCATCAAAGGACCGGTTTCTGGCTATCAGCCTTCATCAGCCAGGATAGCTTGACTCCAGTGGTGTGGAGAGCCTGGGACTCACGTCTGAGTATACCCAGCACACTCGGGGTGAAAATTGCAAAAAACACAGTTGATGGACAGAATGTAGAACAATGTCATACATTCACCCCAGTACAAGGATCTGGGCCTAAATCCATCGTTTTTTTGCACTCCACACCACCCTGGGTTAGACACTGGCTATATGCAAATCAGCTCTGACCCTGTGCCTCATGGGAACAGTCCAGTCCGAACTACCAAGCCATGTCTTTCCCAGACCGGAATCAAGCATCCAAGGACCGGTTTCTGGCTATCAGCCTTCATCAGCCTGGATAGCTTGACTCCAGTGGTGTGGAGAGCCTGGGACTGGGAAAGACATGGCTTGGTAGTTCGGACTGGACTGTTCCCATGAGGCACAGGGTCAGAGCTGATTTGCATATAGCCAGTGTCTAACCCAGGGTGGTGTGGAGTGCAAAAAAACGATGGATTTAGGCCCAGATCCTTGTACTGGGGTGAAAGTATGACATTGTTCTACATTCTGTCCATCAACTGTGTTTTTTGAAATATCTTATGGTGACGACACGCAGTTCCATCCATCTTCAATTGAACTGAGCCAAATCGGAGATCATGTTTTTTGGCAAGGCCCAGGAGCACTGGTCTAATGACTGGTGGCCCACTAGCCTTGGCCTTTGTCCAACTCCCAAACCAAATGTACGAAATCTGGGATTCTATATGGACGACCAATTGTCCATGAAAAGTCAAACCAACCATATCATCTGTGCATGTTTCGGAGTGTTGCGTAGTTTACCAAAGGTCTTCAAATGGATCCCTGTTGAGCCCAGGAATCCATTAGTTCAGGGCCTAATAATAAATCGGATGGACTACGGAAATGCCCTGTTGTTCTCATTAATGAATGTCATCTTAACAGACTTCAAATTTTGAAGAACACCGCGGCCAGGCTGGTCCTAAATCTTTCACCTAGATCTCCCTCCGCGCCGTGTTTAAAATCCTTACACTGGCTCCCGGTTAGAAAACAACCTTTATTCAAGATCCTTTGTCTGACACATAAACATATGTATGGCAAAGGTCCTGGATACTGGTCCAAAAAACTATGTTGGTACCAGCCTCATAGGTTGTTAACATCCAGTAACGAATCACTGCTTACTCCTCTCAGAATTCGTACTGCCAGAAAAGGAGGTAGATCCTTTTCTTTTCTTGCCCCTACATCCTGGAACAAAATTCCCTTAAATTTAAGCACCATCACCGATCGCAACTGCTTTCGCAAGAAGCTGAAGTCATGGCTATTTGACAACTAAGCAAATACTCCATCAGAGCCGTTCTGCAAGCGCCATGAGACTTCCGAGTGATGTGTGCGCTGTACAAATGTCACTGATTTGAAGATTTGGAGTGAATTTACAAAAGTGCTGCTTAGTTCAAGCACTGTATTAATAGGATGTGTTTTGCATAGTGCTGAAATAGGAATGTACATGTGTAGATACTCACTATACTAAAGTACTTACTGGGTAATGAGAACTGCAGGTATTCTGTTATTAAAAGTTTTGCACCCCTGCTGAGATGGGCTAGTCCTCTCCCGTTTAAATGAAAGAAGTACTGGTACTCATTATCCGTCAGTATCTGCCTATTTAAAGCACTAGAGCTGCAGCCCACATTGTTACTTTCAATGTCTGTGTAAGTGCTGAGTCACGTTAGAAAGGGAGAGATATCTTCAGACTGTACATCTCCATAAATTTCTCCTGGCTTACACAACTGATGTGTTCAAGCTGCTGACAAGAGAGCAACCTCCATATACACCTTTGATCCAAGCTTGCACTGATGGTAGTGAACTAAACTTGTGTAAAGGCAAGTGCACTGGCCGCTTGTTGTTTACTCACCTATTATGGGGCTCCTTTGGACATATCATGCCATTGACTGGCTTATGCGGAGAGAGCATGAGGCTTGTCTTCCCAGTGATAGGCCCATCTGACGGTGCATCATTCCAGTGGTTAGCCCATGAAGCATGATACCACAGGCACATCATGACGCCGATGAGCCTGTGCAGGGCTCATGGGGTAAAATAAGCCATTCTATAGCCATTGAAATATAGCTGGGTAACACCGTGCATGATATTCCCATATAGGCATTAACTCTCCTTTGTAGTAATATCTGATGCTTATCTCATGGAATGGCTGGCATGCAGTGGGTGCTTGGGGCCCATCATAGCATTGACTGACACATGTATAATTGAATTGATTGGCATAGTGGAATATTTGTGTTACTTTATGGCATTGATATGGCTCTGTTGGAGAAATCTAACATACATCATAGGTTCTACTGGCCTATGACTGGGTATGGCTAGTGCTTATTGTCTTTTTGACTTGAATGGCTGATGGGGATCTCCTGAGTTGCATCTTGAAGCTCATTCACCTAAGGGGACACTTTCGTGGTTCATCATGGCTTTGACTTGTCTAGGAGGAACCATCTGGGGCAATAATATCCTTGACTGTTCTGGGGGGGCATGCTTACCATAAGACTTTACTTAAGCTATTGACATCGACTGAAACCCTTAAGCTTTCTTTCATGAACAATGAGTGCCACTGAGCCGCATATTTCTGTAAATATGTGTAAGCCTTAGCTATTTAATTGTATAGAAAGTATGGAATGGGTTATTGTTTAGAATGTCATCTTGTGTTCCAATATAAACTGCAAGCCATCCTCAGACTCGTAATCCCCAAGCTTTTCATATGTCACCAGCTTATACCTTGGCACACCTTCACCCATTACACACAAACATCCATTATATGCAAAGTAAAACCCATCCAAAATGCTGCTGCAAGGCTTCTTCTCTGCCTTCGCCCAAGTCCACACCAGTTCTGCAATAGTTCCACGGGCTACCTATAGATAGAAGGGCAATGTGCAAGGTATTCTGCAATCTCCAAAGAGCCTCTTAAGGAAAATACACTATATCTATTAGCTAAATTCAAGCCATACAACCCAAACCGAACACTGCGCTCCAAGCCTGCCCCACTTATTATCATGTCCTCATTATACAATAAGAACTCCATAGAATAGACTTGTTTCTGAGCAAACTGCTTTTATTATGCAGGTAAGCAAAAATATGGCTGACCTATGGTTCGCCCTGGCATTATATAATTATGTACTTCCATATATGTGAATTATGGCCCACAATAATACTAAAACCACAATATGAAGCGGTGAAAAACAAATTGCAACTTATACATATTAATGCCACATAAGACATATTTGCTATTGTGGTTGTGCATCACCTGCACTGTACAGCCAAACATTACCAAATGAACAGGCATGGAATAACTGAAGAGATCTGTCACACCTTACTGGACAATTTTGGAGGACTTTAGTAAAGTCCATTCCCTGCAGGTCCCAAATACCTATACAATCTAATCACTTCTATACATCTCACATAGACACTCCGATGTGGGATAATAATAAAAGATGTCCATCCTAACAGATCTCTCCACTTCTTTCTTCATCCAACCATGCTAACTGAGTACCACAACTATGTACAAAATTTCAGATGGGACAATCCAGTGCAGTTACCAGATAAGCACATTGTATCAAGTACAATAAAGATACCTGCAGAGCTGTTCAAAGCCACCATCATCCCGAAAACCATACAACTGCACGTCGATATCTTACACTTCATCATCAAACACACTGCTACACACTGCATCTCATAACACAATAAATGACATTGGTGGTAATCACACATCACAGGGCAATGCTTTCTACATAGGATCAAAACAAAAACAACATCCTTTCAACCACACACCCTACATGGTCTAGCATGTTACTCATGTAGGCAATTGCTTCAGCGCTCCACATAGGAGAGGTAAACTCTATATAAATGCTGCCAAACAGTACAGTACAATACCAGCGAAACCTAAAGAAGATTCTGAAATCGATATAACATCTAAAAACTAGCATTAGTGGTGTAGCCATTAGCATATGAACCAGAATGACTGCTCTTTTAATCTTCTCCCAGACCATCTAATCTGTCCCTTGACAAAACCCTGCCATATCCTCTCTTTATAACACAGTCCTATTAGTAACGATGAGTCACTCTGTCCAGTTATGATCTTGAACAAATCAAAAGGATGACCTGGCAATTTCAGAATGCACATAATAATGTACACCTAAGGTCATCTTATGTTCACTAACAATATTGTTTTAGGTAGGAAAATAATGCACTGCATCTTCATTTGCACAGTACTAAAGTTAATGTTCATATTGGTAACGCCATTAAAGTTAATATGAAAAGAAGGTGAGTAAGTATTATGTAGGAAGACAGTACAGTTGTGCTAAACTAAGTAATTCGTCTTCAGTTAAGTACAGTACTCCGGTTTAACTGTTATTCTCGAACATCTTTGTTTAAATTTTCTTGAATACTCATATTTCTTGCCAAACAGAGAAGCAATCTCTTTTTGTTGCGTTGCATTGCCAATTATGTTGTCCTCAGATAGAGTAAATAGAGAGAAACAGCATAAGATGGTTAAATAGTTTAACTGGTAGGCTTCATGGCTATATTAACTACAGAACTACAGGTGTTTCGTAAGGTATAGCCATAAATTTCTTGTATAAATGAATCATAACTTGTGAACTATTACGCTACAATCAAGTACATTTATTATATGCAATGAAAAATCTCCTAGCTAACGTACAGGGACGTTTCAATTCTATTAAGGAGGCGGAGGCGAGGATTAGGCTGTCACTTTCTCCCTTTATTGTACTCCAGCAGCATTAAAAGTATCAACATTCATAAACAAACTACATTTCCCATGAGCATCAGGGAAAATGGAAACAAAAAATGTCCCAGTCACTGTCCAATCCCAGGTCAGGGCTCCTCATATATTCCTCTGCTGGCACTCTATCCTCCTCTTTCTTCGCTGCTCCAGCAGCATACAGTTGAGTGTTTTTCTTTACCTTTTTTATGACTGAATCTATATTGTTGAAGATTTCATTATTGAGATGTACAGGGTCGCGCAGGCTAGCGCGCTGATGTTTTTCCCCCTGGGGGTTTGAGGCAGTGACTCTGTGTGTGTGCCGCGGGGGCGTTCTCCGCTCCTTTCGCGGTTGTGATCTCTCAGGCTCTGTGCGCGGGCGGCCTCCCGCCGCTAGGGGACCGCGCGTCCTTCGCTGCTGCTCTGAGGAGCTTTACCCCCGCCGGCCTCGAGACGTTGAGTTCCGCTTCGTACTCGCGTCGGGAGAAGCGGCTCAACTGACTCGCGCACCACAGGGGAGGACTGGGGTGATTGTCTTTCCGATTTAGCAGTGCTAAGGCTACAATATCATTTTCAGAGCCCCTGCCTGGAGCCTGAACACCCGCGAGGCGGGTAGGATATTTAGTGTGAGTTCGGGACCGGCCCAGGCAGGTTTCCTCTCAGTGCCTCATAACAGAGGCTGTTTGGTCCCAGTTTCATTGATACTTACCCCGCTGCGGTGGGAAGAAATATCTCTCAGGGCCCTGTCCTGTTACAACCCCCTTATTGACTTGGCTGATTGCTGTTGCACAGAGGCACTATGGAATATGAGGAGTATTATGAGGAGGAGGAAGAGCAGCAGGTCATGTACTTGCCGGTAGATGACCATTTCTGCCAAATTATGGATTCCTTCATTTTGAAGGCAGTGACGCGGGTGGTTGCACCCCTAGAGAAGAACATAGATCAGCTTCAGGCGCAGCGCCAATCCCTTGGGCAAGGGGCAGACCTTTCGGGGCAAACGGACCCCATACCGCCGAACCAACCATCGACGAGTACCACAGACCCCAAGAGGAAGCGCTCTGAGGACGCGGGGGTAGACTCCGACGCCTTTTAGCGCTTGAAAAGGGCTTTCTTAGACGCAAAAACTGCTGATACCCCTTCGACCTCAAAGGAGGCGCCGACCGGAGACTTTGGGGGGGGGGGTCAGGACGATGCGACCACCGTCGACCCAGACGAGTCACCCCAAACCTCGGATGGGGAACCAGAGCGTTCGTGGCTTCCCTCCCATCCCACTCAGGCGTCAAGCTCCGACCCCAGCTCAGACATGCTCAACCCGGACGAGTTGCTCCACCCGCGCTCATCGTACTGGGTTCCCGCTCCCAAGGTGGCGGCCTACATGGCGGCCAGGCTTCGTAAGCCTTTGGACCAGGAGGTGCGTAGTTGTCTCCGGGCAGAGTGCCCGCGCCCCACCTTGGAGGGTAAGGTTACGGTTACCCCAGAGATTGACCCCAAAATGTCCACCTTCCTCACAAAGTTTGAGGACCCCAAGAAGGGCATAGACAGATCTTGGTGGGCCTGCCAAGATAAACTCTTGGACACGGCGGGGCCTTTGGCAAAAATCTTAGACATGGCCGAAGACGCCAAGGCCTCGGGATCCATGATTTCCCCGGAGACCCTTTCCGGTTGGGCGCAAAGGGCGATTATTTTCCTGGGGAACGCGAATGTAGCCATTTCTACGGAGAGGAGGAGATCTATTTTAATTAAGATAGACCCGAAGTTGGGGGAACTAGCCACATCTGAGGCGGGTCCGATGGCGGAGGGTAACCTCTTCGGGGACCCGTTTGTCAAAGAACTGGGTAAATTTGTAAATACCTTTAATTCTCTGGACAAGGCCCAGACGTCCGTGAAACTAATCTTCACACCACGTGTTTTTGGCGCAACCAGTCGAGGAAGGGGCCGCTTGTCTGGCAGACCCTATAACAGAGGCTCCTACAAGCAGGGTGACTCTCACTGGGGTCAATACCAGGTTCCTGACAAGTTCGGAAACTTCTACCAGACCAGAGGTTATCCCCGCCGCCGCGGTGGAAGAGGAGACGGTGGCGGGATTGGACAGTGACTGGGACATTTTTTGTTTCCATTTTCCCTGATGCTCATGGGAAATGTAGTTTGTTTATGAATGATAGTTTTTAATGGATGCTGGAGTACAATAAAGGGAGAAAGTGACAGCCTAATCAGAAGCCTCCGCTCCTGACATAGAATTCATTGTGGTCTGGCACTAGTTTTGTCTTTTGGGTCTTCTTCTGAGGCTACTTCATTTCACCATATAGAGAAATACTTAATGTATGACTAGCTGTTGTTTGGTCTTGCAGAGTAGGTATCAATGTTCAATATGCTTCGTTCATTTTCCCTTTTTTCCACCCGTGTATGGGAGGAGGCGCAGCAGGGGGCTTAACCCAGCCAGACAAATTCTGCAGTTTCTAAGAGAATTTGAAGACAATCTTCTGGCCTCCGCCTTGGTGTCTTGGGAGTATTTTGTTTTTCCTAGCAGTGTAAACAGTCAGCCAGCAGTTAAGATTAAAGTTGTAATCTTCAGAATTGTTACAAAGATCTCAGTCTAAATGAAAAATGTTGGGGAAAGTACTCGTGTGGTGTAAAGAATTAGTCTCAGGAACAGTACAATTGAGTAGTAGTCAGCTGCTGTCCCAAGTAGTGACACCTTAAGGATTTGTGGGGCCCAGGCAAAATATATATTTCTCCCTCCCCAACCCCATATGGAACAACTTAGAATGTATTATTACTTTTTGGCTCCTTTGAGGCCTCGTGATGTTCAACAATATTGTATCGTATGTTAAATCATCCAAAACGTGTCGCACTAACAGCAGAAAGCTCAAACTTGAACAAGCATCGATGAAGCCATTTCTCTTTGAGCTTGGATCTAGATCTGTTTTACTTACAATAAAGTTGTATTTGTTGTTCAGTGTTTACCAGCTTGTAACTTCCATTGTAGGAAAACATGCTAAAGGTGGCTTGGTAAATTTATAGTAGACTAGTACATAATTAAAATAAGACATATCCACTTCGCACTTGAAATTGTAGCTTTCATTGCTGAAGGTTTGTAATCACAAATATATCGCCTTCATTGCTGGTATTCTTGCTGCACACAGTAATAATCAAAGTGTTGCTGGGAGGCTTTCCATCTTTCCATTGATTAAAATATGATAATTTTCACCAATTTTCTCTTCCCCTGCCTTGTCACTCTTCTATTTCTGTGTGCACTTCCAAAGATCACGTTACCTGTAACCATCCTGAGTAAGGGAAATTGGACATTGCATGATCCAGGATAAGCGCAAATACATAAAGACAAGATCATAGTGAGACATATCCGATAGAAATGATATAGAAATATATTTGAGATAGTGAGGGACACAACATATTTGGAGAAAGGTGAGGTAACCAGAAAGAAAAAGATAAAGAGAGATGAAAAGAGAAATATGTAGATATAGACAGAGAAGCAGAGAAATAAAGTTTTAGAGTGAGGTAGAGATAGATATGAATAGAGATGTGGAGAAGGAAATGTAGAAACGTAAAACTAAAACTAAGTTAAATGTACTAAGTCCCTGCCACATTTTGTGCAGCTCCATCAAACACCAAAGTTATAAGAATAAGAAAATTTCATTTTAGTTCCACCCCATTATGGATGGCACAAAACTTGGCATAACAATAGAAAACAAATATTTCCTAGGTTCTTCCAAATTTTGTGTAGATCCATCACAGTGTCAAACTTATTAGCAAATGAACACATTTCCAAACCCTCATATTTAACTGGACTCCCTCGTTATGGATAGGCACACATTTTAAAATACAGATGGTAATCTGAACATATTTAGGGCTCTATTATGAGTCTGGCGGTCCACGAACCACCACACCAGACTCATGGGGGCGTGGCAGTGGTTGGCTTCCAACCGTCCTATTACAATTAGGGTGGTTGGACTGCCACTGCCCCATTGCGGCCGTCAAGGAACTGCAATTCCGAGGCGTGCTGCGGTGGTCAGGATGCCCCAGTATGCTTGGTGGGACCACAGCGGTCTTGCCAAGCATATTACAAGTTTCCTCTGCCACAGTTCTCATGACGGTTCCTCCTCCATGAACACAGTGGCAGAGAGGAAACAAAGGGGTGTTGTCTTTGCACCCTGGGGTGCATGCAGTGGGGCACAACATTGCCTCCCTGTGTGCATGCACCACAGTTCTTGCATGGAATGGACTTTTAAGTCCATGCCGTGCAGGAACTATTTTTGGCGTTTCCATTGCAGTGCTCATTTTCAGGACACTGACGTGGGAACGTAAACAAAAAGCCTGTCAGACCTGAGAATACTCGTAATCTGTTGGCCAGCCTGACCACGGGTTTGGCTGTGGGGCGGACCTGGCGCCACACCGCCAAACTTGTAATCAGGTCCTAAGTGTCTGCCCTATATCGGGCATATTCATCAAACTGTGCCAAAGTTATAAGAAAATGAACATGTGGCTTTTCAAGTGATTAGATATACAAAAATGTTAACCCTCTTAAGCCCACACCAAGCATTAGCAAAGATAGTAGGTCTCATATTTATAATTGGAGTACTGAGCTGTTGGCTTTGCCAATTTTCTTTTGTTAAAATATGGTTTAAAAAGGTAAAAGAAAAAAAATCTAATTACTGGAGGAAATACGAACATGTACTATGGTATATCAAAACTGTACATTGAATTAATTGTTTTCAATCTTAATAAATGGTGTCGTTTATTTTCCAAATACTTTTCACTCGGGAAACTCTGAACAGAATGCAAAAAGGAAGTGTTAGAATGTAAAAGGGACGGCTTGCCAAGTCTTAAGTAACTTTCCACAGGATTTAGTTATTTCTCTTCTGTTCTAGACCAGGGAGTAGATTTATGAGCCTCCAGAAGAAGTGTCATGCTAAGTACACATTCTGCCTCCGATGATGGTGGGTACAGCAGATGACTCTTCATCCTGTGCCATAAGAGCCCTTATGTTTCTAGGCTTGTGCTTTTATGCAATATGTGGAATGCAGGAGATAAAACAAAAACAACCTTTAAAGTCTGCTGTTCAGTTTTACCCCAGCAAAAATACCCCTAGCGCTGTGCTTTTGCAGACCAACTGAGAGGAGTGGGGAGAAATACGACATTCAGGGTGAGGGAGGGACTTGAAGGGAGCAGTACACAAAGGAGAATGCTAAAAAATACATGCACTCTCATGGAGTGCTGAATGAAAATGTTCCTAGCCATCTTAAAGGAAAGTTTAAATACTATTAAGTATTCAGAGGTGAGGATCAGGCTTTACTTTCTTCATTTAATCTATGCAGCAGTCAAGTTAAACATTAGTAACAAAAAAACATTAAACTACATTTCACAGAAACACTAGGGAAAGGTAAGATCAGAGTTCAAAAAGTCATCCAATCATGGCATAGGACTGTCTATATCCTTGCTAGTCCTGTCTTGCTTTCCCTCTTTCTTCCTGCAATAGAAGCAGGACCTGGCAGATGTTACTCCTTTTAAGACTCCAAACCTGCAATTAACAACAGGTAAAGAATGTAACCTGCAGGTACAGCCAGTTTATAGCATAAAACTAGAAATTTAGACAGAACGATTAAAGAAAAAACATTCTGTTCCGTCTCAGAACATAAACATACCTAATGCATATTTAACCATGCACATGTATTGAACGTAAATATATTCCTTACATCTCATAACAGATCCACAAGTCGGGGTGGACAATTGTATAGCATTGGGTGGGCTAATCCTCGCCTCCAAGTCCTTTATATAGTTAAAACTTTCCTTTAAAATAGCTAGAAAAAAGTTTCAATCTATATCAGGACCCGGAGATGAGGATTAGGGTTGAAATAGAGCCTTTTGAAGGTTGAATTTGAAGACCAGTCTGCTGCAGGCATGCACTGAGGACGAAGGCATAGCGCCTCTGGTAGAATGTGCACCGGACACCTGCCTCCTGCATGACCCATCTTGCAATGGTGGGAGAAGAGACTGCCCTGAATGGTTTTTGCAGAGCATTGAGCATTTGTCGTTCCCCCTGGGGTTGTAGATCAGCAGTTAAAGCCTCATTAGCTTGATACACAGTTTCGGGGAACCTGGGAAGACCGAATAGGAGATCACACAGAAATTGCACTTTGTGTGTCTGGAATTGTGAAACGTGACCCCCATCTGGGGTAAAAGTTCTGCCAGTAAGGTCCAAGTCTCAGACATCTGAGACCCTCCTGCATTAAACCAAACGCAAAAGGGTGGCCAATTTGACTGACAGTTGTTTACACGAAAGGTACTTGTTGCCAGGTCATGATGTAAAAAGGTTCAGTACCTGATTGATGTCCCAAAGCACCGAGCCAAAACACAAGAGAAGGGTGAATGGGACCTAATGGAGAGAGGTCCAGTACCTGTGCTCCCAAGGTCAACATGTCAATCACTGGAGGGTAACTGGTCCTAGAAAAGGAGCTTGCCTATTTGACCATTTGAAGTACAAGTTAAAGAAAGCCTAACTCATTTAAAGGTTACTGGTTGGATATAAAAAGAACAAGCATTTGCAATGCAATAGGTCTCGCATTTACGCTACTTTGAGCTATTGGTATTGTAAATGAGAATGCCTTTTATTTATGTTTTTAAAACCAAAACATAAATAAAAGGCATTGTCAATAGCTCGAAGTTGCGTAAATGCGAAACCAATTGCATTGCAGATGCTTGTGGTCTGGTGGTTTCCAGACAGACTATCGGTGCCTGCCACGAAATGCCTCTGTGAACTCGCACTGCTAAGCGATATATTGTTCCCTCAAGTGGGGTGCTCTTGCTAACCTTTAGGGAGAGGGGTGAGGAATAGAACCAGAAGCACACAGCCAGGAGCAGTCAAAAGATGGCAAGCTGCGTGCACGCAGCAGTTCACAGAATTTTTCCAGAACGCTGAGCTCCAGGTAGAGGGGGCAAACCTCTGCAAAGCCCACCTGTGGAGCAGAATTTACCACTCATCCCTACTGTTTACCATGACAGCCTTTCAGTTGACACTCACTCCTTTAAGCCCTTACGATGACCACAGAATGGATATGGCCCTATTTGTAAGCTGTCAGCTGGCATCATGCCTTGAACGGGACTTCCATCCGTCCTGCTTCTTCAGTCAAATGTGCTAAGCATTCTGGGACTTATAGGCTTATCGTTATGAGAAGAATAAAACTAGAAATTCGTGTTTATGAAGAGCACCTTTCTCCATAGCGTTACGGACACTGTTTGCAGTCACGGTTTCGCCTGAAAGTCTGATGCGTTCGAGGTGTTGTAGTCTTGTTGTTTTACTGCATGTAAACTAATTATACTGTCATACCTGATAGCAATGATTGTAGGTTCAATGAAAAAGACTGGAAACTGTCTGTGTTGTAAAAACAAACACTTTCGGGAAGTCCCTCTGTTGGCAGTGGGCCAGTTGAGTGAGACGCAAACAGGTTTCTTCCTTTCAATGGAGTGTGACATGTAAGGCAATAAAGGTGTAACAAAATCGCTAAATAACACCGGGAGCTCCATAAACTAGCGGAAATCGCAAGATTACAACCCACCGACCCAGGCAACTAACAAAGTCCCTGTCCCCGCTTAGTGCTTCGATCCCTCCCTATAGTTGCAGTGCGTACCAAACCTGCTGCAAAGCGCCTCAGTGTTTGGCTGCCCGCAGCCTGAGATGACGCGCTGGGCTGATGGCAACAGTACAAACGTGTAGCTTAGTCTTGTGCTCAGATGTAGATCTGCGTTAAAACAAGCCCGTGCTCTTGGTCAAGAGAAAAAGAACTGTTTTCGTAATGTTTGGTGGCTGTTCTTGAATGAAAATAACTTAAGCAAACTCGTCAGTTCTGCTCTGCCTAACTTTCAGGAGGTGCTTCAGCTGTTTGAAGGTTTGATGAGACGGCGTCTAGACGGCTATGGAATACACTCCCTATGCACAGTGGTAGAGGGGGCTGCCTTCCAGATTGTCTTGGTGGACAGTTGAGAACACGAGGCACAGTGCAGATAAGGTGCACCATGACCGCCATGGTGCCCCACAGTGATCTGATTAATTCACGGTCTAACGGGTGCGTTTAGGGTAGGAAAACTTAGGAGTGCCAAACGAGATGAACTGGTGACTTATTTTTTCCTTTTTTATTTGGCTTCTACGGAGTAAACAAGTTGTGAATGAAAGAAGGGACAGAGACGAGGAAAGGTGGGAGGGAACACGGCCTGGGGGAAGCTGGCTGGGGAGGGGGAGGAGAAATCCAAGTAAGGCTGTGTGCGGGGAGAGAGAGGGGAGGGGCTGGAGCTGGGGAACAGATGGCCGTCAAAGTTTATGGCCCGGCTTCTACGGAGTAAACAAGTTGTGAATGAAAGAAGGGACAGAGAGGAGGAAAGATGGGAGGGAACACGGCCTGGGGGAAGCTGGCTGGGGAGGGGGAGGAGAAATCCAAGTAAGGCTGTGTGCGGGGAGAGAAAGGGGAGGTGCTGGAGCTGGGGAACAGATGGCCGTGAAAGTTTATGGCCCGGCTTCTACGGAGTAAACAAGTTGTGAATGAAAGAAGGGACAGAGAGGAGGAAAGGTGGGAGGGAACACGGCCTGGGGGAAGCTGGCTGGGGAGGGGGAGGAGAAATCCAAGTAAGGCTGTGTGCGGGGAGAGAGAGGGGAGGTGCTGGAGCTGGGGAACAGATGGCCGTGAAAGTTTATGGCCCAAAAGCGCGTGCCTGTGGCCACGTGAACTCGAAGAAAACCGCACCAAAAAACCCTTGGTTTGACGAGTATTTTGAGCACTTGAATTCTCTCCATTTTCCATTCCTTCGGAATGGAAAAGGCGAGACCTAAAAAGGGGGGCGAATACCTCCTCGTTAGAAAGTGGCAGGTGTTAACACTCGATTTATAACTGGTACTTACCCATTTTGGTCGTTCATACTCCATGCAGGAGGGGGCTATTTAAAGGGACCGTTGCCAGCTCACCACGATTGGAGGCGCACGGCAGGATCTGTGTGAAATGCCAAAACGCATTCCGATTTTCGGGCCATAGCGAAAAGTGCGCAAGGTGTACCCCCTCTTGCAGTTGGAGGACCGCTGCATGCCCCCGCAGAGAGACTGACTGGAAGCCGCAGCTTAGGAGTGATCAAACGTTTCCGTGGCTGCTGTCACGCAATGCAATGGCCTCCCTGAAAAACAAAGGCAGTAGTTAACAATGAGCAGTAAAAACAACCTGCAAGGAGACCAGAGTCCCAAAGCTGTTTAAGGTGGGAAATACAGCAACACACTGCACAATGAGAATTTTATTTTTAAATTTGTTTTTATTGCAGAGTTAGAAATATGTTCTCAAAGTTAGACCAACCATTACACTTATGACATCATGACGTTGAAGGGAAAGCAAAACACTACACAGCCATTTAGCCCACATCCCGGAGGCTGGGCGGCGCACCAACAGTACCGTGCTCCAATAGACGTCTCAGTGTAAGCCCTGTTCGGGCATCCGGTCGGTTATATCATGTCGTATCCACTTTTTCCCCCGCAGGCCCACCCCCCCCTTGCACCAGCGGTCCCAGTGTACTTCCTGGGCGCCAACAGCAGCACTCTATCAAATCCTAACCGTCCCAATCGATCCTTCTGAGCTACAGCTCGGTGCCTAACTACTCTTACCAAGAACAACCCCCCCTTTCCCCCCCCCCCCCCCAACAACTGCTGCTGATTTGGGTACTGATAAGCCGTGCAACCACCATAGTACATCCCCTATAGGATCCAGTCGCCATCGCGTAATCCACATGGAACCCGACTATCCCAGCTCTCCCTCTTCATCCTCCGCCATATAATCACGCAATGCCTGGACCACCATCTCCCACGCCCTAGCTAACTCCAAGCACTTCTCCTTGCCAGACCCAGTGGCCTGCCGCATCCTGATAGTACTCTCACAGTTCGACCATTTCAACAACTCATTCATCCACCTCCTCACAGACGGGCCTTCCTTAGCCTTCCAGTGCCAGGTTATCTCTCTTTGAGCCAGCATAATACCCAGGTCTATAAATTTACTTGTAATTTTTGTCCTCTTGGTATGGGGAAACCAGAGGAGCAAACACGCTGTCACGTCAAAGTTCACCTCCCGCTCCGTGACTGCATTTAGGAGTTCCCCCACCTCCTGCCAGTACGCCCCTAGTTTCGGGCAGTTCCATAGCATGTGAACCAGATCTACTTCGGGCTCTAAGCATCTCGGGCACACCGCATCGAGCGCCTGGAAATACCGCCTTACCCTCTCCGGTGTCAGGTACGCCCTATGGATAATGAAAAAATGCACTAGTTGAAATCGCGCATTCCTCGTTCCCTTCCAAGTCCTTTGCAATACTTGGCTCCAAACCGTGTCCGGTATGGGCTTGCCTACGCTGGCCTCCCATCGCGACTTCAGCGCTAGCAGTGGTTCCATTCCCTCACTCCGCAGTCGATTATGGAGACAAGTCACCGCTTTAACTGTGCCCGCCGCCATCACCACATATTGGCATGTCACTGCTACCTCTGGCTCCCCCAACCCTGTCCTCCAGTATCGCCGTATCGCTGCCA